>NC_138132.1:11926109-12671554 GCF_964188305.1 Podarcis bocagei
ATCTTTGACATCGTCAGCTACCTGATCCCTTTTTTGACCTGAAGTTGCTGCCAGGGACTGAACCTGGAGTCTACTGCATGCAGATTAGGCATTCTTCCACTGAACTATGGTCCTTTCCCCAAGTGTAACATGTGGAAGAAACCTAGGCTGGGATGGCTAACAGGCAGCCTCTGAATCAGATGCAGCACTCAAAGCAATTTCATCCGGTCCCTGGAAGCCCTCCCCAATTTTATCTGGAATATGGTGGAAGGAATGTTGTAAGAAACTGAAATATTACATACTTCAAGGTGACTCCTCTGCCTTGCCCCTTCTGTGCAATGTGTATGTGTGAATGTACATATCTGCACATACCATTATGTCTGAGTACCTACTGACAGGCGGTCGTGACTTTATGCAGAGCTCAGTTTTTCTGACTAAATCTACCTCCCCCGAGAAAGAATACAGACGCCTGACCACCTCTGCTTCAGGGTGCATTGCAACACACAATGCAGCAAGGACGTTTGGTTAGGTGCTTAAAAGATCTGGGGCACAAGCCCATAAGCAAAAATGGGCAGACGCTAATTTATATGTGTGGATGCAGTTTCAGAATTTTAATGCAACAGAATGCAAGCCGACTAATTTCCCAACCCAAACCCCACTTCCAAAAAATACTCAGTTAATTTGTACCACATCCCAGATCACCCAAAACTTCTTTCCCTCAGTTACCCCCGTTAATCTCCTGCTCCAACCCAATTCACTTTCCCTTCAGTTACACAATTCACCACCCCCAAACAGACTCTTTAGAAAGTAATTTCAAGTTGTTCTCTCAAATTAATATCCCAGTAACACGGAGAACACACAGAAGCACAGACTTCTGCTGGATTCATTACCCACCTAGAAACACTAGGGGCACTTAGAATTTTTTTTGTGGGGGAGGCCACAGCAGCGGAGCTGGGAGAGGGGGCACACTGGGCGCCACTCACCCAGGGGGTGGCACTTACCACAGGGCCTGCAACGTGCCCAAGCCATACACCTCTCCTTTTAGGGTGACGTGGGGCTCACGTCTGCCAGGTGCCCACCCCCCCTCAGTCCCCCTGCAGCTGAGGGGGAGGCAAAGGGTGGATTCCATGCAGGCTCCACCCAGAGTGACCTGCCCAGCTTGCCCCGCCCCCATGGATGGCTCAGCCCGGGCGCCCAAGCAGCCAGCTACACCACTGGGAGGCCATGCCCATAGGCCCATCCCTAGTAATGCCTCAGTATGGCTCCAGGGTAGGGGGCACTAACCTGGCAGCTAGGAAGAGGACGCAGCTGACAGCGAGGTAAGCCAGGAGCATGAAAAGCCAAACAGCCGGGGAGAAAGGATCCAGGAAGGAGAAATACCCTGGTTTGCGTCCCTGTAAAAAAAAGAAGTAGCAGGATCACTGAATCACCATTATTATTATTATTATTATTATTATTATTATTATTATTATTATTTAATTATTATTACAAATAAAATTATTATTAATATTAATAATTTATTTTATTTGTACCCCGCGCATCTGACTGGATTGCCCCAGCCCATGGGCAATTCTAGCCCAATCACCTTCTAAATCTGGCCTGCGGACGGTCCAGGAATCAGCATGTTTTTACATGAGTAAAATGTGTCTTTTTATTTAAAATGCATCTCTGGGTTATTTGTGGGGCCTGCCTGGTGTTTTTACATAAGTAGAATGTGTGCTTTTATTTAAAAGGCATCTCTGGGAATTTGTTCATTTTCCCCCTTCAAAATATAGTCTGGCCCCCCACAAGGTCTGAGGGACAAACTGAAAAAGTTTGCTGAGCCCTGCGGGCCTAGCCACTCTGAGTGGCTTCCAACAAATATTCCCTATATCACTCTTCAGCCCAGCCTAAACCTTGCCTATCCCCAGTGGCGGCTGGTGTGCATTGCGACTGATAGGGCAGAACACAGGGAGACCAACAGCAGGTGGCGCCAGAGCCAATGACAGAGCCATTTCTAGTTTTGTCCCCATCTTCCTCCCTGCTGCTGCTGCTGCTGTGTTCTACAGGGGCAATGCTGAGACTAAGGGGAAGGAAGCTGACAACCAGCACCATCTCTGACTGGTTGCAAGAAAAGAGGCAGGTAGGTCAGGGCTGGCTGGCTGGCTGGAGGCAGACGAAGGTTGCTGTGTCAATGTGCCCCAATGGACCAGCCTAAACATTGCCTATCCCTAAGGTAGGAAGACTGGGCTGTTTCACGTGGGCCAGCAAACTGCCGTGGTGCATTCCAATTAAAAGCTGCCTCCACGGAAGCAGAGCCAGCATTGCTTCTTGCAGTGCTCCTGAAAGCAGACTTAACGGGTCAACTCTGCTAACTGCAGAGATAACGGAGCTACGCAATTAGCTTTAATGCCGTTCTCTTCGCTCTAATGCGCCTTGAAGGAAACCGGCTTGTTGTTGTCATTATATCGGGGATTCTGGAGGCTGTTTCAGAGGTTGTTGTCTCAGGGCTGGTACCTTGGTTTCTGCTGATTCATGACAAACCCGGGGCAATTGCAGCTACGCTCCCTTGCTCCATTTAAAGGTCTTTCGCAAATAACAGGGTATTTGTTAGGATAATGTTCCTCTAATGAGCTCAAGGCAGAGGACGTGGCTTCGTTCCTCACTCCCCATTTTATTCTGACAACGGCCTTGTGAGGCCGAGAGATACTGACCAACCTGAAATCACTCAATGAATTTCGAGGCTGAAACGGGGGATTGGAACAAGGGTATCGTTGGTGCAATTCCAGCACTGTTGCTTATATTAGCCCCGCTGCACACTTTGCGATCCATCAAGCTGAATGCAGCCAAGGAGACCTTGTTTTGACAACCTTGCAATGTGATAAAAGTTGCTGTTTTTGCTGCCTTCCCAAACTGAAGACAGGAGAGAAGAGTCGTGGGATGGTGTGAACCCACAGCACAACTTTTCACCGTTATCAGAATGGAGGAGAAGATGGAGCGTTCCTTTAACCAGAGTTTCCCATGATAAAGAACTGCTTTAAGAAGGCTGAAGCACCCGCAGGGGTCACAACTCCCACATATTATTGTGAGGCTGTCTAAAGTCTCAGAATAGGTACAGTGGTACCTTGGTTCTCAAGCTTAATCCGTGTGGGAAGTCCATTCCAAAACCAAAGCGTTCTAAAACCAAGGCGTGCTTTCCCAGATAAAGTAATGCAAAACAGATAAATCTGTTCCAGACTTTTAAGCACAACCCCTAAAACAGCAATTTAACATGAATTTTACTCTCTAACGAGACCACTGATCCATAAAATGAAAGCAATAAACTATGTACTGCAGTCACACCATCAATCAATCAGTAGCTGAACTGAGTTCCGTAAAGTCACAAAAACAAAAACAAAAAGAGCTGCAGAAACAAAAACACAATATAAATAGCAAAAACAGACAGACCTAGCGTAACACTCTAACAGAAGCGTAACACTCAAAACAGAGCACATCCGACTTCCGAAAAATCTTTGCAAACCGGAACGCTTACTTCCAGGTTTGCAGTGTTTGGGTTCCAAGTTGTTTGAGTACCAAGGCGTTTGACAACCAAGGTACCACTGCACTGGGTTGTATGTGAAATGAGACTCAACAGCCACGCTGTTCTGCCCTTAGGTTTACCGGCCCATTTACCAACCTCTCAGCCGTGGCCCCCCTCTTCCCAGTCCCACAAGACAAAAGCGCACATACCATGTGAACCCGGTACAAGATGCTGATCCCCAGGGTCATAAAAGGCTTGGAGAAGTCGATGACCTTCTCCCGCTCAGCCGTGATGGTGAATGCAGCCACGGCCAGGTCAGCTTTCTGCGGAGCAAAGCACAGTGACCCCTGCCTGTCACTCGGGGAATCGCACGGCCCAACCCACCACCATGCGCCCTCTTCTGGGTGGGAGCAGGAGCGAAGGAGCGGTGCCTTCTCTTCCTCTTCCCCCTCCACCCGCCAGCCATTCTAACTGCTCAGAGCAAGGGAAAGATCACTTTGGCAACGACATTTTGCAAGCAGGAAAGGAGGTGACAGGGAAGAGGGTGTCAGAGATCCAGAAAAGCCAAGCTGGTGGTCAGGGAGGATGGGCAGAGAGAGGCACTGAATTTCACAGGCTGATTTGTGGCAGCAAGCTTCCAGCAACTTTATAGAGTTGCTTGCTCATGCAGCAGAAAATCAGGGTGATTTTGCACATTTATTGCATACCGAGGTTTCCAACCACGTGGTTAGAAAAAAAATTCCCACGCTGAATGCACATTTAATGTATAAATATGTCCCCCAGTAATTGGTTTCTCCAACATGGCGTTTTTGGACTACAGTCCCCATCATCCCTGACCACTGGTCCTGCTAGTTAGGGATGATGGGAATCGTGGTCCAAAAACAGCTACAGAGCCAAGTTTGGAGAAACACTGCCCTCGTATATGGGGGGCCAATGTGATGCTCTCTAAATGTTGCCAGACTACAACTCCCATCAGCCCAGACCTTCGACCATGCCGGCTGAAGCTGATGGGCCCTGGAGTCTAGCAACAACTGGGAGGACCCACATTAGCTATCCCTGCCCTTGTGGACTGGTGGTAGCAAACACTCAACTAGCAGCCAAAGGTCTCAGAATCACCCTCTGGTTGGAGACTCCAGAACCACAACTGATAGCAGTTCTTTCCATAGTGCATTATTGTCCATTTTAATCGCACTATCTTTTGTAGCCCCGGAAAAAGAATGAAGTACCCGTTGCTCATTCATTATCTCCACAAATAAGACTGTGCCTGTGCCTGGGGGCTTGTCCACACTTCTGCTTGTCATGTGCTTTGAAAGCACTGAGAGGTTCCTGCCACCCCCGTCTCACTCCTTTCCCAGGGATAAACCCGCTCTTTAGCTGTAAATCGGAACAAACGGCAATCCCCAGAAAACCCGGTTGCAGTTTGCTCCAATTCAGCGCTAAAGAGTGGTTTTCCCTGAAGGAAAGCTGTGGGAAAGCCCTTGGTCAACTCATGCAGCAAAGTGGGGTGACAGAGTGGTTTTACAACTTCAGACTTAAGTTGCAGGGATGTCATTCCTAAGCACTCTTCCGTGTAAACAAACAGAACAAAGCCTCCCTGCAAGAAAAAAGCTAGGAAAATATTTTAGCCGAGCCCAGTTCCTGTGATGCTAGCTTTCTACTTGCAGGGAGCAAGTACAAGAATGCAGGTGCATTAAAAAATCTGATCCCCTGTCACCTATCACATTTTGCTCTGTGTCTAGACAGGGCCTTCATCTGAGGGCAAAGAACCAAAAAGACAGTGATAGGGCAGTCATGGTGCCCTGCAGAAGAAGCATGCTGTACATGCTCACATGCGCTTGTCCTCTTTCACCAGCCCATACTTTTGTGCTTTTGGTTCTGACAGAAGATTCCCTGTCAGATGATATACTACCGAAAGATAAGGGGGTTGTGGGTCTTCAGGAAAAGGTCTGGGAGAAGGAGACCCCACTGGGTTCCACCCCAAGGAGACGTACCCTATTAATGAGCTCTCCCACCATGCCAGTCCAAGATCCATTTGGCTCGGGAGCTCCATAGAGCCCGTCTTCCACCAGCTTAATCTGGAAGCGAAATTTAAGGATGTCGGCAAGTTCGTGGAGCATGTCTACGCAGAAGCCCTCGTACTGCTCTGTGCCGGACAGCTCCTGGAAGTTTGCACGGCGCATCACGTAGGGGTTTTCCTGTAAGAGGGGACAGGGAGACAGTGAGTAACAGCCCCTTGTGTTAGGGAATAAGTTCTAGAAGAAAGTTTGCAAGGAAGTTTCACCAAGGCCTCGTTCCGTTTCATACCCTCCGACATTCCTCAGATGAAAATAAGGACATTTCTCACTCCTCGCAACTGACTCAACTGATGGCAGGCTGTGTCACCCAGGAGGGGGTGGAGGGCTGGGTGAGGGCAGACCGAGGTTGTGGGCAATGCCCCTTTTCGCCCTCCACTGTGGGCCACCAGCACATCTTGTGGCAGTGAATTCCTCAGGTTAATCATGTGGCGTATTCCGAAACTTTTGTCAGTCTACATCTACAGCTAAGTCAGAATAGCCCTCTACAGAGGAGAGAAATTTTGGCTTATTTCTTTTCAGGAGGAGGAGGGGGGGAAACTACCCAGGTTGGTGAATCAGTCGCCTTTCCCTGCCTTCTTCAAATGAAACAAAACAAAGCCCCACTCTCACATTCTCCACAAAGCACTTTATTCTCCTCCCACAAGGCACTGGGGCTGCACTACGTGTTGACCGCAGCCATAGCTCTGTCTCAGCGCCTTCTGTGAGGAGGAGAATGGCAGCCAGACACCCTGAGGAGCTCTACACAGCAAGGAAGCGCTTGTTAAAAAACGAAAAGAAAGACAGACAGAAGATAATAAAAGGGAGGCATTCACCTCCCCCACCCCACAAAAAAACCTCTACTCAGCACCAAACTGCACTAGTTCAGATCACACCAATCCTGAACCACTCAGCTTACGCTGAATTATTATGAGTTCTAGTGTAATAATGTTTTGATCATGTCTTCTCCTTTAGACCAAGGGCAGCCAATGCTGCTGGACTCCATCAGCCCTGACCACAGGCCATAGTGGCTGGGGCTGATGGGAGTTGTAGTCCAATGGCATCTGGAAGGTGCCCCATGGGCTCCTCTTGCCGGAGACCAGGTGTACAGGAGAACAGGTCCTTTAGACCTTTAATCCCAACCTTGCAAGAATTGGGACCAATCAAGCCAAAATGGTGCTCAACGGAGCTGGCCAATGCACAGTGCCTTCCCAGTCTTGCTGGACTACAACTCCCACCAGTTCCTGCTAGCATGCGGAATAGTCATGGATGATGGGAGCTGGAGTCCAGCAGAGGACCACACTGGCAGTGCACCATGAGCCGTGTACGGTAGCCCACAAGGGACTCCATACTCCTCCTGTTTTGCTTCCGGCTTGAGACTGCTGCACCGAAGGGGTGTATTATGTGTAAAAGGTAAAGGTAAAGGGACCCCTGACCATTAGGTCCAGTCATGGCCGACTCTGGGGTTGCGGCGCTCATCTCACTTTATTGGCCGAGGGAGCCGGCGTACAGCTTCCGGGTCATGTGGCCAGCATGACTAAGCCGCTTCTGGCGAACCAGAGCAGCGCACGGAAACGCCGTTTACCTTCCCGCCGGAGTGGTACCTATTTATCTACTTGCACTTTGACGTGCTTTTGAACTGCTAGGTTGGCAGGAGCAGGGACTGAGCAGCGGGAGCTCACCCCGCCGCGGGGATTCGAACCGCTGACCTTCTGATCGGCAAGTCCTAGGCTCTGTGGTTTAACCCACAGCGCCACCCGTGTCCCGTATTATGTGTGTGACTACAATATATGGCATGCAGGGTTGCTGGGATCAAAGCTGGAGCAGACCGACAGATCATTAGGCTCCCTGTCATCAGGCTGCTCTATGCTTTCTGATCAGTGAGCTGTGCCAGGGCAGCTATGATAGCCGTGCCAAAGTGGAAGAATCTCAGCAGGGGTTGCGCTCCTCCCCCTTGCGTGACAAAGCGAGTTTGCGAAAATTCACTCCCTGACACAAGTTGAGGAGCTCAGCACTCTGGATCTGGTCGCTTGCGGCCCACATACAAACTCACCGTCTGTCAAGCGCAGAAGACTCTCAACCTGAATTTGATATTAAAGGCCAAGGGAACCCACACTCCCCTCCCTTAACAAAGCCCAGCAAAGGCGGGCAGCGAGCTTACTAATATGGTGGTGACTGTCAGATTCTTGTTGGCAAGGCTCTCTGAGATGTTGATGTCCAGCGTTGTGGCGTTCATGGCAAGAGTCCTGTTGGAATACCACACCCCGATCTGCAAATAAGGAAAAGCGTGTTAGAGGGTCTCACTAGAAGAGGCAAGGGGAACCTTTTACAACTCAAGGCTGCATTCCCTTCTGTGCTGGGCCCGGGGGTAAACCCAAGTAACGTGGTCCGGGTCTGGTCCCAAATCCAAGGATTCCGCGAGGAGTCAGTCCAACATGGCCAAGGCAAGTCACAAGGCAGGAAACCTGGCTAGGTCAGGCACAGGGTCTCAGGCAGGCTCCAGCAGCAATGTTGGTCCCGCAACCTGGGGCGGGGTCCAACAGCCTTTTATCTCTGTCGGGGTAACGGCCGGTCCTGATACCCCAGTGACTCACCTCCCTGTCTCGCCCAAAGGCGAGCACTCCTCCTGCAAGTACTCAGGTCTCTCCTTCGCTCAGACCTGAGTCTCTGCAGCTCGGGAGATGTCGGTGGGTTACTAGACCCAGAGGCTGCCTCAGCCTCTCCTGACCCAACTGGTACTGGGGCAGCTGTAAGTGATTGCCCAGCAGAGGGTAACGAGGTAATCCCCGCATCTGGAGCCAGGGCAGGCTCAGGCCCCTGACTCGGCCCAGCTGGTGCTTGTTGCAGGGGAACCTGCGCAGACTGGGGCTCTTCAGAATCAGGCCCCAGACTCGGTTCAGATGCCGCCTGAGGCAGAGGATCCGGTGCGGACTGAGACTCCTCCGGTTCCGAGTCTGAGCCCAAGTCCCAGGCCATCACACCTTCAGGGAAACTTCCCAGAGATGCCAGGGTGGGCGAGGCTAGAAGGACAGGTGGGTGGAGCAATGAATGCACAGCCATACTTCCCTTGTCCTCAGTTCAGGTGCATAAGAAGCATTACCGGGGTTTCATCACACATTCCAGCCAGGCAAAAATCAACCAAGGAGGCTGTGGCCTGAGGAAAGGGGTGTCACCTGAGGAGTCAGACCAAGTGACCTGGAAGGCTGCATTTGGCCCCCAACCCATCCCTGAGCTGGACTGTTTTATCAGCAGTGTTTGAAATTAGCTAGGTGCCAGGCGCGTTTTGTGACTGGCACAAGTTTGATCGCAACCGTGTGGAGATCTCTGGGTGCTGGCTGGCGACTGGGAGAAGCAAAACGTCACTTTGAGAAGGATCTGAAATATCTCCCTTGAAGCTTGAATTAGTTTTATTCCAGATTGTTCTATTTGATGTTTTAATGTGTTGTGAACCGCTTTGAGGTTTGTTCTTTAAAGCATAGAGCAGTATAGAAACGGTGTCAGGGACTGGCTGGACACTGAGGAGCGGATACTGAGGAGTCGTCAGGGGGAGAAGCAGGGTTGGAGACAGACTTGGTAGAAGGGAAGCAGTGATCTGGAGGCGTCTGTGACAGCCAGGAGACAGAGTCAGAGGCATGAGAAGCTGCAGGACTGGAGAGTGAAGAACAGTTGCAGGAGGAGGAAGAGAAGAGGCCTTAGAATTCTGCACGTAGAAACTTGAGAAAAAACTGGGCTCCTATCTGGAAACCTGGCCCGATTCATTTCGCTTTCTTGCAAGATGAGCACACAGCGGACTTCAACCTGTAGCCCCTCAAGGCTACAGGAAATGACCAAACAGGAGTAGATGATTTGCAGTTGAGGAACTACAAATGCATATTCTGAACTGCATGATTCGGGTTGCCTTTGCTCAGAACCTGGACTCGGAAGGGAAGGCCAGTTTTAAGGATAACCCCCCACTTACCTCCCGGTGCCCATGGCGGGCTTTTTCCAGGATGCGCAAGGTATAATTGGTTCTCTGGCCCTTGCTGTTGAACTCTACACGCCCTGTCAGCCCGTCATACTCTACCTGGCCAGGGATGGAGAGACAGAAATGGGGGTTGGGAGGGAGAAAAGACAGAGAGGGAAACAGGAAAAGAAGGGAAGACAGTGAGATATGACCAGCCTGTGGTGAAGGTCACAACCAGCTTGAGTTAGCCAGCACCGGATTTTTACACCCCCCTAGATTCATCAATATATGTGAACTGTGGGTTCCTCTCTGCGCATCATTTTAAGGCAGTGTGTGCACATACGGAGGTTATCAAAGATGCAATGTGCAGATTTACTTTTTGAAATTAAATTACTTCCCCCCGTCCCAGGTGAAACTGAGCCTGCTCCAGATTGGCTGAGGAGGTGTGATGTAGGGAAACCTGGAGAATGAAGTTGCCAGAGCTCTGGCTTTCAATCGACTGAAATGTGCCCTTCCTCCCCATCCATTGGCCGGGGCTGCAGTGACATCATGGAATGTTTGTGAACATTCCAAATTGCTTGGGGGGGGGGATTTTGTAAAACAAAGGGCCTACTTACAGAAGGAAGTGTTTAATGATAGCAGGAATAGTTACAGGGAGGCAAGGCCTCGGAGATCTGACTGCTACGCACAGGTAGCAGAAAAGGAAGGAGGGCACAGAGTGATGGGAGGAGGAGATAAAAGCATGTGGTAGGCCATTTTGAGAGACCAGGCTATTAAACCTCAGCTACCCACCAAGGAGCAGTTTGGGAAGTTGAGCAGTATCTATCATTATCTCTGCAGCTGCATTATAATACCCAAGCATGCTCATCCAAGAATATTTATAAAAGGATGAATCCGACCCACCCCACTAAAGGGCCAGAAAACTCACTACCCTCCCAATTAACCATCAAACGCCTAGGTACCGTATTTTTCGCTCTATAAGACACACATTCCCGCTCCTAAAAAGTAAGGGGAAATGTGTGTGCGTCTTATGGAGCGAATGCAGGCTGCACAGCTTTCCCTGAAGCCAGGAGAGTAAGAGGGATTGGTGCGCACCGATCCCTCTTGCTCTCCTGGCTTCAGGGATAGCCACGCAAAGCCTCTTGAGCGCAGCCGGAGCGCTCCTGCCTCTTCGCTCAAGAGGCTTTGCATTGCTTTCTTGTTTCTTGTTTTCCTCCTCTAAAAACTAGGTGCGTCTTATGGTCGGGTGCGTCTTATGGAGCGAAAACTACGGTAAATGGAAATGTTTTACCCAGGCAATTAGAAGTAAACCATGTCGGCACCAGGCGTACTTCCCTGGGGAGAACATTTCGCAAACAAGGAGCCACCACCGAGAAGGCCCACTCTCGCACTGCCCTCTTTTGCACCCCCTCAGAGGAAGCAGACAAAGAAGCATCTCCGATGGCGAGCGCAGTGTCAAAGAAAAGAAAAGAATAAAGACAAGAAAAGAGGAGAAACCCACCACAGGGCCACAATTTCTGTCGGAAAACTTGGATCCCATTCTTATTTTTGGCTCAAACCTAGGCAAACGTTTGTGTCTGGGGCAAATATAATCTGCACAAGGCCTTAATCACAGTCAGGACCCTCCTTATACTGTGTAGGTGCCTCGATATTATAGGAAACACAGCCTGGACACTGCAAGCACAGCCACATCTCACCATGCGCAGGTAGTTCATGAGGCTGGTCCCATGCTGCCAGATGTTAGATGAGGTGCAGGCCAGGGGTTTGACCCCGATCTCCTGGCTGCGGTTCAGCTCTCGCACAGCACTCACCACCACGTGCACTGCATCGAACATCAGTGCCGCCGACAGCTGAAGGGGAACAAACAGTTCAGCCAGCGTTTAATTATCAAGCAGCTCGGAGGGTGAGGGTACCTGTTGTTATTATTAAAGGTAAAGGGGCCCCTGGCCATTAGGTCCAGTCGTGGCAGACTCTGGGGTTGCGGCGCTCATCTTGCTTTATTGGCTGAGGGAGCCGGCGTACAGCTTCTGGGTCATGTGGCCAGCATGACTAAGCCGCTTCTGGCGAACCAGAGCAGCGCACCGAAACGCCGTTTACCTTCCCGCCGGAGCGGTACCTATTTATCTATTTGCACTTTGACATGCTTTCGAACTGCTAGATTGGCAGGAGCAGGGACCGAGCAACGGGAGCTCACCCCGTCACGAGGATTCGAACTGCCAACCTTCTGACCGGCAAGTCCAAGGCTCTGTGGTTTAACCCACGGCGCCACCCACGTCCCATTATTATTATTAGTTTATTATTTAAAGCATTCCCCCCCCCCCACTCTTCAGGTGAAAAAACTTCAGTAAGATAATCCACACCCTCTAAAAGACATGGCACAAAAGGAAAAGGGGCTGATGAGGAGGAGGGGGAAAGCAAACTTAGACTCCGGTTCTCAGTTATGAAGTTCTTATATGTGTTCTTCCAAGCATGCCAGGGCAATGAAATCTCCTGCAATTGTTTCTTCCCTGGCTGACAGATGGGAGCCAGGTTGCGCTTCCAGCTGTCAAAACGTTCTTTCTGGGCCTCTAGCCTATCATCTCCGTTATACTCTTACTTCTGTAACTAGGCTCAAACATCTCTGCCTCTGCAAAGCTGGAGGTGGATGAAATGAGTCATAGTTACTGAGCAAGGCTGGAATTAATGTGTTTCTCAAATGGACAGCCATGTATCTTAACATCAGAATTTAACATTCTGCATTAGGGATGGGCAAAACCCCCACCAAGAAACCTAATTAACCTAAATTGAAATTATTTTCACTTTCTTAGAAATCACTCAGAAGTTTCGTCAGAGGAGGCATCTCCAAACTCTTCTCAGAGTTCACCTGAGGGGGAAAGCCTGTGAAAATGCAAACTAAATCTTTAAATGCAAACTAAAATCTTATTTCATGGGGGAGAAATTTTACTCACTCCACATTTAAAGCTGAATCTATCAAATCTGAAACAACAGGAGAACCGAAACCCAGCCATCCTTTGAAATTAGCACTGATTTGGATTTTGAGAGGCCGCCAACAGACGGACAATTATTTTAAAAAAATGCATTGGTTAGGTAAAAGTGAGCCTTTAAAAAATGAACATATCCATGAAAATAACATGCAGAAATGCATTATATCAGGAGAAGTTGCTTGCAAGAAAATGTGCAAAGGAGTCAAAACAGCATTCACAAATGTGTATTGCAGTAGGAGAAATTTGCACCAACGTTCTGAAGAATTTTCGTGAGGCTCTAAATAAATAAATGCGTCACAAATTAGCTGCAGAAACATGGAGAACCCAATTTAAGATTGGGAAAACGAAAAGCCAGAAGAAATGAAACTGACATGTTCTTCCATCCCTAGTGGCCGG
This sequence comes from Podarcis bocagei, assembly GCF_964188305.1. Taxonomy (NCBI): domain Eukaryota; kingdom Metazoa; phylum Chordata; class Lepidosauria; order Squamata; family Lacertidae; genus Podarcis; species Podarcis bocagei. The sequence continues at coordinate 11,938,962 of NC_138132.1, forward strand.
TCATTCTAGTAGAGTCACTTCACAAAATTCGGTAGGATTTCTCCTATGCACAACATTACCCTTGTACTCTGAGTTGCCAGACTTACCGCAGGCCCCGGGTAAGGGCTGAGCTCACAGTTCTCCCGCCATGACATGTTCAGGCTGCGGACAAACTCCATGTAGAAAGGATGGCTGGTGTTAAACATGGAGAAGCCCAGGATGTTGGAGTGCTCATCCACAATCTCATCCAGGTGCAAGATTGGGAAATCCTGTAAGGAACAAGTCGGGAGGTGAAGAGAAGAAGAAGGAGGGGAGATGGTGAGCAGCAGTTTCACAAATCACCGTATTTTTCCATGTATAAGACTCCAAATTTGGGGGACTCCAAATTGGCGCTGTGGGTTAAACCACAGAGCCTAGGACTTGCCAATCAGAAGGTCGGCGGTTTGAATCCCTGTGACGGGGTGAGATCCCGTTGCTCGGTCTCTGCTCCTGCCAGCCTAGCAGTTCGAAAGCACGTCAAAGTGCAAGTAGATAAATAGGTACCGCTCCGGCGGGAAGGTAAACGGCGTTTCTGTGCGCTGCTCTGGTTCGCCAGAAGTGGCTCAGTCATGCTGGCCACATGACCCGGAAGCTGTACGCCGGCTCCCTCGGCCAGTAAAGTGAGATGAGTGTCGCAACCGCAGAGTCGTTCGTGACTGGACCTAATGGTCAGAGGTCCCTTTACCTTTACCAAATTAGGAAAGTGGGGGGAGATTGCCCAGAGTTATTGAGCTTTTTGGGGTGGCCTGCACTTGTTCAGCATTTTTTAGGGGGGACTGCCGGAAATCGCTCACCCGCCTGACCTACACTGCCACTCACACATGTCCCAAAAGAAGAAGACTTTGGATTTGATATCCCACTTTATCACTACCCGAAGGAGTCTCAAAGCGGCTAACATTCGCCTTTCCCTTCCTCCGCCACAACAAACATTCTGTGAGGTGAGTGGGGCTGAGAGACTTCAGAGAAGTGGGACTAGCCCAAGGTCACCCAGCAGCTGCATGTGGAGGAGCAGGGAATCGAACCCGGTTCACCAGATTACAAGTCCGCCGCTCTTAACCACTACACCACACTGGCTCTCTCTTGTCTGTCCCCTCACCGGCAGAAGCCACCAATCGCCCACGCGATTGCGACAGCGACAGCAAATCAACACCAGCCATTGCCACAGCCACCAATAACATGCCAAATAGCTGCTGACAATCTCCGGGTCATGGCAGCAACCAATCCCACGTCGCCCCTATGTAAGATGACCCCCAATTTCTAACATTTTTTTTTAAAAAAAACAAAACCTCGTCTTATGCACAGGAAAGTACCGCATGCAGTCAAGTGTCCTGTGTTTGGGGAAATTGCAGGGGGCAGGGTTTCAGCACACCTGGAGTGCAATGGACTAACCTCACATTGGAGAAACCTTCCTGATCAAGAGACAGGAAAAGCAACAATGGTCTTCCTCATGCCATTTTTATTGGATTTTAAGATTACTTTAATCAGGTTATAATATTCTGAATTACTATATTTGCAGACGATGCTCTTTTGTGATTTGCTCATCTAACCTCTAGTTTATAATCTACTGAGTTACAATTATTATTATTATTATTATTATTATTATTATTATTATTATTATTGCTGCCCAGTTGCTTTAATGAGACCACCGAGGGAAATCAAGAGCTGAAACGCATTTGGGTTTGGTTGCAGCTTGTTATTTTAATGGCTCGGTTTTACTGATTTTTTTTTTGTGTGCTCTGTGATACTTTATGAGCCATATGCATTCGGTTTTTAAACATCAGGTTTATTTATACTATTCCTGCTTGGAAATTATTACTATTATTAATATCATTTTGCTCTGGATACAAAGAGAAATTCACATTGTTCATTTTAATTGGTGCTATATTTCACGAAAACATTGCTTTGCGGTTTATGCATTACATTAGCTTGCGTGCGTGTCTGTGTGTCTCCCAGTTTTTTCCATCTGTCCCTCATGCCAGTTCAGCTAGGTCTAATTCTTCAACCTGAGAGGTTATTTCTGTATCTCCCCATCATACTTCTTTATATTTCCAACCCATTCGTATCCCATCCTTTAAAAAGCTCACATCACTATAAATGGATTTTTGTCATTTTAGCTTCACAACAACCCTGTGAGGTAGGATAAGCTGAGAGAGAGCAGGTTAGCCAAGGCTAATATCCAGTGAGCCCCATGGCAGAGAAAGGAATGAACCAAGGTCTTATTGGTTCAAATGCAACACACTATCCATTAAGCTCCCTAGATACCCAAGATCTTCTTATGCATACAAAGTGGGCACTCTCTTGCAGCCTCTGACTCCAGAGCCTTGGGGTTAAGACAATGGCTAAAAGAAAACATTCACCTTATCTGAGCTGATTTGGCAATGGAAAAGAGAACCAGAGTATTTGCCCAACACCAAGTCACACTACTTTGGGAGAAAATTATGACAAACCTAGACAGTGTCTTAAAAAGCAGAGACATCACTTTGCCGACAAAGGTCTGTATAAGTTAAAGCTTTGGTTTTCCCAGTAGTGATGTATGGAAGTGAGAGCTGGACCATAAAGAAGGCTGATCGCCGAAGAATTGATGCTTTTGAATTATGGTGCTGGAGGAGACTCTTGAGAGTCCCATGGACTGCAAGAAGATCAAACCTCTCCATTCTGAAGGAAATCAGCCCTGAGTCCTCACTGGAAGGATAGATCCTGAAGCTGAGGCTCCAATACTTTGGCCACCTCATGAGAAGAGAAGACTCCCTGGAAAAGACCCTGATATTGGGAAAGATGGAGGGCACAAGGAGAAGGGGACGACAGAGGACGAGATGGCTGGACAGTGTTCTCGAAGCTACCAGCATGAGTTTGACCAAACTGTGGGAGGCAGTGGAAGACAGGAGTGCCTGGCATGCTCTGGTCCATGGGGTCACAAAGAGTCGGACACGGCTAAACGACTAAACAACAACATTATTATTACAGTCACTGGCAGTGACTCTTGAATGCAGGTGGGGGTCTCTCTCCTACCCCCACCCAGTGACACCAGGATTTAACCTGGGACCTTCTGCACGAGAAGCATGTGCTCAGAGCCACCGTCTTCCATCAAGAGTTCTCAGGGATGTGCAGAGACGGAGCTAGCTGCTCTGGCACCCGGAGCAGCGAACATGCTGTGCAACCAGGGGAGGGCTAGCTGCCCGCGGGGGCGTGGCGAGTGTCCCGGGGGGCACCACCCACAGCAAGCGGCCGCACCCACCGTACCCCCCTTCCTCCATCAGTGGGGTTGTGTGGAACATGGTTGCAATGAAAATATGATCTAGTTGAGATTCTTGCAATAAAGGGGGTTGGACTAGATGACTCTTGGGGGTCCCTTTGAACTCTACGGTTCTATGACTCAGTGAAACACTTTGAAACAAACAAAAATACACCCATGTTACTTCAGTCACACACCCACACCCAATAAAATTCAATTGTTTTACGGTCGATCACTAATCAGTGCAGGCAAAACTGCACGGAGTCTATTTGCATATGTTTTGGGAATGTGTGAGAAAATTAAAATCTATTGATGCTCTCCATGTTATTGTAGTTTGAACAAGCCACGGGGTATGAATTCACAGATGGCGCTTTGAGGATTCCGTTAAAGGATTCGGAATGATCTTGATGTGCAGATAATGAGGTAGAAATGGTCATTAATCTGCTCACAGCTGCTAAAATACATTTATAGGGTGGGGAGAGACTCTCTCTCTCTCTCTTTCTCTGGTTTTATTTATTTATTTACTTTTCAAATCTGGGATGCAGCCACAGCAGTGAAACGTGCTTATCACATAGATGCCGCAGAAAATGAAATGTATAACGCTAACAACTTTGTAAAGACAATGGATGGTATTCATAATGTTCTGGAAGGCTACGCTTCCTGATTTTTGTGCAACCACATTTGTTGTTTGCTTTGCTCGAAAGATTAATTTGTATGGAGGCATTTCTCTCCCTCCTTTTTTCCCTTTGGAATGCTGCTGTTCGTTCAAATAACACTAACCTGATCTTCAATTACAACCCTATATCCACTCTGCTGGGAGGAAGCCCCACATAATTCAATGGGACTTGCTTCTGAGACAGAGTTATGCTGCTATATGTTAAAATAATTCTGGATTTCTTTTCCTTCTGTCACTGTTCTTGTGTTTGTGAGCTGTCGGTGGGCTTGTTACAAACTAGTGTGCGTCTATGACTATGGATAAATACGCCTGGGATATTTTAATGTTCTGATATAAATATTACTAATGCTACGGATGTTTTTTAATGAATCAGTTTAATGACTATTAAGAGGGAAAGAGATTGATAGGTATCCCAGGAGTATCTGCTTAGCTTAATGCATCATTGCACTTAGTTTAAAATTAACTTTGCAAATTCTTGCTGCCCAGTAATGCTGGATATTGTTGCCTGTGATCTCATAGAAATATTGAAAAAAAGAAAGAAACATGACATATTCAATCTCCTGTTTAGCTAGATATAGCTAACCTTTCACCCTATGTTCTTCACCTAGCTTCACCTCTTAGCTCTGTGTTTTCTAACCAGTTTTTGCCAACAAGATCGGATATTTCATCTGCTTTGCTCCTACTTCCAGGAGTGCAAAGGAAGATTTTTAAGAGGAAGCAATTTGGTTATAAGTACACACTGCTAATATTTCTTGCTAGCATGACAAGACAAACACAGAATGAAAATAGTTTTGGAACTTCAGCACTTAAGGCCAGCAGCATGACCTAAAACCATGTTTTGCTGTGAACCTTCGTAGAAATTCATTGTTTAATAAATTCTGGGATCGGTAGGTGAAACATCTATGTATATTTTTCTCCCATGCCCCGCACTGTTTGCAAATGTGATAATAAGCCTGCAAAAATAAGGTACAGTGGAGTTTTGGGGAGAGTACATACAGTATCAAGCTCCTGGAAAAAAATCCTTTTACACACACACACACACACACACACCCAAAAAAATTCACAACCGAATCTTCAGCGCAGAAAAGCAAAAAGTGTACGGACTGCCTCTGCCGCTTACAATTTTCCCCTTCCCTTCGAGAGAAACTGGAATACACCTTTTTGAATAAAAAAATTGGAGGAGTTACTGTACAGGGAGAGAGGGATCTGACTTTTGGGCCATTAACGCTTGGGCAGAATTGCTCATTTCCTAAAATCTGCTGGCAGATTGCTGTCAATTCAGGGCAAGGGGAGCTGGTGAAGGTCCATCGCTCGGTTTCTCAGCAAGCGTTCCAGCGATGCTCCTTCATCAGAACTCATCACAGCCAAGATCCGTAATGGCAGCGCTGTCTGCAGGGGAACAGCAGACTCAGCCAGTTGCTCACACCGAGCACGGCTGAGTTACGTTGGGAACATCTGGCGAGCCGTATGCCTCCGGCTGGGATCCCGTCAAGTCTGATACAGCAAACGCAGGGTCAGCCCCGGTCAGGACCGGAATGGGTGAACAAGTTAATCAGCGTTCTTCCCGGCAGCGGCTTTGAGCCACCACCAGGTGGGGCGATTCCAGCTAAACCACCATCACAAACACCACCACAACAGCTGGCAAAAGGACAGCTGTCCGTCATACTACGGGGCAGGTAGGGAGAAGTAGACACAGCCTAAAATGAGCTAGGTTTAGTTCCCCATAAGTTAGGAGAAAGCAGTAAGAAAGCAATACAAAGAACGGTATTGCATTTCTATGGTTTGCCCCAAAGTAGGAGAACATCCCAGCTCTTAACTTGCAATTCCATACACTCCTGCTCTGCAAAGGTAGGTGGTTTATCCAACCCATAGGAGGGCTAGATTTCTGTTCCATATTCCTGATCAGGTCCTATGGGTTGGCCCTAACACTAGGGACTGATTTTATTAAGCTTTTATTTATTTCATAAGATGTAGCCAAGGTTGCATGTAGCCCAAGTCTAGACCTTCCAGGTTCAGGATCAGAATTGTGTGCCCTGAGTAGCTCAGCTTTCATTTTCTGTTTGTTTGTTTTAAAAAAGCAGGTTTCTAGTCCTCAACGCTGTAAAGATAGGTTTGAAAGAATTAGGGCGATCACTACCAAAATCTCAGGAGCTGAGAAGAAGAGAGCCACTGGGCAAGGATTTTAAGCAGTCATGGAGTGAGGGGCTCAGTGCTCTACACACCTGTTTGCATCTCCCCTTTAATTTGAATGATGGCATCTAAGCAAAGTGGTGCACTTTTGCAAAAGTTGTGCATTTTGCAAAATTCAAGTGGGTTAGGCTGGACGCTACGGCAAAGTACATTATGAAGAGAGACTTTGTTTGTGTGGGCAGCCCTGTGTAGAGGACCTGTGCCGCTATTTATTGCAGTGCCCATTATATATAGACCCAAGAGACCAATTCATAAAACCCCTGTTTCCAAATGGAACTCACTTGAATAGGGTGGAAAGGGTGAAATGGCTGCTGAGCAATACCGATGACTTTGTAACTTATAAAGTAGCACTCTGTGCATTGGCAGCTAAGAAGATCAGGAGGAAAGAACTAGATAAAATAGCAGTCAACTGCATAGGGGATTCAGATATTTAATTTGGAACATTTTACTAGAGAATCTTCTGCTATTCTATTTTATGCAACAAAAAGTCTTAGTAGTTGTGACCATGGTTTATATTGTATGTGTGGTGCCTGATGATTTTTATGGTTATTGCTGTTTTTCTTTTTGTTATTTTCCTGAATGATGCCATGGCCTATGGCTACAGCAATAACAGTCGATGATGATGATGATGATGATGATGATGATGATGATGATGATGATAATAATAATAATAATAATAATAATAATAATAATAATAATAATAATATTTTTTTATTTATACCCCGCCCTCCCCAGCCAAGGCCGGGCTCAGAGCGGCTTACAAGCAATAATAAAAACAAGATGAATGATTACAACTTAAAAACAAAAATAAAATACATTAAAATAATGGAACATTAAAATATTAAAATGTAGCCTCATCGTAGGAGGAGATGGAAAAGAAAAAAGAAAGAGAGGGAGGGAGGGAATCAAATTGGCTCCAAGCCAAAGGCCAGGTGGAACAACTCTGTCTTACAGGTCCTGCAGAAAGAAATCAGATCCTGCAGGGCCCTGGTCTCATGAGGCAGAGCGTTCCACCAGGCCGGAGCCAGAGTTGAAAAGGCCCTGGCTCTGGTTGAAGCCAATCTAACTTCCTTAGGGCCTGGGACCACTAGGGTGTTGTTATTTATGGACCTTGAGGCTCTCCGTGGGGCATACGAGGAGAGGCGGTCCCATAGGTACGAGGGTCCTAGGACATGAAGGGCTTTAAAGGTCAAAAGCAGCACCTTAAATCTGACCCTGTACTCCACCGGGAGCCAGTGCAGCTTGAAAAGCACTGGGTGAATATGCTCCCATGGCAGAGACCCCGTGAGGAGCCTCGCTGCAGCATTCTGTACCCGCTGGAGTTTCTGGGACAGCTTCAAGGGCAGCACCGCGAAGAGTGAATTACAGTAGTCAAGCCTGGAGATGACCGTCGCATGGATCACTGTGGCCAGGTTGGGGCGGGAAAGGTAAGGGACCAACTGCTTGATGCGGCGAAGGTGGAAAAATGTCGCCTTGGCTGTTGCTGTAACTTGCGCCTCCATGGAAAGGGAGGCGTCAAGGATTACACCCAAACTCTTAACAGAAGGCAATGGCACTAATTGGGCCCCCGCAAGAGAAGGGAGTTGGTCCCTCATCCCCATGCCATCCCGACCTAGCCATAGGACCTCTGTCTTCGAAGGATTTAGTTTCAATCGGCTCCCACGAAACCATCCAGCCACAGCTTCCAAGCATCTGGTCAGTGTGTTTGGGGCCGAGTCGGTGTGGCCATCCATCAGCAGATAGAGCTGAGTGTCATCGGCATATTGGTGACAGCCCAGCCCAAAGCTCCAGATAATCTGGGCAAGGGGGCACATAAAGATGTTAAAAAGCATTGGGGAGAGAATTGCGCCCTGCGGCACTCCACACACCAAGGAGTGGCGCGACGACATTTCCCTCCCTAGTGCCAGCCTCTGTCCCCGACCAGAGATAAAAGAGCACAACCAGTTACGGGCTATCCCCACGTCTGCGAGGCGGTGGTCCAGAAGATCATGATCGACCATGTCAAAAGCTGCTGACAAATCTAAAAGGATCAGCAGTCCTGACCCGCCTCGATCCAGTTGTCTACGGAGATCATCTGTTAGGGCAACCAAGAGCCGTCTCCGTCCCAAAACCAGGACGGAAACCGGACTGAAATGGATCTAATGCCGATGATGATGATGATGAAGTGGGTTAGGCAGATAATTGGCATTACCTCGGTGAAAAATCTTGACCTTTCCCTCCTCTTTCTTCTTGTAGTATAAGCAACCACAAGCACATTTGTGCCCCCATCTTTGAAGGTCAGGTGGATGGCAGGAGGGGACAAGGCTTCACCCCCCTCTCAGAAATGCAGGGGCGACTCCTGCTTTCGAACATACCACGTGGTTTTGTTTTCCTGAGACTTTCCCAAGAGATAGCAGGATTGATTGTCATTTTTTTACTGCTTCTGGCTGTAGCTGTTTCATTTCTGCTGTTTTCAGGTTAATTGGCACTTTATGTTTCATGCTGATTCTTACTGTCATCGTGCATTTAACGCAGTAGCGTGGCTGGACCTCTACAAAGCACGAAGGGGTAGGTTCTTGCCCTGATGAGCTTGCAGCCTACCGTATGTTCCGGAGTACAAGATGACTTTTTATCCCTCGAAAATCACCCCAAAAGTCGGGGGTCGTCTTATACACCGGGTATACGCGTTGGGAAGGAAGAGAGGGAGACAGTGAGCAGAGGCGCCCTTTCTGCCGTCGCTCCTCCTCTCTCCCCACAGAAGGGGACACGGAAAGTCCTTCCAAGCACGCGCTTGCTCGCTCGCCAAACACCTCACCTCGGGCTGCTGCTGCGACAGCAGAGGCAGCAGAGGGGTGCGCGCTCTGCCCCTGGCGGTGCTCAAACTCTATAACTCTATAACTCTAAAACTCTAAAATTGAACAGCAAAAGTTGGGGGTCGTCTTATACGCCCAGTCGCCTAATACGCCAGAATCTACGGTACATTCCAACACAAGAGGGGCAACAGAGCTGGACTCGTTGAGAGCGCAGGACTCCCCGCAAGGAATCTTGGGAACTGCAGTTCCTCCCCCACAGAACTACCACTTCCAGCACCCTTAACGAACAACATTTCCCAAGATTCTTTAGGAGGTGAAGTCCTGTGGTTTAAGTATGTGGTGCATAAAGGTAAAGGGACCCCTGACCATTAGGTCCAGTCGTGGCTGACTCTGGGGTTGCGGCACTCATCTCGCTTTATTGGCCGAGGGAGCTGGCGTACAACTTCCGGGCCATGTGGCCAGCATGACTCTGGCAAACCAGAGCAGCACACGGAAATGCCGTTTACCTTCCCGCCGGAGCGGTACCTATTTATCTACTTGCACTTCGTGCTTTCGAACTGCTAGGTTGGCAGGAGCAGGGACCGAACAACGGGAGCTCACCCCGTCGCAGGGATTCGAACCACCGACCTTCTGATCGGCAAGTCCTAGGCTCTGTGGTTTAACCCACAGCGCCACCTGCGTCCCTGCGTATGTGGTGCATACCCAGCCCCAGATTTACATTTGGCAAAGGGGTTGACAGAAGCTGGCTTGCAAAATGATTCTGTCTGGATCATTGTACTGCCCCGCTCTAAATCTCCAATCTTTTCACCTTCCAACAAAAAAGGGACAAAAACCCAAAAAACTGAGACTGAGCATCCCTTCACTGTGAGAAGCAGCATATATATAAAAAAACACCAACATACCCTCCAGCTGAATTTCTGTGGCAGGGTCACCCTTCGTCAATGCTAAAACAATTGCTGAACCAGATCCAATGTTTCGCTACAGCAGGGGACAAGGACTCCCTTTTCTGAAGCAGGGGTCAGTTGAGGGAGGAATGAGATGCAAGCTGCAGCCCCAACACAGATTTGCAGCTGGAAAAAAGCTGCCCTCAGATCCAATTACCCCCTTCTCTTACGCAAACCCCACAAAAAATGTTCAATTTCTGAAATGAAGAGAGGAAACTGGGCACAGGAAGATGTACACACTCTAGGTGGGAGATAGAAGTAACTTGATAGATCTCCCCCCCCCCCCGTTTCTTACAGGAGGGTTAATTGGTGCGTTCCTAATGTATAGCTAGCGTGATTTACAGGTACGTTGTAATTTCGCTGTTTTATCTTGCTTTGATTGATTCATTGCACTGTGATTGTATATTTACTTTGCATTGTATTTTATAGTTGCTGCTTGGGGAGCCTTTGAGCCAAAAAGCGATAATTAAAATAAACCACGACCATAACGTTTTTGGCAGCATCACATCTATAGCTCTGCTCCTGCTCTCCTGTATTTTATACCAGACAGGTCTGGGTTTTATGGGGAGGGGAGAGGGGCTCTCTGCAAGTACTGACTGGACAAGAGGGTGCCTGCAAGCATGTGCAGAGGTGAAACAGGAAAGGTGGCCGAGAGGGTTGGGGCATGACGATCGCAAGCACTCTAGGATGAAACAAATGATCTTAACCCGTTTCAATCTGGGTTTAGATCTGTTTATAGGAATGAACCAGCTTTGGTCTTCCTGACGGATGACGACTTTTATTGGGAGAAGGACACAGGGAAAAATGTGAACCTATTGTTTTTATTTGAACTCTCAATGGCTTTTGATCCCATTGGCCAGTTAGAAAGCACGGGTCCGAGGGGTTTGCAGTTTGCCCCGGAAAACCTGCTCTTTAGCACTGAACGCGAGCAAATGTCCATCTGCACAAAACCTGATTCACAGTTGCTCCAATTCAGCGGTAAAAAACAGGGGTTGGAGGGTGAGAACAGGCAAGACAAGCAGAAGTTTGAATGAGCTATATGTGGAATGGGTATTGGAAGTAGAGTTTTACCATATTCCTTGGACTGATTTCTGTTCCGGACATGGAATGGGTGAGAGAATAGTGGCAATTTCCACCCCATTATCCTTTTCAGCAGAACTCTCTGACATCCCTACAAACCACCCAGGCTGAAAATATAGAATTGTAGAATTCTAGAGTTGGAAGGGAGACCCCCAAGGTTCATCTAGCCTAACCCCACACAGTGCAGGAATCTCAGCTGATGTGACACTGGTTTATGCTATTGTTCCACTGTCCAGCTCTGCGTTTTCTAAACTAGCAGGAAGCTCTTCCAGGGCGAGAGATCTGCGTCACAACACACGTTTAACTGCTGTCGAGCTACGGCTCCTCTCCAGTGCACAAACCAGGGTGGGATTTGAACATGCGCAAAGATACACAGACACACACAAGGGGCTCCATTGCCTGCATAGCATGGTCTCAGCACTAACCATAGTGGTCAGGATGTACTTGTAGAACGCGGTCGTCATCCCAAGCTCTGAAGCCTAGAAAAGGAGAAGGAGGAGAATCAGTTTCCAGGAAGGATCCTCGGGTCTCTGAGCTCCCCCACCAATAGCAGACCTTCCATATTCACCAGCTCTGGTTTCGCTGCAGCGCTGGATGAGGCCCCTCCTGTTGTTTCCAGCAGCTGGTATTCAGAAGCATCGCTGCCCCTGACCGTGGAGGCAGATCTCAGCCATCATGGCTAGTAGATTCCCAGAGCCTTATCTCCCATGAATTTTTCTAAACCCCCCTTTCTTTTATTAACGTAATTATTAGAAAATGTGAACCGGTTTACACAAACCATAAAACAGACACAGAGATTTTTCAGTAGGAGTCAAAAACAAGTTGCCCCCCCAAAAACCCCAAACTCAAGCATACATAAAATCAGTTCAAAATATACATTTGTTTTTAAAAGGAAAATTGCCCCTTAAAATGCATGTGCATCTTATTTTTAAAAATCTGTTTGGTTTTTTTTTAAAAAATTGTATACTGCTGCCTCTTTTTTGGTCAAACCCTCTAAGCAATTCTTACGGGTCCTAATAAAATCACAAACATTTGTCATGCTATTTAAGCGAAATCTCATTTCGTCATACTATACAGAGGAATCTCATTTTGTAGCAAAATCTCGTTTAAAGCAAAATCTCCTTTCAACCCCCTTTTAAAGACACCCAGGTGGGCGGACATGCCTGACTCCTCTGAGAGAACATTCTGTAGTTTAACTACGCTCTGCTAGAAGAAGCGCTTCCAACTTGCAACTAAAAGAACTACCCCCTTTCTCCAAATGCTGAACTACAACTCCCATCAACCCCAGCAAGCATGGCTGATGGCCAGGGATGGTGGGAGTTGTAGTCCAGTAACCTCTGAAGAGCCAAACATTCCCTGCACTTGCTCTAACCAGTGCTGGGCATCTTTTCCCTACAAGAAACGGGCTCTGTTGTGTTTAAACCTTCCTGTCATTAAACACCCCACTCCATGTCAATGTAACTGGAGTTTATATGATCCCAGCAATAGTTGTGTTTCCACTTCTGCCATTTTAATTTGGCTGTGGCTGCCTTGCATTCTTATTTCAAAATCTGGTGTTGCTTAAATCCTAACTAAGATGGCTGAACATCCCACCACCCCTTCTCCCGGTTCACCTTACAAACTACAAGCCTTACGGGCTTTTGCAAACCGCTTTAAAGGAATATTTTAAAAACTCGATCGTTTCCACCGCCACCGTCCACACTTCGAGGCAAAAAGCCACCCTGCTACAGGGGCTTCTCTTTACCTCAAGGGTCTCCCGCATGCGGCAGACTTTTGCCCATAGCAACCGTTTTCCCACGAGCAGCTCTTCAAAGCGGGGTGGGAAAAGGGGGGGCGCTGATCGGGACGGGGGTGTTTCGAGGATTCTTTTCAAGTATCTGCAAAAGCCCTCGAGCAACTTAGAGGCAACGCTTGCAAAAACCCGACAGAAGCTGAGGCGACCCGTGGGATGCTGAGTGGAGGCCTGCCGCTGCCTTCCGGTTTTGTGGCAGCCTCCTGAACCCCAGAGCCCACACCCATGCCTGCCGCTGCCTTTCCTCACCTTCTTGAGGATGAGATAAGAGATGGAAGCATTGGCGTCGATGATGATGGTGGAGATTTTGTCGTCCCGGATCTCCTTGAGCAGCGGCGTCGGGTCGTTGGTGTCATCGAGCATCCGGATCGACAGCGTCTCCTTGGAGATGAGGAACTGACGCACGAGCTCCTCCAATCGCAGCAGGCCTGGTGGATGCGAAAGGAACAAGGGGTTGCGCCAACATTTCGCCCAAGCCAGAGCCCAACCCAACCCGCCTGGCTTCAGAGCTTAGGACTTGGCCCGGGAACCATCCGATCAGGACATAAAAGCATTCAAACACCTCTGCTTTTATATATATATTCTTGTGCCCAGAACTGTAGTATAGGAAGCCCTGCTTTGCATACTAATTTCGAAGGAGGCTAGGGCTTCAGGTAATCCAAGCAGGGTCTTCTCTGTGGTGGTGCCAAAACTATGCAGTGGGATCCCTGACCAAGTCTGCCAGCATTCAGCTTTGAAGGAAGTGAAGGAGCTCCGTTTTCTTCACCTCTAGTCACTGGGGCCAAACTAGGCATGGCACTAAACAAGTACAGTGGTACCTCAGGTTACAAACGCTTCGGGTTACAAACTCCACTAACCCGGAAGTAGTACCTCGGGTTGAGAACTTTGCCCCAGGATGAGAACGGAAATCGCGCGCCGGTGGCGAAGTGGCAGCGGGAGGCCCCATTAGCAAAAGTGCGCCTCAGGTTAAGAACCATTTTGGGTTAAGAACGGACCTCCGGAACGAATTAAGTTTGTAACCCGAAGTACCACTTTTTAATTTAAAAACACTTATTTTTTAAAAAGATCCCCAATAAAGCCAGAGGTATGATGTTTGAGAACCACTTCCATCCCCACGGCTCACATCTCTGTGAAATCTGATTGGCCACCCACTGGCCCCGCCCCACAAGTACGGCATTTGGCCCCTCCCACTTCTCCCTCTCCGTTCCCCGCCAAAGAGCTCAGCCACAATTTCTCACACTCAGCCTTGGCGCAGATGAGGCTAGCCGAGGGGTAGTTGAAGGACTTGAGAATACGGGATACGGCCAGGCTGACGTCCTCATTGCTGGGGTAGAGGCTGACGGAGGCGAAGCGCAAGTACTGCAGCTTGGGGGTCTCCTCAGGACCCACCTTCACGTGGGGGATCTAGGGCAGAGAAAGAAACCGTTTGTTTACAGGGCTGACACAAGCCTCACCATGTCCTCCTCTGCAGCCGAGAAGTCAGCACAGAGGCTGTCCTCATCTAGATCAGCTTCTGCAGAACAGAAAACTCTTGTGACAAGTGTTACATGCAGCAAATTAATTACAGTTCCATAGACTGCTTAAAGCAATCAAAGCCTTTTGGGAAGTCTATTATATACTGGGTGGGCTACCAAACCAGATTTCCTCCCCTTTCTGTCACCGACTGCAGAAAGAGGTTGAGAAAAATTTAAAAAGCAGCCAGAGCTTCAAGTAGGAGTTAGGACAGAGATGAAGAGAAGGATGGGGTCTGTAATAAGAACCCCGAAAGTTTTAAGCAGGCTTTCCTAGGCAACCATTAATTCAGAACAGTTGAATTAATTTGAATTAATGAATTAATTCGTTTGCTGTAACCTGCCTTGGGAGCCGTCGGTGAAGGGCAGGTAATGATTTTAACAGTAATAATAATGTCATTAGAGTATATGTGATTGGTAGCTGAGCTGTGGACCAGGAACATTTCTTTGGCATAAGTTTACTAGGTGGCTGTAGGTAAGCCACTGCCTTTCAGCCTCCGAAGCTGCGATATAATAGTGACCAACCTTACAGGGTTGCTTTATGGCTCATGAAGGTGATGAAGATGATGGAGGTGACATTACCTCTTTCTCCCCGCAGATGTGGCTAACAATGGAAGCAGAAGCCGGACTGGAGGCTGGGCCCAGGACAGAAACTACGCCTTTGGGCAGGATCTGACACACTGTAGTGCAGGGGCAAAGAGAACAGGAGAAAGAGGTTATACAGATTTATTATTATTGTACTCTTCAGCTTGTTCTCACACTTGTGCCCAGACCACCTGAGCAAAGCCACATGGCCTTGCACACTTAACCTCAGGGAAATTGCCTTTTTGCTTCCTCCTGGTCACATGCACACAAACGTCCCCACCCGCTGGCTCTCACAGATGGCCATGTGGGTGATTAAGTTGCCTTGGCTGTAATTCTGTCCACCTACCCTGCTGCCCCAGACCTCTGACCAAACCATCTGCATCACCTTTCAAAGTCTGCAGCTCTTCCCACCTGGTCAGGGAATGGAAGAAGGTGCTGTCCCATCCCGTCCCCCACTCTGCTCTGTATTCACAACCTACATACAGCGCTGTTTCTGTTGGGCTGCAGTTCATCTTCTACCAAAAGCTATCCTCCCCTATGGTGAAATGTGACAGCATCTGGGATTTTCTAGTTTGGAGGAAAAGGAGACACAGGGCAAGTTTATAAAATGATTCGGGACGTAGAGGATGTGACTTAGAAAAAGCTATTCTCCCTTTTATCCAAACGCCAGAACTCGTGGATCTCCAGTGAAGCTGAATGGGCCAGACTGAAGAGAGTATTTCTTGGCACAGCACATAGTTAAACTATAGAACTTTCTCCCAGAGGAGGAAGTGACGGCCACTGACTTAGATGGCTTTAAAAGACAAGTTCATGGAGCAGAAAGCTATTGATGGCTACTAAACATGATGGCTATGCTCTTCCAGCCGGAGGGCCTTCTCGGTAGTGGCACCCTCCCTGTGGAACGCCCTCCCATCAGAGGTCAAGGAAATAAACAACTACAGTCATACGTCAGGTTACAGACACTTCAGGTTGGGTTTTTTCGGGTTGCGGACCGCCAAAACCCGGAAGTACCGGAACGGGTTACTTCCGGGTTTCGGTGGTCTCGCATGCGCAGAAGCACTAAATCGCGCTTTGCACATACGCAGACGTGCCGCTGCAGGTTGCAGACGCTGCGGGTTGCAAACGTGCATCCTGCACAGATCACGTTCACAACCCGAGCATCCACTGTATCTGACTTTTAAAAGACATCTGAAGGCAGCCTTGTTTAGGGAAGTTTTTAATGTTTGATGTTTTATCGGGTTTTTCATATTCTGTTGGGAGCCACCCAGAGTGGCTGGGGAAACCCAGCCAGATGGGCAGGGTATAAATAATAAATCATTTTTTATTATTATTATTATTATTATTATTATTATTATTATTATTATTATTATTATTCCTCCACAATTGGAGGCAGTAATGCTTCTGAATACTGGAAACCACAGTAGGGGAGAGTTATGAAGGAGGGAGAAACACTTTTCTCTGTCCACTTATCTCATGCCATACATAAGTGGACAAACTTCTATCATGGCCCCTCTTACTAGCCTTTTCTCTAAACTAAAAACTCCCAAACGCTGCGAACTTTCCTCATGGGGGTCTCTCCATCCTGTTGATCATCTCAGTTGCCATTTTGGGAACCCTCTCCCAACTCTACAATATTCTTTGTGAGGTAAGCCCCTCCCCTGCCCCTCATGAGCTTCGTAGATCCTTTCACACTCCAGTATCGCGCACACGCGCTCACACACACAACCTACTGGTGTCGGTGGTCTCGTACTGGCTGTCCCGCTGCAGTTCGAAGATCTCCACCTCGACTCGGGCTTTGGCAGGCACCTCGATGATGCTGTTGATGTGCTCACGTGCTAAGGCTAAGGCCAGTCGCTCCCCCCGGCCACACACTGTCTGGTCGTCCAAAATGGCGGCTAGTCATGGGGGACAGCAAGGCAGGGGTGAAGAAAAGCAAGACGTCAGTCACTGCGGCCCGGCCTGCTCATGGCGGAAATTCTTTCCTCTGCAAACATCACTCATGAGCACCCAAGGGGTCCCTAAACAGGGGTGCCTTCTGCCCATTGGGACCGGGAGGGTAAAACGTAGGTGGCCAATGGCACGCTTTCACACCCATCAGGCCTGATGGGATTGGAGGAGCTTAGGGTGTCAGTTTCTCATCTCCAAGGAGACGCTATCGACCTGGATGACGGATCGCACCAAGGATCCGATACCATTGCTCAGGGAGATTCAAGGGATGGTAAGATTTCAGCCATCATCCTTGTTGCCAGTGCTTCCATCTCTCATCTCATCCTCAAGAAAGTGAGGAACAGTGGTGGTTGATGCCCATTGGGTCTGGTAGGGTTGAAAACAGGGAGGCCGAGGGGAGGTGGACCCAACCAACCAGTCAATAATTCTATTTGTAGGCTGCCTTTCCAGAGTCAAAGCCATGCTCAAGGTGGCTTGCAGCATATAAAAAAATCGCATAATTACAAGCATACCAAAAGTTGTCATAAACAACAAATAAGCAAGTACACAACGAAACTGAACAATTTCCACATAAATCATAAGATCTAAAATAAGGATACATAAAATAATAATAATGTCAATAACCACAGCAAAAACAAAAACCCCTAAACAACGTTCCAGCCAGAGCTGATGACAGGCAGAGTCATCTGATTCTGGGTTTGTCCCCATTTTTCCTCCCTGCTCAATTCTACAAGGGCAAATCTGAAACTACAGTGGAAGAACAGGCAACTGGGCATGTTGTAAGTGAGATGGCAGGCAATGGCTTGCTGAGTGCAGAAGGAGATTGGTGGGGCAGTTTTCCAGTAGCCCCAAAGGACCAGCCCCTGCAACGTCAAAGGCATGCCTGGCTCGAACCTGATTTTTAAAGCTGCCCTCCTTTAATGCCCTTGTATTGACTCTGAATCTCACCATGCAATATTTGGTCCTCCATTTGTATTTATTATCGATAAAAATTTGGTGTGGTGCAAGCGAATTATTCTTCTGAAAGTGTGGCACAGAGGAAAAAGTTTGAGAACCTTTGGGCTAGAGTGACGGGCTTTGACCAGGAATGGAACTCTTGCGGACTTCCAGATGTTGCTGAACTCCAACTCCCATCAACCCTAGTCATGGGCCATACCGGCAGGGGCTGATGGGCCTTGGAGTCCAACAATATCTCTGGCGTAATGGTTGGCTTAAGCCTGCCAACTAAAACCGCAAAGTCTTTTTAAACTATGCCAGCCTTCCTAAGGAGCACAGAGTGTCAGGAAACTACTCCGTATCCCAAAACATTCCTTTCCCCCAGAATCAACATCACTAGCTCCACAGAGAGCAATGACAGCAGATGACACGTTTTGCCAGGACTCCTGTAATGAAGGGGGAGAGCTCTGTCAATGACCATTAACCGTGACAGCCAAGTGGAAGCTCTGGGAGTGCAGGCAGTGTACTTACAACTACAAAGGAAGGGAAGAAGGAAGGGAAAGCACCTTCACACCTTCCTTGAGAGCATCCTGATGCACCTGTAGCTACTACGGTGCCTCCATTATGGCACTTAGGGTAGCCAGATGCAAAAGGGCACAGGGCTCCTGTACCTTTAGTTGTGTCATGCCTGCTACCCCTGCTGAAATTTCCCATGTTTGCACCACTATTAAAGGTGCAAAAGCCCTGCCCTATTTTTGCATCTAGCCACTGTACAGTACTGCATGGACATGATATGTGCTTCCCGCAACACAGGGGTAGGGGAATCTCAGAGGCCAAACGGGACTCTCTATCCAGCCCTCAAAAATAGGTTCAGGCCACACACTGGCCCTATTTCACACCCTGAATTATTATTAATTTTTTGCCTGGTTAGAATGCGTCATTAAATTCTAATAACATCTCTCGCTTGTCTGGGTGGATAGAAAGACACATGCCAGCGTGTGTAGAAGCTCACTTACTGTACGGTTACAGTTTAATGCCTTGCTCTGCCTATTTTAATCCTTGGCCCCACCTGACACTGACATAGAATCATATCATAGAATTTTTAAAGTTGGAAGGGACCACAAGGGTCATCTAGTCCAACCCCCTGCAGTGCAGGAATCTTTTGCCCAATGTGAGGTTCTTTTGCCAGAATGCACACTGCCAGTGATACCTTTTCAATGGCAGATTTGGAGGCGCCATTAAATTGGTTTGGTGAGAAACTGCCATGGGGGCCTCGCGTTCATTTGTCCATTTGTTTCACTTGTCATGGATGCTTTCAGCTGAGATTCCTTGCATTGCAGGGGGGTCCTCAGATCTCCCACTGACACGCTGACCAGACCCAGACCAGCTTAGCTTTCAGAGCATGCCGCCTGCACCCTGTGCCAACTTCCCCATGGCATCTCAACCCTGCCTCCACCATAGTAGAGTTGCCAGCTGACCAGAAAATAACAGCTATCATGCAGCAGCAGCAACAACAACAAAAAGCAAGAAGCGTGTGGCTTTTTGATGGTGCAATCTTAAGCACTGTCGCCTCCTAACATCTGCACATGATGCGCTTCAGGAGTGCCTGAAGCCAGTAGGAACGGCTGCTGCTACACAGAAACCAGCCCCACCAGATGTGCTCGCGTTGGAGAAGGCAGCTGATGCCAGGGAACCAGGATCTGTAACTGACAAGCAGCAGGAAAGCGGAGGGTCATGGGCTGCTACTCAGAGGAACATCGGAAGCTGCCTGGTGCCAATCCAGACCGTTCGGTCCATCTAGCTCAGGATTGTCTACACTGGGCCGGCAGTGGCTTGGCATCGTTTCAGGCAGGAATCTCTTCCAGCCATACCAGGAGATGTCTGGGATTGAACCCAGGGCCTTCTGCTTGAAAGACGGGACTGAGCCATGGCCCTTCGCCTCCCTCCAGGCAGCGGCAGCTGGTGCCTGCTGGAATTGGCAGGGCGGAAGGCAGAGAGGACCACGGCCGCTGGAGCCACAGCCAACAGATTTTGGGTTTGTCCCCCACCTTCCTCCCTGATTAGCTCTGCATGGGCAGCACAGAGTGAGGAGGAGGTAGATGGCAGGCAGGACCACTCCCATTCCCAGAGCCCACTGGTCCTTTCTCAGATCACAGAGGCAGCCCCCTCCCCACTTTTCTGGCAGAGGATGGAAAACCCAACCATTCCCTCCAGCTTCGGGAGACGAACGTACAGCAGCCACACAGTCAGCAATCCCTAGCTGAGGTTTGTCTGTTATGGATGGATCCTGCCCTCTCTAATCCTGCCCGAAGGGGCCATTACCCTTTCAACTCTCACCGGAGAAGAACTGCTGGGGAACAGTGATAGGGTGGGCCTTGCTGCCAATTTGCCGGGCATAGATAGATCACTGCCTCTGTTGTTTTATGTTTGGGGGGTGTTGAATGGTGGTGCAGTGTGGGGTCTCGAGGGAAAGGGTCTTGAAATATACTCAGTCGAGAGTGGATTTCATGCTCTTTATTCAGCTCATAGTGGTGAGGAGGAATGGAAATTCCCCCAGAATGTCTGCTTTATATACATTATTTACACAGTGGGCCCCAGGTGATTGGCCAATTCCAGGATTCTCCTGTAGGCAAGTCAGGTTGCAGATTCACTTCCACCTGGAGCTGGATTGGGTGGCTCCTGTGGACCAATCAGACTGCTGCATTCTGGGTCCTATTGTTCTAGGACCAATCAGACTGCTGCATTTTGGATCCTATTCAACTCAGTACATAACGGGTCTGGAGTTTATCTCAATCCCTCAGTGAGAGCGAGAGTTGGGGGTGCAGCAGCCTGAGTGAGGGTAGGGCTTTTGCCCATGGGACACACATTTATATGTTGGTCATGGGTTGTATAATAATAATAATAATAAATTTTATTTATATCCCGCCCTCCCCAGCCGAAGCCGGGCTCAGGGCGGCTAACAACACTAAAATAGTGCAACATTATAAAAACATCATAAGAATTAATTAAAATCAAAATTGATGGCATCCCACAGAATGCTAAGTATGTAAGCATCCAACCAGCACAAGGATTTCTGCTTCTACAATAGGCTTCCCCTCCACACACACTGCCTTCCCTCACATCTTTCCCAAAATCTGCTCCAGGGGGTTGGGCGAACCATTGATGAACCGCTTCCCTTTAAAGATCTCGAAGCAATTTTGCAACAGAATCATCAGCAACTGGGGGGGGGGGGGACTTCACACAACTTCATACGCAAAAACTATTGTGATGAAGAATCAAACAATGCTTTCGTATGTAAAAACAATTTTGAATCCAATACATGAGCAAATCAGGACGGTGATCCCTACTGAAAAGGATTGTTGAAAAGGGAAGAACTTCAATAAATGCCCCAAAGAAAATAGAGGTGGCACTCATCTGACGTGTAGTGGGAGGGAGTTCCAAAGGGTAGGAGCCACCACACTAAAGGCCCAGTTCCTGCATCGTATGGAAGGGACCTCCTGATTAGATGGTATCTGCAGAAGGTGCTCACCTGCAAATCACATTGATCAATCCTATTGCACCCTTGGTGCGTAGGAGACAGGGTGCTTGTTACAGTGTGGTTCTGCTGTGGGTGTTTGGTCCTCTTGTATGCTAGGTGTGTATTTTATGAAGGGCTGTCACATGGGAGGTGGAGCAAGCTTGTTTTCTCCTGCTCCAGAGGGTAGGAACTGAACCAATGGGTTCAGGTTACAGAGAAGGAGACTCCAACTAAATATACGGAAGAACTTTCTGATGGTAAGAGCTGTTCAGCAGTGGTACAGACTCCCTCAGAAGGTGGTTGACTCTCCTTTCTTGGAGATTTTAAAGCAGAGGTCAGTTGGCCATCTCTTATGCATGGTCTGCTTGGGATTTCTGCATTGCAAGGGGTTGGACTGGATGACCCTTGAGGTCCCTTCCACCTCTACAATTCTATGACTCTGTGATTTAATGGATTGTGTAGAGCGAAAGACGATTGAGCTGGGGGTGGCAGCAGTGGCAGCCGTTCTGAATGTAATGGTCTTTGGCGTACTTGTTACAGTTTTGTTGTGTAATTGTTTTTATTGATTATCTGCTAATTATATTTTCTGAGTTGTGCTGTAACTATATAATGTTCTGTCGGTGCTGCTTCTGTTTATTGCTTGTAAGCCACTTTGGGGTTCATTTGAATGGAAAGCAGAGCAGAAAGGCAATCAAATGGGATCAATAGCGGCTTTCGCGCAACCCCACGAAATGTCTTTCCATTCCCCACATTTTCCCTGTTCTGATTTATTCCCCCTGCAGCCACCTGGACTCAAGGATGGAGAATGGAGCTGTCAAACGGCTGTCGGATATTTAAAGTGCACTCAAACCAACAAGTGATGTTTTGCTAGAAAGGCACATGATAGGAGCTGGAGCTCACAGAGTTTTCCTGTAAGTTTGCTAGAGAGACCTCTGTGAGAGACATTCCCACTGTGCCCTGAAAGGGGTTTGTGAGTAGCCATATAACTTCTCCTACCTGCCTGGGCTCATCCTCTTTTCTCTATTGCTCTGACTCTTCCACCTTCATCACCAAGCAGAAATGTGAGAACATTGGCTGAGTCTGACTCCAATGCTCAGACTCCATCTTAAGCTAGACTAAAGTTACCGTATTTTTCCGTGTATAAGACTAGGTTATTTTGTAATAAAAAATATATGCAAAAAATTGTGGGTCGTCTTATACATAGATAGTGGGGAGGTAGGACGGGCGATTGGTGGTTGTCGCGAGCAGGAGATTGTTAGTGGTGTTTTTGTTGGTGATTGGTGGGTGCTGCAAGGTCCGCTGGCTATTGGCTGCTGTGGCAGTTGGCTGGGCAATTGACTGTGTTGGTCCTGTGATTTTTGGCAATCCCCCCCCCCAAAAAAAATGCTCAACAACTCTGGGCAATCTCCCTCCATTTTCTCAATTTAGAGTCCCAAAAAAGACCCTGTCTTATACACAGGGGCGTGTTATACACGGAAAAATATGCTATGTCTTTGTAGCTGGATTACCATTTTAAGCCTGCCTGAACAAAGCTGCTGTATCTACTTACAGGTAGGTAGCCATGTTGGTCTGCTGTAGTCGAAACAAAATTTAAAAAAAATCCTTCTGGATTGGATTGGGTTGGATTGGATTCTTATCTCATTATACATGATAAAGCTATTTTTAGCCATTTCACCCCTTGCTTTTTCCTGTAAGACCATTTGCAGTCCTTAACAGTCGTCAACAGATTTACCACACCTATCAGCCCATTCCCACCACCCTTCTGAGCAATATTCCTCCCCACCCTCTCACTATCTATAAGAGTCTGGTGACTTCTGTTTCAGTGTATCTGAAGAAGTGTGCATGCACACGAAAGCTCATACCAATAACAAACTTAGTTGGTCTCTAAGGTGCTACTGGAAGGAATTTTTTAATTTTGTTTCGGCCGCTGTATCTGTTACTCTTCAAAAAAGAATGAAGGGTGAGTAAATGCTATTTTTAACTTTTACAAGACTGATTATTGTTTTAAGGGGGAAAGACCAGGAAAACCCAGTCTTCCTTAAAGCATCCTGAGTTACTTAAACCAAAAGGCTAAAACTGGTTTATCTAAGCGTCCCCTTTAAGCTGCAAAAGGATGGCACTCACAAATATATACCTAACAAATATATCCTTTCCAAGTGTCTATCCACATCCCAGCACCAACCCGACCCAGTCAGGTTGCCCTCTACCACTGTTGCCTCACCCCTAGGATCCAGCCACCCACAGCATCAGCCTGGTAGATCAGCCCCCCACCCCACCCCGTGGGCGTCCCCCACTTACCCATGCGCAGAGACGACAGCACCTCTAGGCTCTTGTGGGCGAAGCCGAGAATCAGCAGCAGCAGCAGCACGGGCAAAGCCGGCATCTTCTACCCCTCCTCATGGAGAAAGTTCGGCCGTGGCCTCTGCGCTGCCACCTGCAGGAGGGGCAGGAGAAACACACCCCGTGAGGCACATGGATTAGGGCACACAGAGTTTGGCACAGCAACTCTTTCTGGGCACAACCATAATGATCCCTTGCAGTATAGCTTGGGCAGAGGGGGCTCGCCAACCTGGGAAGGTAGCCCGTCTGGGAGAAAGAAAAATCTGGTCCTTGCGAAATATCGCCAGGAGAAGAAAAGTCTAAGTAAACCCTGCACAGATCTGGAGTGGAGTCCCTAAGGCGGTTGGGTGGCTCTTTGTACGCCTCCCTCCAGAAACTCCTGCAACCCAGCTGGTACCAAACGCCTTGCTCTGCTTTCCTCTGGACCATATCAGCAAGGCCAAGAGGGGGTCTTTTTGTCTGGGCAGCCCTGGAACTCCATCCACACTGCCCAGGCTTGCACCCCGGGGTGCTGACTTCGGTACTGCTAATGTAGCAGCTTGACTTCACCCCCAGAGGCACACTCCACTGTCTCCCGAGACACACGGATGCCAAAAACAGCAGCATAACACCTGCTGTTGAAGAGGCTTTTGAGGGTCCAAACAGAGGCACCACATCCTCCCAGTTGAAAGCACATCCTCCCAGTTAAAAGGAGGACCCTAAAATACTCTTGGTGCTGAGCCTCCTGCCCTATTCCTCCACCGACCCCCTGTCCTCTTCCGCCCACTGCCTGCTGGAGCCAGCAAATCTCCTTTTGCTCCAGAACTGGGAAGGAGAAGGGTGGACCAAAGGTACAGCGGAGGATCGGGGCGGCTGCACATCTGTGCCTTGGTGCGTTTAAAAAGGTGAAGGCAGTTGCAAAAACTTTGCAAGCGTAACTGATACATTTGAGCAGAAAAGACTGGACGTGATATTGTTGCAAGCACCTCCTGTGAAATTTTGCTGAACTTTAAAAGGTGCTTTGGGGAATTCTGAGTCTTTGAAGGGACTGTTGGATTATTGAATTTACTGAGTTGAAATAATTTGGAACTTTAATGGCGGATTACTTCCTTCTTTGTCTTTGAAACCTGGTGGCACTCCCCCTACAGGGCTTTCGGATTATAAAATCCTGGGAACTGACTTTTGTTTTGAATTCCACTTCACTGGTTGTTTATAACTGAATTTGTCTCTCCCATGGAACAATAGACAATCTGACCTTGAACACTGACAGATGTGTAATGAGTGGTGCAGGGAGAACAAGAGCATCTAAAGCTAAGGAATCTAAAGAGGCCAAGGAAAAAGAAAAGGAAAGAAAACCAGCACAATTTGTACAAACAACACTGACCCAAGGACGCCGATCGTCGGTTCCAGCTGTACTGGTGACCCAAAGGGAACAAGGGGAAATAACTGAGAAGGCCACTGAGGAAGATATGGCAGCAGGTGGGTCAGATACACTATTAAAACAAATATTGGAGCAATTATCAAGTTTAAACCAGAAGGTGGACGACCAGTCTCTGAAGATAGATAAAGCGACTTCCTCGATTCAAAAATTGACTGATCAAGTTTCCCAGCACACGCAAGCCATAGAGAATTTGCAAGGAGCAACAGCGGAAAATCGGGAATTAGCTGGAGAAGCAATCCAGAAAGTGGGAGCTTTACAAAAAGAAGTTGAAGAAATAAAGGGAGAAGTTAAGCCCCTGCACAAACAGGTGGGTGAACAACAAGTTTATCTGTCAATGGTGGAATTGAAAAATCGCGAGAATAACATCAAATTGAGAGGCATCCCGGAACTTGAACAAGGAGACTTGATTGGATACTTGACACAGGAATTCTCGAAGTTCTGGGGTTTAAAGGAAGATACAGATTTCAGGATTGTCTCGGCATATAGACTGGGAAGATTGGTAAGGAAAGACAGATCCAGAGACTGTTTGATAATTTTAAGATCAAAGGAAGAGAGAGACAAGATCCTAGGTCTTCACTTCAAAAAAGCAATTGAAATACAAGACAAAAGGGTGGAAATTTATAGAGATATTCCGAGACAGTTGCTGGACCTCAGAGCCACCTATACAGAACTAGCAAAATTGTTGAGACACAACGCAATTCCCTATAGGTGGGAGTTTCCACAAGGATTATCCTTCACCTACAAAGAAAGGAAGGTTAAAATTAGAACACCTGAAGATAACCAAAAGTTCCTTCACGACCACGGAGAAGATCTCCAAAAAGGAGTGGATTGGCTTCCAGTTTTACCAGCACCAATACTGCCTGGAAGCGGGCCAACGCCTGCACCCTCGGGACCTGAGCAAAAGGAAGACACCTCATCCTAAGAACATCTTAATTAGAACAGGATGTCTCTGCAGCTACTTAGTTGGAACATAAATGGCGGGAATTCTCCGGAAAAAAGAAGGAGGATATTTCATATCCTAAAAAAAGAACAATTGGATGTAACATGCCTTCAAGAAACACATGTGACTAGGCTCCATAGGAAAGTATTAATCAATAAAAGACTTGGCCAAGAATTTATCTCATCAGACAAAGTTAAAAAAAGAGGCGTTGTAATTTATGCAAAGGAGAACCTGTCACCAAAATTTCTATTCAAAGATGATCATGGAAGAATTCTCGCAATTGAAATCCAAACACAAGAGGAAAAGATTTTGATATTAGGAGTTTATGCGCCAAATGATGGAAAATCAGAATTCTATAAGAAGCTGCATGAGACAATGATGGACTATTTGGACTATTCTAACATTATTGTGATGGGAGATATGAATGGGGTGGTGTCTACAAATATGGACAAATCCCAAAATCAAAACTTAACAACAGACGGCAGACTCCCTAAAACCTTTTTTGAAATGACAGACAATATGGACTTGATTGACATTTGGAGGACAAGGAACCCCTTGGGTAAAGAAGGAACCTTCTTCTCTGAGGCCCACTTGTCATGGACACGAATTGACCAAATTTGGATATCTAGAGGGCTGGCCCCGAAAACAAGAAAAGTGGAAATCTGCCCAAAAACCTGCTCCGACCATAATGCCTTAAAAATGGAATTGAGACTTTTCCCAACTGGATCCTTCAGATGGAGAATGAATGACACCTTGCTAAGAGATCAAGAGATTGTTAAGAAGGCCCAAAAAACGCTAAAGGACTACTTTGAAATAAATTTGAATACTACGGTGGAGAAAAGAACAATCTGGGATGCAAGTAAAGCTGTAATGAGAGGGTTTCTGATACAACAGAATACAATAAAGAGAAAATTTTGGAATGGAAAAAAGGAAAAAATTCTAGAGAAAATAAGTGAAGGAGAGAAAAAGTTGAGAACCAAACCGAAGTCAAAAGAGGTGCTAAGAGAGATCAAATTCCATCAAGCACAATATTCGAAACTGATTAATCAAGAGATTGAGTGGAAAATTAAACAAATGAAGCAGAGATCGTTTGAATCAGCAAATAAATGTGGAAAGTTGCTAGCTTGGCAGTTGAAAAAAAGACAAAAGTTAAATACGGTTACAAACTTGGAGATTCAAGGAAAAATAGTCCAGAAACCAGAAGAAATAAGAAAGTGCTTCCACAGATACTTCAAAGAGCTTTACGCACAGGGGCCTCAGAAAGAACCGGAAATAGATCAATTTTTGAGGAAAAATGGACTACCTAAAATAAGCCAAGATAAAAGATCAATTCTTAACAGCAAGATAACTCAACAAGAAATTGAAGGTGCCATCCAGAACATGCAGCTGGGCAAATCTCCAGGCCCGGATGGACTTACCTCCAAATACTATAAGACTTTGAAGGACTTCTTGATACAACCGTTGTTGGAGGTTTGTAACCAGATCATGGAGGGGAGAAGGGCACCGGAAACGTGGAAAGAAGCATTCATCACATTGATTCCCAAGTCAGAAAGGGAAAAGACTCAGCTTAAGAACTACCGTCCCATCTCACTCCTGAATGTGGATTACAAAATATTTGCGAACATTTTAGCAAATAGACTTAAAAATGTACTAAATGAAGTAATTCACAAGGACCAAGCAGGCTTTCTCCCTGGTAGACATATGTCTGACAACACCAGGAACATTATTGATATATTGGAGTTGTTGTGAATTAGAAACACAAGGGCCGCCTTAATCTTTATTGATGCGGAGAAAGCATTTGACAACATTTCTTGGATGTTTATGAAGAAAAACTTGAAAGGGATGGGAGTGGGACGGGGGTTTGAAAATGGATTAGAAGCAATCTACTCAGAACAAAAAGCTAAACTGATAGTGAACAATGTGGTATCGGAGGAACTCCAAATTGAAAAAGGGACACGACAGGGGTGCCCTTTATCCCCTCTGCTATTTATTTCTGTTCTGGAGGTATTGCTGAATATGATCAGGGAGGACCAGTTGGTGCAGGGTATAGTGGTCGGAGCGAAACAATACAAATTGAAAGCTTTTGCAGATGACCTAGTCATTACAGTACAGGAGCCAGAATCTAGCACAAAAAGAGTTCTTGAACTTATTTTGGAGTTTGGTCGGGTGGCGGGATTCAAGCTAAACAAACAAAAAACTAAGGTTTTGGCCAAAAATTTGACGCCTACAGAGATAGAGGGGTACCAGAAAGAGACAGAGCTAAGTGTGGTTAAAAAAGTGAAATACCTGGGGGTATCTTTGTCCACCAAAAACCTAAATCTATTCAAAGATAATTATGAAAAATGTTGGTCGGAAATTAAAAAAGACTTGGATATTTGGTCAAGATTGAAACTTACCTTGTCAGGCCGAATCGCAGCTATAAAGATGTGTGTTTTGCCAAAAATGTTATTTTTATTTCAAACCCTCCAGGTCGTGGACAGAATGGAATGTTTTGGAAAATGGCAGAAGGATATCTCTAAGTTTGTCTGGCAGGGCAAAAAGCCCCGAATTAAATTCAAAATACTAACTGACTCAAAAGAAAGAGGGGGGTTTGCCCTGCCGGATTTAAGGTTGTACTATGAGGCTGCAGCCTTCTGCTGGCTGAAGGATTGGTTTCTGTTGGAAAACACCGATGTCCTAGATCTGGAAGGGTTTGACAATGTTTATGGTTGGCATGCATACTTGTGGTATGACAAGGCGAAGGTTCATAAACTGTTTAAAAACCATATTGTCAGAAAATCAATTTTTGCCGTCTGGATGAAGTATAAGGACTTATTAGAAAGCAAAACCCCGAGGTGGTTATCACCAGTGGAAGCCAAGATTTCTAAAAAAAGGCCCAATATGGAGGCCTACTGGCCAAAATATTGGGAATTGATTGAAAGAGTTGGAGATAATTGGAAGCTCCAAAGCCAGGACAAACTGAAAAATAAGGTGCGAGATTGGTTACATTATGCTCAAATTCAAGAGGTATTTAAAATGGATAAAAAAGTGGGTTTCCAGTTGGAGAAATCGAAACTGGAGACGGAGTTACTAGAACCAAAGACTAAGGTACTTTCGAGGATGTATGACTTGCTGCTTAAATGGAACACACAGGATGAGACAGTTAAATCTGCTATGATAAAATGGGCACAGGATGTAGGACACAACATTATGTCTGAGGACTGGGAAAGGTTATGGAACACCGGTATGAAATTCACGGCATGTAGTGCCTTGAAAGAGAACATTATGAAAATGGTATACCGGTGGTACATGACCCCAGTCAAGTTGGCTAAAATATATCATCTTTCTGATAATAAGTGTTGGAAATGCAAGGAGGCAGAAGGGACATTCTTTCACCTCTGGTGGACCTGCCCGAAAGTAAAGGCCTTTTGGGAAATGATACATAACGAGCTGAAAAAGGTATTCAGATATACCTTTTCTAAGAAACCAGAGGCCTTTCTTCTGGGCATGGTGGACCGGAAGGTGCCAAAGAAGGACAGAACCTTGTTTATGTATGCAACCACAGCAGCTAGGATTCTTATCGCAAAGTTCTGGAAGACACCAGATTTACCCACACTGGAGGACTGGCAGACGCAGCTGATGGACTACATGGAGTTGGCAGAAATGACTGGCAGAATTCGAGATCTGAGCGAAGAAACAATGGAGGAGGACTGGAAAAAATTTAAGGACTATTTGCAAAAATATTATAAGTTGTTTGAATGTTAAGATTGCGCACGATTAAGAAACCTTACGCTTCTGCAATTTATTTAAGTAAATGATAAAGTAAGTATTGATGGAAAAAAACGAGACAAATTAGAAACAAAATATTATGTTTATTAAGAGTGTTAAAACTAAATTACAAATTTTCGAAATTGGTAACATAATAAATATAAAGGTATAATAAGAAGGGAAACAAGATAACAAATTGCTGAACTGGCTAGAGTAATGAATGCAATGCCGAGAGGATGCGAGGAAGTCCAAAAGCGAACTCTCAAAGGACGTTATGAAAGTTTCTTAACCTTTTCTTCTTTTTCTTTACTTTTCTTTATATGTAAAAAATGTTTCTTGCATGTTGCTATGTGGACAAATCTGTTAACCTATGGAAAGAAACGCAATAAAAAATTTTATAAAAAAAAATATAAAAAGGTGAAGGCAGAAGACCTGCAGACAGTGCCAGCATGCAGCAAACTCCACCAGCTACCTGGGGCTTGGGGATGTTGTTGAAGGTCTCACACTGAGCTGCTGAAGCAACGCCATCCCTAATCCACTCTCCCAGCTGCTCTTGCAGAGCTCAGGAGACCAGCAAGGAGGACAACTAAAAAGAGGTTCCATAAGCGAAGGAACCAGGAAGTTGGCATATACCACACCAGACCATTGGTCTATCCAGCTTGGAACTGTCTACACCAGCCTTCTCCGACTTGGTGCCCGCTGGAAGTTTCGGACTTCACCTCCAGAGGATACCAGACTGGAGAAAGCTGGTCTACAACCACTGGCAGAAGTTCTCACCGTTACCATTGGGAGATACCCAAACCTACTTGGAGATGAAAATAAAGATGCCCCCTAAAACATCTCTCCGATGAAGATAGGGACGTCCTATTCCATAGCCTCCAACATTTCTCCAATGAAAATAGGGACATCTTAAGGAAAAACCAACAAAGGTCCGTATAGTTAAAGCTATGGTTTTCCCAGTAGTGATGTATGGAAGTGAGAGCTGGACCATAAAGAAGGCTGATCGCCGAAGAATTGATGCTTTTGAATTCTGGTGCTGGAGGAGACTCTTGAGAGTCCCATGGACTGCAAGAAGATCAAACACATCCATTCTCTTAAGGAAATCAGCCCTGAGTGCTCACTGGAAGGACAGGTCCTGAAGCTGAGACTCCAATACTTTGTCCACCTCATGAGAAGAGAAGACTCCCTGGAAAAGACCCTGATGTTGGGAAAGATGGAGGGCACAAGGAGAAGGGGATGACAGAGGACAAGATGGTTGGATAGTGTTCTCAAAGCTACCAGCATGAGTCTGACCAAACTGCGGGAGGCAGTGGAAGACAGGAGTGCCTGGCGTGCTCTGGTCCATGGGGTCACGAGGAGTCGGACACGACTAAACAACTAAACAACAACAAAGGAAAAGTGGGACATTCCGGGATCAAATCAGAAACTGGGATGGCTTCTGTAAACCCAGGACTGTCCTTGGAAAAGAGGGAGACTCGAAGAGTATTTTGGCCCCTCCGACTGCCAAACCTCCTCTCTGCAGCCCACCACCCCCTTGTGGCCACCAGGTCCAGCACTCCCCAAGCTCTGGGCATCCATCCAAGGCCTGGTGCTGCAGCAGGACCAGCACATCCTCCTCCCCCTTTGCACTTGACGCTGGTCCTGCTATGAGCTGAGTCAGCAACACTCCCCACCCGACGTCCTCGCACTGCGTTCACCTTGAGCATTAATATTTATTTTCGCTCAGCCTCGGCCGGGCAAACGGCACAGCTGAGGTTCGCCGAAGGGGAGACGCGTCAGACTACGCTGCCCCTCTCCTTTCCCCCAGGGTGGGGCAGGGAGAGTGCTGTAAGTGGGGGGCTGAGGCGAGGAGGGCGGGGAGAAGGGTCAGTAGCTGGCAAAGGGGTGCTGCACTTCGCAAGCTGATTTTGATAGCGGGGAGGAAGATTCCTGAAGATAAGAGCCAGGAGGAGAGGGAAAAATACACCTCCAGCTGAAACAGCAGATTATTTCTAAAACGAGAGGCATGCGTGATCAGTGCTCACAGGCACCGTTTCTCTCAGTACCAGTTGCTGGAGGGCAAACAACAGAAATAAGGGCTCTGGCCTTCAGGCCTCCTCCTGGGCTTCCCGGAGGCAACTGGCCGATTGCTGCTGGAAGCAAAGCTCTCGTTGCATTCACATGGAAGCGCCCAAGCCCGTGTTGCTGGTTAGCAGAAGAGGGAACATCCCTCACCGCAACAGGACTCAGCTGCCATTTCCCCAGTCGCTGCATACCCTCCAACATTTCTCCGATGAAAATAGGGGCGTCCTATTTCATCTTAATTTTTATTGCTTATACGCCGCCCATCTAACCGGGTTGCCCTAGCCACTCTGGGCGGCTTCCAACATATATTAAATCATATAATCAAACATTAAACATTAAAAAAACCACTTCCCTATACAGTGGTACCTCAGGTTACATACGCTTCAGGTTACAGACTCCGCTAACCCAGAAATAGTGCTTCAGGTTAAGAACTTTGCTTCAGGATGAGAACAGAAATCGGGCTCCGGCAGCATGGCAGCAGCAGGAGGCCCCATTAGCTAAAGTGGTGCTTCAAATTAAGAACAGTTTCAGGTTAAGTGCGGACCTCCGGAACAAATTAAGTACTTAACCTGAGGTACCACTGTATAGGGCTGCCTTCAGATATCTTCTAAAGGTTGTATGCAGTGGTACCTCTGGTTGCGAACGGGATCCGTTCCAGAGGCCTGTTTGCAACACGAAAGGAGCGCAACCCGCAGCGGCGCATCTGCGCACACACGGGTTGCAATTCACCACTTCTACGCATGCACGTGATGTCATTTTGCGCATCTGCACATGTGTGAGCGGTGAAACCCAGAAGTAACCCTTTCCGGTACTTCCGGGTTGCTGCGGGACGTAACCTGAAAGAACGTAACATGAAGCCGACGTAACATGAGGTATGACTGTAGTTACTTATCTCCTTGGCTCAGGGGGCGGGGTCATATAACTCCATACCCTCCAACATTTCTCTGGTGAAAATAGAAACGTCCTAAGGGGAAACAGGTCAAATCAGAAGCCAGGACGGCTTCTGTAAGTCCGGGACTGTCCCTGGAAAAGAGGGACACTTGGAGGGTCTGCCACTGTGGTGCCAGGGCAGAAGAAGCAGGATCCAATGGAATTCTCCCTTCTCTGCCCCCCTCCAAGTTGCACCAGCCTCTGCAGCAAAACTAGCCAGTAGCAAAGGTGGATTTGGGTATCTCTGCATCATATCTTAAGGTTAAACTTTGTAAAGATGCCATTCAGGGGCGGGGAACCTCCAACACACAGGTCACTCTCAGTGTGTCAGGGTGTCCGATTTGGCCCACAATGCCACTTGCCCCAAAGTACAGCCACCTGTCAATCGGCTGGCGTTACTGGGTTCAGTCCTGCAGGGTGCTGCTGCTTTGCCAGCACGTTCCTTGAAGCAAAAGGACAAGATGGTTTGCATGCTTCCTCATCCCTTCACTCAGGGCTGGAGTTTGGGTTTTGTTTTGTTTTGTTTTTGTTTTTTTGCTTGTTTAACGGCAAACAGAAATGGAAGAGGGAAGCAAGGAAATGGCAGCCCTTCCGGGAACCTGTTGCTCAAAGCTAGAGTGTCATCTTGCCCCTGGCAAACTCCAACTCAAATGAAGGCCTGAGCATTACGCTAGGCCTTTTACACTGCAAGGGAAGATACTATCTTTTCCTTACTCCAAATTAATTAGGGATTAATTTTAGCAAAGGGCTCTGAGCTGAGCCCCAGGACCAACTTTCAGCTGCAGGGTCTTTCTGCATTCAATTTTGTTTTGGTTTTTTAAATGCCCTACATACTTATTGGTATTCCGGAGCCGGCTAGAGAGAAGAGTGCCTGCTTCTAAGGCAAGCCCACATAGCCAGAGGGGTGAAGAGGCTTAGCAGGGATGTGGGAAGCTGGAAGGGCACCTTAGAGATCATCCAGATCAGCCCACTGCTGATGCAGGAAATTAACAATTGCAGCAACCTCAAGAGGTGCCCTGTACAGCCTCCATGTCGGAACCTTCAACGATGGAGAGCCTGCCACCTTCTGAGGCAGCCTTTTTCACTGCTGAACTTTCTGCCTCATTTTTAGTTTTTAAAATCTGCATTCTTATCATCTGAACACACTGGTTTCAGGTTGTACCCTCCGAAACAACAGAATACAAAATTGCTCCATTATCTCTGTGACAGCCCTTCAAATACAGTGGTACCCCGCAAGACGAATGCCTCGCAAGACGGAAAACCCGCAAGACGAAAGGGTTTTCTGTTTTGGAGGCGCTTCGCAAGACGAAAGCCCATAGGGAAATCTCCGGGGACCTGTTTTAAATTGCTGGCGGTCGGGAGCAAAGACTTTCGCCCACAGCCGGCCTTCAGAAGAGGTTCTGGACCTCTTCTGAAGGCCGGCGGGGGGCAAATGTCTTTGCTCCCCCCCCCCGCCTGCCTTCCCGGGACAGCGGAGACTTCTCCGCTGCCCCGGGCGATCTTAAAATGCTGGGGGTCGGCAGCGAAAGCTTCGCTCCCGACCCCCAGCATTTTAAAATCTCCCCGGGACAGCAGAGACTTCTCTGCTGTCCCGGGCGATCTTAAAATGCTGGCGGGCGGGAGCGAAGCGTTCGCTGCCGACCCCCAGCATTTTAAAATCTCCCCGGGACAGCGGAGGCTTCGCTCCCGCCCGCCAGCATTTTAAAATCGCCCCGGGACAGCAGGGGCTTTTAAAATGCTGGCGGTCGGCAGCAAAGCCCTCCTGTCCCCGGAGCTTGCGGGGCGGGAGGTGGGAAGAAGGGCTTTTCTTCCCACCGCCAGCCTTCAGAACAGCCTTCTGAAGGCTGGGGGTGGGAAGAAAAGCCCTTGTTCCCCCCCCCCAGCCTTCAGAAGAGGTCGGGGGACAGACTGTCCCCGGACCTGGTCTGAAGGCGGTTTCCCTAGGAACGCATTAATTGATTTTCAATGCATTCCTATGGGAAACCGTGCTTCGCAAGACGAAAAACTCGCAAGAAGAAAAAACTTGCGGAACGAATTAATTTCGTCTTGCGAGGCACCACTGTAGTTGAAGATGTGGATCATCTCGGAAGAGCCTGAGTGTAAATTTATGTAAGAGACGCGGGTGGCACTGTGGGTTAAACCACAGAGCCTAGGGCTTGCCGATCAGAAGGTTGGCAGTTCGAATCCCCGCAATGGAGTGAGCTCCCGTTGCTCGGTCCCAGCTCCTGCCAACCTAGCAGTTCAAAAGCACAAGCAGTTCAAAGTGCAAGTAGATAAATAGGTACCGCTCTGGCGAGAAGGTAAACAGCATTTCCGTGCGCTGCTCTGGTTCGCCAGAAGCGGCTTTGTCATGCTGGCCACATGACCTGGAAGCTTTACGCCGGCTCCCTCGGCCAATAAAGCGAGATGAGCGCCGCAACCCCAGAGTCGTCTGCGACTGGACCTAACGTTGAGGGGTCCCTTTACCTTTAATCTGTTTAAAGTTGTTTAATTTTATTATTTCTCAGTGAGCTATTGGGTCGTTTTTGGGGTTTTTTAAGGCTGCATATACACTTTCTACTCCCTCTTCAAAACCTAAAGGTCTAGGTTAGAGCAAAGGGGAAGTAAACATGGTGTCCTCCAGGTGCTGCTGCACTACAACTCCCATCACCCTTGACCAGGGGCAATTCTGGCTGAGGCTGATGGGAGTTGTAGTCCAACAACACCTTGGCTTTTTTAAAAAAATGAGTTTGATTTATTCTTTTTAAAATGAAAGATAGGCATTCAGGGGACACCTGTGGAGGAAGCGGAACCCCAGCAGCCAAGGGTGCAAAGGTGCCAGAAGGGCATGGCAGATGGGTTGCCTTAACATAGTCAGGAACCGGCAGCAGCGACACCCCTCGACATCACAGCACCCTGCTAGGAAGTGCTGTGGGGGTACTCGCAGCCGCCGCCGAGTTTGGCTAAGAGGGCTCTCTCGTGCACCACGTGGCAACGGTTGCCAGGAAACAGGAAGCTGCTAAAAGGATGTTGCGGTTGCTAGGCAGAGTCACCTGCAGCTTGGATGCCCTCTCTCACCTCCTTGCCCCTCCAAGCAAAGGAGGGAAGTGCGTGCCCACCCAAAGGTGGCCTGGGGGCATGGCAGCGCCTCTCCTACAAGGCATGCCCTGTGCTTTCTTCCCAATCTGGTGCACTGCATATTGACGCTTTCTAAGAGATGAAAGTCAGCGACGGGCCGGGAGGTGGGGAAAGGGGCGATTTGTTGTGCAATAAATTCTCCTCATTTGTCACGCACGGTCCTTACATTGGTGCAGCTAGGGAGGAGGGGTGATTTTGCTAATGCAGGGGGGAACTCTGTGGTCCTGAGAGGGTTGGACAAATTCAGGGAGCTATTGATGGCTACAAGCCGTGATGGCTGTGCTCTGGTGCCAGTTGCTGGAAACCACAGAGTGCTCTTGAACCCGGGTCCTGCTTGAGGCTTCCCACAAGCATCCACTGTAAGAATAGAAAGCCGGACAAAGATGAGCCGTTGGCCTGATCCTTCTGCCCTAAACATGCCCATTTTACATCACCAGGCCCTCTTCTGTGGACAATGCCAAGGGACTTCCTTCAAATTAAGAAAGAAAACAGGCAGAGATCCGTAAAACAGTGTCAGGGGTTCAGAAGCAGAGACGCAGAGAAGGGAGGAGACAGAGAGCGAGGGGGAGGAATACGAAGGAAAGATGAGTGGGGATGACGAACCGAGATCGCCGAGCTTATCCAGTGAGTCCGAGGATTCCCAGAAGGGAGCGCCAGCAGTCAGAGCAAGGGGGGAAAGCAGGGGGACACCCCAGGAAGAAGGGTCCAGAGAGGAATCAGAGAGCAGCAGTTGGAGATCGGGACCCACGTACCCAGACGGGAACAGCGGGGAGAAAGGGGACCAGATATCGGGTTCCGGAGGCTTTCAGAAGGAGGGAGGGCATGAGTCAGGAGTAGTCACGCCCACCTCGGGGAGCGACGAAACGATCAAGAGGAAGGTTGAGAGTTGGGCGCGCGCGCCAAGTTCAAATGTAGCGGAAGCTGGCGCAGTAAGCAGCCCAGAGAGTGAACCAGGTCCCAAAGCCCGCCGCAAGGAGGCGGAAGGGTCAGGGGGGTCCGCGTCAGAAGAGAGTAGGAAAAAGGAGACCCCGGGGGGCAGAAGGACCCAGAGACGGAGGGAAAGGCGCAGGAGGTGGAGCAAGGCTAGGGTATTAAGCTGGTGTGCTAGAGGCGGAGACTCAGACGGGTCTTCGCCGATCTGACCTAGAAGAAGTAGGGCTGCACGTTGCAGTTTGGAAATGGAACCTGTAATCCAATAAAGACTCTTTTAACCTGAACGCTGGCTAACGTGGTCCTATGTGAGCTGGGACTGAGTGGCAGCCCTGACAGTAAGACCCGTCTCGTTAAAGCTTCGGACACCTGATACCTCGCAGCGGAGGCAGAAGCAGCGAGAGGAGGAAATTGGTGTTTGGGAGCGAGCTCACAACGGTTGGCAGAGATGACGGAAGCAGAGAAAATTTCAGCGCTGCAACAGGCAGTGACCCAATTGAACGCGGAGGTACAGGCATCCAAGAAAAGGGAGGAGGATGCGGCAGCCGCCTACAGAGATCTCCACGCCAGGTTTGAAGCATTGGTTAAGCATGGGCAGCCAGGACCCAGACCGGAGGGGGTTGGGTTGGCACGGAGAGCAGGAGGGCTTGTGGCTCACTTCGATGGGAATTTACAACAGTACCCCAATTTTCGAGCAGACGTAATGTGCGCACTGCAACTGCTGGCGAAAGACTTTAGGGATGAGGAAGAGAAAGTGGGGTTTATACTATCCCATTTGCATGGGGATGCTAAAGCGTGGCTACGCAATTTGTGGAGGGATAAAGATCCGGCGCTTCAGAATGCAGATGCCTTTATCAAAGCGATGGATGCGTGCTTTTTATCTACCATTGACGTGGATCTTGCCCGACGGGAGATTCATGGACTGAAACAAGGGAGGGCGAGCGTACGCCAGTATCACGCCCGCTTTTTTGCGCTGGTCAGTGCCTTGGAATGGGACCGGGATTCGCCCCCAGTCAGAGACCTCTTCTGGGAGGGATTAAGCAGTGCTGTTAAAGACGAAATTGCGAGGGGGGAGAGGCCCCGGAGCACGCAGGAGGTGGTCCAAAGGGCGCTGACTGTGGGGGTGAGGCTGGAAGAACGTCCGTGGTGCAGAGACGAAGGACGTGGAGGGCGCGAAGCAGCGAGAAGTTTCTCTTTCGTTCCCGGGGACGCTACGCGTGCGCAATCTACACCTCCGCCAGGAGGGGGAGTGGAACCTATGGAGGTGGGAGGAGCCAGGGCTCAGTCAGCTACCAGAGCCCCTGCACCGGCGGCAGTCAAGACTAAACCTCCTAGAGGGACCAGGAAGTGTTATATATGCGACAGCTCTCAACACTTGGCGAAAGAGTGTCCCCAGAGGAGCTCCAAGCACACTGCAGCCTCCGCAACGGTGAAAGCGGCCACGCAACACAGCGAACACCAGCAGGGAAACGACGATGTCTGGCTGGAGACAGAGGCACTGGGGCCCAGCCAGACGCATCACTGAAGCAGTCCCCAGCGATCTTGCAACCCACAGACCCCCTCCCACCCAAACCAGTAGTGCAACTCACAGCATCTCTCCAGCTGCCCGATGGCGTCACTATCGAAGTCCCGCTTTCTGTGGATTCTGGAAGCAACGCAGACTTTATAGCACAGGATTTTGTGGAGCAGCACGCTATACAGCTATTGCCGGCCACTCTGCCCCTGCAAGTCGTCACAGTGGATGGCAGAGAGTTGCTGGGGGGGCAGGTGGTGAAGCAAACGCCGCCAATGGTGATGCGCCTTGGCAACCACAGGGAAGTCATCAGTTTTAACGTCACACGACTGTCGGACACACCCATTGTGTTGGGCATGAGTTGGCTGGACAGGCACAGTCCGACACTGGCTTGGTACCAGCGACAGCTGATCTTCGGCTCCTCTTACTGCGCAGAACACTGCATCCTGCCCGGACAGGAGGGAGAGGAGGAGGAATCACAACTGCAGTTGGGAACGTTGCAAGCAGTCCCCCACAAATACGCAGACTTTCTGGAGGTCTTCTGCGAGAAGGAGGCAGACAAGTTACCACCGCACAGGCAATATGACTGCAAGATTGACCTCCTACCAGGGGCGACGCTACCGAAGGGGAGGCTGTATTCCATGTCTGAGGATGAACTACAGGAACTCAAACAGTTCATAGATCACAATTTGGAGCGCGGTTTCATCCGGGAGTCCAGGGCAGTAGGGGGCAGTCCTGTTTTCTTTGTGAAGAAGAAGGACACGCCCCAAAAGAGGCTGGTGGTGGATTTTCGCCTCTTGAACAAGATGACCAAGCCCTCTGATTTCCCCATGCCCAGGATTGACGACCTACTGGCGACGGTGCGCAAGGGACGCGTGTTTACCAAGTTGGACCTGCGAGGGGCGTACAATCTCATCCGCATGAGGGAGGGCGATGAGTGGAAGACAGCCATGTTCACGCCTCTGGGCACCTACGAGTACAGAGTGATGCCGTTTGGATTGCAAAACGGTTCTCACTGTTTTCAAGCTTTCATGCATCATGTGTTGGCGGGACTCCTCTACAAGAAGTGCGTCTGCTTTCTGGATGACATCCTGATATTCTCCGAGTCGCAGCAAGCGCATGACCAAGACGTTCGGGAGGTGCTGGAGAGGTTGCAGCAGCATAGACTGTACGCCAAACTGGAGAAGTGCCAGTTCGACACGACGGAGGTGGATTTCTTGGGTTACAAGTTGTCGGACAAGGGGCTAGCCATGGACAGCGCCAAGGTGCGAGCGGTGTTGGATTGGAAGAGCCCGCGCAACCGGAAGGAGGTCCAGCGGTTTGTCGGCTTCGCCAACTTCTATCGCAAGTTTATCAAAGGGTTCGCGATGCAGACGGCGGCTATTACGGACACGCTAAGCTCCAAGAAAAAGAAATTCATCTGGACGGAGCAGGCAGAGCAGTCCTTTCAGGCACTCAAGCGTCTCTTCGCGTCGGAAGAGCAACTGCTGCATATCGACCCCAGCAGACCGATGCGGGTAGAGACAGACGCGTCCGATAGAGCAGTGGGAGCTGTCCTGCTGCAGAGGGACCCACAGGGGGTCTGGAGACCGGGAGCGTTCTACTCCAGAAAGCTCAGCAAGTCGGAGCAGAACTACACCATCTGGGACAGGGAGTTGCTTGCCATTCATGCAGCATTCAAAGCATGGAGGCACTTCCTGATCGGCGCCAAGCACACGGTGCAGGTCTGCACGGACCACAAGAATCTGGAGCACTGGCGCACGGCGAAGTTCCTGAACCAGAGGCAGATACGTTGGGCGGAGTTCTTTGCTGACTTCGATTTCCGAATAGAGTACGTCCCAGGCGACACCAACATCATGGCGGATGCACTGTCCCGAAAACCGCAATACCTCGAAGAGGCGACGCCAGCGGCAGCCATGCACATCTTCGCGCCAACAGCGTGGGCGTGCGCTTCAGCCACAGTAGACCTGGAGGCGGTGCGGCGGGCGTTGCAGGACGACTCATTCGCGCAGGCGAAGATGGCCGAGGTGCACAAGGGCACGGCGAAGAGCGACGAGTTCCAGATACGGGACGGCTTGCTCTTACGTAAAGGGGCCATCTACGTGCCTGGAGATGAACTTCGCGCCAAGGTACTGCAGCAGTTGCACGACGCACCCACGGCCGGGCACTTTGGCACGGAAAAAACGGTGGAATTAGTCGCAAGGGACTTTTGGTGGCCCAGACTGAGAGGGGAAGTCGCGGACTACGTCGCGAGGTGCGACACCTGCCAGAGGGCCAAGCCGGTGCACAAACCACCGGCGGGACTGCTCGAACCGCTGCAAACGCCGTTTGAACCGTGGGAGAGGGTGGCCCTGGACTTTGTCACGGATCTACCCAGCTCGAGAGGCAAGACGGCTGTACTAGTGGTGGTGGACTTGTTCACCAAGATGGCACACTTCATACCATGTGCGAAGGTGGCCACGGCAGAACAAACAGCCAAACTGTTCATAGATCACGTGTTCAAAGTGCACGGGCTGCCGCGGTCTATACTGTCCGACCGCGGTCGCCAGTTCATCTCGAATTTCTGGCAGAAGCTGATGGGCTTCCTGAACGTCAAAATCAACCTGACATCAGCGAGACACCCGCAGACCAACGGGCAAGCGGAGAGGGTCAATGCCATCATGCAGCAGTACCTGAGATGCTATGCCAATCAACAGCCTGCGACGTGGGTGGATTACCTGCCGCTCGCCGAGTTCGCCTACAACAACACGAAGCACGTGTCCACAGGGGTGACACCGTTCTTCGCCAACAATGGGAGGAATCCCAGAACCTTCCCGGGACTGGACAGAGTGGGGGAAGGGGAACCGCAGACGGCGGACGCTTTCGCGTCTGAGTTGCAGGAGGTCCACGATCAACTCCGACGGCAGCTGGAGCTAGCGAAGCACGCATACAAGGTGCAAGCGGACAAGCACAGGCGGGTTGGCGAAGAGATCCGAGTGGGAGACTGGGTCTGGTTGGCAGCCCACGCAGTGCCGACCAGATCGTTAGCCAAAAAGAAGTTGGGGCACAAGCAACTCGGTCCATACCAAGTCGAAGCGCAGATCAACCCAGTAGCTTTCAGGCTGGTGCTCCCGGAGGGTTCCAGGATGCATCCGGTGTTCCACAGGTCGGTGCTCACTCCCTACAGGACACCTCACAGGTTCCAGGAACCAGGAACAGCACCGAGTCCGTCTCAGGAGCGGTCGGAGGCGGGAAGATTGCCACAGCAGGACCCCATCAACGAAGTCACGGAGATTTTGGACTCCA
The DNA here is from genome assembly GCF_964188305.1 of Podarcis bocagei. NCBI lineage: Eukaryota > Metazoa > Chordata > Lepidosauria > Squamata > Lacertidae > Podarcis > Podarcis bocagei. Next base: position 11,980,468 of record NC_138132.1, read on the forward strand.
GATGGGGGGAAGACGGAGTGGAATACCTCCTAGCCAGAGAGGGCACCCGGGCTAGTGCTAATAGCTGGGTGCCAGACTACGCTTTGGAGGAACCCCTGCTCAAGGACGAGTTTCATGCCCTTTTCCCACACAGACCCATGCCAGCAGGCTTCTTCGACGACTGGTTGTTCACGCCCACACTTTCCTCCAGCACGTTCCATGGCTTCGACTCGGACGGGGAGCCCGCACAGCGCACACATTCCCCAGAGGGGTCACCGGAGGGTTCGGCGTCCGACACCTCGTATTGGTGGGACGATCGGCCAGAGGAGCAGTGGCGCCGGAGGTGGCTGGAGATGCCAGGTCAAGCGACCGACGCAGAGACTGACATGGACGTGTGCGGGGAGGATCTCGGTTTCGAGCACGGCGGCACTGAAATGGAGGCGGAGCAGCTCACCGTTGACAAACGCGAGGAGGAAGACTCGGAGGTCTTCAGTTGGCGGCCAGCAACGAGGAGCGAACTGTATCCGGCATTCACTACTGTGATGATGGAGCACCCTGCAACCACCCTTGAAAGTGGGGAGGGGGGAAGGGGGGGCTTCGAGGGGGGGATGGATGTCAGGGGTTCAGAAGCAGAGACGCAGAGAAGGGAGGAGACAGAGAGCGAGGGGGAGGAATACGAAGGAAAGATGAGTGGGGATGACGAACCGAGATCGCCGAGCTTATCCAGTGAGTCCGAGGATTCCCAGAAGGGAGCGCCAGCAGTCAGAGCAAGAGGGGAAAGCAGGGGGACACCCCAGGAAGAAGGGTCCAGAGAGGAATCAGAGAGCAGCAGTTGGAGATCGGGACCCACGTACCCAGACGGGAACAGCGGGGAGAAAGGGGACCAGATATCGGGTTCCGGAGGCTTTCAGAAGGAGGGAGGGCATGAGTCAGGAGTAGTCACGCCCACCTCGGGGAGCGACGAAACGATCAAGAGGAAGGTTGAGAGTTGGGCGCGCGCGCCAAGTTCAAATGTAGCGGAAGCTGGCGCAGTAAGCAGCCCAGAGAGTGAACCAGGTCCCAAAGCCCGCCGCAAGGAGGCGGAAGGGTCAGGGGGGTCCGCGTCAGAAGAGAGTAGGAAAAAGGAGACCCCGGGGGGCAGAAGGACCCAGAGACGGAGGGAAAGGCGCAGGAGGTGGAGCAAGGCTAGGGTATTAAGCTGGTGTGCTAGAGGCGGAGACTCAGACGGGTCTTCGCCGATCTGACCTAGAAGAAGTAGGGCTGCACGTTGCAGTTTGGAAATGGAACCTGTAATCCAATAAAGACTCTTTTAACCTGAACGCTGGCTAACGTGGTCCTATGTGAGCTGGGACTGAGTGGCAGCCCTGACAAACAGTAACAGATTTGCTACAGAAAACGTCTTTCACATTGGATGTAACAGACTGATGTGGCTACGCAGCCCTCCTTCTGGAATAATAAACAGACGTCTCCCTCCCTGAGTAGCAACAGCCAGCCACTTCCCACGCACTAAGAATTAAGGGCCAACGGCAGGTGCGTGGGACCTTTGACCCGCCAGAGGCTGCTGAACTACAACTCCCATCAGCCCCAGCATGTACGGTCAATGGTCAGGGATGATGGGAGTTATGGCTCACCAATCTCTAGAGCAGTGTTTCCCAACCGGTGTTCCCCGGCACACGAGTGTGCCGTGAGACACCGGCTGGTGTGCCGCGAGATGCCTGGAGGGAGGCGGGCGAGTCGGGCGGCGAGAGGCGGGGCGGGGGCGGCGAGGAGAGGCCGCGCCTCCTGCTGCTGCCTGGCGCTCCTCCTCGCAGCCGGCAGCGCTGCCTGGGCGCCTCCGCGCGACTCTGTCTCGCTGGGTTTGGTCTCCCAGCAGAGACGGGTCACACGCGCCCCTCCCTCCCTCCCTCAGCCTGCGCGGAGGCGGATTGAGCGCAGCTGAGAGGAGCTGCCGAGGGAAAAAACGTTCACTTTTGTGCGTCCCTCCCGGCGTGACGCTGCGCGCTGACGTCACGGGGCGGGGCTTTAATGGTGGTGTGCCGCGAGATATTTTTTTAGTACACAGGTGTGCCGTTGCCCAAAAACGTTTGGGAAACACTGCTCTAGAGATAGGTTTTCTCACCTGGGGTCCCCAGATGTTGTTGGACTACAACTCCCATCATCCCTAGCTAGCAGGATCAGTGGTCAGGCAACCCAAGGTGTGTCTAAACAAGCCCATTATTATTATTATTATTATTATTATTATTATTATTATTATTATTATTAACATTAGTATACCAACCTATACCTGTAGGTCTCAGGGTGCTTCACAACACAAAGTTACAGTATACAAAGCACAAACTGTTAAGTTGTGGGTGAACATATCAGACAACACAGCGATTCTTCAAACAGCTCTTGTTTATTCAGAGGCCAGAACAGAACTGAGCTGAAGGGTTCAGTCAGCCAGCTTATATAGAGATCCAGTACAACGTAACTGTAACAATTTTCTAAAACTATCCAATCACTGAATGTCACTTTCGATCCCTTATTTGCATAACTATCTACAGTATCCCCCTGCTGGCCCAGGGTGAGAACTTCAGTACATAACACAAACTACATAATAAAAATAAACAAAGCACAAAATACTTAATAAAAAAGATCAAAACATAAAGGCAGCAAAATGTGGCTTTTCACTCAATGAGCTAACTCCTTCTCCCAAGCCCATTGCAAGTCATCCCCCAGAGAACTCCATATGTCTTTTCGCTGCTGATTCTTGCACTGCTGACATCAATTGTCCGTTCTGTGAAAGGATCTCGTCTCGCGAGTGAACCTTCCCACATTTCCCTACTGGGCTATATTTCTCTAAGTCAGTGACCCAGATGCTTCCAACATCCAGCACAGGACCTTTATGCCCCTTCCTCTTATTCTCCACTCTCCTCTTTTCAACATAGTCTTCCAGAGCAGGGAGGTTCGCAAAACTTAGGCCGAGCGCCTCTGTCTTTCCTGGATCTTTGCAGATCAGCCTCCTGTACAGAGGTAACATTCGTATTCATTGCCCTGCCTGCCGCTGGCATGAAGCCCCTGCTAGGCTGGCCAGAAGGGAATCTGGCCTTCTAACTGTAAAAGGTTCCCTATAGTAGCTGTGGAAAGGGGACTTTCCAACAGGTGTAGTTTGTCATGCAAGCTACACCTGCTGAATTAAGTCTTCTACACAACTACTATGGGTGCTGTCTGTTTTGCATCAGGATCTACTTCAGGCTCTGTTGTTGTTGTTATTGTTATTGTTATTGTTATTGTTATTATTATTATCAATAATAATAATAATAATAATAATAATAATAATAATAATAATCATTTATACCCCCCTCCATCTGGCTGGGCTTCCCCAGCCACTCTGGACAGCTCCCAACAGAATTTTAAAAACACAATAAAACATCAAATATTAAAAACTTCCTGATGCATGGTTGCCTTCAGATGTCTTCTAAAAATCAGATAGTTGTTTATTTCCTTGACATCTGACGGGAGGGCATTACACAGGGCAGGCGCCACCACTGAGAAGGCCCTCTGCCTGGTTCCCTGTAACCTTACTTCTTGCAGAGAGGGAACTGCCAGAAGGCCCTCAGAGCTGGATCTCAGTGTCCGGGCTGAACAGTGGGAGTGGAGACGCTCCTTCAGGTAGACTGGGCTGAGGCTGTTTAGGGCTTTGAAGGTCACTACCAACACTTTGAATTGTGCTTGGAAACATACTGGGAGCCAATGTAGGTCCTTCAGGACTGGTATTATATGGTCTCTGCGGTCACTTCCAGTCACTCACAGTTAGGGCCAAGGTATTTCCCTGCCCTGCTTAATCCACATTTCATGAACACCATCCCCATTTTTATTTATTTAAACTTTTAAAGCTTATTGCTTCCAGTAGTATTCCTGCACCACAGCTAAACTTCCACCCCAGACGGGAGTCTCTCACTCCCAATTCAACTTTTAAAAGGGACAGAAATGCCAGCCTGTCCTCTGTATATTGCCTCTGGCCAACCCTTCTTCGCAGACCCAAATTCTTGGATTCTGCACTCAGGTGCTGCTTAAGAGAATATTTAATGCCAAGTTCATCCTCATTGACTTGCATGAGTGTCATTCATATTCACAGCACATTTGGAAAAGCAATATTTGCATCAAAGTTCAAACGGCAACAGACACACTCTTTTCTCCACCCCACGATACATACAGGCGCTCGGCAGTCGGGAAAATGGAGAGTCTTCACTCATGTGTAAAAGCAGTGGCTCCCAAAAGATTTCTTATGGGGCAAATAGGAAACGCCCTGTTTCTGAATTCTGACACCCCTGGACCTTTCTCGGCCAGCCAGATCATAAAGACGGAACCTGCGCTTGTCTCCCAGGTCAGAATCTCAGGTCCAATCCCTACTCTAAAAAGCTAAACATGACCCATACCCCCAATAGCTTTCACAATGTGGTATAGGAACTCTGGGGTTCCTCAATAAGAAATTCAGTAACAGCAGTATAAATTCCCCGGAAGTCAGCTTGCCAACCATGATGCAAAACTGCAGTCACAGGGGAGTGTTGCCCTTACATTAAAGGACACTTTCAGCGCCTGTGGGGTAACCCAAGAGAGGCACCCATTGCCTCATTGGAACTGAGAACGCTCCCAGACTTCTCTGCAACATCGTACATCAAATTCTCTGCAACATCAACCATGACAGACACACAGGGGCTCCTGGAAGCCGCCCAGAGTGGCTGGGACAACCCAGTCAGATGGGCAGGGTACAAATGAATTATTATTATTATTATTATTATTATTATTATTATTATTATTATTATTATTAAATTTATCTAGGAGGAGTTTCTTGAGGGTAAGAGTTTTGACAACAAATGATGCCACCCAGTGGCATGTGGTGAAATTTTTCGTTGGGGAAGAGTTAGGGCCAGAAGTGCCAGTTTGCGAGGGTGATGGTGGGGGACCGACGTCGTGAGCATGGCATTGTGACGTCCCGATGTGAGCATCACACCTCCCTCTCTAAGCTAGACAGAAGCTTCCTGGGCTTTAGGAAGGAGGTGTCAGGGCTCTGAAAGGACACTGAAGCCCTCTTGCCTCCTTTCTAAAGCTGGACAGACTTTGGGAAGGTGGTGGGAGGGCTCATGGACCCATTAGAGCATTTTGCTTCCCTCCCTAAGCCAGGCAGAAGTTTCCAAGGCTTTGAGAAGGAGGCACAAAGGGAACATTTAGGGGACTGGCCTAGTCTCCCTAGTCCATTGTCCGCACACCGCTGGTGCCAACACTATGCGTTGCCTCCAACTAAATCCTACTCAGAGAAAGCCCATTGAAACGAATGATTCCAAGTGACATCCTGCCAGCCAGGTCTGATATTCCCACATAAATTCAGTGGGCAACGCTTTCTTCATGCAAGGGAGGCATGCTAACGTCACTGAAAGAAAATGGAGGCGCAATCCACCAGCTCCACTCCTCAGCGCTTAATCTTTAGCTAATCACATGCTAAATGAGGACTTCTCTGAAATCCGGACAAATATTTACACAGAGTATACGCAACAAGAAACAAGTAGTTGGAGTGAAACCTGAGAGAGTGTTTTGAGCCCAAAGTCCTGTCAGATAGCAAAGAAGAAGGCCTGCTATGGCGGCCAAGGATCTGAAACTGACAAAGAAGGACAAAGTGGTCACAGACTTCTTCCTGTCAGAAATGTCAGCTCAGCTTGACAGACTCTGAACTAATCTAACCACTGGTTGGAAAGATGTTTTAAAGCCTCTGGAAGATGGAGTTACTATAGTCAAAGGCAGCCTTACCAAGGTGGTTCAGACAGCCATTGAAGCTGTGATTCCAGCTGTCAAACAGGTGGGAAAACTGAAATTGCTAGCGCATAATACTCTCAGCCCGCAATTACACTTAGAGGAGGTGGGAAATGACCGCTACCGCTTGAACCTAAAAGTGAGCAGATTAGCCAAGGGTTCTGGGCGTGAAGCTGTAATACCCTTCATGGCAAAATGGCTGACTAAAGTGCCATGTTCAGAGGGAATTGCAGAATTCAACACAGATGCGTTGTATAGAATTGGCCCAAAAGGATCGTTGGCCTAGAGATCTAGTGATCTGCTTCAGGAGTCTTGAAACTACAAGAAATCTCCATTTGCAAGCGAGTATACAGCCTGGAAAAAGTTATACGGCAAGGCAAACCGCTGTTATTTCTTTACAACTGGTCCCGATACATTAAGGCACATTGGTGAATTTCACCCCTACACAGAAAAAATGCAAAAGGCAGACATGAGATATTGGTGGGGTGATCACCACTACAGGTAGTGTCATGCATTGGGCAATCCACTCATAAGGAGATGAGGAACTTGTTCTATTTACTTAACTCGAACTCCTCATCTCCTCTCCTTCAAGAATGCAGATCCCATGATGAAGAATCAGACATGGAAGAAGACTTCCGGAGCGGGGCGGGTGGGCAGGAATTAGGCATCAAAAAGCACATGTTAAAAAACCTAAGGAATGTTTACTGAAACATAAGAGATTTCTCCTCCAAATATTTCACCAGGTACATTCAAAGCATAAGGGGTAGCAATACTATTTGCTAATTTACGGTAACTTTTCTCCAGTGGCATAGCGTGGGTTGTCAGCACCCGGGGCAAGGCAAGTAATTTGCGCCCCCTAACCCGTGAATTTGCGCCCCATAACCCTAACCCCCAGATGTTGCCCCCGGTGCAGCCGGGCCCCCCTGCACCCCCACGCTACGCCACTGCTTTTCTCCTTTAGCATAGCTCGAAGATACGGAGGGATGTTATATTTTTGTCGCGGGCTATCAAGGTGGTAAAGACATAGCATTGTCCCGGCTCCCCTTCTTGGATAAACATTTTAAAGCATTGAAAACATTACAGGGGAGGTGATTTGAATCCAGCGAGGCATTTACAGCACAATAAAAAGGGAAGACTGATCCAAACAAATGGGAATGCTCAGCAAAACCCTAGAAAGAACTTTGAAAAGACTTCATCCTAATGTGTGAAATTGCACCTGTTGTTCCCCCCCCCCAAGCTAAAATGTATACACATGAACAGCTTACATCCTATCATCCCCTGGATGAGTTGAAAAATTAGGCAAAAACTGCCTGCCTGGAAGTGTCAGATTGCATCCCTGTATGGGTTACTGTCAAACGCCAATCCTGCCCTGCTTGCCTGCTGTTCTGGAGCTTCCTTTCACTACTCCTGCAAAATCAGCTGGTGGTGAGAAGACTGGGTTCATCAATCACAGGGTATTTTGTAGTGAACTCCTGCTGCAACCTTTCATCGGCGACCACTTGGGATGCCATGAAATTGGCCATCAGAGGAGTCTGTATCAGTGGAACGTCAGCCATCAAAATAATCCACAGAAGCAGAACAAGAATATCTGGTGAAGGAAATTGGAGGACTGGAGCTTAAACATGAAAAAGAACACTTCTTTAAAAACAGGCAGAATTAAGGCTGCAAAAACTCCCACATAACTAATGTATGTTAATCAGAAATATGAATTTGGTAGAATATCTGCAGCTAGGAAAGACGACAGGAAGAATAAGAGGCCAAACGAAACAAAAAGTCTATAAGGATTGGAATTTTTTTTAAAGAATACTTTAAAAACTATGGTATAAAAGGAAACCTCTTGGCAGAATTAGACTGAACCTTGCACGGTATAAATATAGTTTATAGGGAAGTTAGCAGAAACTAGATATGAAATATGTAACTGTGCGGTACAAGATAATCAACAGATAAAGTACAGTGAGACTAATTGGAAGTCATTTTTTATTTCTTGTTTTATAAGTTCTATAATTGTTCACATCATTGGGAGTATAAATGATGTCAGTTATAATAATTGTGTTGTTTCATCTATTGTTATTGTTTGTTTGTTAATTTATTGTTTGTCTATTTGATTGTATGTTTGTTGGTTGGTTGGTTTCTTTGCTTTCATTGCATAAATGTATCTATTTTAAAACAATAAAGATATATAACTGAAAAAAGAGGGGGGGAAATATGAATTTGGCAGAAAATTTCTAAATTACTTGCAAACCAAATTGAAAAGAAACCAAGATCTTCTCATACCAACCGCTCAATATTCTCAGTAGAGAGGTCACATTAAGTAATATGTCTGAATGCTGAATGTGTAGGTCTAGAGACAAGGGATAAAACAAACACAATTAGCTGTACTGCTGGACAACTGCTGCTTATTGTATATTAGTATTTGTTTAAAAACCAATAAAAATTGTGTGTTTTTTAAATAAAAACAAACAAAATAGTAGAAAATTTGGTTCTGTACAGAACCAGAAGAGGAAGCTTTGCTTTGCCCATAGTGAAATGAGCAACATTTCTATACAACTCTATGTTCACCCAAAGAACAAATGGTGGAGCTATAAAGATATTTTACTACAAACCGCTGGTATTCCACCATTGGCTAAAAAGCATAAAGTATATCTAAACCAAAATATCTCAAGCAAAGAAGTGATTGAAAACAACAAGAAATTAAAGAATCATAAATCTCCAGGCACTGGTGGCTTTAGAGCTAACTTTTATAAAAGAAATTGGCGGGGGGGGGGGACGACCAGCCCCTCCTCATCTTGCCAACTTATTTACTGACCTCATGTAACAAGGTTCTATACCTCCTTCACGGTTCTATTCTAAGATTGTGTTACTCTCCAAACCAAGGAAGAACGCCAAATTGCAGAATCATATCAGTCCATCCAGTAGCAGCCAATGAGGTGGCCAATTCAACACACCCATCGTCACACTCTCACTGGGACAATCTCCTCGAGCCTTGCTCCTTGTCCTCTTTGTAAGCTCCTGTTGTCCACACTAGAATCAGTTGATTCAATTACAAAACATATTCTACCAGACCAAGTAGGCTTTATGCGAGGGTGGCAAATACCTCACAGTATTCGCAGGCTCCTTAAATGCACTTTAGCAAGCAATCACAAAACTCCCGGCTATTCTTTCTTTAGACTGCTGCAAAGGCTTTGAGAAGACCAGCTGCGATTTCCTGAAGACACTAATGACCAAAATAAACATGGGTGATTCCTTCATAAGGGCTGCAATGCTCATTCTGTGGCCAGGATCAGAGTAAATTCTTTTGTTCTTAATCAAGTTTCATCACTGGATCACTGAAGTGTGGGTGCTTGCTGACCTCAGCATCTTAGCATTCGCCGTGGAATCCCAAGAGCACTTGGGATCCACGCCACTGCAAATTTAGGACTATTTGGGGATCAGTATGTTACTCTATCAGAGAGACTGGGAGCATGGGCTGCCTTTGCACTCTGGGTAAATTTCAAGGGATTGGCTGATGGTGCATCCTTCCGGGGTCCCAGGATCTACTTGATAATTGGACAGCCCCAAATCCTTCCTTCCTTGTCTGGGGGAAATAGGCCAGAGTCTCACAAGGAGGTGGCAGCAGTAGCTGGCTCCCTACAGCAGTGTTGGACAGCTGGACATGAGGAAGAGGTGCAAGAGGTTTTCCTGAGCCCCCCTTCTCTACGAAAAAGTCTTAATATTTGGCAAAACATGCTTCTTTCCTTTATACATAGGATGTGTGGAAATTAGGATTAGAAACAAGATCCAGTATGTGGAGGTCTGGAAATCCCTCACCTACAATTTATTTTGAAGCATTTCAATTTAAGCACCTTATAATCCACAACCGAATGGATAAGCTGGGATGGTGCTGCTACTTCCCTCCCATTCCTCCTGAAAGACACACGTCTCTAACCCTTAACTCAAGATCAGGGAGGTCCTGGTTTAAGAAACCATCACCACATCCATCCCCATTGCTACTGCTTGCTAATAAAAAAAAGGTACAAGGTAAAGGACCCCTGGATGGTTTAAGTCCAGTCAAAGGTGACTATGGGGTGTGGCGCTCATCTCGCTTCAGGCCGAGGGGGCCGGCGTTTGCCCACAGTTTTCTGGGTCATGTGGCCAGCATGACTAAGCCACTTCTGGTGCAAAGGGACACCATGACGAGGGCCAGAGCACATGGAAACGCCGTTTACCTTCCCGCTGGAGCAGTACCTATTTATCTACTCGCACTGGTGTGCTTTCGAACTGCTAGGTTGGCAGAAGCTGGAACAGAGCAGTGGAAGCTCAGCTCATCACACAGATTTGACCTGCCGACCTTCTGATCAGCAAGCCCAAGAGGCTCAGTGGTTATCATCCCCATTTAAAATATAAGGATTAGGAAGCAAGCTCCCACTTTGGGGCAATTAAATAAGTGAACGGGCACCAAGTGTGACTTTACTTGCACTGTGCTGCACAAGTGACCTAAAATTTTACTGCTTTTGAGACATACGCTAAATGCTGTCAATGACAACCTCCGCAAAAAAAAATGGTTTCTAAAACATGCAAGTTTGAACTTGTATAACGTTTGGGTTTGTTAACGAGGCACCAAAATAATGTGGAACCGTGAATTAATTTTTGTCACAACTGGTGAGAAATGGTCTGCCACAGGAATGAAAAGGCCACAATGCTAGAATCACAAATAGCACAAAACCTGAATGTTGGAGACTGGGTAGAGAAATTGGCACCTACCTTCACATGAGGTAGCACTGCCCAATAGTACAGGTATCCTAGGTAATTGTATTTGATGAAATAATGTGGTAATTTGCCAGTCCTTCACTATGCCAGCAGCACTGGCATAATGTGGTAATTGGCCAGTCCTTCACTATGCCAGCAGCATTGGAATTATTAAACTTATTGGAGAACATAAGCCATGATATTTTGTTTAAAGACCTAATATTACTTCTCTTAGCAGCTTGTTGATTGCAAATAGCACATAAATGGCAGGTCCTAGAAAGACTTTCAATGAATTATTGGTACAGTGAGGTTAGGGCATACAAAAAATGATGTATTTTCTATAACTTGGTACCCTTTAGCTATTACCTAAATTTATTACCCGTCCACTGCCAGCAGGTTCCGGGGCAGGTTACAGCAATTTAAAATTCAGAATTAAAAACAGTTAAATCAGATGGCAGTCATGGGAACAGGGTGAAAACACACACCTCAGGCGTCGAAAACCGTGGGTCAAAAGCAGTGCGTCTTTTGCATTACCCGAAAACTTTAGGAAGCCTAATGAACCTCTGAGGTCCACAACTTAGGGGCTGCTACAAAGAATGCCTTTTCATCCACCGCCTACAAACTTCTGAGGAAGAGTGAACAACCAAGAGGATGCCCTCTGCTGATTTTGGCACTGGGCACGGTCTGGAGACAAGGAAGCAGTCCTTTTCAGGCTCCTGTTAAAAAGGTGCAGGAGCAGAGAGCCTGGTACAAACGATGGCGTCCCAACGAATCTGGAGCACAGGCATCCAAATTTGCAATCTGGGGACTGCTTCTCTCTTTAGAGCTGCCAACACAAATGGTGAGGCTTGGGCCCGAGGCGTCTTCAGCCGCCGCCGCCACTGAGCAGCAACAAGGGGGAGAGCTGGAGAAGCACGTCCTTGCCTGAGGGAGATGTGAAGCAGCCGCCAAGGAAGGAGGCAGTGCTGTCAGTGCTGTCGTATGGACACATAGCTGCCCACTGCTCAGCTTTGCCCTATGCTGCCCGGTGGTATCCATGACCCCTGCGTTTGTCAGCGAAGGACACAGCTTACCAACCGAACCAGCAGCTACCCATCTCCATGGCACAGACAGAACCTGGCCTGTTCGTGTCCACCTTGTGCCGAGGAGAAATTAAGTTCAGTTCTGTTATGTACTGAGTTGAATAGGATCCAAAATGCAGCAGTCTGATTGATCCTAGAACAATAGGATCCAAAACGCAGCAGTCTGATTGGTTCTAGAACAATAGGATTCAGAATGCAGCAGCCTGATTGGTCCTAGAACAATGCAGCAGTATGATTGGTCCACAGGAGCCACCCAATCCAGCTCCAGGTGGAAGTGAATCCACAACCTGATTGGCCTACAGGAGAATCCCAGAATTAGCCAATCACGTACAGACCATTGTGAAAATAATGCATATAAAGCAGATATTGTGGGGGAACTTCCATTCCTCCTCACCACTATGAGCTGAATAAAGAGCATGATATCCACTCTCGACTCCGAGCATATTTCAAGTTCACATTGAAAAGGCGAGGCTTCCTCGTTCACCCTTTCCAAAATGGCTTCCCCCCAATGAATTCTGGGATCTGTCGTTTGCCGAGAGCTGCTCAGAGATCCTGGTTCTGCTCATAGAGTCACAATTTCCAGAGTTCCCTGTGAAGAGTGATTGACTGCTAAGCCACTCTGGGAACTGTAGTTCTCTGAGGCCTCTTAACAACTCTCAGCACCCTTAACAAACTACAGCTCCCAGAATTCTTTGGGGGAAGCCATGCCTGTTTAAAATGCTCTAATGTATAATATGAATGTAGCCTTAGTTAGATGGTGCCGCTACAGGCGGGTTGGTTGGCTGATAAACGGATAACCCCAGCGGAGCCAGTAAAAAGATTAATATGGGATGGCGGTGGAGGCAGAATCAGGTCTGCTGTTGTTGTATTAATCATATCACTGCCTTTGTGTTCCTTCACAGCAAGGTTGGCCTAGTGGGAAAGGCTGGATTGTTTGTTTTCTTGACCTAGGCAGCTTTCATTGTGATGTAAATTGATACGCCAGCCTTAAAGGGCTTTAAATTACCACATTTCATCCCTTTTTATAAAAAAACAAAACAAACAAGCTACAGTTTAAAGTGCTGTTAGAAAATCTAGCAAGAAGGCTCCCCGAGAGACATTCAAGCCGAGGCTGTGAAGACGGACGAGGAGTATAGGTTTGCTGGGTTCATTGCAGGACACTAGGACAGTACTGAAGGGAGAGCAGGTGGGCCTGCAAGGTTGCCAACTTTACTTCTGGCAGGGCTCCTGCGACTTTGGCAGCTGTGGGACGAACAAAACATTCAACAAGTGAAGACGACGACGACGACGACGACGACGACGAAGAAGAAGAAGAAGAAGAAGAAGAAGAAGAAGAGGAGGAGGAGGAGTTTGGATTTGATATCCCGCCTTTCACTCCCTTTAAGGAGTCTCAAAGCGGCTAACATTCTCCTTTCCCTTCCTCCCCCACAACAAACACTCTGTGAGGTGAGTGGGGCTGAGAGACTTCAAAGAAGTGTGACTGGCCCAAGGTCACCCAGCAGCTGCATGTGGAGGAGCGGAGACGCGAACCCGGTTCCCCAGATTACGAGACTACCGCTCTTAACCACTACACCACACTGGCTTCGACTGGCAGGGAAAGGCCGCAGCGAGAAAAGCCTTCATGCTTAAATCTTTGCTGGTTATACAGGTGTTGAAATGCACAAGAGCTCTGCCAGAATGTCGTCCACAGGAAGGAAATAGTCCAGACTCAGGGCCAGACCCAGGATATTTTGTCACCTGATGCAAAGAGCAAGATGGCTTCCTTCCCCATTCTACGTACAGAAGTCAAATCTTATTCAGGACTGGTGATAGGATGGCATCCTTTGCCACACCTGAGGTGGCCGGCTAGTTTCGTGCCTCAGGGCATAGGCAAACTCGGCCCTCCAGATGTTTTGGGACTACAACTCCCATCATCCCTGGCCACTGGTCCTGTTAGCTAGGGATGATGGGAGTTGTAGTCCCAAAACATCTGGAGGGCCGAGTTTGCCTATGCCTGCTGTAAGATACACCTTTATTACTGTTTCTTTACTCAATTTCTATCCCGCCTTTCTTCCTGAAAGAACCCAGGGCAGCCAAAACATCAATAACAATTTTAAAACTAAATAAAGATAAAAACCTGGTTTAGCTAAAGACAGCTAAAAACAGTCAGTGTTCTCTAGTAGCCAGGAACAGGGTCTTTTGGCCACAGAATACCTAGGTAAACAATGTTTTTAGGTTTCTATTGAAAGTCAATAGCAAGGAGACAGAAGCACATCGCCAGGCAGGTCATTCCATGAATGGGGAAGCGCCATTGAAAAAGCCCTGTCACATATCCTCCAACAGTTCTCTGATGAAAAAACGACTGTCCTAACACAACCCTTCTGCCCAGTCTGTTGCCTTCTGGAAAAGGTGGGAGATAGAGGGGGATAAGCTGGGTTTATGCCCACTGAGCAGCCACCCCCCCCAAAAAAAAAACCCCAAAAAAGATTACGCTGTTCCTTCCCCCTGGCTCTCCCCCGAGGGAACCAGCACAACTTTCGGCATCTCGTTGATTAAAGTTTTACACAGCACTTTTAACGCGCAAATCGCTTTCCGCAATATTTAATTTGTCCTCCCACAACCCCGTGAATTTTCTATATTTGTTCCCACTTAAGCAGGTAACTGAGGTTGAAGAACTCCATGCCTAAATATAGGGATTTAGTTATGTAGGGACTGAGCGTTCGATTGCTCAGGTTCAGGGTGTAAATTCAGAAAGCCCCAAGTGGTCCAATTTATCCCAGGACAAAGCGGCAGGTCAGGGATATTACAATACTCCATTCCCCCCCTTTAAAAAATAAAAACAAAAGTCTCTACGTATATGCAAAACGAGCGTGTTAGGCAGAAAGGTTAGATTTAGCTTCTCCGTGACCTGCTAGGGAGAATTTTTCCTGCCCATGAGGGATTTTTAAAAAATGGACCCCCACCTCAAACATAACAGCACACTTGCAGCCCAAAATAGTACAGTCCAAAGGAAGCTTTAGCTCTTGATTACTGTATTTTTCGTCCCATAGGATGCACCTAGTTTTTTGGGGGGGAAATAAAGGGGAAAAAAATTCCCTTTATTTCCCCCCCAAAAGCAGGTCGGGGAAACAGAACTAGGTCGAGGAACAGCGGGATGGCGGCGCTGCGCCTCCCTGCTGTCCCCCGAGCTTGTGGGGCTGGCCGATGTCTGCCCCGCGCGAGGGGCGCTCTGCTTCAGGGTGCACCTTGCGCTGGGCGGCAGGCTGCTATCCGCAGCGTGGGGAGCCTTGCCGGGAACTCCTGCAAGGCTCCCCACGCTGCGGATGTCTGCCTGGCGCGGGGGGCGCTCTGCTTCAGAGCGCCCCGCCCGCCGAGCGGCAGGCTGCTATCTGCAGCCTAGACATCCCTGCCGGACCTCCCGTAGGGCTGCCTAGGCTGCGGATGTGTTCCTGAAGCCTGGAGAGCGAGAGGGGTCGGTGCGCACCGACCTCTCTCGCTCTCCAGGCTTCAGCAAAAGCCTGCATTCGCCCCATAGGACGCACCCAGATTTCCCCTTCATTTTTGTGCGTCCTATAGGGCGAAAAATACGGTATATTAAATGGCCCTCAGGAGGGCAGAGCAAATATACACATACACAGAGAGATAAATATGTGGTACATAAAGATTTTGTTGCCCACAAGGAGGTTTTTGTAGGAGACAAGATAACAGACCTTCAGCTTACGAACGAGATAAAGGAGGGGAGATAGAGCAATAAATAAAGCGAGAAACTGCTGTTTAATGTGAGTAGGTGGGGATGAATTAGGGTTCTCTGACATTTTTTTTCTATTTATAATACACGGCTTAAATTCTCCTTCTATTGTTCACCCACATTCCTCTCTGCCTGCCCCCCCCCCATATCAACTCTTTCTATGTCTTTCTATCTATTTCTGCCTTGGATGCCCAGGTCTTCCCAAGGCAGGTCACAAAAAAAGGGGGAAACCATACAAGACGTCCCTGCATAATTAACAAACAGGAAAATAAAGCAACAACAAAGAGATGACAAAAAAACCAAAACCAAACCCACAGCTGACAGAGAACTTCTAAAGCTGCTTAAAAAGGTTAACAAACAACAGTGGCGTAGCGTGGGTTGTCAGCACCCGGGGCAAGGCAAGTAATTTGCGCCCCCTAACCCGTGGATTTGCGCCCCCTAACCCTAACCCCCAGATGCTGCGCCCGGTGCGGCCGGCCCCCCCTGCACCCCCCACGCTACGCTACTGACAAACAAACAGAAACCCTGGAAGAATTAGAAAGCTCTCTGCCTGGAAACAAAATAATTTCAGCATAAACAACAGGCTAGCAAAACTCCAGGAGCACAGTGTTCCAAAAAGGTGTAAAAATAGGATTTTACTCCACAGATTCTTTGGATAAAGGCCGTATATCAACAATTTATAATATTTTGGTCCAGAACCTTTCTACATTCAGCCCCCCGCCCCCCGGATGTTCATGAGTTCTAGAGCTATAAGAGAAGAAGAATTCCTTCCCTCTATTTTTCGA
This sequence comes from Podarcis bocagei, assembly GCF_964188305.1. NCBI lineage: Eukaryota > Metazoa > Chordata > Lepidosauria > Squamata > Lacertidae > Podarcis > Podarcis bocagei. The sequence goes on from NC_138132.1 coordinate 11,996,553, forward strand.
CTTCCTCTGTTTCACGAATAATTTTTATAAACTTTCTGTCATGTGTCTATTATTGCACCCAGGTCGTAAAACCCAAACCTAATGGAAACTTGGTTTCTCTGCAATTATTGGACCGGGTGCTCATGGAAAAATTAACCCACAAACCATAAGAACAAAGAAATATTGTAATTACGACAAGTTTTATGCTGTTTGGCTCAGTTTCATTAGATATGCCTTGACAAAACATGCCAGCATCTCACAGCTATCTATGGAAAGTCACTTAAATGTGATGGACGTTTTGATTGGAGTTGCTTTCAATACAGACATGATATATTGCACTCATCTGTGGGGGTGGGAGTTGTTTATGTTGCTTATACTTGAAATTTAATAATAAAAAAGCTCTCTTTTTTTAAACCATCCTGAAGATGCACCCCAACCAAAAATACATTATGCACAATTTGAGAGAGCCTTCGGAGACTTAGGATGTACACACGATACCTTTAAAGTACATTCAAAGCACATTATTTCCCTCACAGATTTCTGAACATTATGGTTTGCTAAGGGTTGCTGGGAATTCTAACTCTGTGAGGGGGGAAACTACATTGTCCAGAATTCTTTGAGGGAATGAACGTCCTTTGAATGTGCTTTAAATGAATAGTGCATACACGGCCTGGAATATGCCTCTCTCCTTTGGTAGAATACTGGTTTTTCAGAATATCCACTTTCATGGAAGTTTTTCCACATTGATCCGTCTGCTGAAGAAACTTTGCACTATTGAGGATTCTGTGACCCATTCTGAGGCCCAAGACATTCTGCTACCTGAGACAAAATATAAAATGGTGCACCCCCTCGTTCCCCCATACAACTCTTAAGAGTGCAGGAACCCCATCCTTTTCTTTTCTTTTTTCACATCTGACTACTCTAACAACCACCCAGCGAAGTAGGTCAAACTGAAAGAAAGCCCCAAACTGCCCAGTGAGCTTCATGGCAAAGTATAGATTTGAACTCAGGTTCCCATCTGACAAGAAGCAGCTGTATGTGGAAGGTGACTGTTATGTACTGAAGTTCTCACCCTGGGCCAGCAGGGGGATACTGTAGATAGTTTTCACTCAGGTCCACATATGCAAATAAGGAATTGAAAGTTACGTTCAGTAATTGGATAGTTACAGAAAGTTGTTACTGTTGCGTTGTAGTGGAGCTCTACATAAGCAGGCTGGCTGAACCCTTCAGTTCAGTTCTGTTTTGGCCTGTGAATAAACAAGAGCTGTTTGAAGAATCGCTGTGTCATCTGATATGTTCACCCTCAACTTAACAGTGACACTATTAGAAAGGGAAATGGTGCTGAGGAAACTGGGGAAGAGGGGAGGCAAACCTGTAGGGAACAAAAAAAGGGGGGTTCTGGGATCTGTTTTTTTTAAAAAAAGAATAATTGTTTTAAAAATAATTTTAAGTTAATCTGAGTGTATCTGCACCCACACCCACACAAACACACATTTATGTCCCACCTTTTCTCCAAAGAGATCACTGTGGCTTACACACTTCTCCCCCAGTCCCCCCCCCAGTTTGTGCTCACAACAACCCTGTGAGGTAGGTCAGGCTGGGAGACGGTGACTGGCCCAAAGTCACACAGTGGGATTCAGGGCTGGGTGGGAATTTGAACCCTGGTCTCCCAGGTCCTAGTTCAGTAGTCCCGCACTCGAACCTCTACTCCACACTGATATACATATATTTCATACTCACACATACAGTGGTGCCTCGCAAGACGAAAAGAATCCGTTCTGTGATTCTCTTCGTCTAGCGGTTTTTTCGTCTTGCGAAGCAAGCCCATTGAAGGATTAGCGGATTAGCGCTATTAGCGCTATTAGCGCTATTAGCGGCTTTTAGCGGCTTATCTGCTGATCGGATCAGCTGATAAGCGGCTTAGCGGCTTAGAAAAAGGGGGGGAGGAAAAAAACCCAGCAGGAACTCGCAAAACATTGTCGTCTTGCGAAGCAAGCCCATAGGAAATTCGTTTTGCGAAGCACCTCCAAAACGGAAAACTCTTTCGTCTAGTGAGTTTTCCGTCTTGCGAGGCATTCGTCTTGCGGGGCACCACTGTACATATACACACGCACACACATATTTAAATAGTTAATCTAACCAATTAATCAGCCTGCTTCCCTAGGCTGATCTGGCTTCACACAGAGCTTGCATGCAGGTAGGGCTGCCAAAAGACCAGGTTTTCCCGGACACATCCGGGAATCGGGCTGCAAAATGGCACCCGGGAGGATTTCTGCTGAATTGGCAAAAAATGTCCAGGAAAACCCTGACGTATGGCAAGTAGGGTGATTTTTCTTTATGGCAACCCTTCATGCAGAGGGAGATTAGTTAATGGGGGACAGTAAAACTTGTCTGCCATTACTGATCTTGTCCCTGAGGAACCCCCAGTATGAACCCAGGGATTTCCCCAAACTCCATTTGAGAAAACCACTGGGGTGGAGCGTCTTATTACCTAAACTGTGCCCACGAAACAAGACAAGGCATAAATCTGGGAGTCTGCTCTTTATGGGTGCCCATAGAGCACATAATTCAGACACAAGCTAGAGGGCATCTTATTTGTGGCTATAGCTGTGCTGTTGTGACCAGCTTGGGGCTTCAGCACTCGGTCATCGTGTTTGTGAGATAATCCTCATGTGTGCCCAGAACCGTTTTTCAGAGACATAGAGGCAGCATGATAGAAGAATTGCTGCCTGCGGATGCACAAATTCATTTTCCTCCCGGTCCCACTGCGATCCCCGGTCAAAGGAGCTTCAAATATCTCTTCCCTTACTTTCTATAATTCATTCTGCTTCTAGACACAGCACAGCAAGACACGGAAGCTCTGCTCAAGTCTTCCTCTGTTGGAAACCCTACCAAATTCCTTTTTGGCTTTACAAATGCCACACAATATATTGCTCACAAGCTTTCGAACCAACTTTCATAACCATGAGGCAAATGTGGGGAACCTGTGGGGAACGTCCTGAAGTAGCTGGACTACAATTCCCATCAGCTCCAGCAAGCATGGTCAGGGGTGATGGGAGTTGTAGTCCAACAGCGTCCAAAGGGCTTAGGTTCTCCATCTGTGGGCTAGAGACTAGAACTGGGCGATATAGTGATATATCATCCAAAACCGGTTTTAAGTCCATATTGTGATATCGGTTTCATAATTTTTGACCTGGCAATAGATTGTGAATCATGGTGTGTGTGTGTGTGTGTGTGTGTGTGTGTGTGTGCTATGCAAAAATCATAAAGCGAGAAAAACCTTGAAGCTTGCCAATGCCTCTATGTAAAAGGTAAAGGTACCCCTGCCCGTACAGGCCAGTCGTGTCCGACTCTGGGGTTGCGCGCCCATCTCGCTTAAGAGGCCGGGAGCCAGCGCTGTCCGGAGACACTTCCAGGTCACGTGGCCAGCGTGACGAAGCTGCTCTGGCGAGCCAGCACCAGCGCAGCACACAGAAATGCCGTTTACCCTCCCGCTATAAAGCGGTACCTATTTATCTACTTGCACTTAGGGGTGCTTTCGAACTGCTAGGTGGGCAGGAGCTGGGACCAAAAGACGGGAGCTCACCCCGCCGCGGGGATTCGAACCGCCGAACCTTCCGATCGGCAAGTCCTAGGCGCTGAGGTTTTGCCCACAGCGCCACCCGCGTCCCTACGTGTAGCTCTATCCTTATTTCAGATATTGTGATATATCGGTATACAATGGAACCTCAGTTGTCGAACACTTCGGAAGTCGAAAGTTTTGGCTTTCGAACACCAATAACCCAGAATTGGATGCTTCCGTTTTCAAACGTGCCTCGGAAGTCAAACGGCTTCCGAGGTGCATTTCTCCATTTTCTCAATTGCAATTGGCGACTGTCAATTGCGCCTCAGTTGCCAAACGTTTCGGAGGTCAAACGGTCCTCTGGAACGGATTACGTTTGACAACCGAGGTTCCACTGTATCGTGATGTTTAGCCGGTGATATATCACAATGTCGAAAACCACCTATCGCTCAGCCCTACTAGAGACCTAATCTTTTTAAAAGAAAAAAATCCAAAGTAAAAATATCTAAAAACTTATTTATGAAATTGCAACTTTTGTACAGTCCTAGCCACCCTGACTGGTGTATTTACACTGGGGGGGCAGGCTATGAATGCTCCAGTTAATCCATAGGTAAAGGTAAAGGGACCCCTGACCGTTAGGTCCAGTCATGGACGACTCTGGGGTTAAGGCGCTCATCTCGCTTTACTGGCCGAGGGAACCAGGGTTGTCCGCAGACAGCTTCCGGGTCATGTGGCCAGCATGACTAAGCCGCTTCTGGTGAACCACAGCAGTGCACGGAAACACCGTTTACCTTCCCGCCGGAGCGGTACCTATTTATCTACTTGCACTTTGACGTGCTTTCGAACTGCTAGGTTGGAAGGAACAGGGACAGAGCAACAGGAGCTCACCCCGTCGAGAGGATTCAAACCACCGACCTTCTGATCAGCAAGCCCTAGGTTCTGTGGTTTAGACCACAGCGCCACCCACGTCCCAAGCAGGGAACCAGGCAAAGGGCCTTCTTGGTAGTGGCGCCCGCCCTGTGGAACGCCCTCCCACCAGATGTCAAAGAGAACAACAACTACCAGACTTTTAGAAGACACCTGAAGGCAGCCCTGTTTACGGGAGCTTTTAATGTTTGATGCATTACTGTATTTTAATATTTTGTTGGAAGCCACCCAGAGTGGCTGGGGAAGCCCAGCAAGATGGGCGGAGTAATAATAATAATAATAATAATAATAATTATTATTATTATTATTATTATTATTATTATTATTATTAATGCTGGGCGGGGAGGACAGCCACCTGTCATCACCCTCTCTCTGGCTCTGTCTATCGCTCAGTCGATTTGCCAGTTGCATCGCTAGAATGCAGCGCAACACCACCCAAGAGATCTCCATGAGCATTTCAATTTCAAATATTCTTTCTACTTTTAGTGAAGTATTTGTATTTATTTACTTGGTTTACAGGGGGGGGCTGCTGCCCAACTATGCCCATGCACCAAGGAGAAGGTTCAAGTACCCTTTACCTATATCACACTTGGGGGGGCAGGAAGTAAGTGATGTGCATAAAAAGCATGGGTGGGGTTATACTGTTACGGGGAACTGGACTGAGCCCCTGGAACATTGCCAATTCCTTATGCTACTCAGCGGAGGGATCGTTTCACCCCAGTGGAGAAAAAGAGACCCTGAACCTGGCTCGTTTCCTCCGTCAAATGTTCGGAGGTATGTTGCATTACAGCGGTTCTTAGCAGGAAGTCCCCGATTAGCTGTGGGCAAAGCCCTGGTAAGAGTTTAATGGGATCAAAGGCCTCCTGCGCTCCCAGCTGCAATCCTAGCAAGGAGAAGGCTGCAGAGATAATCAGCTTACGGAGATGCTGGTAGTGGCTTCGTCCCCTTGCGCAGATTCATTCCCTAGACCTGTGGCCTTTACCCTTCCCAGACCCAACAAGCATCTTTAACCTTCACCCTGCAACGTAGGGGCTTTACTTATGTACAGGCTCAACAGACAGATCATTGAACTCAGCATGCGTATATCTACATATAATTGTTTATAAAGATTTCCCAGTCCTAGGAGTTCAGCTATCAAGGGACAACCGAGACCACTTTGCTCATGCTGCTCTCCTCAGCTCCTGCACTTACAGAAGGGCTGAAGTCTTGCAAATGATCAAAGCAGACTAACTCCTGTAAAACATGCTTTCCTTGAAGACATCACCTCACCCTTTACCACTTCAGTTTGGAAACGGGGGGTTCACAAGCTACAGAAGCTGCCTTATATTAAGTCAGATAAAGTGTTGGCAGCCATCTGTCTTGAGAGACAATGGAGGAGGAGGAGGAGGAGGAGGAGGAGGAGAGGAGGAGGAGGAGGAGGAGGAGGAGGAGTTTGGATTTGATATCCCGCTTTATCACTACCCTAAGAAGTCTCAAAGCGGCTAACAATCTCCTTTCCCTTCCTCCCCCACAGCAAACACTCTGTGAGGTGAGTGGGGCTGAGAGACTTCAGAGAAGTGTGACTGGCCCAAGGTCACCCAGCAGCTGTATGTGGAGGAGCGGAGACGCGAACCCGGTTCCCCAGATTACGAGACTACCGCTCTTAACCACTACACCACACTGGCCTCCGGGGGTGAAATTGAACCTCTGCGTTAGCAATGCCAAAGTGACCTCCTCGGGGTGCAAGCTTGGACCGTGTGCATGGAGGTCCGGGGTTGCCCACATGACAAGACCCCCCCCCCTCTCAGCCTCACTGAAGTGGAGTTGCGGAAGGAGGTGTACAAGGTGCCATCCAACCGTCTTAGGGACTAAGGGTTTATTCCTTGGGCATTTATTCTCCTGAAGATATCCTGCAAGGCAGCAGAGGTTTAGGACCAGCTTTCCTTCTCCTGGCGTGAACCTGGGCCTGGAAAGAACAGGGCAAAAGACAAGTGTGGGTAAGGCACTTCCATTCCAACTGAGACACAGGTATGCCACCTCAATGTCAATGAAACTCCTGTTGTAAACAACAGCGGTTTCTACCCAGTCACTGGATCAGGGAGCCTGAAAACCAAATCCTTGAGGTCAGCACTGCATATACAACGTGGGCCTAGGCTACCTGAAAGATCATATCTCCTTTTATGAACCTGCCCTGGTGCTAAGATGCCCAGATGAGCACCTCCTCTCGGTCCCATCAACATCAGAAGCCCGGTTGGTGATGATATGAGAAGGAGCCTTTTCGGTGGCTGTTCCCATATTGCGGCATTCGCTCCCAAGAGAGGCTAGACTGGCTCCCTCTTTGTTATCCTTCCTGTTCAGGCAGACCTTTGGAAACTAAGGATCAGGGCTGCTCTAGAGGCAAGCTGGATTTCAATTGCTGGTTCTAAATGCGCTCTGATGTGTTTTAACTTTTGTTTCTAACCAGTTTGCATTTTTCTAATTTATATATGCATTTTTAAATGTTGTAAGCCGCCTGGAATCCCAGCTCGGAAGAAAGGCAAGACATAAATATATTACACAAATGAATGAATGAAGCACTCTAGCCTAGTAGCCACATGCATGCAAGCTCACAGAGGAGGGACAGAGCATTCCTATCGACTGATATGTTGGGCACAGAGGACAAAGTGGCAAAAGCAGGGAAAATTTGAAAGTGCAGATGTGCTTTGACTGTGGCCAGTTTGCAGTGAGAGGCCATTCTGCACATGCTCTGAAGCTCTCTCTTTAAAAAATATTCCAGTCCAAGCACGGATGCCTGGTATTACAAAACTAGCCCTGTTGCAAGTCAAGTTGGCACCCTAAAAATGCCAGTACTGGAGAAATGCAATCTGATTTCCTCTGCCACAGATACAGTATTTGAAAAGGAAACCCAGAGCTCTCTATGACAACTCCCTTCTCCGGGAGCTTCGCAGCATCAAGGCGGCAGCACCCATCAATTCCACTACATCCAGCCACTGCCCCCGAGGGGGAAAAAATGTTAGAAACCAAGAAATCACACGCAAGTCTTCAAGCAAGCATCAACGCATGATCTGCTCCAGTCTGCATGCCCAGCTCAATATGTCATCTGAGCACAATCCTGTTCTACAGTCTGCATCTTGGCAAATCAAGCAGGAAGAACTATCCCAAAATGACCAGCCGGCCCTCTCGTTTTCCATGATATACCGCAAGCCACCACTGCAGGAAGTAAACATGTCCCTTAAACCCTCCACTATTTCCAGTCCACCGTCTCATAGCTAATGGGGGGGGGGGAGAGACATGAAGTTTGACAGGGATTTCACCTCCCTAGTGATAAAGAACTTACTTTCTTTCCCTTCCTTCCGTTATATTTTATTATGTTTCAACATTTTTAGCATATACAGCCAAAACACAATTTCATCTTTTCTTTTATTTTTGTTGACTTCCCACCCCTTTTCCCATGGCGTTGTTGTTTCTCCCCTTCTGCTGCACCCTGTTTATCCAATCATAACCACGATTTTATAGAAAGAAAATACTTTCCGTGCCCTTCCGTTCTGTATTTTCTGTGCTGGAGTTCAGCAGCATACATTATATTCATTATATTACTTGCTTATTTACTTATTGCATTTTTATCTCACACTTTTCTTCAAGGAAGCTCAAAGTGGCATACATGGTACTCCCCTTTAGTTAATTAATTAACTGATTGCTTAATCAATCAATGGATGGATGGATGGGCCTTTTGCTGACCAAACTACCAGGAAGGTCAGTTCAACTGTATGTTAAATATCTAATGGAGGATAAAATCCCAACAGTTATCACTGGCAGAGGTGTTGCTTACTATCTGTAGCAGTGAGAAGAAGTAAGCAAATCCATGCCTGAACCTGGAAGAACAATCTTCAGGGCCTCACTCAACATTATTGAAGCTTTATACAGTGGTACCTCGGGTTAAGAACTTAATTCGTTCTGGAGGTCCGTTCTTAACCTGAAACTGTTCTTAACCTGAGGTACCACTTTAGCTAATGGGGCCTCCCGCTGCCGCCACACGATTTCTGTTCTCATCCTGAAGCAAAGTTCTTAACCCAAGGTACTATTTCTGGGTTAGCGGAGTCTGTAACCTGCAGCGTCTGTAACCCCAGGTACCACTGTACAACTGTTTTCAACCTGCTGTGAGATTTCCCTTGCACAGCATGCTTTTTAAATAAATTGATGGATTGTTCTGTTCAGCATCAGAGATCTTCCACCAGTGGCTCAGGACCCACAGGGAGGAAGTGAAGCCATCCCAGATGGGTCACGACAATGCTGATGCTGCCATGTTGGACTCCAAGCTAAGGCTGACCAAACCAAAGGAGCATTTCATACAGTTTCTGGGCTAGAGCGTCTTCTTCAGACAAGGCATTCATTTTCATGATGGGTCAAGTGATAGTCAAGAGCCTTTTTTCCCAATAAGAACAGCATTTCTGACCAGCCACGTGGGCCACCTTCCTAGAGCTCCGTCTTTAGTGAGGAAGCTTTTCAGTGGAACAAGGGACACTCTGCTTGCTTTCCAGTCTGTCTCGATGGCTTTCTAGACTTCTCCCAGAATGGAAGGACTTTGGAGATTGTAATGCCAAAATGTCTCCTTCTGCAGGTAGCTTGGTTGCCCAGCAGCTGACATCATGGCAGTAACAAGGGGACCCAGGAAGTGACGGCAGAAGTCTGGCTACAGGATATGAGAGTTTACAGACCCTCCAAGTGCCCCTATTTTCCAGGGACGGACCCGGATTTACAGAAGCCATCCGGTTTTCCGATTTGATCCCAGAACGTCCCGCTTTTCTTTAGGACATCCCTATTTTCATCAGAGAAATGTTGGAGGGCATGGAGTTATGCAACCTCCAGGCCAAGGAGATACAACCTGTAGAAGACATCTGAAGGCAGTCCAACAACAACAACAGAACAGGATGTCCCTATTTTCATCAGAGAAATGTTGGAGGGTAGAAAAAGCAGGGATAAAAACATCAGCCTCACTCCACTTCCTGCAGTAGGGTTGGAATCAGGGGGAAGTTAATTTCTTGCTGGTTTTCATTTAGTACTAATGCTAAGATACCACTGTGTCCATTGCTCTGTGAATTGCCATTTCAAGATTCAATAATATGCCTCATTAGCATATTATAGTAAGTATAGATCAAAAGAGAATGTGGGAAAGCGGGTCCCACATTGCAGGTTAGGAATCAGAGGTGGGCTTCCAGTCTGGAGAAGCTGAAGATCACCGCTCTAGATTTTCCACTTGTTAAGTCTGAATTTTTTATCAGTGCATAGAAATGTTACATTTCTGAACTCCTACTCAGCCTTCCCCAGCTTCTGGGAGTTTTGGGCTACAACCTTCAGCTACGCCGGCAGGGAACGATGGGAGTTCTGGTCCAAAATCTTTGGAAGACACCAGGTTGGGGAAAACGTATCTTATGTCTTTTGAACTGTTAAGGCTTATTATGAACAATCTGATGTTTTGCTTTAGGTGGTTTTTTTTTGGGGGGGGGTGATAGGGATTTCCCCATCATTTAGGGAAGCAATTGCTACCTGCAGCCTGAGAAGTGGTACAGTCCTCTCCCATTCAAGGACTCTACCACCTCATTCCCAACACATTTTACTGCATGTATAGAAGAAAAGGAGTTGGGCTTATTCTCATTAGGGCAAAACTAGAGTACAACTGCATGCCTCAAACTCTTTCAAGTTAAGGGGAACATTCCTCTCTAGAACCATCAATGTACTTGACGACAGCAGGCAGATAAGTCTGTGCCCCAAGCAACTTACAGTCTAAACGTTGGCTGTCGGAGACAAAACAAAAGGAGAAGGACAAGAATAACAAGGGATAAATAGAGCCCCATGCAGATGTCAGTGCTGGGACTTTGGTATTTTTGCAATGGGGGCTGAGGAGGTGGTCGAGAAAGAAATGGACACCGCGTAGCGTTCCAGGGAGATGTTCTGGGTCGTTTTCCCAGCACAGCGCACATGTTGATCTCCTATTGTGGTGGGCCCTAAAATCGCCACCAGTGTCCAAAGTCACAAGCATCCCTGTGCCCACCAGCTGTGCCTGCTGAACACGACCCATCAAGCTGAATTGCAGCCCCCATCCCTGATTTATTGCAGCCGCAAAATGCTCAACAACACTGCCCCATCTTTGCCATCTCGGGCAAAGCAAAGCAGAGATGTTTCTCCGCTGCTGGTGAACTGTAGAGTCACAAAACCCGCAGGCCCAGCCTAGACCCACAGAGAAGATTGGGGAATGCTGTGGCCTCGCAGATGGCATTGGCCATGACGGCTGGGATGATGGGAGTTGTAGTCCAGCAGCATCTCTGGAGGGCCAGACTTTCTACACTCCAGTCCTACACTGGGGGAAAGACTTATCTCCATTAAGAATTCCAACTCTTGAACCATGGTCACACCAAACATTTTAACCACCGTGATACCACTTTAAACAGTTTTGGCTCCCCCTCCCAATGAATTCTGGGAGCTGTAGTTTGTTAAGGGTGCTGAGAGTTGTCAGGAGACCGCACTACCCCGCTAACAGAGCTACAATCCCCAGAATTCCCTGGGAAGAGGGAATGGTCATTATTCCACTCTGGGACCTGCAGTTCCCAGAATTCTTTGGGGGAAGCCACGACAGTTTATAGTGCTTCAAATGGAGCATGTGAATGCAGTCATGGAGACAAGCCAGGCCACGAAACATGCACATTTCCTAAGCAGGCGCCACAACAGACTGCAAGCAAACAGCCAAGTTGTTGCTGAGGACCCAGAGCTCAACGCTGGCACCCTCCAGCCTCAGATGCTTGATACTTCCCATCCCTTCTTCCCCAGGAAAAACTCCCCCTGAATAAAACAGCTCCTTTTCTTTCCAGCAAACTGAGCAAGGAAAGCTTGGATAAGGAAATAAGACCTTTTTGATCTCCCTGGCACCCAGAAACGCCACTGTCCTTTCCCTTTCCCTTTCTGTGTAGCACCCGAGCCACACAGAGAGACGTTAAACACAGAGAGAGACACAAACCCGTGCACCTCCCTGGCCCCCCACCCCATTTCCTCCCCCCCCCCACCACACTCCACCAAAGCCCCAGGAAGGCTGCGACACCCAGGCCTCGGCAAATCTGCTGTGGCTGTCACAGCAATTGGGTCCCTGTCTGGGATCCGTTTCCGTCTCTTGCCACGGAGCTTGGTGAAGCTGCCAGGGGGATGGGGAGATGCTAACTGGGGCTGGCAGGGGCAGAGCTCTACCCCTCTCCTCACCAACCGCCACCCGCGGCCTCAACAGCTGCTCGGCAAGGCTGCTGCGCACCCAAGACAGAAAGGGGCAGGGAGGAAACGGGGTGGAAATAGGGCACAGGGGTTCCAAAATTCCCAGCTGGTCAGGAGAGGAGAAGGAGGTGGGCACTGGAGAGAAGGAAAAGAGGGAAGCAAGTGGGCACAGGGCACCGTGTGGAAGCCGCATGATATCCGAATAAGAAAGCCTCCTCGGTTGACTTTTAGGGCCCACCATGGTGGGCGCCAACTAAGGCGTAAACAATTTGCTGCTCTTCCCGCCAACCTCCACCAAATAAATTTGCTACCTGAGTTGGGCCGCTTCACCCTGCTAAGCAATGGTAGAGCCGGCTCCTAATGGAAAGCAAAGGGTGTTGGGTGTGAGATTCAAAGGAAGGGATTCAGGCGAGCGAGAGAGGTCACATCATCACACACACAGAGAGAGAGGCAAGGGTTACATCCAAGGAGCAAACAAGGAGGATGGAAGTATGTTGGGGGGAGAGCAAAGGGTACCACAGGAGGAGGAGATAGTGGCTTGCCTAGGGGCAGATTGGGAGAATGGAGGCAGGCTGGGATGACAACAAAGAACCAACCAAGCAAGTTGGGTTAGGAGCAAGGAGGTGGATCCTGGATAAAGGAAACACGGCCATGGATGGAGGAGGAAGCAGGGAGCTTATGCAGGAGGTTGCAATAGCAGGAATGCAAGGTAACTGATGGCAGGAGAGGTCACAGGGGGTGCTTCATAATGGTTCGGTTTGGGGAGAGGTGTAGGTGGGAGACTGGGAAGAAAGGGGGTCCCTATTAGGATGGACAGAGGAAGAGAAGGTTCCCAACTGTACCTACAGCAGTTGTGCAAGAGAGAGAATTTCAGCTCGCAGAAAAGTTGCTGAATTTCCCTCTTCCACACAGTCGTTAATGATGCCCCATCCTTGGTCATTGCTGCTTCCAGACATGTAGGTGGGTTTGTAAGGAACAATGCAAGAATATCCCTGCAGGATCAGGCATCCTGTCCTCCCCGTGGCCAACCAGGTGTCCCAGTAGGAAGCCTGCATTAAGAGACCCAATGTGGGGTCAGTGTGGGATGGGAGCTTGAGGGTGGGACCATAACTCATTGCTCTACAGGAACAAGGTCCAGGGGTTCAATCCCCTGCATCTCTAGTTAGAAAGGGATCAGGCAGCCCACGGTGGGAAAGACCTCTGCCTGAGATGCAAGAGTGCGACTGCCAGTCTGAGCAGGCAGCACTGGGTTATGTGAACAAATAGTCTGGCTGATGGCAGGCCGCTTCCTAAGTCTCAAAAGCCTTCCTCTGTTCTGCATGGGGAAGATTCGGAGAAGAAGGTGGGGTTGTGGGAGTCTGGGGAGGGGGAGCTGGAGATACCAGGGAGAATATCCGGTGTTATGGAACGGGGGGGGGGAGGGGGTTGAACCCGAGAGTTGCCCAAGCAGGTGTCCTGGGCAGAAAGATTGGGACTGTGGCGAAGAGGCTTGAGAGGATGCAAAAGAAGACGTCAGAAGATGGAGAGACCTCAGGAGACCTTCTGAAGGAGGAAGGAAACAAAGAGTGAACGGCATTGTGGGATGAAGGAGCTGGAAACAGAGCAGGGAATGTCTGTGGGCCTAAAGTATAACTTGAGAAGAATGGACCTTGAAATTATAGCAACAGAGGCCTACCTTCCAGGGCTGTTGTGAGGATTACCAGAGCAATGCATGGTGGGCGAAGCTGGGAAGCTTCTGATGGTTCTGTTCTGACACACAGACAGAGATTTGCAGAAGAGCCAGGAAAGGGGACAGAACGAGAGAAGTGTTTCTTAAAAATTATACAGGGAGTGAAGGAGACTTGTGCAGGCATGCAGACTTTGTGCAGCCCGTGGCAACTAAGAATGGCCTAGAGGCAACGGAGCCTTTGTATCCTGAAACAGAGTTGGCCCTTTCTTTCTTTCCGCCCCTTAGACCACCAATATGCCACAAAAGACTGGTGTAGCAGCCAGTTGTGAGCAAGTACACTAATGAATACACACACAATGTGGGCTAGAAACTTGTGCAGGCTTAAACCCATCTCCGACACATGTATTCCTAAGCTATCCCCAGATCTCTGCTCTCCAACTGAGGGTCTGTCGGCCTTGCCTACAGGGCTGGAAAAGCCCCTGGATTTGTCCGATGCCACCCACCTGCACCATCCCCTCCATTAACAAGGAGAAGGGAGGGCTCTGGCCTCAGCTGATGGGCCTGGCTAACAGAAACAACCTAGGCCAACTGGGAGACCAAGAGAGCTCTCTGGCCTAGATTGAGGGAGCCAGAAAGCCTAGGAAGGCGAGGGAGAGGCAGTGGGGAGGGGGAAGCCCTGGGGTGTTCGGCTGCTGTAAATAAGTCTTTTTCTAAAGCAGCAGTGAGCGTGCGGCTCAAATGTAATAATTCATTGGGGGGGTTTTTGGTGGGGAGATGGGATGCGAGGCGAGATTAGGAGAGGAAAGACATGATCTATTGCAAGCGGTGGATGGTGCAGGAGGGTGGGCAGATGGGAAGATAAACTGCATCTTCGTGTGGCATCTCCCCACCCTCTCCACGACCCCCACCCACTCACCCCAAAAACCCATTTCACCCAGTTCCGCCACCTTCTAGGGCGTACGTCTCCATCGAGCCACCCAACCACTCAGCCCAAACACAGCAATCTGAAAGGCAACCCACCCACCCTCCAGCCTCAAATCCAAACACCCCCTTCTGATCCCTGCCCCCCAAGACCCACCAATTCCCCCCCATCACCCTCACATATGCCTGTAGGGCCCTTGGACGGAGGCCACATCCGAGGGAGCGAGGAAAGGGGGACAACAAACACAGAGGCACCCTCTTTTGCCCCACATCCCCCCCCGAAGAAATGTAAGAGCGAAGTGCTCCCCACTTACGGAATCCGTGAACTGCGCCCCCCGGCCTCTGTCTCCTTGCAGCTCCCCCTCTTCGAGAGGGGGGAGGCCCACTTCCCTCTGTGGTCTTCCTTGGGGAGAGGCCGTTCTCCCCCACCCCTTTCTTTAATTTATATATATGTATATTTCTCTGGAAAATAAAAGCGTAGACTCTCCAGATCTCGGCTCCCTCAGAATCTCCCTTCCACGGAGTATCCTTGGAGAACTCTCAGATCACCTCTCCATCCAGAAAACAGCCCCAGTACCGCAAGGCTCAAGAGAAGAAAATGGTTGGGGGGGGAAGAGAGTGAGACAAGAGGGGTCCTTTGCTCCCAGGGGGCCTGCCCCCCCCAGCCCCTTGCAGCCAAACCGTGGTGCACAGCAAGTTCAGGGTCGTGTGGGGTTGTTGGAGGAAGGGGGGGCTAATCAGATGTCTCAGGAGTCAAAGCCTCGCAGGCCCCCTCCTGTCCAGGGGGGGAGAACTGCCCATAAAATAGGAAACTCCCCATGTCCGTCTCTCCAGGATGCAGCACCCCCCTTTTCGGGGGGTGGGGGGGTAGGACCCCCTTCCCGGCCCCCCTCCTCTGTAATCGAACGCTGTCTTCTGGCTCACCCCCCCAATTCCGGATTCTGGGAGCAAACGTCGAGCCTCCTTCTGCAAATTGGGTGGGAGAGACGCAGCGCCCCCCCCCCCCTTCTCTCTCTCTCTCTTTCTACGATTCTTCAATCATTCGGCGGCGGCGGCAAGCGAAGTGGAGGGGCGAAGATCCGCGGTCCACGTCTGGATGGTCCTCTTGAGTGGTGGTGATGGGGAGGAACGAGATCTCTCCGGTTGGCCCCCTCCTCCCCCCCCCCGTTACCACCCACCCCCCAAAGCCAGGCGGGGGAGGCCAGAGGCTGCGATCTGTTGGCTGCCAAAGCCGCAGCAGCCGAAACGCTCCTTCCTTCTTCTTCCGCCCTCCCGTTATCCTGCTACACCCCCGTGGAGAGAGGGGGTGGGCGATGCGCGGAAGCGGAGGTGGCTAGGCTGGGGGGGGTGTCCCTTTGGGGGTGTCGAGGCTGGGAGGGGCGTTGGCCGGCGGCAGCACTGCCTTTTTCTCTCCCTCTCATCAAGCTCCCACTGCTGGGAGGGGGTGGTTGACTTGGGGAGGGGAGCGCGGCGTCGGCGTCGGAGGAGGGAGAGGAGAGAGGCGCATTGGCATGCGCTGCATCGCTTCGCCGGCGCGCACAGAATCTTGATGAGGCTCGCTGCAATCCGGACTCACTCCGGCGGCCCGCGAGGAGCGGGATTGCGCGCGCGCATCTGTGAACCTAAGCTTCGATGTGTACCCAGACACCTGTTCCCCCCCCCCACCACACACACACCGACGCACAGCTTTAGGAGGTAAGGATTGCACATAGCAAGAGTGCCTCTGAGCATGTGCAAACTGCCTCTCCTTTTACCACCGCCTTCCATCATCATCTTTTTTTTTTTTTACTAGGTTGGGAGTTACCGGCACTAAACAACTATGTTTAGAAACCAAATAAGGTTGCGAGGTTTTTTTAATGGATAGCGTTTATCGTTTTAGTTTGGATTCCTCGCGCCAAAGATTGTGTAAAGTCACGCGCAAGTCACATTCTGGTCCGCCATCTTGGTTCAAAATGGCAGCTGGCACCCAACGTTGATGAGTTCCGCTGCCCCCACCGCAGGAACCCTGGTGCCATGTTTGGCGGCGATATCTCCAGAAGCGGCTGGAACCTATAGGGAAAAATGGACAGACCCTTTTCCAAACTAGATAGGTTTTTATTTTTCATTAGATGTCCTGAACAGACCGTTGCCAAGAGAGTCCCACGCAAATCGCTTTTGACTTCAAAAAGAGGAAAGTCAAGAGGATCACATCTCTCCAGAATGCTTGGCATGATTCAAAACCACAATAAGAGAAGCTCTGCTAGAAGGTATCCAAATGGGCCAAGAGGATGCCAGTGTGGTTAAGCAGCAGAGTCAAGGAAGCTACTAAAGGCAAGAAAACAGAAGTCTTATCCAAAAGAGGAGACAGAAAACACAACTTGGTAAAAGGAATGCAGGCAGACACTGGTTGGCACATCATGGTCACACACACCCAACTATGTCATAGCATGGTGAGGAATCTTCGTCAGCTTGAGGGCCACAATCCTTTATGGGCAACTTTCCAGGGGCCATGTGCCAGTGGTGGGCCAGGCCAGAGGCAACTGGGGGTTAGAGCTACGAATGCAAATACTACCTTTGCACAGGAAGCTGCTTTCTTCGCATTCTCGCACCTGTATCCTCCATCCTAGGTCACATCCGCCCCATACATTTAAAGCTTGTGGCTTCCCTCCAAGTAGTTTGTTAAGGACGCTGGGAACTGTAGCTCCGTGAGGGATAAACTGCAGCCTGCCATTCCAGATGTGGTCGGGCCACACCACTTACCATTCCTGCCCACTGGCTGTTCCAGCTGGGATTTGTTGGGAATTGGGATGCCAACAGGACCGAGAGGCTCACCGCTCACAGCTTCCTCATCCTTGGCAATAAAGCCTTTCTCCCATTGTGTACTGTCATAAACTTAAACGTTTCCATTTAGCCATTATGCCTTATGGCCACTGACTGGCAAACAGATTGTTCGCCATGAATCTGTGCAACTGAAAGGCATTTGCCATTGCAGTACTTTGTGACAGAGTGGTCCATAAGTCAACAGGTCTCTCCAGGGTCCAGCTATGATGCTTCTGGCTGCTGAGAGTAGGTGGGTTATAAGCTCTTTATAGTGTGAGTGAGCATTCCCGTCTTGGAAAATATTCAGTAGGGCCAGTACATTTTTCATGTTCACATTTTACAAAGATTTTAAGCAAAAATCCCAACAAAGTTAGTCTACATTTCTTTCAACTTCCCTCCCCTCCTTTCTCCATTTACTTAGTTTATATCTTTTTTACTACAGCTTTTCCAGTTCAAACCTGTTTATGAATTTTCCCTTATGTTCTCATTTTATTATTTCTTACTGCATGAGTCTGGGTTTTCCTGGACACATCCAGGAATTGGGCAGCTGAAGAAACTGGGAAAACCCAAACGTACATAGAGTGATTTGTTTTTTTAATGGTTAAAAAATAAAGAAAGAAAAGCCCAAAAACATATTTTGGGGGTGAGATGTTCCCCCAAAAAACTCAATACCTTTGTCTGGATTTTCACTTTTGAGAATATGTCAACCCTAATGTCAGCCCTGCTAATATTTTAAGTTGTTTACAATGTATTTTCAATTAATCAATAAATTTTCCCATTCTGTTTTAAAACGTCTATCTTCTTGGTTTCTTATTCTTCCCATAAGCTTCCTCATCTCTGCGTATTCCATCAATTTTGTTTGCCAGTCCTCCTTTGTCAGAACTGTTTCTTCTTTCCATCTTTGGGCATAAATCATTCGGGCATCTGTAGTTGAATACATAAATAATTTTTTCTGTTCTTTAGGTACCTCTCCACTAAGTATTCATAAAAGAAATGCTTCTGGGGGTTTTTTAAAACAAAAGTTATCTTCAAGATTTTTTCCCCAATTCCTTATAAATCATTTTCCAGAAAGCTTTTGCTACTTTACATGACCACCACATATGGAATAAAAATTACCCTCCTTCTCTTTACATTTCCAACAGGTATCCGATTCCGACTTATATATTTTTGCTAATTTACTAGGAGTCAGATACCATCTATACACCATTTTCATATAATTTTCTTTTATCACATTACACGGTGTAAATTCCAAATCAACGTTCCATAACCTTTCCCATGCTGCCAATTCAATATTATGTCCTGTATCCATTGCCGAATGTATCACTAATGATTTCACCTGTTAGTTCTGGAGTGGCTTCCAATACCTGCGTAGTTATTTTGCATATTTCTTGTAGGACTGCCGTCCAAAAGGGTTGGAGTTTTGTAGGTCCTCCCTGCCCCTGCCTGGAATTCCTATGAGACACCTGTAAATTTAAACAAGCAAGGAGGGGGCTTGCAAAGCCATCAGTTCAGTTAGGAGAAAGAGGAGGGTGGAAAGTGAGATAAATGGGAGGAAGAAAGAGGGAAAGAAAGGGGTCGTGCCCATAGTTGGCATGTGGCCTCCAACAGATTGTCCCCCATGGCAAAGTGGTCCTCAACAGGGGGGAAAGTTTCCCCACTCTCACTGTAGGGTATATAAGAATGGAATAGGATGAATCAAAATTGCAAAAACATCAGTCGCAGCAAGAGAGAATTTCTGTAACTGGCAGACTTACATATCTGAAGATGCTTATCCCACCGTCTTAATCTCCCCCCCCCCCACTAAATGTACCTCTCTCTTTTTCCCTTCACTCTCTTCTAGCCTGCTCTGCATTCCAAACCCTTTATCATCTTTGCTTCTACTGGTCTCTCCCCATTTCCTTCTACATACACGCGTCACTTTCACGAGGGACCAGAAATGAAATCAGCGATTCCTCAATGGAGCGTCCGCCTCCTTCGATAAATTCTGTACTGAAATGTTCAACCAGAATTGCTTGCAGCTTGAAAGCTTGATTCTGGTCTGGTGGTCTCTCGTGTGTGTGTGTGTGTGTGTGTGTGTGTGTGTGAGAGAGAGAGAGAGAGAGAGAGAGAGAGAGGCTTTAATTTTTTTATTTTGTGCTGCCTTTCTACAAATTGCACTCAAGGTGGCTTGACAAACAGTAGCACATCATAAAAATATAATGCGATATGAAAATGCAAGTGACAAAACGTATAGCAGCAGCCAAACTCAGGCTAGCAGAATGAAAGAACAAGAGCCGTAAAAGCTATAATTCAGACACTGCAGGGCTAGATCTGAAACATAAAATACGAAACAAAGTTAACGAACTGGCAAACGTGACCAAGTTAAAGCACAAATGCCAGTTGAAACAGGGTAGGCTTTGCCTAGCTCCCCAAATGCCTACTGGATCAGACCAAAGGCCCAAATATTTGAGTACTGTATCCTGTTCTTACAGTGGGCAAGTAGATGTCTATGGGAGGCACATGAGCGCAGGACCAGCAGTTCCCACAAACTGGTACTAAGAGGCACATTGCCTCTGACAGTGGGAGGTAAACCATAGCTGCAATGGAGGGTATCATAGCTATCATTAATTTCTCCCATCTCCTCTTAAAGCCATGCAAGCTGGTAGCCGGCACTCTATTGTGTGGGAGCAAATCCCCCAGTTTTTAACTATGTGCTGTATGAGTTAAGTCCTTTTCCTTGTGTAAGCTGAATTTCATGAGATGGCCCTCAGTTCTTATAACAGACTTCTCTCAACCCATTCTCTCTGCACCTTCCGCATCTTACTTGCTGTTTTCCTCAATCAAAAAATAAAATAAAATAATCCCCAGTATTGTAAGCGAGTTGATCCACGTCCCTGATCACTCTGGTTACCGTTTTCCGAGCCAATGTCGTTTTTGAGGCATGGCAACCAAAACCGTTCACGGGATTCCAAGTGCAGCTGCACCATAAATTTTGTATAATATAGGCAATTTTATTTTCAATCCTTTTCCTAATGAGCCCTACAATAGAATTTACTCTCTTCGCAGCTGCTGCACACTGGGTCGACGCCTTCAACGTGCTCCCACTGCAACCCTGAGAGCTCTCCGCCGATTGCTCACCACCAGTTCAGATCCTACAAGCAAATCTGCAAAGTTAGGTTTCTTATTGCCCTAATGTGCATCACTTACACTTGCTTACCCCCAGCTGCATCTGGGATTTTAATGCCCATTACTGAGTTTGGAGATTTTTTTTGGAGTTCTTCCCCAACCTCATTTTGTTTTAGCCATACAGCTCACCCCAGAACCCTCTTGACTTTCCCTTCCAGTTTCCTTCTTCTCTGTCTCCTTAGTGTTTGTTGTTGTTGTTGTTGTTTTTAAAAACCACCTTTCTTCTTTTGAAGTCAAATGTGACTGGTTTGGACTTTCTTATGTAATTGCAGTTCTATGCCACCTTTCCTCCAAAATTCCCTGGACGGCATAAAAGATATTTTTCATTGTACCCTCACAACAACTACCTTATTAGATAGGCAGGGAAAGATGACTGGGAATTGCTCAATGCCTGCGTGGAGATTTTTAGATAAGTCTCTCTCCCCATCCCCCAACCTGGTCTTTGTCTGATGCTCTAATTCAGAGCTTTCCTAACTGTGTGTCGCGACACATCAGTGTGTCGTCTGCAGTTTGTGTGTCGCTCCCCATGCTCCTCTTGGGGCTGGAAAGGGGTTAACCTCCCGTTTGCTAGTACAGTAATACCTTGGTTTACAACCATAATCCGTTCCAGAGGTCCATTTGTAAACCAAAACAGGTTGTAACCCAAGGTGCGCTTTTGCCAATGGGGCCTCCAAATCCCCCCCCCCCCCCCGTAATAATAAAAGAGGGGTTGTAATCCGAAAAAAGGTTGCAAACCGGGACACACACTTCCAAGTTTGACGTGTTTGTAATAAAAAAATATGCAAACAAAGACGTATGCAAACCAAGGTACCATTGTTCTGTAAAACCGAATTACTGTGTTGCGAAATGATGCATGTCTAAAAAGTGTGTCACCAACCCGAAACGTTTGGAAAGCACTGCTCTAATCGAAGCCTGGTCATCTATGCTAACTGCTGGGGTAGATTATTTTGAAGTACCTAAAGTGTGCAGTAGCATTCAAGCTTTATGTTGGTACTTTGTACCTAACAACAGCTAGCTACACATCAGCTGCAGATCTTTTAACACGTACACCTGAAACTGCAAGGTATGAATGCAGCAAACACCTGTATAACACAGGAGCATCGATCCAAGGATCAAGATTAATCATGACACCTTGCTAAGCAGACAAATCAAGGGCCACATCTTGGTTTCAGCTGTTTAATATGCAAGCTGGCCCTACAATTGGCATAGGCAGCTTTGGGTAGAAAGGGATTAAGTGCAAGGTGCAGGGGGACCCAAGAACTTCGCGTACCCATTGGCAGTCTTATTTAGGCATAGTGGGTTGCTGGTTGCTTATTGTGCATCATAGCAGCAAAAGGTTGGCAGATCCACACCATACCTCAGTTGTTCCGTTCCTTATTATCTTGCTTTCTCTTCCTACTTTCCTGTCCTCCCTTGTGTGTTTTGAAATCTACTTGGGGAGGGCTCCAGGAGACACACAACGCACACACAGTGCACATTTAAAGCACGTGAATCCTGGGAAGTGTAGTTTGTTAAGCATGCTGGTTAATTGTAGCTCTGTGAAGGGAAAACTACAGTTCCCATGCCTCCTGTTTTAATCTCCTCTACCTCTCTCTCTAAAGGGATGCTGTGGGTTAAACCACAGAGCCTAGGACTTGCTGATCAGAAGGTCGCAGTTCGAATCCCCACGACGGGGTGAGCTCCCATCGCTCAGTCCCTGCTCCTGCCAACCTAGCAGTTTGAAAGCACATCAAAGTGCAAGTAGATAAATAGGCACCGCTCTGGCGGGAAGGTAAATGGCGTTTCCGTGTGCTGCTCTGGTTCGCCAGAAGCGGCTTAGTCATGCTGGCTACATGACCCGGAAGCTGTACGCCGGCTCCCTCGGCCAATAAAGCGAGTTGAGCGCCGCAACCCCAGAGTCAGCCACGACTGGACCTAATGGTCAGGGGTCCCTTTACCTCTCTCTACCTGGAGCTAGGGGAAGAATCCTGCAACCCTCCTGGCTCTAATGAGCTCTGTTTGAGTGCAGATCCATCTCCCTTACCCTTGTGTACAGTGGTACCTTGGTTCTCAAACTTCATCCGTTCCGGGAGTCCATTCGACTCCTGAAACGGTTTGAAAACCAAGGCGTTGCTTCCAATTGGCTGCAGGAGCTTCCTGCACTCAATTGGAAGCCAGGCCGGATGTTTGGCTTCCAAAAAAAGGTTCACAAACTGGAACACTCACTTCCGGGTTTGCAGCTGTCAGGAGCCAAGCCATTCTGAGAACCAAGGTACCACTGTATCTTGGATACACATTCCTTGTATCTACTCCTTAGCTTCCCATGCATTCAAAGGACTTCACAGGGAAGACTGAAAAATAGTTTCAACTCATTCCCATTCCTTTCTTCTTGCTTGCCATCCTCGCTGCCAGCTTCCCTCCCCATCATCCTCAGCACTGCCCGGTCTTCCTGTTGCAACTTGTCTGGGTTGAGTTCCAAAGCAGGCTTGGAAGCTGCCATCTCCAATTCCAGGCACAGACAGCCCTGGAGCAGAAATGGGAGGGTTGGCGGTCCCTGCCCCACGTGTGCAAATATGTATGGGTTTTTTTATTTAAGTTTCTGGCCTGTTTGGTGCAGTTTTGAAAGAGGAAACCAGCGATGTAAGTCAGGGAGGGAGAGGACCGTCTCTGAGAGGTGTTGATCTATGGTGCAACCACATTTGGAATAAGATTGTGTACCGTTCTGGTCGTCTCACATCCAAAAGGATATTGAAGAGCTGGAAAAGGTTCAGAAAAGAGCGACAAAAAGGATAAAAGTGATGGATCTACATTAAAACCTCCCACCCGAGAAAAAAGCCATAGGCAGATAAAAGCCAAAGGCCTGATTAAAAAGGAATGTTTTTGACTGGCACCTAAGATATGCAATGATGGTGCCAAGCGAACGTCCCCTGGGACAGCATTCTATAAGCAAGGAGGCACCATTGGAAAGGCCTGCTCTTGTGTTGCCGCAGATCTTTGGAGACAAGGGGAAAAGAGCTAAACCAAATATGCTGAGCCACGCAGAGAGAAAGGGCATAAAGGTCAGAAACAAAGCCCAGTCGCTTGTTGCCAGTTGAAGTTAAAGGTAGGTCATATGTGAAAAGGTTGAAGACCGCCACCATATTGCCTCTGTAACCATTGGGGTGGGGAGAAGAGGGGCCACCCATGGACACTTTATTAAATCCAGAGTTACCATTTTTGTGGACTATCAAGAGCTGTTTTCACAACTTGTGCCTCAAGGGAAAAAATTAATTAATCCAGAGAATTTATCCATAGCAATCCGTTGCCTGTTGACTCCCTTCATGATATGGTGACCTTGTGACAACTCTGGCTTTTCCCATTAGCTTTCATTCATGGTGAGCCTCCTGCCCTGTCATGCTTCAGGTGCAAATGGGCCATTCAGTTACTCCCACTGGAGATGCACCACAGTCACTCAGGAGGGTACCCAGTGCATCTCTGTGTGAAAAGCACTGCTCTAGGTTTTCTTCCTTCCAAGGATGATTTGCTTGTAGAGTGTATAACTGTGATGTATAACTGTGGAGAACAGTATAATCAGCTAACAGGTTTTGGGGGGAAACTACAAAAAACATTTGCTAGAAATTTCACAGTGATGTGGTTTTTCACAGAAAAATCTCCATCTCAGAAGTTCATTAGTAACGATAAATGGGTGTCAACTGCCAAAAAAGTATCAGGAAATTTCAAAGATTTTAGCTTTGTTTACTAAATACAAGTAAAATAAACGTGCTAAATTAGATCACTCTCTAGGGTGTTGGAAAATGTTCTAAGGCAAGCTGAACACTTTCTGATGCAAATTACCTGTATCTGCATAGGAAAATGTTCTGATTCAACAATGGAATGTCACCTTGCTTTAACCTGCCCCCTCCTGCTCCTGCAACCCTGCAACATCCCCTCCAATAAAAAAGGCATGCAAGGAAGAAAAAAATACAAGAAAATAAGATTACTCTGAAGTTCAACAGACCATTTCTTTCAGTGCCCCTGCCATGAGTCTTCACTCCTGAAAAGATGTTCCTGCTCAGTAACTTGGGGAGCTTCACAAAAGCTGATGGAGAAGTTATTTCCACAGGAGCGCCATGTATAAATTGGAAGCTTTTACTCTGGGAAAACGCAGACACACCTAGCCATTAAAACAACAACAGACCACAACTCCCATTATCTTGAATCACAGAATAACGCCTCCTCCCTCCGTGCTTAATATTGCATTAGCACATCTTCAATGTACCGGAAGGTGCCTTAACGTGCCAGAGGTAGAAACGGAGAGGTATTAAGGACACAGCCATGCCTAGGGAATAGCAGCCGCGTTGCAGCCAGGCGGAAAGAGAGAAATGACCAGAACGGGATCCTTCCTCAAGCTGTCGTGACACCACGGAAAGCGCCTCATCAAAACGCACAGGAGAAGCCGCTCTGCGGCCCTGGGAGAATGGAAAGCGTGTCCATGAGAGCACAAAGGCAAATGTCCTCTCATCTGATGTGCATTTCAGTGACTGAGCCCTCGCAGCTGGTGTCCTCAGCACCAAGGCCAGCTCCTTGGCCAGCGAGGAACAGGAGATAAGGCGCAAACTAAGAGAGAAGATGCTGAGGGAAGCCCAGCGGCATAAAACACCCCGCCAGAGTCGGGAACTCTTTCCCTTCCATCTGCACAGACTCCATGTGTGATTATGTGGGTATAAGGGAGAGAAAAGCCACCTGCTCCAAGGTCCCCCGGGCAGCCTGAAAAAGGAGCAGCAGCTAGGAATCGCTTGCGTCAATTGTTAGGAGGGCGAGAAGTTGCCTTTTGCCAAGTCAAACCACCGATCCGTCAAGCTCGGCACTGTCTGTGCTGAGAGGCGTTGGTTTCTGCAGGCTTTGAGGCATGGGCCTCTCCCAGCCCTACCTGGAGAGGAGGAGGATCCAAGCAGATGCTCTACTTGGGCTGCAAGGGCGAAGGCAGCAGAGGGAAGCACAGCAAGGAGGGAAGAAGAAACCCTTAGCTTGGCTTTACCTGCAGTGCAGAAAGCCCACAAACTTGAGCGATACAACCTGCAGCAAGCTGTCCCCCAACTGGATCCTGAAAATGCCCATCGCTTACATTTTAAGGGAGCTGGTGCTTCTGTTTGTCCAGGGATGGAATTTTAGGTAGCTCTTCTCAGTTGTCATTTATTGGGACCCAAATCATTTATCTTCTAATCAAAATGTTCTTCTTGCTTCCACTTGGGTAAGTGACCACCTCTGTCCAAATCCAGCTAGGTCTCTCTACCTCCACGGCACCGCACCCTGACTTTGTGACTCAGATATATTTTTTTGGGTTTCGGCAGCTTCCTTTCCAAGCAATCAAGCCTTCCAAGTATCAAGGGGCTGCTGGTATGTATTGAAGGCTTAAACTGAAGCCTTCACATTCAGAGATGCTATAATTCCCCGGATTGTCACCTCTGTTGCGCCCTGCTTGCATCTGTGGCATCTGGCTGTCTGCTCTGGGAGACAGATTGCTGGGCCAAACCATACCTTTGGTAAAATTCAGCAAGGCAATTCTTAAAAACTGTCCCACCTAGTGGACATGATGCAAAATTGCAGCCTCTGACCAAAAAAGGTCTGATAGGGGATCTCTCACTCTCATATCCATCCACCAATAGAATCATAGAATTGTAGAGTTGGAAAGGACCACATGGATCATCTAGTTCAGCCCCCTGTAATGCAGAAATCTTTTGCCCAGTATGGGACTGGAACCCACGACCCTGAAATTAAGAGTCCCTGGGAAGAAGAAACACTTCGCACTATCCTCTAGACTCGTCATAACTTTTTACTCTGCTACTGCTGCAACTTTTAAATGACAGATAATCCAAGTAATGCTTTAGATCGAAGGTGGGGAACATTTGGCTCTCTGCAAGCTGCCAGACTACAACTCCCAGAAGACCCAGCCAGCATGGCCTCTAGGAAATGGCACCCAGCATGATCAGGAAGGCAACAGGCTAGCTATTCCTGCTTTAGTTAATTAGTGGGGGACAACTGTATGTGGTGGCACCAAGATTTAATTGCACAGGTTGTTTATTTAGTGTATTTCAGTGATCTCGTGTTACTACAACAGCAAATGAAAGCAGAAAACGGTACAGATACTCCTTTCTTTCGACAACGACCAGCAGTTTCTGCTTATTAAATTTTTGTCAAAGCACCTTACAGTGAGGATTACATGAAAACTTTAGGGCTTGTCTGCTTTAAAAACCGTTATCAGGGGATTAATTGTGTTAAGTTTCAGTCAAACAATTAAATCTGCATAGATTTCCATATAAATAAAGAACACTTTGAAGAAAGGGTTATTTCCCTTTTCAGATAACGAAGTAACATGTTGCAACAGGCACAATATTAGAAACAGCCACCTTGTTAAATTGCTTCAAGATGTTTTATGGGAAGCGATTCATAAATGGAATGAAATAAATTCCCTCCTGTGAGAGAAAGAGGGAAGAATGCCTGTTTTAAGAAGGCATTAAGTATTAATATAACAAATAATGAACATTGCAGGTGATTAGAAATTAACCCACTGACAGCCTTACGCTGCACCCAGCTCTACTCAAAACCACCATAATACAAAAGAACACACTTCAAAAAACCATGAGCGCTTTGATTCCTGTTTAATTTTCATACGAAATAACAAAATGCTCCTGCAGCCATGGGGAAGAATCCAGTTAGCAAGAAACCAAATAAAAGCAGCTGTCAGGGGTCACAAGGGGAATATGTGTGGGTGATAGGGGAGCAACAGCAAACAGTGAGAGAAGCTCCCACAGCGAAGAGGGAAACCAGTCAAGAGGTATTTACAAGTCAGACTGAACCCCAGCAGGGAAGCTATTCCCTGGAGCACTCTATGAAACAAACAAAACCATTTAGCATTCAAGGGGCTCAGCCATGGGGGGAGGCTGTGGTTGGGCATTCTCAAGTCTGGAGGGGTCGCCTGTGTCATAAAAAAATAAAATAAAAGCCACGTTCCACACAACTGAGTGGGAAAGAACCCAACTCCAAAGGAAATGGGAGGGTCAGACCCCACAGTGGCATTGAGTGCACAAGCCAACCCCAATGTCGTCCTGGTGTTTGTGCAGACGGGGAGGAAATCCAGTTCACCTTCAGAACCGGAGAAGTCAAGATGACGCAGCCATGTTGCAGAAATGGCCAAAACCTGGACAGCAGAGGGAGCATGGATAAAAAAGCTAGGGAGCAGAAGTTGTTGCAGCTA
This sequence comes from Podarcis bocagei, assembly GCF_964188305.1. Classification (NCBI taxonomy): domain Eukaryota; kingdom Metazoa; phylum Chordata; class Lepidosauria; order Squamata; family Lacertidae; genus Podarcis; species Podarcis bocagei. The sequence continues at coordinate 12,024,021 of NC_138132.1, forward strand.
CACTAGAGCCCCAGCAAGGGGGAGCCAGAGAGCAGCAGCTCCCGGTCCACAGAGCGTGGCCAGCTGCATCTCCTTGCTCCCCCCAGCCCAACTCAAACTCCCCCTATCTGGACATTCTCCACCTGGATGTTCTCGAAGTGAACCCCGGCATCTGTAGGGTAGATTTCAATGGTCTCCACCACGGGGATGGTCTCCATAATGGTAACAGTGTTGCCATAGACCTGGTCGCTAGGCGTGGACGAGGCCGACGGCGTTGCGGCTGCAGCAGCAGCCGCAGCCGCAGCGGCGGCAACAGCCTCTGCCATGGCCTCTTGCTCATTCTGCAGCCGCTGCTGCTGATGCATCTTGCGGTGCTTCCAGAGGTTGGAGAAGGAGCGGTAAGCCTTGTTGCAAGCGTCGCAGTGGTACGGGCGTTCCCCCGTGTGGATGCGCTTGTGCTCGGCCAGCCGCACGGCGATGGTGAAGGCCTTCCCGCACTCGTCGCATTTGAAGGGCTTTTCGCCGGTATGCAGCCGCCGGTGATCTTTGAGGTGCGTGGACTGCCGGAAGGCCTTGCCGCAATCCGGGCACGGGTAGGGGCGCTCGCCTGTGTGGATGCGGCGGTGGACCTGCAGCGACGTCTCGGTGCTGAACAGTTTCTTGCAGTCGCTGCACTCGAAAACCTTTGGGCCGGTGGGGCGGCGCGGCCGGGGCGGGGGCGGCTCCAAAGCGGGGGGCTCTTCCTCCGCCCCTTCGGGAACTTGGATGTCCCCGTGCAGCCGCTCGTGGGCTCTCAACTGCGCCGTCGAGCCAACCTTCTTACCGCAGACAGAGCACTCAAAGTGGCGGCTCATCTTGCCGCACTTGTGCTCCTTCAGCTGCTCGGCTGTGACGAAGGCGGCGCCGCAGCCGGACGTGCAGCGGTGGGGCTGCTGCCCCGTGTGACTCAGCTGGTGGACCTCCAGCAGGCGGCGGAGCAGGAAGGAGCGGCCACAGGTCTGGCACTTGTAGGGGTACTCGCCCGTGTGGTGGTAGCGGTGCATGAGCAGGCGGTAGGGCCGGTGGAAGACGCTGTTGCACTCCTGGCACTTGTAGGGGTAGTGGCGCTTGTGGACCAGGAGGTGCTGCTGCAGGGTGGACGACTGCGTGAAGCACTTCTGGCAGATCTCGCAGCGGTAAGGGCGCTCGCCCGTGTGCGTCAGGCGGTGGCGCTGCAGGTTGGCCTGCGAGTTGAAGCTCTTGCCGCACTCCTTGCAGTGGTACGGCCTCTCGCCAGTGTGCGTCAGGAGGTGGTTGCGCATGTGTGACTTCTTCTTGAACATCTTGCCGCAAGTCAGACACTTGTGGCGGCGCTCCATGTTGTGGACAAAGCGCTGGTGGCGCAGCAGCAGCGTCAACTTGGGGAAGGTCTTGTTGCACAGCAGGCACTGGAACTCCGAGGGTTTTTGCTCCTGCACGTTGCTTTCGGCTGGGGCAGAGGTCTTGTCCACAGAGCAGATGATGGCGAGTGGAAACACCTCTTGTTCTTGCTGTTGTTGTTGTTGTTGCTGCTGCTGCTGCTGCTGCTGCTGCGGAGGAGGAGGTGGTTGTGGAGGTGGTGGCGGCGGCTGCTCCGGTTGTTGCAAGGCTTCAGGTGGCTCCTCCTCAGGAGGATGTTCCTCAGGAGGAGATGCAGGCAACTCGTGGGTCTGCGCTGAATTGGCACTGTGGGATCGTCGGTGGTAAAGGAACTTGGTCATGTTGATGAAGGTCTTCCCGCAAGCGCAGCGGTAGAGGGGGTTGGAGGAGTGCGTGCGCCGGTGGGACAAGAGCACCGCCTCCGTGCCGAAGCCCAGGCCACAGTCCATGCACAGAAAGCGTGACTCGCCACTGTGCTCCTCCCGGTGCTTCTCAAGGGCGGCTGGGGACGGCAGCACCTTGCTGCAGAGCGGGCACTTGAAGGCGCCCTGCCGGTGGCTCCTCATGTGAAGCTGGAGCTTGTGGGCCGAAGGAAAGGGCTGGTCACACTCGGCACACATGTGCTCCTTGGCGGCCTGCTTCGCTTTCCGGGGAAGCTGCTCCCCGGGGTTGTTTTTCAGCTCATAGCTATGATCGGTGGCCGTGACACTGGTGGGGGCTGGTGGCGGCACAGCCCCGTTGTGCACAGCCACTAAACTTGGAGGTGGTGGTGGTGGCAGCGGCGGCGGCGCCTTCGGTTCCGTGGGGCAGGATGCAGGCAGCTCCCTCGCTCGTGTCCCTGGGGAGGCTTGGATCACTTGGTGTGTGGTCTGGTGCTCCAGCAAGTCTGCCGTCGACTGAAACAGCTGGAAACACTCACCACATTCATAAAGCAGCAGTTGCACAGTCTCTACCCCGTCCTGCGGCTTGCGGTAGGAGTGCTCCAGGTTGACCAGTGCCCGGCTCTGAGGAGGGGGAGCCGGTGGCTCAGGTGGCTTCCGGTGGGTCTGCCGGTGAGCGAGCCACACATCCTGGCTGGTGAACAGGGCCTTGCATTCTGTGCACTCATAATGGATCTGGCTGGAGCTCAGCAGTTTCACCAAGGGTTCCGGCTCCTGGATCACCATCTTGAGGTGCATCTCCTGGTGTTCCAGCAACTGACTGGGAGACAGGAGGATTTGTCCGCACTCCAGACATTGGTACTGGCTTTCCTGCACAGTCACGGTCTGGTAGAGGCCGGCCTCACCACCTGCCACCAGCCCAGCTTCTGCCAGCCCCACCACTTGATACTGCTGCTCCTGGGAGCACAGGTGGCTCTGCTGATGAACCAGGGCTTCCTCCAAGGAGTTGAACTGCTGGCTGCACTCCGAGCAGACAAAGCGATGCTCCACATATAGCAGCGTCTCCTCGGTTGACTCTGCCATCATGAAAGCCTGCTGGGGTGTATAAGAAAGAGAAAGGAAAAATTAGGGAGCCTGGTGTTCTAGACTAGGGTCGCAACGTTTGGGTGATTAATCTGGATCGCGGACTGAAAAATACTTTGATCATTGCCTGCAAATTTTTTGCATCTGAGATGCTGTTTACTGTGACACATTAATAAATAATAATAATAATAATAGTAATAATAATAATAACAACAACAACAATAACAATAATATTCCTTATCCACCCTTCACCATAAGGTTCCAGGACAGGTTACAATATAAAAATACAAAATTAAAATCAGATAAAGTATGCAGACATCTAAATACAAAGTAAAATGCTATTTATTAATTCGACCAATTAATCAAATGACAACCCTGGTATAAAATACATCCTATGATGAAACATGTAAGATACGGGTCTTTCACAGGTTCCCACAGCAAGGAGCAGGAATTGCAAGAATTAAATGTATAAGCGCCACAGCCCAATACAGGCCTACCTAGAAGGATGCCCCATTGAGTTCAACGACACTTACTCCTAGATAAGAGTGTATAAGATTGCAGCATCAATCAGTACGTCAGTCAACTACTGCTTTTTTAAACTACCGTATTTTTCGCTCCATAAGACGCACTTTTTTCCTCCTAAAAAGGGGAAATGTTGAGTGCGTCTTCTGGAGCAAATGGCGCTGCGCAAAGAGGGAGAGCTGCGCAGCGCCCCTTCAGAGAAGTGGGAGGATCCCCTTCTGTTCCTCCTCCCGCTTTGCTGAAGGGGCGCTGCGCAGCTCTCGCTCTCTGTACAGCGCCTCTCCTGGCTTCTGTCTTAGCCGCGTGCAGCCTCTTCTGGGCAGGGGGAGCCTTCATCCCGCTGCCCGGAAGAGGCTTGGCGGGGCTATCCCAGAAGCCAGAACAGCCAGATGCTACCCCAGAAGCCAGATCCCGCTTGCTGTTCTGGCTTCTGGGATTCAGAATATTTTTTTTCTTGTTTTCCACCTCCAAAATCTAGGTGCTGCTTATGGTCTGGTGCGTCTTATAGAGCGAAAAAGGCGGTATTTATTCAGCTGAGGGCAAAAACCTTAATTGGTGGGGCTGAGAGTTAAGCAGACTTGTGTTACATTGCAAGGCTTAGGTTTTCATGCATTACTACAACAGGGAATGGAAAAACAAAACATTAAAGACCCTCTTCCCTTGTAACAATTAAGTTATTTCACAAAAACACCTATACGGAAGTTGTGGCAGTAAATCACACAGGGATTTACGCAGTTTAGTCCAGTGTTGTCTACCTCTGGCAGTGGTTTTCCAGGACCTCAGGCAGGGATCACTGTCATCATCTGCTACCTGAACCTTTTAAATGGAGATGGCAGGTTTTGAGCCGATGACCTTCTGTGTGCCATGCATGTGCTCTACCACTGAGCTATAGCCCTTCTGCTGTACAATTGCCAGATACTATGGACAGATTTCAAAGTGGCTGAAACATGTAGCATATAAACACGTTTACATCTTCATTAGTGTGGTTTTGCAACAAATATTCTCATTTCTTTCGGTACGAAGCAGAAGTAAAGGCACTCCTCCTTGTCATGCCACCTGTGTCCTGATTTCAGTGCTGTTTTGTTAGCACACAGTACAGTAGTGCCCCGCAAGATGAATGCCTCACAAGACGGAAAACTCGCTAGACGAAAGAGTTTTCCGTTTTGGAGGTGCTTCGCAAAACAAATTTCCTATGGGCTTGCTTCGCAAGACGACAATGTCTTGCGAGTTCCTGCTGGGTTTTTTTCCTCCCCCCCCCTTTTCTAAGCTGCTAAGCAGCTTATCAGCTGATCCGATCAGCAGATAAACCGCTAAAAGCGCTAATCCGCTAATCCTTCAATGGGCTTGCTTCGCAAGACGAAAAAACCGCTAGACGAAGAGAATCACAGAACGGATTCTTTTCGTCTTGCGAGGCACCACTGTATAACTGTTTCTTTTTGCCCAATTCTAGAGTCCAACAGCAGCGAGTGGACTGATGTGGCAGAGTAATCCCAACTATAGAGAACTGGTGAAACTTATGCTGGCACATGTTACCCATTTCCAAACTCCATTCAGGAGCCCCTGGCAAGGGGAGGGAGGGAGGAGACTAAGTGCTGGCCAAGCCAGAAGCTGGGTGGGTGCCTATATTTTGAGGATTGGGACCTAGGACACACAACCAAGCTGAATGGGGTTTGAAACAGGTGTAAGCCTCTCCTTTCACTCTACCCGCTTCCTCAAAACACCTCTTTTGGGGGACTACACTGGTGTAAGTTCTGCCAGCTGAGCTGGGGATGAAATACTTACACTCTTAGATCTTTGGCTCAGTCAGAATGAGGGTCTTAAGCCGGTACAGCCCTAGCTGAACCGGAAAAGTCCAAGATCTGCCAAATCCAAACTCATATCAGCAGTTCTGGGATTTGGATTGCACTGTAAATCACAGAGTTCTGTGATTTCATGATTTTAAATTGCCAAGGAAAAGGCTGAATATAAATGATTTAAATCACATCTAAGAGCAGGATCCAAACAATCACCATGGCTTCTGCATGGGAAGATAGGTGGATTGGAAAACGGTTTAAAAAAGAAGCAAAAGGAGGATTGTTTTCAAAACAGATGGAAACAAGTATTGGGATATCCCATGAGCTTCCCATGAGAGTCGTCAAGAGGCTCTCTCAGCTATCTGCCTATCTCCCATTCCCACCACCCTTCTGAGTAACACCCCTCTCCACCTTCTCACTATATAGAAGGATCTGGCAACTTCTGTTTCAGTGTATCTGAAGAAGTGTGCATGCACACGAAAGCTCATACCAAGAACTAACTTAGTTGGTCTTTAAGGTGCTACTGGAAGGAATTTTTTTATTTTGACTATGGCAGACCAACACGGCTACCTATCTACTACTGGAACCATGAGCTTCTGTTTCATTAGACACCTGGAGCTGGGGTAAACGATGAGACAGCTAAGTTTGAGGACAGAATTGGGCAGCTGACTCGTCAGAAAGGATCAACTCAATTTTGGACAAATGTTGTCAAATAATGATTAACTATTTGTAAAATAGTAGGCTTATTTAAGCAAGAAATATTTTTGACCACCAACAGGCTTGATACTTACACTAATTACAAAAAAAACCAAAGAACCAGGGAATGGCCAAATTAACTAAAGCCAAACTGCTATGTTAGCAACACCCAAGTGATCACCCCAAGGCGCAAGCCTATGTATGGAGCTCCTGGGCTGCCCAGATGACAAGACCCCCCCCCCCCTCAGCCTCACTGATGTGGTCCAAAGGAAAGCAGAGTGATACATTTGGCACCAGCTTGGCTGTTGGAGTTGTTAGGAGGCAGCTTACAAGGTACCATCCAACTGCCTTGGGGACTCCAGTCCAGAGTTGTGTAGGGTTTACTCCTTATCTTCCTCTTCTCCCAAAGATAGCCCGCAAAGCATCAGAAGTTTAGGATCAGAGCTTTCATTCTCCTAGATGGGCCACCTTCCCGGGTAGATGAGCCCCATCTGCCCCTTACTTCCCTCTTCAGCACCTGCAGAAACCACCTTGACTGTTGGGACTCACTATTGGTCTTGTCTGCTCAATCTGCGGGAGCCTGTCTTTGAATGCAGGGGAAGTCGCTAACTCACAGAGGGTTTGAGATCCACCTGCCACCCTCACCTGGTTTAGCTGGCCAATTGAAGCCATTTCCTGAGGTGTGGCTTCTGTCACATGCTGACAGCTTCTAGGAGCCACAACCTGTCCCCCCACCCACCACCAGAGGTACTAACCTCCCCCTAACACCCCTATGTTAAGTAATGTTTTTCTAAATGTGCATGTTTAGTAAACAGACTTTTAAAAGAATTTATCCTGAAACACCAGGGTCAGCCAATAGTTACAATTAAAATCAAGAAATAAAAGTAAAGGTAATTATTTAAACACACACACACACACAACTCAATTGTGCTAAGTTGAAAGTAGGTCAATTTTCAATCATTTAGGAAGAGCTTTGCTAGGTCCAACCAAAGGCCCACCTTGTCTAGCACTCTGTATCCCCATGGTGGCTCATCTGACTAGGTCAACTGACAATATTGATTAGGATTATAGCCCATTAGCTACTCAAAGATCTCAAGCTCGCTTATAATGCATTTAAAGAGCAAGGAAACATTTAATTGGAATATTATTAGTCCGTCATAGGGCAGGGCTTCCTCTGCCAGGTTCTCGCGGCTGCTGATGTTTCTTGCAGATCTTGGCAGCAAATGTAAGAGGCACTGACATGCAAATGTCCTCCAGTGTACAGCAGCCTTCCCTAGTTCTCAGCAATTCCAACTGCCACATTGCAGCTGAATTTCTGGTGCACTGCATGTTTCAGAGAAAATAACCAGTCAATGGATCTGTATGCAAACGCTATTTGAGGAGGACACTACATTATTAAGGATGGGGATCCAAAAGGATCTCTCCTTAATGGATGAACAGGCAACAAAGACAAACAATATTTGATTTAAGTGCAAAATGATGCAAGGGGGAGGGGGGGAGCATAGCTTTGATACTGTGGATATTTCAAAAGTAGTTGTGCTCTAGCATGGGAGTCACTTCAGAGAAAATAAGTCAACAATATTACTAGGACGGTCCATATAATCTGCAGGTTTTTAAGCTGTTCTTTAGATCCCAGTCAGGAATGTCCAACACATTCCAGAAGCAAGGCTATTACTAGTCACAATCATGTTTTTCCATGAGATGGAATGTAAATGTCTGTGCAGCGTAATAAATATTCATCATTTTTCTCAGTGACCTATTACCACCTTTACAAGTCTTGACCTGAGAACAGATTAACATAAACATGTCTTTTACATAGAAAATGAGGTTTTATCTCAATGTGTTTGATAGAAGACCACTAGTCCAGTTGTATAAGATTATAATATATACATTTTATCTGCACTTAATTACTGTAAGTTGCCATATTAAACAATCTTATTTCAAAGGGGGGGAGACTCTTAAAAAACACCAATTTAAATTCATCTTTGAAAAAATGAAAATCTGATTTTTATCCCACCAGCTGTTTCTGAGGCTTGAGCTGTATTTCACCTGGCTTCAGGGTGCATCTCCCACATACCTTCGAGGTCTAAAGCCACGGACCAGCCCCAGAAGGGCCTGTGGCTCTAGAAAGAGGTCCAATCTTGCCTGCTCCAGCACACACCAAGACTGAGAAAGCCGGTCCTCTGAAAACTTGAGTTCAAAAGAAGACTGTAAATAAGTAGACAGCAAGCAAAGGTGCAGATCAGCCCCTCATCCCCACTGCAAGGCTGAACAGACCCCTCAGTGATTTGACATCCAACCCCTCATCAGGGGACTGCAGCCTTCCCTTCAGTTTTTTGTTTGCTTACACAGGAGAGGATCAGAGCCTCCAGTTCACACTTTCTTCCAATCCTGCCCTTGAAAGCAGCTCTCACTCCTCTTTCTCTCCACCTCACTTCGGAAAAGAGGAACCCCTCTCCTCTCTCTCTGCCCACCCCGCCCCCCATCAGCAACAAAGAGCCTTATGATACCTTGGCAAGACTAGCGCATCAACCGCAGCACGATTTCACGGGCCACAACCTACTTCCTCAGGTAGTTCTCCAGGTCTCCCTGTGCATCCCCTTCGCCCATCCTCCTCTGCACATGGGCGCCTGCCCCGCTCCTCCTCCGCCCCAGCCCCCTTCACAGGGGTCTGATTTCCCAGTCTGTGCATGGGGGCTCCCATTCCCCACCACCCTCATTTTCATGGGGGGGGGGGTCAAATCCACCAGGCACTCGCCCTCTTTGCACGGGGCGTGCTGTGCTCCCCTCCCCCACCCTTGCGGGAGGGGCCACTTCCCCTCCCTCCCCCACAACCCTGCAAAGTGGGGGGGGCCGGTGGCTCCGCTCTGGGCTTCCTTACCTTCCCCACCCCCACCCCACCCCCCGTCCCGCCTTGGGCTCCCCCCTGCACTAGGGGCGCTCTCCCCGAGTCCCCCTCCTCCCCTCACCTTTTCCTCCCTTCTGTCCCCCACAGCCCAGCCTTCTCTCTCACCCTCCTCCCAGAACAAACCGCCTGCCGATTGGATCGCGGCGGGCGGCCAATCGGGAGGCCGCTTGCTGAAGCGCGCGCCCAATCGGGGCCGTCGTTCCTACCCAACGCGCGAGCCCTTGCCCGAACCCGTCGGGATCCGTATAGGCGATCTGAACAGTGACGTCATCCGGAGGCCGAAGCGAGGCTGCGCCTGTCGCGTCGAGGAAGTGGGCGGGGCTGGAAGGGAAAGCGAGGGAACCCGCTGGCCGGAAAGGAGAGAGAGAGAGAGAGAATGGGGGGAAATGGCAGTTGGGTTGTACCAAAAAAGCAGCGGAGGAGGGGGGTGTCTGAGAAGACCCGAAACGTCTAAACGGCGGTTTAAGTGATTACAAGGAGACGTAAACCGATATTTATGAACGTAGAAGCAGTTGTTCTGCTTTTTTATGACGTTTATATATTGCCCTTTTTTTTTTTGCCAAGGCACCCTTCCTCCTCGCTTCTGCTCCCCTAACAAGGGAACATGGACCCTTCTCAAGCTGCCCCTAGGAAAAGCTCTCCTCAGACCGTTGATGGTTCTCTCGGGTGCCGAGGGTCACGTGCTTCCTGGCCTGGGTTTCCTGCGGAGTACTTGTAAAGCGCCCTCTCAAGGGCGGAGAAACCTGCGGCCGCCAGATCGAGGTCCCTGCGTTGCTGGACTACAACTCCCATGAGCCATTGGGCCAGCGCTTGCAAGGCCTGATGGGAGTTGGAGTCCACCTGTGAATAACGCTGGGTCTTCTCAGTTGCTTGGATTCCTGAAGCACAGTTCCATGCTTGCCAATGCCGGATTTACGTATAAGCTAAACAAGCTATAGCTTAGGGTCTCACTCTCTTGGGGCCTCACAAAAATTTTAAAGGAAAAAAAAACACTTCATGTACATTTCCAAAATATAAGTTAAAAAACAAATAAAACCTACACACGGTGTTATGTACTGAAGTTCTCACCCTGGGCCAGCAGGGTTACTGTAGATAGTTTTCACTCAGGTCCACATGTGCAAATAAGGAATTGAAAGTGACGTTCAGTGATTGGATAATTACAGAAAGTTGTTACTGTTGCGTTGTAGTGGAGCTCTATATAAGCAGGTTGGCTGAACCCTTCAGTTCAGTTCTGTTCTGTTCTGGCCTGTGAATAAACAAGCTGTCTAAAAAATCGCTGTGTCAACTGATATGTTCACCCACAACTTAACACACAGCAATAGTGTTTTGTGTTGCGTAGGTTCCTATGATGTAGCTAATGGGTCCCGCCTGCTAGCCTGCTCCCTAAAATATCACTGGTTTGCTCATTTCTATATATAGGGTGCCTACATTATGGTGCTGGAGGAGACTCTTGAGAGTCCCATGGATTGCAAGAAGATCAAACCTATCCATTCTTAAGGAAATCAGCCCTGAGTGCTCACTGGAAGGACAGATCGTGAAGCTGAGGCTCCAATACTTTGGCCACCTCATGAGAAGAGAAGACTCCCTGGAAAAGACACTGATGTTGGGAAAGATTGAGGGCACAAGGAGAAGGGGACGACAGGGGACGAGATGGTTGGACAGTGTTCTCGAAGCTACCAGCATGAGTTTGACCAAACTGCGGGAGGCAGTGGAAGACAGAAGTGCCTGGTGTGCTCTGGTCCATGGGGTCACGAAGAGTCGGACATGACTAAACGACTAAACAACAACATTTCTGCATGGACTGGTTGCATAGCAACATATGCAAATTGCTTTAGATACCGATTAGGTCCATAAATTACCATATAGCATGTATTCAACACAAAAAAACAGTGGCAATTTGTTGCTGACAAAGGACAGCTGGACATACAAAGGGCCCCATTACCTTCAGTAGCTGAGGGCCTCATCAAACCTAAATCCAGCCCTGATGCTTCCTGTCGCCCAACCACCCTGTGTGCGGGCTCTCAAGGGTCATCTAGTCCAACCCCCTGTAATGAAGCCACACTGACAAGTTACATCACATTTGCAATGCAGGACCCCCACCCCCAAAGAATTCTGGGTATTGGAGTTTGTTAAAGTTGCTGGGAGTTGTAGCTTGTGGGGGGAGAACTACAGTTCCCAAGAGTCTTTGGGGGAAGCCAAGACCGTTCAGGGATATGACTATTGTTAGTGTTAGATTGTACTCCAATTTATTCTGCATCTTGAGTGCTTCCGCTGCTGGTTTGGGAAGTGGTGTGCACATGGCTTTAGCCACAATCCATGTGTGTAGCATATATAAAGAAAGGAGAAATCATTGGATGCCAAGATCCAAATTTCGCTCAAGTACATACCTCTTTGGTGAGAGAACCCCAGCAGAATCATAGAATTGTAGGATGGTAAGTGATCCCAGGGGTCATCTAGTCCAACCCCCTGCAATGCAGGAATCTTTTTGCCTATGGTGTGGCTTGAATCCACCACCCTGAGATTAGGAGTCTCATGCTCGACTGGTTGAGCTATTGAGGTATGCTAAAGGCACAAAATATGCAACAAAGTAAAGTGTGCAAACATAAGCTGTTAGGCCTTTAAAATATGCCCTTTCAAGCGAGTTCCAAAATTTCCCTCTCCCCCCCCCCACATAGGGAAAAAACCCGTTTGATAAGTTAAAAATTGGTTTACTTACAAACTCTTCAAAGGTCTGGTTCATGCTCTTTTCCATATATCAATAAGAAAAACTGGCAGCAAAACCTATCTTGATTACTAAGTGGTAAAAGTTCTTAGACTACAGTATTGGTATAGAAACTCTAGAGTGGCTGGTGAAAGCCATGTGGTTGAGCTGGAGGACACTGAGCTTCTCAGATAAATGGGGAGTGAACAAGGGCTTGATTACCTATTTCCTCCCAAGGTAAAGGGAAGTGGCATAGCTAAGCCTGGCAGGACACCATACTCTATGGTATTAACTCCTTCATGTATTAATTAGACTTAAGCATGTTGGTTATATGAGGCTGGGCCGTATTTTAAGCTGTTAATGTGAGCACAGCCTTTTGTGTCTTCAGCTGTTTCTCCCTCTTGGAAACTCAAATCACCACTCAACTGCTGGGCAAGTCACTGTCTTGTTCGACTGACGAACAGAATTGTCAAGAGGCTTCAGCGTACAGCTGCGAGAATTAAACAAAGCAGGCCAGTTCCAGATTGAATTAACCACATTTTACTAGTTAAATGTTTGCATGCTTCAAAGCTATTTATTCTTAAAATGGTACTAAAACTGGCAAAAAGTATACATAGCATTGTTCTATAATTTTGTTTCTCCTGGTGTTTGAAATGCATCAGGTATTGATAAAAATGCAGGAGTCTGCTGGTGTAAAGTACAACTTAATTCATTTGAATAGCACTAGACTGCAGAAAACCTAGATAATTGCATATCTGGCTAAAAGAGCATGCTATTTATGTAGAATTATGCTGAGAGCTATTAATTCAGAAATGAAGTTTGCCATGCTTGGATTTGGAATGTGACGTGGCAGCTAAAAAAGCCAATGCAATTCTGGGCTGCATCAATAGGAGTATAGCATCTAGATCAAGGGAAGTAATAGTGCCACTGTATTCTGCTCTGGTCAGACCTTACCTGGAGTACTGTGTCCAGTTCTGGGCACCACAGTTCAAGAAGGACACTGACAAACTGGAACGTGTCCAGAGGAGGGCAACCAAAATGGTCAAAGGCCTGGAAACGATGCCTTATGAGGGACGGCTAAGGGAGCTGGGCATGTTTAGCCTGGAGAAGAGGAGGTTAAGGGGTGATATGATAGCCATGTTCAAATATATAAAAGGATGTCACATAGAGGAGGGAGAAAGGTTGTTTTCTGCTGCTCCAGAGAAGCGGACACGGAGCAATGGATCCAAACTACAAGAAAGAAGATTCCACCTAAACATTAGGAAGAACTTCCTGACAGTAAGAGCTGTTCGACAGTGGAATTTGCTGCCAAGGAGTGTGGTGGAGTCTCCTACTTTGGAGGTCTTTAAGCAGAGGCTTGACAACCATAGTCAGGAGTGCTCTGATGGTGTTTCCTGCTTGGCAGGGGGTTGGACTCGATGGCCCTTGTGGTCTCTTCCAACTCTATGATTCTATGATTCTAAATCCCATAACATTTTCAAAAATTATGAAATATCTGGTACCACCACTACCTCGCAGCCCCCCAGCAGAACAAAAGACCAGATGAGTCATTCTTTGGTGAGTTTTGTCTGCTGGTAATAGAATGGGCATAACCCTTGAATTCTTATCATTCCCTTTATCATTAGAGAGCCAGTGTGGTGTAGTGGTTAAGAGTGGTGGACTCGTAATCTGGTGAACCGGGTTCGCTTCCCCGCTCCTCCACATGCAGCTGCTGGGTGACCTTGGGCTAGTCACACTTCTCTGAAGTCTCTCAGCCCCACTCACCTCACAGAGTGTTTGTTGTGGGGGAGGAAGGGAAAGGAGAATGTTAGCCGCTTTGAGACTCCTTATGGTAGTGATAAAGCGGGGTATCAAATCCAAACTCTTCTTCTTCAAACTCTTCATTAGTTTATTGGGCCAACTAACATTCAAACTGCTGAAAGGGTGACAGCAAGCATTGATTGTGTGGTTCGTCACATACATAAGCACATTTATACCACTATAAAAGGTGTTGCTTTCCCCAAAGAACCCTAGCTGTTATACTTTAGCCCCTGCAGAGCTACAATTTCAAGCACATTTAGCAAACTAGTTTCCAGAATTCTTTGGGAGAAGCCATGTGGCTGTTTCTTTCCGCCTGCTTGCCCAAGTGTAAAGAAAGAATACAGGGCCTGCTGTTAAAAAATAAAATCTCGCTGGCCCTAGCATCTCCATGGCAAGGAAGCTGTCAAATCAGTGGGGCCAGCCCAATACATCTGCTACCTTAGATGAAGGACGCAATAGCACCCCCTATTTGTCTGCAGAAGTCAACCAAACCAGCTGAATCTTACTTCAAACTAGTGATGGGGACATTATCCTCAACCCACCTGAGAACAACAGGTCAGTTTAGGAGAAACAGGCCAAATGCACAGCACACACAGCTCTGTTCATCCTCTACTGTTGGAGACAGTATGTCTCTAAACACCAGTTGCTGGGAATCATAAGTGACAAGAATCCTGTTGTACACAGGTCCTGCTTTTGGGCTTCCACTTAGAACAGGATCTGGATGCTGGAATAGACAGGCCCTAGGCCCTAGGCTCTTGGCCCTTGGCCTGTTCCAGAAAACTCCTCTTATCTTCTCCAGCACCTAAGTGCTCTTCCCTGCCTTTCACAAGCTGCCACCTGAGGCAGCAATCTCAATCTACCTAATATTAGGGCCAGCCCTGCAAGTCATTTAGTAGTCAAGTCTACCAGATGAGTCTTTCTTTGGTGAGTTTTGTCTGCTGGTAATAGAATGGGCGTAACCCTTGAATTCTTATCATTCCCTCAGATCTCAAATACTGTATGTGATTTTGCTGGTGGATCACAGGAACGAGAGGTAGTTACTCCAATAAGTCTCGCTCAAGTCACCTAGCCAGCCTGGTATTTTTGCCCGTTGTGAAATCAGATGCCGCCTTTCAAAAGCTCTCATGTTTCTGGCTCAAATGGCACTTTCCGCAACAGCAATGCAGTTTTGCTCTCTTGCCCCAAGCAAGGACAGCATGCCCTCCAGAATGCTGTTTCAGGAATTTATGCAACAAGGCCGTTTCTGAGATCACCATTTTGAGATCAAATAGTGACTGGGGCGGGGGGCACGGGCTCCATCAAAATCCATCTGTCCCAGTGAGCGTGGGGCCGTGACTATTGTAAAACCCAAAATACTGGAAATAAATTTCTCCATTCCGATCACTTCAGTCATAAAGAACTTTGAAAAACTTCAGTCTGTGAAGGAAACCCAAGTTTCCTGGGAGATTCGAGAGGACACAAATATATTGTGTCTCTACCTCTCTTTCAAATCAGAACCAGTGAAGGCAGTGAAGGTCCTATGTGAGTGCCTGGAGGCGGTTGGAGGATGGATGGCGGCTAATGGATTGAGGTTGAATCCTGACAAGACAGAAGTACTGTTCTTGGGGGACAGGAGGCGGGCTGGTGTGGAGGACTCATTGATCCTGAATGGGGTAACTGTGCCCCTGAAGGACCAGGTGCGCAGCCTGGGAGTCATTTTGGACTCACAGCTGTCCATGGAGGCGCAGGTCAATTCTGTATCCAGGGCAACTGTCTACCAGCTCCACCTGGTACGCAGGCTGAGACCCTACCTTCCTGCAGACTGTCTCGCCAGAGTGGTGCATGCTCTAGTTATCCCCCGCTTGGACTACTGTAATGCGCTCTATGTGGGGCTACCTTTGAAGGTGACCCGGAAACTACAACTAATCCAGAATGCGGCAGCTAGACTGGTGATTGGGGGCGGCCGCCAAGACCACATAACACCGGTCTTGAAAGACCTACATTGTCTCCCAGTACGTTTCTGAGCACAATTCAAAGTGTTGGTGTTGACCTTTAAAGCCCTAAACGGCCTCAGCCCAGTATACCTGAAGGAGCGTCTCCACCCCCATCATTCTGCCCAGACGCTGAGGTCCAGCGCTGTGGGCCTTCTGACGGTCATTGCGAGAAGCAAAGCTACAGGGAACCAGGCAGAGGGCCTTCTCGGTAGTGGCGCCCGCCCTGTGGAACGCCCTTCCAGCAGATGTCAAAGAGATAAACAACTACCTAACATTTAGAAGACATCCGAAGGCAGCCCTGTTCAGGGAAGTTTTTAATGTGTGACATTTTAGTGTATTTTTTGTCTTTGTTGGAAGCTGCCAAGAGTGGCTGGGGAAACCCAGCCAGATGGGCAGGGTACAAATAATAAATTATTATAATATTATTATATTGTAAATCAACCAGAACTCAAGTGATCTGAAGACTACGGTGTTGGCTTAGGGACTGAATAGGAATAAGTCTGAAAGGCATCTGCTACGCATACGATATGGAGAATTTAGCCTTGGTTGATTAACATTGAGAAACTCCAGCAAAAGTCCCGGAACTTGAGGGGCTTCTGCCTTCTACGAGGAAAAGGCTAAAATTGATCATGAAAAAAGGGAACCGGGAGCAGTCATGGAAAACCTTAACAAAATGTCGTTTGGAAGCAACAGCATGCCATTGAGATCTGCTGTATTTAGCAGACCCACCAAATGTCCCCATTTTCCAGGGACAGCCCCAGATTTACGGAAGCCGCCCCCTATTTTCATCAGAGAAATATTGGGAGGGTATGGAGCTTCCCTGGAACCAAATAACACTGAAAAAGCACCAGCACTATATTCTGCTGTTTCCAGAAGTGGCATTTACGTTATGTGAAAGCTCAGATATAATGCAGAAATTAGCAGTTAGGGAAAAGTCTGGGAAAAGGAATGAGCTGCCACATGAATGGAGTCTATGTTTGCAACCTCTTTGTAGGTTCTGCCCTTTTTATCGCTTCCTGAACAACATAGCAGAAGGGTTAATGATGAACTGCACCCTAATTAGTCACCTTTTGTTCTCCCTATGCGGGAGGGCAAGTTCAATTACTGGTTTACATTACTTTTCTTTCTTTTACTGTGAAAAACTGCTATTTTGTTATATTGTAGAATAAGCAAAAGGGCAGAGAAAGGAAAAGAAACCTCTATTTAATTCATTTTCCTTTCCCCTTAAAAAAAACCCCACTATGCCAGGAGTTGACTTTACAAGTCTTTAATCTTCAGAGGCAGACTGAATAGGGGGCAGAGCCTGCAACGAAAATACTTTTAATTAAAGTCACAGTACAGTGGTATCAGCGGGATGTGAACAGGATCCGTTCCGGAGCCCCGTTCGCATCTTGAACATAACGTAAGACGCGTCAGAGCATGCACGTACGTCATTTTGACCATCTGCGCATGTGCGAGCGGCGAAACCCGGAAGTAACGTGCTCCGTTACTTCCAGGTCGCCACGAAGCGCAACCCGAACATGCTCAACCTGAAGCGTATTTATCCCAAGGTATGACTGTAGTTCTTAGATGCCTTAATGGCACTTGCCTCTCCCCTGGAAAGGCTGGCACTGTAACAGCAGTTTTTTTTTTTGGGGGGGGATCACCAGAAAGTGAGTCTAAACATAAACATGGAAGAAAGTGCAGAGAACAGTCAAATGCAACCATTTGGTACTGTCATCCAGATTCTCCATATAAAAGTGTGTGACCAGATCTGTCAAGTCTAGATAAAGCTAGTTTTAGACCCAGTAATATGTCTGTTGGTTTATATTAAAGACAGTGAAAAACAAGTACAAATACAGTTACAAGAAAGGAGATTCCGAGGGAACATCAGGAAGAACTTTCTGGCTGCAAGAGCTGTTTGACAGCGGAACGGTCTCCCCTGGGAGGTTGTGGACTCGCCTTCCTTGAAGGTTTTAAAGCAGAGATTCGATGGCCATCTGTCATGTATGATTTAGCTGAGATTCTAGCATTGCAGGACATTGGACTAGATGACCCCCAGGGTCCTTTCCAACTCTACAATTTTATGATTCTGAAAACTCTCATTGCGACAAGTGTTTTTATATGCAAAAAAGTGGGGAAATCCTCAAAAGGGGACCTATTGCAAAAATATTTAAATGATTAAATTGACAGCTATGCTGAAGGACACTATAATTTATTTTTATTAAAAAAAACAGCAACCCACATCCTTGCAGAACTGGATTGCTGCAACTTAACATAGTAGATGGGAGTTATATTTTGAAGAACAGAGGTAGAATCTATATCCCTATGAATTATATGAATAGGTGGCATAAAAAATAATGATAATGCACAGGTAAAAACTAGATTTTGAATTAACATGTGACTTGTGTATTTTGTATCTGTTTACCCCAAGTCAATCAGTGAGATCACCTTGGGGAACATCAGAAGCAGGATTTATGTCAAGAACATGTCTTCAGTTTTGTTGGTCCAAATCTTTAGATCTCCATCCCATTAGAAGTCACAAGTGCTTATCTGATGTTTTATAATTCTTTCATGTTCTTGGTAAAAATTTCTGAGATTTTAAATTTATGGGGTTTTATATATATATATATATATCTACGAAAGCATATATATATATATATGTGTGTGTGTTTAAATTTATGTTTGTAATTTTGCATATTGTATATTGACACGGGTGGCGCTGTGGGTTAAACCACAGAGCCTAGGACTTGCCGATCAGGTCAGTGGTTCGAATCCTCGTGACGGGGTGAGCTCCCGTTGCTCAGTCCCTGCTCCTGTCAACCTAGCAGTTCAAAAGCACGTCAAAGTGCAAGTAGATAAATAGGTACCGCTCTGGCGGGAAGGTAAACGGCGTTTCTGTGCACTGCTCTGGTTCGCCAGAAGCGGCTTAGTCATGCTGGCCACATGACCCGGAAGCTGTATGCTGGCTCCCTCGGCCAATAAAGCGAGATGAGCGCCGCAACCCCAGAGTCGGTCACAACTGGACCTAATGGTCAGGGGTCCCTTTACCTTTATATTGATATTGCAGGAAACCACTCTGAGATCTAAATCATGAAAAGGGATGTGGTTTTAAAATATGTTGCAATAATTTACAAATAATCATGTGAGGGATAGAAGCATGGTGGTTCTGAGAGATAAAGTTGACGTTGAAACAACTGCTGTGCTTCAAGGGTCACCTATAAATCTCCAGCCTTTGATAACATGGACATCCCAATGTAACTTAGAAAATCCAAAATCTCGTGTGACACTTAGAAAGATGGCCAGCCTCTTGGGGTCTCCTCCATTCTTACGCAAGGGCTGGAAGTATATCTTGCCACAACAGCCAAACACCTCGCCATGAGTCAAGCTGTAGAATCATAGAGTTGTAGAGTTGGAAGGGATCCCAGGGGTCCTCTAGTCCAAACCTGTCAATAATAAATTGATGCCATCTAACATTAGCAAACTGGGGACATGGGTGGCGCTGTGGTCTAAACCACTGAGCCTCTTGGGCTTGCCGATCAGAAGGTCGGCGGTTCGAATCCCCACGACGGGGTGAGCTCCCATTGCTCGGTCCCAGCTCCTGTCAACCTAGCAGTTCGAAAGCACGAAGTGCAAGTAGATAAATAGGTACCACTCCGGCGGGAAGGTAAATGGCGTTTCCGTGCGCTGCTCTAGTTCACCAGAAGCGGCTTAGTCATGCTGGCCACATGACCTGGAAAAACTGTCTGCAGACAAACGTCGGCTCCCTCGGCCAGTAAAGTGAGATGAGCGCCGCAACCCCAGAGTCGTCTGCGACTGGACTTAATTGTCGGGGTCCTTTACCTTTTTTTAGCATTAGCAGATTCACAATAATGGAGCACAGTCGCTGAGACAGTGTCACCGCATCACATCTGAAATCAAAGATTGAAACATGGAGCCTCTCTTTTTTCTTACAACTTGGAAAAAAAAGGTTCATTTTCCATAAAAATGGAACCGGGAGGAACCTTTAAAAAAAAAAAAGAAGAAGAAGCACATCTCGATTTAAATTTGGTTGGGTCACCAGCCAGGGGCTGGATAAAACTGCTTCAGGAGCAGCGCTGGCCGGCTATCCGTTATCAGATGTTTTAATCTGCACATCCCTTTTACACTGCAAAGCAAGTAGCATGTTGAATGTCAGCAGACAATTTGGACCCCCCCCCCACACCAGGTAGCGCATACTCAGGGCTCCATGCTGTTTTTCTCTCTTGTTCCCCAGGACCAAAGCAGCTTCTGTTCCTTCTCAACTGCGGACAAGGAAGGAAAGCAGCCTGCGGAGTCATTTCCTGTCTGGAAAGACCTGGCCTAGTAGTGGGAGATCAATCCTTGCTTGGAAACAAGAGGCAAAGTAAAGGATGCTTTCTGACAGGCGTGTATATGAAAGCGGCTGTTGGAGCCAGTGGTCGATACAGACAAGAACATCCCCTTTGATAAGGTAACCAGCACTTTGTAACGGTAAAGCCAGAATTAATGACCAGCGCTCCATGAGGATCTGATTGGAAGTGCTTGGAGATTCCTTACTGTTCCTCGTTAGTCAGATGGAGATTTTGCCCCCACCCCCCAAAATTTGATCCCACAGAAGCAAGAGAGTTTCCGATTCATCACATTCCCCACAGGACTGTCAACGCCATTCAGCCACCATGACAGACTTCCAATTCCTTTTCAACTCATCTTTGGTTGCAAGATTTTTATTTTGTTTTTGTTTTTTTAATTTAAAAAAAGACAGGGAAGAAAAAAACACAAACCACGACAGAACCAAATAAAATAACAAATAAAAAAAATCACTCAGAATATTTGTTACATTATCATCATCATCATCATCATCATCATTATTAATTTTTTTTCAAGTCACTTCTAAGCCCCACAGTTACAAATAAATTAACGAGACAGGATCAGACCCCGGAAGATTTAAAAATTAAAATAAAAATAAAAATTGAATACTAGGAACTAACTACCTTTGGCAAAGTTATCACACGATTTTTCCACTGCTCCCGGGTTGGCTACAGCAACAGGCCAGTCTTGTTGGGGTGGTGGTGGTAAGGGAGTCGGGGGCTGGAGCAGCATCCCTCATGCAAAGGTCAGCCCATTTGACCCACTCTTCCAGGGCTATCAAAATGTGACAGACACCCTCCCTGGTGTAGAAGCGCCTCATGAGGTTCCCTTCTCTCGTGACCCAGATACGGGCCACCGAGGACCTAACAAGCACCCAGGAGAAGAAGTCAGGAGGACAGGATGGGAGAGATGCTCTATGGAGCCTTCAGTGGGATCTGCGGTCAAGAATTTGCGTTGGATGTCAGACGGCGCCCGAGTGGAGGTTCTGGCACCAGAGCTGTCCTGCAATTAACCCCGTTATATTAGGGCAGAACCCGCTTTATGTAAACAAGACCCACTGAGATTCATCTAGCCCCTACAACGATTCCGACACCTCTTCTACCCAAGCGGCCGAGCCTCCTCTTCCAACACAGTGGGAAAAGAGTCTCTGTAAAAGGACACCAAGGTTTTAAGGGAATGGATCGCCTTTTGGGGGGCCTGGCCGTCCTCCTGATTTCTCTCCTGGGGGTGGGAGTGGATGCTGCACCTGATCCCCACCGCCCCAAACAGACCCGTCCGGCACACACCCTTAATAAAGCTTTTCTATTTGGTTTATCATTAAAGTATATGAGGTATATGGCGGGCTATCTCCAAAGAGCCTTATGGTGGGTGTCTTGGCACTATGAGGGGAGGGAGGGGGTCTAGCCTGCCCCCCTCCCTTGTGCCCCCCCAACCCTGGGTCGGGCACCGGCACGGAGGCGTGTGAGCAAATATTTGGTTTTACAGCTGTACTTTAAAGCTTGTTTCCTTCCTCGTTCTGAAACTCCTAGGAGCGCGGGAGGTTGGCGGAACAGAGAGATGTGGCGGCTTTTCATAGAGGGCAGCCTGGCATCTCACGCCTGTTTTCTCTTACCAGCCATTGGGGGGGGGGGAGTATGTGGACTAGAGAGGCAAGGATGGCTACAGAGACAGCGAAGCATCCTGCCCCACAAGACCAGTGGCCAAATCTGAAATGAGTGCCAGGTAGTTCTGCTCTGGACCAACCGAAACAAAATTTTCCTCCCCAAGCTAGCGATAACTCTGCCTCGTTTACAGTCTCCAATTTGGGGGTGAGGGAGAGAGGGAAGAAGTGGGGGTACCCCTCTGGCTTGAGTCCGCAGTTGCAAAATTCACAACCTCCCATATATCCAACTCCTAAAACTGGAGAGAGCCGGTCGTTGTTTTTTAAAAAAGAGTTGAAAGTGATTTGAGACAGGCAACATCACTCACTCTGTTTCTCTTGCCCCACTATTGCCTCTGGTCAAACAGCCGGCTGGTTTTTGAAGACAGAGAGAGGGAAGAATGCCCACATCACCACTCGTCATTCCCCTTTCAGCTCTCTGAAAAAGGAAACGCCTCTCTCCAGGTTCTAAGCAACCTTTCCAACTTTCCATCACCCTTTGCTTGCCCTATATATCTTGGCTGTTTCCCCTCCATGCCATTCACCCACCGCTCAGCTCCGCACATGGAGATAGGGTCATTTTTGGTCTAGAATCAATTTTTTTAAAAAAACACGTTTTGGTTTTTGTTTCTTTTTTTGTTGATTTTTTGTTTAGTTTTTTTCCCTTTTTTATCTTTTTTTGTTGCAAACCTTTAGCGTTTGTTTGTTTTTTTGTCTTTTTTTTAATACAGTAAGAAGCGATAAAGCGGAACATAGAATTTTCTCTATAAAAAAAAAAATAGAAGATACCCCCCAAAAGAATTTTTTCCCCAAAAAAGAAAAAAAGAAAGAAAAAGAGTAACAAATATCACTAAAACAGTTACATTCCACCTAGTAACACGTTCAGTAGCACATGAGAGAGAGAGAGAGAAATTGGACTCCCCAAATGTTTTTCCTTCTTTTTTCCCCAGATGTCCACCATAATAGCATGATTGGAATCTTAAAAGAGACAGATAAATACTCGCTGGTTCTCTCTCACTCACGCACATATTGGGATGAAAAACCTTTTTTTCAAGTCTTTTAAAACTAGGTGTTTCCTGTTTTTTGTTTGTTTGTTTCATTTTTGGAAAGTTTCACAGTATTTTTTTTCTTTTGTTATCTCAAACCCACCTGAACGCTATAACACAGCAAAAGCAGGAGATAAAATGAGGTCGAGGGTTTTTTTTCCCTTTAAGAAAGGTTTCAAAGTTCTTTTTTTGTTTGTTTGTTTGCTTGTTTATCTTTTTTCCACTCTGTCCTTTTGTTTGGTTTTTTATTTTCTACCAGATCGCAGTATGCCATGGCTAACTTCCTTCTCTGCAACAGCAAGACTTTGGTTCGCAGGAGTTGAAAGTAAAAGACGAACATTCAAAGAGCCCCAAAACATTGACTAAAAAAAAAACACCCCTCAAACACATTTAGAAATAAAATCCCATACCAACCAGTTTTTTTAAAAATAAAATAAAGGAAGCCAACAAAAAATGTACAAAATAAAAGTTTAAAAACAAAAAAATAAAAAGAGCGTTTTGAGAAGCCATTTTTAAAGCTTTCTAGACTTCTGGGAGGAAGTTTCAGGATCCTCTGATCTCACCCTCCCAACTTCCATTGATTTGGTTCGTTTTACTTTTATTTATTTTGTCTCTTTGCCACTTATAAAATCTTGGCTTCTCAACGCACCTTTCCATGAGGTATTTTTTTTTTCAGGACAGAGAAAGACGGTTGAGCCATTTGTCTAACCAGAGAAAGTAAAGATTTCCCATTTATTCCCACGTATTTTTTTCATCCTTTCTTCTTCAATTAAAAGTTTTTTGTGTGGTGGGGTGTTTTTTTTTTGTTGTACGCTTCCTTTGTTCACTTGGTTGGTTCTTTTTGGTTAAAAGTTTTGTCTCTCGCCTCCGAGTCTCTGTGAGCCACATAAAAGGGGGGGATTTTTATCCCTCTTCTGTGGTTTCATTTTTATTCCCCAGTGGTCTTCATCTTGTTGTTTTCTGTAGTGATGTCTATCAATTTTTGGTTTTTTTCTGGAAAATGTAAAGAATGCTGAAATTCCCGTTTTTTTTGTTTTGTTTTGGTTTTTGTCAGGCACTGGAATATGAATATTATTATTTTTTTCAGAACACAGATATAAAAATAAAAAGAATAAGAATAAAAATTACACATCCCGTTTTCAGAAAAATAACCCCTGATACTAACCCCAGGCAAAAATCAATTTAGAAAAGAAAAGCTACAGAAAAATTGAACACTGGCGAAAGAAAGAAAAAGCCGATAAAACAAAACGTACACGTTTAGTGCTGCCCATCCTGAAACAGTTGAAGGCTGAGACTTTCAAGAAGGCTTCCTGTCTTGCAAAGACATGAGTATTTACATTTTGTACCCTGTGAGTAACCCAGATGTTACTAATAAGCTTACTCCTGAATGGATGCAATTAATTCCGTCCTCAGTGGGGTAACAGGGAGAGGGCAATGTCTAGGCTCCTCCATCTGCATTCGATACACTAGATCAGGATGGGGAAACTGTGGCCTTCCAAATGTTCCTGGACTCCAGCTCCCATCAGCTCCAGCAAGCATGGCCGATGCTCAGGGATGATGGGAGATGTAGTACAGCAACCTCTGAAGGGGCACAGAGTTCTCACCCAGGCACTAGATACTCTGGCCTTATGATGAATCAAAATCAGAGGTAAGGAACTAGACAGGGAGCAGTTTCCCCACCACCACCAGCTCTCCTTTCAAGCCAGAAATGGCTATATATACAGGAATGCATTGGCAAGCAAGCTGGTCCAAGGATGCTGTGGTCTAGATGTTCTTGGGTGTGTTTTTTAGTTCATTGCAAGGCTGAGTCAGGTAGAAGCAGAGATGCAAAATAATAATAATCATTGCAGGACATCAGTTAGGAAACCATCATGGGAAGTTGGTACCTAATTCTCATTATTGCCTTTTGAAAATCCTAGCCTTCGTATCTCATGAGAATCCCTCTAAACTATAAAGTTTATTCCGAAAAACACAGCAGAAAAGGATATTATTTTAGCATTTTAAAAAGGAAAAGGAAAATATTTCTAGCAAGATCCTGAAATTAAACCAATATACCCCCACCCTGTCCAACCCTTTCTGGATCCCAAAGAAAAGTAAAAGAATAAATAAGAATAAATAAGAGTTTTGAAAGACATTCGACCAGACACAGAAGTTAGAAAAGTCTGTAAAAAGCTTTGGGTGAAGCTAGGACTGGTGATTTTTGGTGTGAGATTTTCCCCTTAAGGATTTTAAATGTGTTTTTTCTTTTTTTCTTTTTCTTAAAAAAAAAAAAGAACAACCGATCCCCATTTATTTGTTTCCTTTCTGAAACTGTCCAGGAAACTAGCAAATGAGAAATCAATGAAAATAATTCAAGCAAACAATTGACAAAGTCACCTTTTGCAAGGCATTTTGTCCTGAACATCGGAGGGGAAAAAGAAAAAAGGAAAAAAAATAAATGCTAAAAGTTTGGGGAATTCTTTTTGGTTTCTTCCTTTGTCCCTTTTTGCTTTGCTTGTTTGGTTGCTTTGGGTTATTTTTTGGTTGGTTTTTCGTTTGGCTGTTGCTGACAATTCTTTGTTTGGTTTTTTTTTTTTTGGTTTCACTCGTCGGTTTGTACGTCCGCTCCTTACTACCCCCACGTGTCGAGAAGGCGGGGAGGATGCTCCCCCCTCAGCCCTCATTCCGTCTTGGCATCCGGCTCGGTGGATCCGGGACCAGCCTGCCCCAGAGTCTGCGCCACTTCGCTGGAGGAGCTGCATGAGGAACATGAGGAGGAGGAAGAGGAGGAAGAAGAGGAGGAGGTCAGGGTGGGCGACTTGCTGGGCATGGAGGCAGCCACAGCAGCAGCCGCCGCCGACACCAGCCCCACGCCTCCCGGGGCAGCACTCAGCAAGGGCAGGCCTGCATGGTTGAGGAAGAGCGACGAAGTCACGATGCTCTGGCTTCCAGTCGTGCCTCCGCTGGTACTGAAGACCAAGTTACCACTGGCATCAAGGCTGGTAATTGGCAGGCTTCCACCACTGGCCAATGCTGCAAAGGAGGAGGGGGAAAAGAACAGCAGTTAGGGCGCATGGGCGCCAGCATGATGTCAGTAGCTTCTGGTCACAGAATCGTCGAAACGTAGAAGCGTAGAGTTGGAAGGGACCACGGGGGTCATCTAGTCCAACCCCCTTGAAATATACTCGGAGGTTGCGGATTCACTTCCACCTGGAGCTGTATTGGGTGCCTCCTGTGGACCAATCAGACTGCTGCATTCTGAATCCTATTGTTCTAGGACCAGTCCGACTGCTGCATTCTGAATCCTATTGTTCTAGGACCAATCAGACTGCTGCATTCTGAATCCTATTGTTCTAGGACCAATCAGACTGCTGCATTCTGAACCCTATTGTTCTAGGAGCAATCAGACTGCTGCATTCTGAATCCTATTGTTCTAGGACCAATCAGACTGCTGCCTTTTGGATCCTATTCAACTCAGTACATAACACCCCTGCAATGCAAGACTCTTTTGCCCAACGTGGGGCTCGAACCCACGACCCTGAGACTAAGGGTCTCCTGTTCTTCTGACTGAGCTATCCCAGCCTCCAGCATGCAATGGGCCCAGAGGAACTGCATTAGCGCTGTGGCTCTCCTCTTGATGTGTTGATGCGGGGGTCATCTTTTCACAGGAGCCTCCAAGGCCCCCTACCATGACAAAATGGCAGCAGCACATTTCAGCACAGCCGCAATTCAAATGACACCTGCTCCCAACCACAGCTCCACATCGCTGTCTCCCTCCCCCAGCACGTTTCACATAGAAAAGGACACATGGTGTGTGGCGAGAAGGGTGAGCGCAGATGATTAGCAGGTGCAATGTTACAAACGGATGTTATGGAGTAGGATGCTTTCTACCATAGGTAATCTAAGGGATGGGATGGAGAAGAGACCTCAACAGGAATGAGAGGAGGTTCTGAGGGACTCCACTGACCTGTTGCACTCATGCATCCGTACGACATTTGCACAGCAGCATCTCACATACACTTTCACCTAGACTCAAATGTTTCATGCTTGAAATCATAGAGGGGGAGGTGTTTTTAAAGACAGGCCTGCACATGGGGATGGTCCCTAACTCAGTGGTAGAACTCATGCCTTGCCTACAGAAGGACACAGTTTCAATGCCCTGCATCTCCATCGAAAAGGATCTCAGGGCTGAAAGAACCCTGTTTGAATCCCATAGGAGCTGCTGTTGAATAGACAACCCTGGGCTAGACAGACCAGGGGTTTGATTCAGGGCAAGACAGCTTTACCTGCTCAATCTGTAACCCATCAAGGCAAAACACAGGCACACAAGTGATGCACCATGGGCTTGACAATCGCATTTTTGTAGTTCTAAGCAGGTATTAAAAACTGGTTTCAATGAGTCTCTGATAAGCCATCGTGCATGACTGCATTGGGCATGGTGGGTAACCAGTTTTACAGGCTGGTTTTAGGCACTTCTACAAGTGTGATTTCTGGCTGGTCACTGTGGGGAACAGGATGTTGGACTTCAGCCTTGGACACAGAGTTTTACATCACAGACCCTGTGTCATATGATGACCTCAGTGAGCAGACAACACGGGTAAACTGAAAGAAGTGGGCAGAGAAATTCATGGTTGGCTCAATGCTGCCATCTGTTGAGAATAGGAATGAGTGAATATGCCAATTTCATTTTCATTGTCTCTCATTTTCCCAATCTTAAATTCAGCTTTCCACATTAGTTTGTGATTTATTTATTTTTAAATCCTCATGAAAATTCACCAATGTTTTAGTGTGAATTTCTCCTAATACGTAATCAGTTTTGAAGAATGGCTGTGTGTCGGGTTTATGTATTCCTTCTGTGTGTATTTGTTCACATACACACACTTTTTCTTCTCTCTCTCTCTCACCCACACCCACACAGTCTTGTACAGACAGGCCAGTGGAGCAAATGGCAGTGATGACATCATGTCTGATCTTCTTTTTCACAAACCTTGTATGGTGGCCAGCGGGTTGGTGGCCATTAGCGCTGGGTTTAACCCTGCATTCACCCCTAGCACTGTGCTTCTGAAATCAAACCAGAGGCAGCAGGTTAAAGTTGGGGATCTACAGTGCTAACACTAGAGTGCCACCCACCCACCCCCACAATCACCTGTTCGAAATGGGTCCAGAAGGTAGCTTAAAATGATGTGTGAGACATTGTTTTATGGAGAGTCTATTATTTCAGGTGAGTTCTAATTCCCGTACTGTTTGGGTTCTGTCCCCCAAGGCCCCCTCCCTCTAATGGTGTGAGCCTAGCCAGGATCAAACCTCTTTTCCCACAGTCCAACCATTGAGGAAGCTGAACCCCCCCCCCAAATACCTTTCTCTCCCACACCACTTACCCCGTACTGGGATTCAGGCCTTGCAAGCTGATAGCTGGGTGACTGCTGCTCTGGGGGCTGGGGTTTGTGCTGTTGCTTGGGGGTGGCGTGACCGAGTTGAGGGTGGTGCCCCCTGCTCCCACCGCTGTCCGACTGGGGGTCAGGGAGCAGACTGTGGGGGACAAGGTAGTAACTGTCCAAAAGAAGAGCAAAGAAAGTGAAGGAGAGTTGCCAAGGCTGGTGGTCAGAAGCAGGAGCCCACAGGCATGGTAGCCAGCCATTATTGGGAGCTGCACCAACTCTGCCTCTCCCCCCAGAGAGGGCATCCTCCCAACAGCATGCTAAACTTCAGAGGCACACAGAAGTGAAAGATCTCTACATGTTTCCAAGTTCCTCTGAAGCTCAGTGTGACATCTCATCCCCTGAATGTTCAGAGTCAAGACAAAACTAAGTACATCTTTGCAGAGCACGTAATTAAAATCTAGATCTTGCTACTACTGGATATCTCCTGCCAACTTAACAGTTCAAAAGCACGTCAGAGTGCAAGTAGATAAATAGGTACTGCTCCGGCGGGAAGCTAAACGGTGTTTCCGTGAGCTGCTCTGGTTCGCCAGAAGTGGTTTAGTCATGCTGGCCACATGACCCGGAAGTTGTACGCCGGCTCCCTTGGCCAATAAAGCGAGATGAGTGCCACAACCCCAGAGTTGGTCACGACTGGACCTAATGGTCAGGGGTCCCTTTACCCTTTACCTTACTACTGGATACAGTGAGGTGTGGGGTGAAACTGCCGCAGCTCTCACCATGAGAGCAGAGACGGTTTCACCCCAGTGCCTCGCAAGCCGTGACAACTTTTTTGTGAGGCTTTTTTGCGAGGCTCAGCTGGGGGGTGGGAAAGCTCCCCCTCCCCAGCTGAGCATTAAACTGCTCCTGCCCCACCCCCAGCTGAGCAAGCCCTATGCTTCTAGCATCGGGGCTTGCTCAGCTGGGGACAAGTTTAAAGAAGCCAAAGGAGGAACAAGCTGTATTGGCCTGGTAATACAGCTCACTCCTCCCTCTGTGGTATGAAAGGCGGAGTGATAGCAGCTTCACCTGACAGTATATTGCAGGTGAAACCGCCACTGATCCTGAGTCCCTCTGCTACCAGTGGCCCAATGTTGAAAGTGGCACTGGTAGCAGAGGAATTCAGGAGTGGCATCAGTTTCACCTGCGATATACCACCAGGTGAAGCCACCATCGTGGTCTGCCTCTCATACCAGTCCTGGGTGATGTATTGATATTTCACCCAGGCCTAATGATGATCACATACTAACTCCAGTACTGAAGCCAGTATACCTCTGAATCACAAGTGGGGAGTAGCGCTGTTGCACTCAGGTCCTGCCCTAAGCCAACAACTCCATAGATTGTTTCCCACTGGAGGAAGAGAAGAGCAAAGCAGGAGTGTTCAAGCTGTGTGTAATTTGTATAACCATGGTTTGTGGCTTAGGGCTTATCCACACTCCGCACTTTAAAACTCTGTGTCCAAGCAAGCGCACACAACCTTCTTTTTGCTGCAAAGCTTTTTCTGCAAAAACCTGCTCTTTAACGCTCAATTGGAGTAAATGTAAATCTGCAGAAAACCCAAATTGGTGTTTGCTTTAGAAAAGTGCTAAAGAGCAGGTTTTCGCAGGGAAAGATCCAGAGGCACTGACCTTTTAAGCATAAACCTGTGTCTGCAAAGAGCGGGGCAAAAAGGAAGTGTGAATAAGCCCTCTGTGTTTCATTCAAATAGTTGGACAGTTTCTCCAAAACAGCTTTTCCCTCTACAGAATGCCAGATGAGAATTTGCAGGGGTAAACACATTGGGAGCGCTATGGAGAGCTAAGCCAGCTAAGCGCATATGCTTTTGAACATTAAAAAAAAACCCATCACACAAATAGTTAAGATCCTTCTTGTCACATGTCATTTGTCTGCCCAAAATTGCAGCCTCCTAAGAATGTTTTTCATTAAAAGAAAAAAAAATGTTATTGTTGGATGTTGTTAAACATATTCCTGCGCTAACATGTCATTGAATATATCAGCACTAGGTCAGGTTGGATGGCTTCGCATTGGTTTTATGCTGTGGTGTAACCAGACAATACAACTGCCATCACCTGCTGCTGAAACATTGGCTGAGCATCACCCCAGATTCCAGCCTGCAGATCTCACCAAGTTCAAAACAATTCCTATGTCTGCATCTGCCATAGCATTGCCAGCTGCGTTACAAATGCCAGGTCATCACAATTCAGAGGAAATTTCCCAGTGTGTGGGGTATGTGGTAGCAGCAGAGGGAGCAAAGCACAACTTTCTTGTGCTCTTTTTGGCCTCACTAGCACTCCAAGTCTTGCTTCCAAGTCCCCTTAAGCATGTAGCAAGAAGTTACCGGTAAGTTTTGCAGAGCTAAATGGAGAGCACAAGAGTGTTGCACTGTTTCCACACCAGGTATGGGACTGGGACAACTAGCCCCATCATCTCAAGTGAATAATATGTGCATAGCAGCATTTTCTTACCTGGTAGTCCCAGTCCTTCCCTGGCATGGAAACATGCTCTCCTGGGGCCTCTGGAGCACCTGCTGCCTTCTCTGCCACTGCCACCTCTTGCTGTGCCAAGGTAAGATATACAGGTCAGGGCTGGGGAAGGAGGTGGCAATGGAGGCAGCAGGTGCTTTGAATGACTGTAAGCATTTTGCAAGTGCCGAGAGTGGGTCCTCAAAAGCGCTTGGGCCTTTGGAAGTCTTAACATCAGGATGCATTCTCACTCATAACCCAACAGACTGCTCTTGTGTCATTTCCACAACCTCAACACCTTGAGCTCTCAGCAGCCCACCACTGGACAGCTGTGCTAGAAGGAGGCAAAGGAAAGGGGAAAGGGGGTCCCAGGGAGAAGGGAATGTGTCACCAAAAGACAACTACCTGTTGTGCTCAGACTACTGGAAGCCTGGGAGAGGGGCAGACTTGTGCCGGTGCCTGGGCTGGTCACCTGGAGGAGATGCAGCAGAGAAACGGACTGTCAGAGACACAATGGATAAAATCCACATAAAGACCTTTCTCCCCTGACTGGGGATCATATCTAAGATGCAACTAGCAGACTAGGCTGGGGCGACACTCATGAACGATTTAAGTATGTTAGACATAAATTCTGTAATGTGAGCAATAGGAATGTACCTTATTTGAGGAAGTTAAGGTAAGAAGCCCAGGGACCTGGAAAGTTTGTACCATGTATCAAATGGGGTGGTAAGTGGATTGGTAAATGCAAGCTCAGTGAAGTTGCAGTGAAAGATCAGGTAGGTAGGCAGAGTTTTGTATGAGCACAATATATGCATCATGTAAAAGGATATATCAAGGAAGGAAGCTTTGTATCATATGGGGGGCAAGTAATGTAGGCATTGTCCATTGGGGGAAGTAGTGGAGGTGGGGTTCACACTCCAAACTGTGAAGCTAAGTGTATGATTAAAGATGCAGTGCAGAGGAAAATAATACATGTATGTATTAAATTTTATTCATTTTTATTTATTAAATGTCTATTCTCTGAAAGGAGCCCAGGGCAGCAAATTCAGAAAAAGTAGCACTATTAAGGCATCTTAGAAATAATCCTGACACATATGCAGACTTGGATAAAGGCCACTAATTAAAAGACTTGCTGGAAGAGGAAAGTCTTCAGCAGGTGCCAAAAAGACAAACAGAGCTAGCACCTGTCCAATATTTAACAGGTAGGCACCACAACACCTGTTACTATTATTTTAGCACATCACTGGTTTAAATTTTTTGAAAGTTTTAAACAGTTGCTTTTATCTTTTTTTAAAAGCGATAAACTTTATTGCTTTTTTGTAAAGTGCTTTGAGGGGTACAAAAAAAACAAACAAAAAAACCTAGCATATAATTTTTCTGAAATAAATAAGCTCTAAAGGCCAAATTCAACTATTGTGCAGAATGGACACCCTGATAAGATGGTATCTACAAGAGGCCCTCACCTGCACAGCACAGAAGGCATGTTCCATACAGGTATATTCCATGGAGTTTTGTGCCGGGGGGGGAGCGGGGGGGAGTGAACGTGTGTAGGAACGTACCATGTGAGGGCTGTAGCCAGGAGGCTTGCCCTGGGCAGGCAACATGGGAGCAGAGCTGCAAGGGTTAATCCGCTTCTCTTTCTGGCGGCGGTTGCAGAACCAGACGCGAATCACCTCCTTCTCCATGTTCAGTTGCTCGGCAATAAGTAGGATCTCCTCTGAGGTAGGCTTCTGGTTCTGCAGTTTGGGGGAAGGTGTTGGAAGTAGGGGGGAAACAGGATGGTGTGACATTGGGGCAAGTCATGGCATAGAGTCCCAACAGGAACACAAAACAAAACAAATAATAGAAACATGTAGGGGGCTGTTCTACTCATTCTAAAGAACGTTAGATCTGCTGCCAAACTATCACGTGAACCTGAAATATAGGCAGTGGATGAAACTAGAAAGGATGAGGCACAGAACTGCTGCTGCTCTGCTCTTTCTCTGCTCTTTCTGGTACACAGCACATAACAAAACGTCATCCTGCTGAGAATTTCCCTGCCTTTGCTTCTGACAACCAATAATGTGAGGCTTAAGCTGACCTATCAGTTAAATGCAAGAGAGTTACGGTAAATGAACTTAAAAAACAACCCAGAACACACACCTAGGCTGTGCACACACCTTGCATTTAAATACACATTTAAAGCACATGGTTTTTCAAGAATCCTCGGAACTGTAGTGCTGTGAAGGGTGAACTGTGGCTGCCAGGATTCTCTGGGGGAAGTAATGTGCTTAAAATGTATGGTGTGTACACACTTCTATCAGCTGGAATCAAATGAGAAGAGAGTCAGCCATTCATTTGGGAGACCTGGGTTCGAGTGGTAGCTCAGCCAAAGACTAGCATAGACTTTGGGAAAGTCATATTCTCTCAGCCTTGTTTTCCCATTTGTTGTAAAATAGGAGTGTCATTAATTACCTGGACTAAAATCAGAAGCCCTTGGCTCTGTGTGAGCCACCAGAGCAGCAGTTTGGAGCACCTTCTAGGTAGGGCAATGAAATCTTCTCAAGCTCTTCCTAGGATGGCCATTGGGCCTTCCTAAATAGGAAGAGCTATAGAGGGCTTCCTGTTTGGGTCAGGAGTTTGCCAGAGCAAAGTGGATTTCCTGGCTCTTGTGTTTTCTTTGATTCTGACTCATGCCTGGTCCAGGGATGAGAAACTTCAGGATCAAGTGCCGAATGTGAGTCTCCATGCCACTCTCTCTGGCTATGCCTCCTTTCTCCAGGCCCCATGCATAGCTGGCCTCGATTCTCACAAGTGTATTTTGCCCAGCAGGAATGAGTCACTGAATACAGATAATGCCTCTTGCTTGTCTGGGTTGAGATTAGAGAGGTGTGCATAGAAACTTGCATACTGTGCAAAGGTTTACTATGTACATTGATTGCCTCACTCACTTTTGCCTCTGGCCCCACCCACCACTAACATGAAAAAGGTTCCCCACCCTTGCCTTGGTTCCTCAGATTCCCATTCCCTGGCATAACCCCTGGTTTTCTTGCAATTGCTGCCAAGGGCAGTAAGATTGGCCTTTTCCCCCAACAGCTTTTCCCCATGAAGAACTAGAGATAAGGAAAAGTTGCTGAAAGCCTTGGAAAGTGATATACAATCTAAATTGAACACATTGTAAAATTGCTTAATTTTGTTTTTATTCATTTCCTTATATGTCACACACTTCCTGAGAATAAAACAGGGGTGGCCCATGCATGGCCTTATCTGCTTCTGTCCTTACAGCAGCCTTGAGATGTGGGTTCGGTGAGGAACCCTACTAGCCGAGGTCAGAGTTTCGCAGGAGAACAGGAATTTGAAACCTGGTTTTTCCATATCATACTTTAGGTACGTGGGGGGCTGGACAATGGGAAATGCCTCACCGCGAGAAAGCTTTTTTCCAATGCGAAGCGGACATTGGTCTCAATGCTGGTCCGTTTCTTGCGGCGCCGGCCTGGCAGCCCATCAAAGCCCATGTTGGGACTGCTCAGCTGGTTGGGGCTGGGAAGTGTGGAGTCCACAGACATTGTCTCTGAAACATGAGGTGTGGGGGAGCCATTTAGTCACCTTGCAAACATCATCACCCAGTGCACAGCACCCCACCTGGTGTGTTAACTCCTTCCTATGGCTTGATCCAGTTTCACTATCTTCATCTTTCCCTCTACTGGGTCTAGTTTCCACTTGCTCGCCTTGAGAAGTGACACCAGTCCCTTGCCTCTCTGCCATCTCCTTGTGACTTTAGAGATGGTGCCCTCCAGATGTTGTTGAGACTACAACTCCCACAATCTGTGGCCACTGTTCATGCTGGCTGGGGCTGATGGGAATTTAGCAACATCTGGAGGGAGCTATGTTGGAGTCCTGCTTTAGAGAGTTCACACTGGATTGGCTTTTAAGCAGCCTGTGTAACAGCAGCTTCTCAGCTCAAAAAACGAAACCTTTGAAGATCTATCTTAGTAGCAGTCAAGGGGCAATTTTAAAGTTGAATGTATATGCTGAGGAAATATTTTCCCATGTTCTGCCTTACTGGGAAGTAATCTGCAGAACTTTGAGCCCATAAAGTGAATTTTCCTAAAGGCCTGAAGTTAGCATTCTCTCCCTCTGTCCTTGGAGGCTTGGGCCAGGCCCCCTGTCCACCCACTGGCTCCCCAAAGGCCTGTTCAGGCCTATCTGACACCTGCATTAGGCCAGACATGTGGGGACCATTCTTAGATAATGAAGTCATTCTTTTCTATTCCATTATGTTCTCCCCAGCCCTGACAATGATTTCCCTCACACCTGCTCATTTCCACATCTTTCCTCTCCACCAACTCAATCAGGGCTTAGCTTCCTCAGCAGAAAATATCTCAGATCTTGAGATCCACCTTCCTTTTAATCACTTGTTCCCACCCACCCCCAAAAGCTCTTTCATTTTTGCCTCTAAGAGGCCTTAACCCTCCTCCAGCAGACCTCAGCTTCTTCCTGCTCGCTTCCTCCTCTCCACTTACCAGCGTCATTGAGCCATTTCTCCAGTAGAGGTTTGAGTTTGCACATGTTCTTAAAGCTGAGATTGAGTGCCTCAAAGCGCGAGATGGTTGTCTGGCTGAAGTCATTCCCATAAAGCTTCCCCATGGCCAGCCCCACATCACCCTGTGGAGGAGAAAGACAGAGGTGGGGAGAGAAGCTGTTACCGAGAGCATACAACCTGCCGGGGCATTAAGATCATCAGAGGAGGCCCATCTCTAGCAGAAATACACCATGTATTTCACATGGTGAAATATTTCACATGTATGTCACACTTCTCTGAAGTCTCTCAGCCCCACTCACCTCACAGAGTGTTTGTTGTGGGGGAGGAAGGGAAAGGAGAATGTTAGCCGCTTTGAGACTCCTTAAAGGGAGTGAAAGGCGGGATATCAAATCCAAACTCCTCCATGTATAAACACCAGAGGGTGCCTCAACTGTAGAATACTCCCCTCAGGGAGGTACAGGTGACACCAACATTTTCTTCTCTTCGGTACATGCTTAAAACCTTTTTCATTTGCCCAGGTGTTTATATTATGGAATTTTTAGTTGGTTGACTGATTTTATTCCTCTTCAATTTTATTGCATTACTGACAATGGGTTGCATCATACTCTGAATAGACCCACTGAAATACAAGACTAACTAAAGTCCACTGATTTCAGTGGGTCTAAGTGCTGAATACAACCCACTGTTTTATAATGTATTTCTACTGTTAAAAATTCTTGAAAATATTACTGGTTTTGTACTGTGGATGCTTATAAACTGCTTAGTTTACTACTTTTGGCTAAAAGTAGTAAAAAAGCCTGTGTATAAAACAAAAGCAACAACAACAACAAAACACAAAAAACCACAAAAAAATACTTAAGGCTGTGCATTCAAACTGGCGTGATCTCTGCCTCACTCCTCAGGTTGATCCCAAAGAGAAGGTTGTGCTTATGCAACCAACATGGGGAATGTACTTTCTAGAGCTGCTCCTAGTTCTATGTACAGTGGTGCCTCGCAAGACGAAAAGAATCCGTTCTGTGATTCTCTTCGTCTAGCGGTTTTTTCATCTTGCGAAGCAAGCCCATTGACGGATTAGCAGATTAGCGCTATTAGCGGCTTATCGGATCAGCTGATAAGCGGCTTAGCGGCTTAGAAAAAGGGGGGGGGAGGAAAAAAACCCCGCAGGAAGTCGCAAGACATTTTCGTCTTGCGAAGCAAGCCCATAGGAGATTCGTTTTGCGAAGCACCTCCAAAACGGAAAACTCTTTCGTCTAGCGAGTTTTCCGTCTTGTGAGGCATTCGTCTTGCGGGGCACCACTGTATGTTTGGGGCACTTCCAGGATGTCACTATTTTCGATTCCATCACATTCAGGCAAGTTTAGGTTGCACAATTAAATGTGATTTGGAGATACATGACCACCTCATCAAAAGATCAACATGATCTAGGCTCCCTGTGAACAATTAAGAATGAATGCTAAATCACTGAATCATAGAACTGTAGAGTTGGAAGGGACTCACAAGGATCCTCTAGTCTAAAGCCTCTAATGTCCAACAATGTCTAACCACCCCACAAACTTTGGGCAAACAAATTGGAATGAATGTTCAATAAACAGGTCATCTGGAAGTGACCTTAGTCTCCCCCCCCCCCACCCCGGGGAACATTGCCGCCTCAATCTCTGATGCTTCTTTCATATGAACCAACCTGGACCCTGCGATCACCATCCGAGGCTCTTCTTTCCTGCATTGCAGGTGGCTGGACTAGATGACCCTTGGGATCCCTTCTAACTCTACAATTCTATGATTCTTTGTGTGCCTCCTCCACAATAGCTCCAGAGGGTGACAACAGGAGAACAGGCCTTATCTGCATTGGCTCCCCGCTTGTGGAATGCTGTCTCCAGAGAGGCTTGCTTGGCACCTTCATTACATATCTTTAGATGCCAGGCAAAAGCATTCCTCTTCTCCCAGGCCTTGGCTAATTAAACAATTGAAGGCCTTTTAAACTGAGGGGAGAGTCATTCTTGTTTTTGTTTGTTACTATGTTATGTGTTCTTGTGTTTTTATGTTGTAAACTGTCCTGTGGTCCTTGGATGGAGGACGATATAGAAATTTAATAAACGGAACAGTAATTTCACAGCGAAAATGTTTGTAAATTAAGTGAAGAAGAAGAAGAAGTGTTTGGATTTGATATCCTGCTTTATCATTACCCAAAGGAGTCTCAAAGCGGCTAACATTCTCCTTTCTCTTCCTCCCCCACAACAAACACTCTGTGAGGTGAGTGGGGCTGAGAGACTTCAAAGAAGTGTGACTGGCCCAAGGTCACCCAGCAGCTGCATGTGGAGGAGCGGAGACATGAACCCGGTTCCCCAGATTACGAGTCCACCACTCTTAACCACTACACCACACTGGCTTTCAGTGTGAGTATACAGAATTGGCAAAATTAACTTCAATTATAAGATACCAATCAAATCAAAAGTTAAGAATGGAGTGGAAGTATTTCGAAGATTCTATGTCAAAATATTGTTCTAAAAATGACATGCTAATAAGCTTAGAATGAAAAATGTAAGCAATAACAAAATCAATAAAGAAGGAAAAATCAGAATGTAACAAAAATAATTTATTATAGAATGCAAGGAAAAAAGGTAGAAAGAAATATAAAGAAGTCGAATTGCTGTGGAGGGAAGTAGAGGGTGGGTGGTGGGTTTTATAATTATGTATATAATTAAGTAGCTGTTGTAATTTAGATATTATATTTTATGTGAGGGAATCATTGGGAATTTTGGTTATTATGTATATATGTTAAGTTTCAATAAAGATCTTGGGGTGGGGGAGAAAATAATAATAATAATTTCACAGTGAAAATGT
The DNA here is from genome assembly GCF_964188305.1 of Podarcis bocagei. Lineage (NCBI taxonomy): Eukaryota > Metazoa > Chordata > Lepidosauria > Squamata > Lacertidae > Podarcis > Podarcis bocagei. The sequence goes on from NC_138132.1 coordinate 12,061,507, forward strand.
TCACAGTGCCACATCTGGCACAGCCGCCTAAAGGAAACCAACGACATCCCACTCTTCCATCGTGGACTAGCCTAAGCCAGACACCTTGGCCAGTACCTGTGTGAAGCCCAGCTTGATACGCCGCTGCTTGAAGGTGCGGGCAAACTGCTCCAGCTCCTCCAAGTCGCTGGGCTCCTCAGGGTGTGAAGGGGTCTCCAGGCATTTGGGCGGCTGTGAGTGAGTGAGGTGGGACTCGGGGAGGCCAGGCCGAGTCACTTGCTGGGGAGCAGAAAGAAGACACAGAAACGCTGAACCAAGTTGCACAAAAGCACCGAACAGAAGGCAAAGAATAATGTATGAACAAGACCTCAGTGAAACAGCTTAGGGCTCGTCCACACTTCCACCACTCCCGTGCCTAGAAAGCACAGGGCCAAGCGGTCTTCTGCCTGACCCACTCCTTTCCCAGGGAAACCCTGCACTCTAGCTCCAAACTGGAGCAAATCTGGAGAAAACCCAACTTGTTGTGCGCTTCAGTTGAACTCTAAAGAGTGATTTCCCCCTCCCTGCCTCCCGGGCCAAGCAGTGGGACAAAAGGACACTGCTTCCCAGGTGGTGTCAATATCACCATATTACTTATATCCCATTGTTGGCTCTGGTCAGACATTTCTGCAAGTCTTTGAAACAATACCTGGGAAACTGTTTAAGCAGAGGCAAAGGTGAGATGAGTGATCACAATCCTCATAGTCCCAGGGCACAGGATACAGAGCCACCATGCTGAAGCTAAGCAGGTCTAGAGGTCTGATCAGTGCCTGGTTGGAAGACTGACTGGGAAAGGATCCCCCCTCCATCCACACCACGTGAAGTTCCATAATGGAAGGGGTGTAAATGTACTAAACAAATAAACAAATTCCTGATCGCCACTGCCTTCAAGGGTCTGACAAAATGATCATTGCATTGCGTTAACTGTGGTGAAACAGTCTTTTCTTCAAAGCAAGATATACTGGAGTAGACAAGAGTACAGCATTAAAAGATGAAGAATGAGACTGCCAGGCCAAGGCTGGTAATATCTCTGCGTTCCCACTGAGTATTTTACGCACTCACCTGTGCTGGGAGTCCTGCACGAGGCTGGTTCGGCAGGAGGCTCCCTGGGTTTTGCTGAGGTAGCTGAAAGAGATTTGGTGTCGAGAGCAGCCCTGTGAGGGAAAAGATGTAGTGAACAGCTCAGCTTCGCAAAATCAAGCACCACCTTATTCCACCGTGTGAAAAGTTACTGATCAAACCCGGAATAAAAATCTCCCAATTTGGTGCCATTCTTCAGACCCCTAAAAACCTCCACTGTTGTTATTTAGGAGAAGTAAAATCCTTCATTGGCTGAAGAGAAAATAAAAATTCACAATGGCAGCTACTGCTGAAAATGTGCAGACAAGAAAAAAGCTTAGCTGGACACTGCAGCGTTTAGAAAATGTGGTTTTTCTATTCTTCACAGTTGTTTGTCTTTTCTTGCAGACTGGGGAGGAATTTGAAGGTGAGCCTATTTAATTCACACTTTCTGAAACAAAGTGTAAACTGAAACACAGCCATTTGTTGAAATTCATATTTCTCCAAATTCTGCAACGCAGTTCTCCAGCTAGGTTATTTTGCACTAAGATTCATAAATGAGTAAAGACTGCATATAAAATCATATATTTGTGAAAATAACATAGAAATGTAGTGTTATATTAAGAAAATTGCTCTGCAAAAATATATTTATTAGGATAAATTCGTACAAAAATGTTGATGGAATTTTCACGAGGACTTTCTTTTTTTTAATTGCAAACTGGTATGGAAACTTAAGATTGGAAAAATGAAAAAGTAAGAGGAAGCAAAATTGGAAAATTGTCTCACCCCTACCATCCAGCACATGATTCTAATTTGAGAGAATAAAATGCTTTATGCTGAGGCAGATTTCTCCAGTTCCCTAATCTGCCTCTTCATCCCAGAATGGGGGGGAACAAACGGGGAATTCTGTGGTGAGGGAACAGTACTTTGAAAATATTCAGACACATGATTTTATCACCTTTCAGGACTGAACATAATTTCTGGTAGACCTGGGCTTGGTGAGGGTGGGGCAAGAAGATGTAGGCTGACAGTGAACTCTGTGTTTTGGTTTTTTTTGTCCAAGGCTTACAGCAGGGATGAGGAATGTGTGGCCCTTCAGATGTTGCTGGACTACAACTCCACCATTCCTGACCATTGGCCACATTGGCTGTAGTTTGGTAGATCGAAGAGCATCTGGAGGGGGGAGGGCACAGATTCCCCAACCCTGCCTTACAGTGCTTCCACACTAGGTGCTTACTATCCTCACACTTGGTTCACTCACTTTTTATAGGGCATCTACCAGCATCTACCGGTACATGACATCATCAACTCATTATCTCCCCCCTGTGTCTTCTCTGTGCTGCTTCTTCTGGTTTTCAACAGACCACAAAAAATCCCAAGTTGTTGTTGTTATTAATATTATTATTATTAATAATAATAATAAACACTAGTGGAATCTTTACAGGTGTAAATCACCGTAGTATTGTTGCTCTTCCATTTTCTTTTCCATCTGGTTTTGGCAGGGATGCCTAAAGCAGCCGAACCTATTGCCATTTCACCTTCACTATTATTATTTTCCAGTCAGCGTCATTTCATGACATTGTTGTTGTTGTTTTAAAAAATGTTTTAATTAACACTGAAAATGCTTTTAGAACCATTTTTAAATATTACAGTATTCATGCCATGGCACTTCTATGGAAGAGTATTATAGTGCTGATTTTCAAATGCTGCTGTTTTTTCATCCTGTGCCAATGTTTTATTTTTCAGACTTTTCACAACATTTTAGAACGTTTTTCTTATACATCTCAAAAGTTGTTGGGAAAGAGCACTTCACTGAGCTTTCCCCCCATCAGGGCATAAAGTCAATGGCAATTTCATTTGCAGCTTACAGCGGAAAAACAACGGCTCGTTGCACTAGGAACTGCTTGCCTGCAAATACCCTTTTGCCAGGAGAAGCGGAGTGTGGCCTATGCAGTCTCTTTTTCACACACAAGCCATTCTTACCTTGCTGTCCCTGCTGGGCCTGTGGCAGCAGGAACTGTGCAGGCGGCTGGAGGTGGTGCCCTGGGACGAGGACTAACTGCTGGAGCTGGAGCAGCTGCTGGATGTCCTAGAACAGAGAAGCGAGGGGGAGGAAGAGTGTGGGTATATCTACCATGCAAATTTATGCCAGTTTAATGCTGGGGACTGCAGTCCGGTGAAAGTGTTGAGGATTCTGCTACAGTTGACCAGGGTCTGTTGTGGCGAGTGGCAATGTGTGTTTGCTAGAAAGGCACACACAGAGGAAGTTGGATCTCACAGGGTCTACAGAAAATCCTCCCTGTGAGAGCCACTTCCACTGTATACAGCCAGGTAAAGGGGCACAGCCTATATAAGCCGGTCACGTTCCCAGCCTGGTCTCTCTCTGATTCCTGATCTCCGATCTCTCTCTCCTCTTCTCTTCGATGCCTCATCAGTGACTAGGGATGAAGGACAAGTGCTGAATCTGAGTCACAGCTCAAACTCCATTTTGATCTAAACTACTGTATATGTCTGCAACTACATTTTCAGCCTGCCTCAAGAATGCTACTGTGAAACTGAGCGAGTAAATCTATCTTAACTTATAAGAAGACTGTTTGGCGTGTCTATTGTTTTTAAGGGAGAAAAGGGGGAAATAACAGGAAATCCAGTCTGCAATAAAGGATCCTGGATTACTAAAACTAAAGGTTAAAGCTAACCTATCAACAGGTTCCTTATTTTTGCCCGACAAAGGGACGTACCCTGCTGAACTGAAGGATAATATCTAACAAACACATCCTCTCCTAGTTTCTATACACATCCCTACATAAGAGAAGAAATGCCGCAGTGCCTTCACCTGTCCCAGCTGCAACAAAACATGTCTCTCCCGCATCAGTCTCTAGAGCCACAGCAGGCACTGCAACTTTCCAACAGTTTGACCTCGCCCAGAAAGGCGCACCCCTCCACTGTCTCCTGAGACAGATGGATGCCAACCATGGATCAGGCCACGTCTGCATGAGCAGCCTGTCATAGGCTTTGACTTCTGCCTTGTTCTCTGTGTGGTGGTGTGTAATGCTGGGCAACCCATTCTGGCCAGACCCCCGGCAAGCTGAGCCTCCCGTGCACAAGCCCTTACCTGTGCAGTGAGCTGGATTGGCTGCGACAGGGCAAGCTGTGGCGTCTGGGGCTGGTTCTGTGGCGCCGTCAGCTCAGCCCCAGGCTGCTGAGAGGAGGCTGCGGCAGCTGCGGCATTGGACTGCTGCACGGCGGCTGCCAGGAGCTGCGCTTGGGCCTGCTGCAGAAGCAGCTGCTGTTGGGCAGGCATCAGGGCCGTAAGCTGGGTTGGTGGAAGGCAGAGAAGAGGTGTACCAAGGGCAGCATAGCAAATGGCAGGCCAGGAGGGGGTGATCAGGCAAAAGGGGAGTAGAGGCGAAAAAGGGGAGGAGGAGAAATCAACCAGGCAGAGAGAAGGAAGAAGCTGGTTAGTTGGGTCCTTCTCCCACCCAGCGCATCAGCAAGAGCCCCAGCAAGCAGAGAGCCAAGCAATATATCCCTCTTGGTTGCCAACTCCTTTCCTGACAGCAGTGCCTGTGCTTATAATTCAACACAATAGGACAATTTCACTAAGCAGATGAGGGCTGTTGTTCTTTCACGTTATGTTCAGGGACAGGAAATCCTGTGTGTGTTGAATTTCTCCTGGGAAAGGCACAGGAGGAGGAACGGAGTGGGCAAACCTAAGCTTCTCACATTACTGAGAAATGCTGACGAACACACGCCATCCTGGGTCCCTTACTGCTTATATGAGGAAGGTATAAGCAGCATTTTGCTAGGGCAATGCAGAATGAGAATTTAGTTTCAATCTAAGCCCCTCCACAAGCCACACCTGCACAGGAGAAATGTCCACTTCCCCAGGCCTCTACCTACCACATTCAGAGGAGAGGAGAGGGGTGAGATTTCAAAATCATCATTTCCTTCTCATCATCCTTCAGTGTCCACCCCAGAGTGCCAGGGAGCCATGCCTCCCCAGCTACCATCTTCCTATCAACCCTCTATTTCCCTTAAACTATTCTGAATCATTAACTGATACCACAGGCCTTTTAGTACATGATTTCTTTAACTATTTTTGCCAAGTGCACACCTAAATAATAAACACATACAGTGTGCTTGTCAGAAGACACACACCCTCTCTCTCTCTAATCTGTATACTTACAAACCTGGATTTGTTACTACATAATCGATGAAACAACTTTATGGAAAGAGAGAAGCTTCCCATCAAATAATAACCATGCTTTTTACATAATGAACGTTGGCTCAATGCTTCTTGAGTTCAGGACTTTCAATTGTTAGAAAACTGGTCATGGAAACAGCCCTTTGTTTGTCTCCACCTCCCTGCCACCCCCTGGGCCACTTAAGCCAAACTCCGTAATCTATGTCTGGCCACAGGACCTTCCACTTACCCCAGCCAGCTGGCTGCCAGCTAACATAAGCTGGGCCTGGGGCAGGTGTGGCTGCTGAGCTGGGGGAGCCGGGACTGGGGCTGGAGCTGGAGGAATTTCTGTTGGGTCTTCAGCTTTGATCTGGAGGGAGAAAACAAGATGAAAGAGAATCACTACGACTCTCTCTCCAGCTGTGTGCGACAGACATCCTTCCGCTCCTGTTGCAGCTCAACATTGCTTGTTTGAGACATAAATTTGATGCTGTCCTCCTTCTCCTTCCATGCTTCCTGACCCCCTCTCCTCTGCCCCTAATCTCCCCTTCCCTAACATCCGAGCTACCAGCCTGGAAGAAGCGCTTAAGCAGAGCTATGGCAATGGGTAGCTCTCACAGGGCAGCACAAAAGGATCAGGTTTTAAGGCTACCATTGAAAATACGGAGTCCTATCTGTGTCACTGCAGGGAGAGGATGGTGGCCCAATGGAACTGAGGAACATTGTCCAAGGTGCTGGGTGCTGCTAAGCAACACCAAGGAAAACAAAAAAAATCTGCAACTTGAATACATTATGCTAAGCAAGCAGCTCTGCACGTGTTTAATTCACTCTGCTGCTGCAAGCGACTTGCTAAAGGGACAAAGAGCGACACAAGCACCAAAATCCCAACAACTGGAAGTTGATGCTATCTCTCTGACTCATTGCTAGGTTGGCTTCCTGTTTTGCTGCTGGGCCTGAGGCACAGGGAATTCCCCCGCAAAACCAAACTTGATTCATGAGTCTCTACCACACTGATTACAAAAGTACAAAGCTGCCCACGGTTCTGACCCACCCAACCTTCCACTCAGCTATATATTATACCAGAAAAATAAAAAATAAGTTTCTTCAGTTACTCAGAAATCAATCAACTGGGGGGGGTATTGAATTACTTCATGATTCCAGTCCTGGGACAAAATGGGTTTTGCAGGTTTCTGTTGTGCTTCAAAACACAGCAACATATGTTTAACCAGAAAATATAGAGGGGCTGTAAAAAAAACAGAGTTTTAAAGCTAAGTAGGTACCGGTAGGTTAGTGACCTGATGGGAGGACTATCCTGAGGGATCTGTAAGTTGCTTTCCAAATGAAGACAGGAATAGAAATGTAGTAAATAATACTCCATGGCACTGCAGAAATGCTACTTTTCCTTAGAATTCACTCATCTACAGCCACCATAGCTGGTTCTGGGGTAGGGATAGGGAACCTGTGGCCCACAGATGTCTTTGGACTCCAACTCCCATTAGCATGGAATGATGGGAGTTGCAGTACAGCATTTAGAGAACCACAGGAGATCTGGAGGAAACAGTGGTCAACTAAGACAGATAAACACACTGATAAACAGAGGTGGAGAACATTTTCTGGCGAGTGGGGCGGATCCTTGTCTCTCCAACCCTGCTGGGCAAAATTTGACGGATGGGTGGCAGGTCATGTTACCCTTTGCAGCCCCACTTATTGGGATTTCAAAGCACAGCATAGGCCATTCGAAAATCCTTTTTGTAAAAAGGCATTTAAACAGCCCTCTGGACCACTTGTCTTCAGAGAATCAAGGAGGAGCATTGAGAAGGAGAATGGAATGTAAACTTGGCTTCCTGTCCTTTCCAAATTCTTTTCACTCTAATAAATCTAATGCCTAAACTTATCAGCGTATTCAACATGAAAGGCTCTCGCCGGCCGGAGCACACCCCCCCCCCAAGACTCGTTGGCACTCCTGGTGGCTAGCCCTGCCCCTGCAGGCGGCTAGCCTCGCCCAGCATATGCCCTGCTCCAGGTGCCGGAGCAGCTAGCTCCACCACTGCTGATAGCCTTATCCTCTATGAATCTGTCTAATCCCATTTTCAAGCCAGCTAAGTTTGAAGCCTTCACAACATCTTTGGTAGTGAATTGCATGGTTTAAATGCGTGCTGGGTGAAAAAAGTACTTTCTTTTGTCTGTTCTGAAACTTCCAAGATGTAGCTTTATTGGATGTCCCTAGGTCCTAGTATTATGATGGGGGTGGGGGGAGTCTCTTATACACTCTTTTCATACCATGCATAATTTTATACCCCTCTATCATAATAAACAGGGATACTTCAGGAATTTGTTCTGGCTTGATTTGCACCTCCCAAACCACTGTGAAGATTAGAATTCAGCTACCCGCTTCACGAAGGGCACTGCAAATTGATACAGTGCTCCCTCTGGTGGCAGCTGCTAGTGAACATAGCTAGATACCTCAACCTCCTTTTTCACCCAAATGCTCCCACTGACCCATGTTATTATTATTATTTAACATGTGATATGATAAAGCATTGGGACGCGGGTGGCACTGTGGGTTAAACCACAGAGCCTAGGACTTGCCGATCAGAAGGTTGGCAGTTCGAATCCCCGCGACAGGATGAGCTCCCGTTGCTCGGTCCCTGCTCCTGCCAACCTAGCAGTTCGAAAGCACGTCAAAGTGCAAGTAGATAAATAGGTACTGCTCCGGCAGGAAGGTAAATGTCATTTTCGTGCGCTGCTCTGGTTTGCCAGAAGCGGCTTAGTCATGCTGGCTACATGACCCGGAATCTGTAGGCTGGCTCCCTCGGCCAGCAAAGCAAGATGAGTGCCGCAACCCCAGAGTCGGTCACGACTGGACCTAACGGTCAGGGGTCCCTTTACCTTTACTTATGATAAAGCATTATTGCAGGACACAGAGCCAAGGTCCACTTTACCTCCATTAGAAGCTGCTGGAATCCACATTCCAGAACATACACACATACAACTATTAACACACCTATTAACTATTAACATATTTTACCTTTATTTTTACCTATTAACATATACACACACATTTATTTATTCATACACACACACACATCCATTCACAAAACAAGCAAATCTCTCCTCCTTGTGGAGGGGTAGTGTGGCTTGGGTGCCAAAGTTCAGAGGTTCCCCAGTCAGAGGCACTGCAAAATTGGATTCCTATTTCCTCATTAATATTATAACCTGCAACCTGATTTCTTCCCTCTCTGATCTCCATTCTCCTAGACTTGGCTATGGTAGTTGCAGATAAGAGGTGACATTTTTATTCCCCATAGATGGTACCTAAAAGGTAAAGGTAAAGGGACCCCTGACCATTAGGTCCAGTCGCGGACAACTCTGGGGTTGCGGCGCTCATCTCGCTTTATTAGCCGAGGGAGCCAGCATACAGCTTCCGGGGCATGTGGCCAGCATGACTAAGCCGCTTCTGGCGAACCAGAGCAGCGCACAGAAATGCCGTTTACCTTCCCACCAGAGTGGTACCTATTTATCTACTTGCACTTTGACGTGCTTTTGAACTGCTAGGTTGGCAGGAGCTGGGACTGAGCAACAGGAACTCACCCCCACCACGGGGATTTGAACTTAACCTTGTTCCCCATATAGGGGAGCACAAAGAAGCACAAAAAAGCAGCCCTGCAAACTGCTGGAAGATGGTCCCTAGTGGCGGAGACCACTGTTATTACAAGCATGTATGGGAAACTGTCTTCTCTTTTGAGTATGGTGAGAACTGGCAGAGAAACAATGTCCTCTGCAGTGGTGCTAGTGGAAGCTAGAGGATGCCACTTACCTTGGTGCCGGTGCTGGTTGGGGATGGGGAGAACGGGGAAGGTTTGCTCTGCTGGGTCTGCAAGGGACAAAGAGAGAAAAAGGAAGTCAGCATCAACAGACTAAGAGCATGCCCCTTGTCTGCCACAACAACATTTGTGCCACTACTATAAACCTCCAGCTTCTGGCCAACCTTTCTCACCTGGTGGTTTGTGTCAGGTCCATTTCTTTCTGTATCTGAAACCAAGGAGATAATTGTCATAAAGCTTCCATACAAAGCCATCTCTTCAATAATCCCCATCCCTTGAACCCTCCTCCCAAGGCCTACATTCTCAAATAAGAGTCCCAAAGGCCACATCAAGCCTGCCATGCCTGTTTCTTCTCCTCCTCTCCCCACAGGTCCTGCGCCTTTCTCTGTCACTTGCAGGATTTCAGTCATGGCTATGAGGTTTCTTATGGTACTGTACGTGCATGAACACACATGCCCAAGTGTAGGATCACTCTAAAATCAAGATATATATGCAAACCATACTATAATTCTGGCGTTTTGGACAATGCTGGTATGGTTTTAAAGAAAGGGACTTAATTACATTTTTGAAATGAATTGTTATAATATAAAGGCTAGGTGGTTATGTATGTAATATTTGCATTCATTTCTACATTACAGTAAATTCTAAAGACACAAGCTTTTTTCTGAATGTTTAATGCATTGTACATGTAGCATGTTTATAGAGGTAGGCAAACCTCTGAGGTCTCCCCGCTTTTTGTCTGATATTTGGTGCTTTCCCTTCTTTCTACCAAGGGGTAATCTGGCCCACTAAACAGTTACGGTAAGTGGCATGGCCATGTACCAAACATTGGCTGCTTCTTTCCACCCAGCCTTCCTTCTAACATTTATTCTCTGCTTCATTCCTTCTGCTCCCCTAAAACAATCACTTTCAGGACTTCTCACTGCTTCTCTTCTCAGCCCCCAGACACCCCACATGACCATTTTTCATCACGCCTAACTTTGCCCCTCTCCCCCAAATTTGCTTCACTAAGACTCATTCAAAAACTTGCTAGTGCAAATCGTATGTTATCTTAGTTGCATTTTTATTGCTTAGTCTAATTTATTGGGTCTGAAAAACTTATTAAAATGCAGAACATTGGGAGGATTTATTTTACAATAACAGTAAGGAGGAGGAGGAGGAGGAGGAGGAGGAGGAGGAGGAGGAGGAGGAGGAGGAGGAGGAGGAGGAGATGATCACCCCAGGGCAGTTTACAAAATAAACAAGAAGTGTACATATCACAAAACATGTGTTTCATATATTACAATATATGAAGGCTAGTTCCTAAGCTAGTCGGTTTGTCACATTCCAGTAGGACCAAAGAATGGAACTCAGGACAGAGCAATGCAAATGAAAGCTGAGGCATGGTCTCCCTGCAACTGTGGGGTTATGGGACAAAGGAAAATGGCTTTTGGGCACCGTTGTTGGGTGACGGGGGAGCACAGAAGTCTGTACTGAGGTGAGATCACTCTAGAGATCACTGTGCACATCACAGCAGTCTCCCATCCCTCACCCACTTTTCAAAACTCATAATGACAGATATTTTGCTAGTTCATAAAAATTATAATGAACGACCAAATCCCCATCCCTTCCCTCCAGGCACTGCTACCTGTGTGCTCCTCTTGCAGCTCCAGCCGCGCCTTCTCCAGCTCCAGGGGCTTAGACATTCTTACTTCTATGAGAGAAAGAAAAGAGGGTGGAAAGAAAATGGGGGTGAGCGCTACATCAGATTGTGACGGTACACTAAGCAGCAGTGGGGGGAATCAGAGCAGAACACCCAGAACCTAAATACTAATCTAAAGTATTTAAATATCAATACAGCAACATTTACAGTACATAGAATTTGAAAATATATGCCTAGTTGGATCAGGGATGGGCAATCTGTGGCTCTCCTGCGTTATTGGACTCCATCTCCCATCATCCCTGACCATTAAAGGCCAGCCCAGGTCGTTTTGCTGCTTGAGACAAAAGCCCTGGAGCTATCCCCCCTCCTCTGCCCACTCCTGATCTTCATCAGCGCTGGGCATCTACTGCCCAGTGCTCGGCACCTGCTCCTGCTCCTCCGCCGCAGCCCCCCATCTATCCCCACCTCTCCACAGCTTACACAGCAGACCACCTGCCAGCCAAGCAAACCACAGCTTTGCCAGGCTGCCTCCAGGCAGTGTAAGAGGAGACGCAACAGTGGGGAGGACACAGTCACAGTGGCAGAGGAACAGGAGGAGGAAGAGGTCACCCAGCAGCAGTTTGTGCCCTGTGGGCAACTGGAGGTGGCATGCAGTGGGTGCACAGTGGCAGTAGTGCCACCCTCTGGAGCCTCCGGCCCTGCTGGCCATTGGCCCTGCTGGCTAAGGCTGATGGAAAATGGAGTCTAATAACTTCTGGCAGATTCCCATCTCTGTCTTACTATATCTTGACCAATATAATGGAAAGACATTTCAGTGGCCAACACTGAAAAGCAGTTTACTTTTTGGTGAGCAATAGCTTGCATGTTTTTCCTAGTTACCTCCTGCAAGTAAAAACAATATTTTCTTTCTATTTTTAATGGAAGCGAAAAATTCAGAGGAGGAATATCCATTAGAGGACCAGGCCTCTAAAGGCCACTTATCCTCCCTTCCAGTGCTCACTGCAGGAGGTGGTCCCCCCATCATTCAGCCCGGACACTGAGGTCCAGCTCCGAGGGTCTTCTGACAGTTCCCTCCCACAAGAAGTGAAGCTACAGGGAACCAGGCAGAGGGCCTTCTCAGCAGTGGCACCCGCCCTGTGGAACGCCCTCCCATCAGATGTCAAGGAGATAAAGAACTACACAACTTCTAGAAGACATCTGAAGGCAGCCCGGTATTGGGAAGTTTTTAATGCTTGACATTTTATTATGTTTTTATCTTTTGCTGGAAGCTGCTCAGAGTGGTTGGGGAAACCTAGCCAGATGGGCAGGGTATCATCATCATCATCATCATCATCATCTCATTTTGCAATCTTACTGCCATCATGTTTTTCATTTAGTTCTGTTGAATTTTTTGATTCTCCTAAATAATTTGGCATCAACAACAAACTTGACTCCTTCCCCGCTTTCCCATACCCCTATTTATACATAACTGGATCCAAATAGCATGGCATGGCAGAAGGTGCAAAGATGAGAGCTAAAGGTTGCTTTTTTTCTAACATGGATCATGTGCACAAAATAAATAAAAAGAGGCATACTTTTGCTTTCCAACATACGCTACATCCTCTCCTTCCCACCACCTCCCAAGCTACACTGCAAAGGAGTAAGATATTGCACTACAGATGCTAGACCCTAGTTTGTGTGACTTTAGCACTACGAAAATCTATTCTATAGAACACTCTTTGGAAAGGCCCAATATGTTTGGGGAGACCCCAGCAGCTCAGATCAGAAAGTGAAACCTTGCAAGAGAAGGGCCTAGGCAACCACTCGCCCAGCTTCACGAAGTTGAGAAACGGGGAATAGAAATAACAAAACGAAACGAAACTTCCACAGATTGCTAAAACCACAAAGTCATCCATATCAGTTCCTGGCCCCCAAGATCCCCACAAATCAAATTACCTAATCCTGCCCTTAGTGAACGTGCTGCCAGTAGATGCAGCCAAGCAAGGCACGCACAACACTGAGAGGTACCTGGGAGGGGAAGGTGTGATTTGGATGCAACTGGGGAGAGTCAGAGGGTGGACTTCCCCGCTCTGGGTACTTTTGGTCCCGTGCTAGAACTGCACGTATCTTAGCTTGAAGTGGGGGAAATTTCTTTCTTAATAACAACCAGCCCCAGCTGAGGAACACAACTGTAACCATTTCGGGCATGGCTGGGCCTACATACTATGATAACTGAAAGTGATCAAAGTCAACTCTCCCTCCACCCCCACCATTCACAATGGAAAGCTTTAGTGAGCAGGTTTTACACTGCTTTTCTCGCTCCAGTCTGGCCTAAAAGCTGCCTCACCCAAAGCAATTTTAAAAAAGGAACGCCCTCCTTGCTTCCAGGGTCTCTTTTGCCCTCTCCTGGCCCTCTAGCTCCTACCTGGACCAGCCCTGTAGTGCAGGACAGGGATAGGGGGGTAGAGAGTTGCCTTCCTCTTAAGATGTCTTTTCTGTTTCCCACCCCCAAGACTGGAGCCTTATCACTGGCTGTTCTTGTCTGATTTGCATATGCTTAATGAGTCACACTCTAATAAGGAAGCCCTGTTGAGCTAGGCTAGACCTCAGCATGCGATGTGGGGGGCAGTTGACGGGTGGAGAGTCCAAGAAAAAGTGGGGCCACCCCCTGAGTTGGGTCCTCTCATTAAATGAATAACATCCAACGAATTGTAGCTGAAGTGCATGTGTAACAGTGGTAGCTGCACATTAAGTCCATCACAGGCAACCATTTTGCTAACTTCCGTGTGGCAAAAATTCTCCTGACAAGACGATATACAAACGGTTATACGTTTCCCAGGGTGCAATTTGGTCATCTGTATCGGTGCCCTGCATCATCCTGTCAAAGGCTGAGGAGAATTTTACCACGCTTATTTATTTTTAGTTATATTAGTCACCTCATAAAACACATCCTCTAGGCAACGTGTAGCACCGTATTCTGTACCTGATCAGAAATCTGGGGGGAGCAGCTGTGGGGATGGTAGAGGAGGGCAAGGATTCCACTTGCAGCCAGGCAGTGTGGCACAGAGAGTTCCTGACAACGGGCAAACTACTCTGAGGTGAGCTCTCTCTCACCTGGGTTAGTTTGATCACCTAACTCCACCAAAAAGGAGAATTTTTGCCATGCATGCGTTGGAAAACATGAAATCTCACTGGAAGCTGCCACTGCAGCTGCCATGCAACCTTGTGGGAGTGCCACCCCACAGTATTCTGCCACCCGAGGCTGTTGCTTCACTCTGCCTCATGAGTGGGCTGGCCTGAGCACTCATGTGTGTAGGGCTGGGGGCTCTGTGGCCCTCCAGATGTTGGCTGCTGAGTCGCACCAGCCACAGGCATCTGTCACATTCACACCATACGGTTTAAGCACTTTAAGCGGTCATGGCTTCCCCCTAAGAATTCTGGCAAAAGTAGTTTGTTAAGGGTACAGTGGTACCTCGCAAGACAAATGCCTTGCAAGACAAAAAACTCGCTAGACGAAAGGGTTTTTTGTTTTTTGAGCTGCTTCGCAAGACGATTTCCCCTATGGGCTTGCTTCGCAAGACGGAAACGTTTTGCAAGTTTGTTTCCTTTTTCTTAACACCGTTAATACAGTTGCGACTTGACTTCGAGGAGCAACTCATAGAACGCGGTGTGGTAGCCTTTTTTGAGGTTTTTAAAGACTTTGGTGATTTTTGAAGCTTTTCCAAAACTTTCCCGACACCGTGCTTCGCAAGACGAAAAAAATCGCAAGGCGACAAAACTCACGGAACGAATTAATTTCGTCTTGCGAGGCACCACTGTACTGAGAGTTGTTAGGAAACCCTCATTTCCCTCATGGAATGACAGTTCCCAGAATTCCCTGTGAGAAGGGGGTAGACTGTTAAACCACTCTGGAAATTGTAGCACTGCGAGGGGAATAACAGACAGACTCCTATTCCTCTCACAGAGATACCATTCCCAGAGTGGTTCAACAATCAATCCCTGTTCCCAGGGAAATCTGGAGACTGTAGCTCTGTGAGTACAATAGAGGTCTCCTAACAATTCTTAGCACTATGGTTCCCAGGGTTCTTTGGGGGAAGCCATGATTGTTTAAAGTGGTATGATACTCCTTTAAATGTACAGTGCGGATGGGGTCAAATACACACCAAGATTCCCCAAACTCTCCTTCCTGCTCTGCCTTCCAGCACCCTTCAATTAGCCACATGCTGAGAGAAATAAACAAAACATTCTGGGTAATAAGTGGGACATGCAATAAAATGTTGCAGAGCAAAATGCTCTTGGTTCAGGGTTCCAGCCAGTCATGCCATTTCCCCAGATACTTGATTTCATCCCCACTCCAGTGGACATTCAAAATTCTGTAACTACCAAGTGTGCTGTTCTGGGGTCTCCCCCCCAAAAAAACTAGTTTTGCAATGCACAAGATGCCTCCAAGCTGGCCAATACCTCCCTTATTGCTATTTTGGCTTCCTAGGGAATGGCACTCATGAGTTCACTATTAGTAGGTATGATAAGAATGTTATTGGTCGCTTCCAGGCAACCTTTTAAATGAGCATCTAGGCTGCTTTGTTTGCAGAAAGATTGGCCATGTTGGCTATTTAATAAGTACTCATCATGATTTGGTTGTGGGGAGATCAGATGACGTTTCATCAAGTGAGCGTTATCCCACATATTCCAGTGCATTTTCCTCATTTCTTCCATTTGGAGCAGGTCTGCTTGGGAGGGGTCAGTTTCTGAGAATCGTATGCGCACAGAACCAACTCCTTCTCCTTGGTTGGCCTACAATAACACTACCCCAATAGGCACATCAGAGGCATTGTTTTCAACCATGAAAACCCTCTTGAGCCTTCTCGGTCCACTGAAAGGATTTCCCACCTTTGAGGCAGTTGGTCAATGGCACAGTGAGGCAAGAGAAGGAGACAATGAACTTCCAGGAGTAATTTGTGAACCCCATGTGGCTGCTTGGTCAAACCACACTATGCCTGGGTCCATCTCAGTGGCGATGGGGATGCTGCGGTACCATAGACACAGTGTAGGGACAAGTGTGGTGGTAGCTTGCCAGCCTCTTTCTTGCAGGACACATCCTGAAAGATGTCATACTTGGCTGGGAGTTTGTCCTTGTTTGCTGTGAAAGGGGGCAAGGTGTTTTCAGGGGAAGAAAGTGCAGTGGCTGCAGCAAACACATCCTCTGTTTTCTTGTAGTATTGCTGATAGAAGTGAAAATGCCAGGGACCGCTGCCCCCACGAGATGCACAAGTTGTGCTGAGTGCACCAGGGCAGCCCCCAGCATAATGGGAAAGCATGGTGGGGTTGCCAGGTAATATGTCAGCTCTTCTTGGGGGTCCAGCAACTTCAGGAGTAGCAGGTGCAGTCACCCGCATGATTGTGCCAGGCACCATTGCTCTACTGTCAATGGCATCCATGAAGAGTGACTCACTGAGCTCCCATGAACCAATGCCCGGCTGATTGGCAATGTCCCAATCCAGGAAATTGCTAGAGGGTCCTGAGTCTATCATGACTCAAGTCAAGTAGGCACCCCTTTCCCCAAAGGGGTGTGCAAGACAGTAGGCAAGGTGATGGCTGATTTGAGTGGTGGTGGAGCTTCAGGGGCCTTCTGGGAAGATCCACACTCCTTCTTTGGTCCCAGCTCCCAGACCTCTACCAAAGTTAGGATTTTGAGTTTTCTAGTACCAGAGTCTTGACAACCACCTTGGCTGAACATACCATGGCACAGTGCCTCACCTTCCCACAACAGAGGCACACACACTTCTTTCACCTTCCTGTCTTCTCATCCTCCATCAACCGGGGACATGCTAATCCGATCTGCAATAGGTTCCTCCCCTGAAACTGACGATGTTCGCACACTACAATGGGAAATGTGTGCCGGAGCGTGGTACTGGAACTCCAGGCAACCTTCAGGTCTACCGCCTATTTTCAGGCACAGCTGAATGAGGGCTGATCAGATGCCAGGCCGAGCTGTTTGCCCCAATTCATCAAGGATCTCATCATTTAGCATCAACTGGTACTGCAGCATATACACCTTTTCATTTCAATTCCAGTCCTGGGCCTACAGTCTAAATGAACTGGTGTAATCACCCACTGATTCTCTCCCATGCCTCTGATTTTTAAAGCCAGCGTGTGGGTGTCTTCTTCTTGTAAGGGTGCTGGAAGGACTTGACCATGGTTACAATGAAGTTGTCCTAGTTGTTGCCATGCAATTATTGGTCACCAGTCTTGATGTGAGGTCTGGGCTTGTAGGGGTTCGACCAAACTGTCCTGGTCCTCACTGCAAGCAAATTGGCTGGTTCACACTGGCTTGATCTGACTAGGAGTGTCTGATGTCATGCGGTGAAACAGCCCTCTGCCAACCCTGCCCTGGATCCAGCTCTCCACTCCCTAGACTTCTGGCCTACTCAGGCACATCTCAGGGTCCCAATGTCACATTCCCCTTTTCACTAGCACGCTGCCCAAGGTCATCCATTTCCAACTCCCCGAGCTCCACCCATTCATCCTCAGAATCCAACCATTCCCCTCCATGATATCTCCATGGGATTCATGGCAATCAAGATCTAGAAGGGGGTGATGTAGATGTGAAGCAACATCAGAAGTTAAAGAAGGTTCAAAACGATACTGAGGAATATTCACAATTAGCTTGCCTCCTTTTAAAATGACAATGACAAGCAAAAATAAAACAGCTGAAGCTTTTTTTCCTGCTGTGTTGATGAAATGATGGGCAAAAGTTCACCTACTCCATTTCTGAGTGTCAAACTGCTGTTAGAGGCAGGAGTAGCTGCAGGAGGAACAGGTGGCAGCACTGTACACAGAATGATCAGTATAGGTGGAACTCATTGCTGCAAGCAACCTACAGTAAGGTGACTGATAGTGAGAATGATAAAAATCAGCAGTTTCTATAACCTCTGATCAAAGATAATGGGGAGGCAGTAGGTATGTATGAGTAAGAGGCAAGCAAGTTGGTTTTGAGAAAGAATAATAAGCTAAAGGGTTACGCCCCCCCTCCCCGCCCACAAGATGCACAAACATGACATCCAAACTCACCTTCTTTGAATGTTGTTAATTTTCAGATTAAATGCACCTTCCCATCAATGGGCTCGTTCATTCAATTTACAAATACAAGGAATTAAGATACCATTCTTAAACCCAAAAGGATTAGATTTTGTTGATCAAACCCTATGAGGAATTGGTATGTGCACACACACACACCAAACTCCTAGCAAGACTTCTGTGACAAACAGAAAATTTAAATGGCAACACGTTTTCTAATGTGGATAGGAAAACCCTTCTGTATTGAATTTCTGCCTGTCAGGGAGTTCCGGGATCAAATATTACAAAGGACTAACAAATACTAAAGATGCAGGAGCCCAGCAAGATGAAAATGTGGCAGCCCTAAAATATTTTGACAGTGGGTAAGAATTATGTCAGTTTCTCTGTTATTTATTTACAATTTACAATTACTTATTCAGCTTATGAATTACTTCCCATGAAATCATTTCAAAATAATTAACAATAAAAAACATAAACAATTAATAGAAATTCAAATCAGGTATATCTGCTATCTAAAAATCTTTGCTTAAAAGGCTTGTGAAAAAAGGAAGGCGCTGAAAAATTAGGTGCCAAAAAGACAAGAGAAATGACACTTGTGTGGCATGTACAAGAAAGTAGTTCTGCAGAGGTCTTTCTCACTGGGGAAGTACAGTCTGAGTGCATAATACCAATCCTGGCCCAACTGCACTGGCTGCCAATTAGTTTCCTGGCCCAATTCAAAGTGTTTGTTTGACAGATAAAGTCTCATGTGGCTCAGGACCCCAATACCTCAAGGACTGCCTCTCCCCATATGAACCAACCCATGAAATTGTCCTCTGAGGCCATTCATGGGAGGACCAGAGGGCAGCAACAGGAGAACGGGCCCTGTCAGTGGTGGCTCCCTGTTTGTCGAATGCTCTCCCTGGTGAGGCTCGCCTGGCACCATCAATACATTACATTACATTACTTTTTCCCCCAGGCCTTTGGCTTTTAATTTTTTGTAGCTTTGAGTGGGTGGCATAGGAGCCAACTCCTGAGGGTTGTGGGGGCATTGGCCCCCACAATAAAATATTTTAGGGGGACGGGCCTCCACAAAGTTGACGGACATTCCCATTCAAATGGTGTGTGCGGACTGCATCATGTTATCAATTTTGTGGGGCGGGGCTTACCTGGGCCCCCACAATATTTTATTCAAGTTGGCACCCCTGGTGGGTGGGGTGTTTTAATCTAGATTTTTTTAAAAAACAGATCTGCCGTTTAGATTTTTCTTTGTCTTTTTATGCCAGTTTTCATAGATGTGTTTGTTTATATACTGTAGGTTGCTTTGGCTTGCCTTGGTTAAAAAGCGACCAATATATTCAGTAAACAAGAAATATAAAAATAATATATGGATCGCAGGAAAAATGTGTTGTGATCTGCAAACAACAACAACAAAAACTCTGTCCTACTGCAAAGGCTTCGCTTACTGAATTTTTACTTTTCTTGCAAATTCTGAACAGGGCCTAGCACACCGCTGACACTCAGCCAAACTGAAACAGCAGCACTAAAAGTGGTAATGTGTGCACGTGCAAGATGCTTGGGGTGTTATGCATGGCTGTGTGCATCTATGTGCACAAAGTGAGTAACAGGTGTGTGTGAAAACATATTGTTTATGAACAGGATTGTTTGTATCTGAGATATATTTTTACACTATGGCTATCAGGTTACAACCCAGAGATTCTACCTTTTACTTTTTAACCACACAAAAGCAGTGAAAGCGTGTCCAGCTGCATCTCCTGTCCCAGTCAGTCCTCTGTTTGCCCTCCATCCTCCTTTCTCATTCTTTCAGCAGCAAGATGTGGGAAAGGTTAGGGTAGGAGGCCCAGAAGCAGCAACTTCTTCTGCTATGTGAGTATGGTTTAAAGCAGAAGTAAATTCTCTAGGTTACAATCTGGCAATTCTGTTCTTTACAGTCTTCTCAGACTTATCTGAAGGCAGCTAGTGTCTCCAATACCTGTAGCATCCATAGAATCCTAGAACTGTAACGTTGGAAGGGGCCACAAGGGTCATGTAATCCAACCCCCTGCAATGCAGGAATCCTTTTGCCCAATGTGGGGCTCCAACCTGTGACCCTGAAATTAAGAGTCTCATGCTCTACCAACTGAGCCATCCCACATTCAAAGATGCTTCAGCGCTGGTCGTCAACCGGTGGGGTTGGTACCCACAAGTGAGTTACTGCACCCTCACCTAAAGTTGGTGAGACCACAGGCACCAAAACTCTTTTGCTTACTGTCTTTTTTTAAAAGGAAAAGAAACACACAGAGAAACAGACAATTGGAGAAGATAAGGGGAGAGAGGCAGAGAGATGTTGCTTCCAAACAATCTATTTCTTGAGCAATCATCTTGATCTGTTTGCAAGGAGGTTAGACTATGCTGGCTTTTTATTGAGAATTTATTCTGATTTGTTTGCAGGAGACACTGATTCAAAGAGAGATTGGGTGGGGGGTGGGATCCTATTCAGTCCTTATTTAAAGATGAATTTACATACTTTACGTACTTTCCAAAACAATACACAAACCAAAACACAGGCATTCTTCAAAATTCAGTTCTCTGAGTTAGGTAAAATTGCACACAAACAGACATGTGTGCATATATTAGGGAAAATTCACACTAAAATGCTGGTGAGTTTTTGTGAGAACTTTTTCTTCTTCTTTAAGTTGCAAGCTCATGTGGAAATGTGGAGAATTGCATTTAAGACTGGAAAAATAAGAAACTCCGAGAAACCCGAATGGGTAGATTTTGTCATCCTTATTGTCAAGAGGATGTCATCATACGGTTTCCACTTTGCTTACCACAGAAAGTCTGCTTCTTTGGGGAAGCAGGTTTGCTGAGCAAGAACTCCAAATTGTGCAGCCTGAATGTGTCACTATGCGATGGAATCCCATCTGAAGATGTTGACACTAAGGAAGAGCCCAGAAATGGCGAAAAACAGAGGGAGAAGAAAAACGTACAAATGGCAGAAAATTGAAGAGTGGGTCTGAAGTTGCAAAGCAGCGTGAAAAAGCGTGTCCTGAATCTGAAAAGGCCCAAGACTGCTGCTTTAGGGAAGTAAGACGTTTTCAGGGGTCCTGCCCCTCTGCCTTTAACAGCAGCCAGACATACAAGAATTTCTTCAGAAATCTGTTGGGGAAAGTTTTATCTCCACATCCAGAAAAGCTTCACCAGCTGAATGTCTTAATCTCGAATTACTGCTATAGAGATACAGGAGCAGGGCCTATTTTTTTAAAGTGGCAATTTTACCAATTGTCACGTCACTCATGAAATAATTTCAGGAGTTTCCTCCTCACTATGGCTCTTAAATTTGCACAAGTTCTCTCTCAGGGGAACCTGGCAGCTACAGCTGGACCTGAGAGATGATGCTTCTCCAGCCTCTCCCCTCCTCCACCGCAGTCCTCCAAACTGCCGGCCACCCTTTGCTGGCTTTCACTTCTGCTTCCCTTTCACATTTTTAGATGTTTTAAAAACAGACTCCAATTTACTGAAACCCCAGCTAAAAACAGAAGCCCAGAAACCAGCCTCCGGGCAGCGCTCCTCCTACCCCTAGCAGCCGGTCCTCATTCTCCTGCCTTGGCTCTCTACAGCACCCTCTGCAGGAAAACACTGGGATGGAAACAGCTAAGGTAGCCAGATACAAAGGAAGGCAGAGCTCTGAGCCGTTTTAATCATTTTGCAGGAATGGGAATCTGTTTTTGCTCCTGCACAACAAGCTGCACCTGCAAAAATAGTACCGTGCAAGCAGCTATGACAGATACAGGGACAGTGTCTTCTTTTGCATGGGACAGCCTGCTGTCTCCTTGGATTTCAGGAAGCCTTGCAGGAATTTGGAAGCCTGAGGGGAACAGGGAGAGTAAACTGGTTTGTTTGCTTCAATCTACAGTTATGTAGCAATGGTGGGGAAGCAGTGACTCTAGAGATGTCGTTGGACTCAAGCTCTTGTCAACCCCAGCCAGCTCGTTCAATGGACAGGGTTAAAGGGAACTGTGGCCCAGCAACATCACAAGGGCCACAGGTTCTTCATCAGTACGCTGCAGGATAGAAATAAGTTTGGGACTACCCTCGCAGCCAGCTCGGTTTGCATAGTGACCAGAGCCTGTGCTTTTAACAGTACCTCGCTCTGCAGAAATCAGCAAGTGAAACTTTTCGCAGCAAGGAGATAAGCATCACTTGCTAATGGCTGTACATCAAGTTGTTGCTGAAGGCACAGCTACTGTGGTTGCTTGCAAAGTTGGAAATCTTGGCCTGTGCTCTTAGTCAGGTTGCCACCTTTTTCCCAGCAGGGCTCCTGTGACTTTAACAGCAGAAATTAGGTGTGGCGCTTCCCACCATCCCACCCCCAAGCCCACATCTCTATGCAGGGACAAAAACAT
Source organism: Podarcis bocagei (assembly GCF_964188305.1). NCBI lineage: Eukaryota > Metazoa > Chordata > Lepidosauria > Squamata > Lacertidae > Podarcis > Podarcis bocagei. The sequence goes on from NC_138132.1 coordinate 12,083,674, forward strand.
TCCAGCTGGCTTTCTGCCTGGCAGGGAGCTCTTGGGCACAGGAGCCCCACTAGAGAAAAGCTAGAATGCTCCCCTCTGTTTCAAATACTTTTCATCCGTAAGTCCCAGTGTGCTTTTGCCGCTTATCCCCAACTCCATGCTCCAGCCCTGACCTCAGGCCTACTGGAGTTTCTTTCCCCTAACCCTATCCTCTCCCTTCACCTTTGCACTGAGCTGCAGAGAAGACAGGGCTGGCAATAGACAATAGTTTTCAAAAAGTGCTGAAAGTGGGGTGTGACAGGGGCAGTTTTGTTTGTGGCCCATGCACTCAGTTTGGCACCAGTATATCCTCTGGCACTTACCTGCCGCCCACAGCCCTGAGTTCACCATGGCAACGATGCTTCTGGTGCAGGAGAGAGAGCATTGGAGAGCCCTGCCTGCCGCTGACAGCCGGTACCTCTTCCAGAGAGGGGAAGAGCGGATGGCGGGACAAGGAAGGGCCTCTGAGCTTGGGGCAGAGCCGGGGGAGTCCCCTGGTGCTTCAGAAGCAAGAACAGTGAATGTGGCAGGAAGCAGCTGGGAGGAAGAAGCCATAGCGGTATGTTGGGGGGTGGGAGCAAAGAACACTGCAAGGACTGGCACACAACAAACACATGTGCGTGGGCATGTGTGTTACCTGCCAATTACCCTTGTTGCCCACAGGTGCTGCCCTCCCCTTTGTGCTTGCCATACCAGGGCTCTGATGCATACACTCCTGGACACCCAACAGAGATGTGGTGTGAAGGGTTATGCAAAATGCACTCACCACGCCACCACATTCTCTCACACATGCTGTACTACATACCTGGGCATGAGCACAGACAATTTTTCTCTTGAATCTGGAATAATGCCCAGCCCCAAACCCTAATGTGGGTGGGACCATTTATAATCCTTTTGGCATGCTAGCTGAAAGATTAAAACAGCAACACAGTTCCTCTCCCCAAAACACACACACAAACTAGATCCTGCAACTCCAGTCCTACATCCCACCTCAAATACTGCTTATAGCCAATAGCTTGTCAAGAGCCTTAGGACCTCCCTTGGATGTACAACACATTTCCCATCGACCTCCAGCTTGCCACTGCCCCTGACACCTCTCAGTGGACTTTAGTTCTCTTGGGTCAAGGACTTGTTCATCCAGACAATCCTTAAAACCTGGCTCCCAGGCCTACTAGGTACTCCTTCTGCAGCTGCTGTCACAATCCCTATCTATTGGTTGGCATGTCCTTAGCAGCGGAAGCATGTGTGCTAATGTGGGACTGGGGAAAAAGGAAACTGAACCCCTTTGGTGGTGGCTGGAGAAGTGCTGTCCAGGGCTGTGTACACACAATCCTGTTTGCACTGCATCCTGTGTGCCCTCACCACTGCTTTGGGAAGCAGCGTTCGCACCAGGTTGGTCACAATCCATAGATATTCTGTATCTGCCTTGTCATTTCTTAGGAAAAACTACATTCTTATGCATTCCCCCAACCAGAACCAGCTTCGATCTGATTTTAGGGGGGGGGGCAAGCAGCCTAACTGTGTTTTAAGCCAGTAATGTGTACACGGCCCTAGGCAAGTGCCTCGGGTCCCCAGGTGGTATAGCAGGACTCAGACTGTCTGGATGATAAGACAGAGAAACAGCCCTGAAACGGTAAATGCAATCTCTGAGGGTCTGGACCTAGCAATCCTAATCCCATCCTACCTCTTACAGGAAATCTCATAATGATGGTCTTCTTAACTGAATATCCTGACAGCTCATTGCGGACAACTCAATGTAGCGCTTATTATGTTAAGATGGTGAGGCATCTACTCAACCAGGTTTAGTTATCCCTGAAGGGACAAGAACCACCTTTCTGTCTTCACAATTGGGGTGACTCCAGACTGATGAACCCTGGAAACCCGCCCCAAACATCAGAAATGTGGGGCCTGGCTGTGGTTAACTGGTGATGAGAGAAAACCACTCTGTTTATACTCAGAGGCAGTCTTCTTATTGCATCATATGCTCTAGGGCTGACCTCTGGCATTCGAAACAGATTCTGGGGCTCAGGGTTTATCCACACTTACCTTTCCTCTGCTCTTTCCAGACACGGTCCACACTTTAAAGCTCTGAGTCCGAGCGCCCCTTTTTTTGTCCCAGAGCTTTCCCTGCAAAAGCCCGCTCTTTAGCATTCAATCAGACACAGTGCTTGAAAGCATGGACCTATGCCTGGAATGAGTGGGGCAAAAGGTAAATGTGGATAAGCTCTAAGCCCCATAAAAGCCAAGTAAGTAAGACAACAGATAGCTGCTGCTCGATGCTAGCAGTTGGTTCTGCATTTTCGCCAACTCACCACTGGGGGGAAGCAGCATGCCACCAGTTCTCACACTCACCTGTGGCGATGTGGCCTGTTCCAGTCTGAGAGACAGCACGGTCCCACCCAACGGCTCTCCCTTGCACATGATGACCATCACATTCGCTCTCGGCAATGTGACACATGCACAAACACACACACACACACACACACACACAAAAGCATCAGTGCACCCACCAAACACTACTACTCACAGTCTCACACATTTGGACAGCCAGGAGTACCCTGAGTTTTGCTTTTTTCAGAGGGGTAGCTGTGCGAGTCTCTTGCAGCAAAAGCAATGAAGAGTCTTGCGGCTCCTTAAAGACTAGTACATTTATTATGACCGAGCCCACAGCCCACTTCATCAGATGTATGAAATAATTATCTGGAGCTGCAGGTAAAGATATACATGGCTTGGGATGGGGTGGGGGTGGGGGAGTTGTTAAAAGTGAGAAGGAAGGAAAGAAAAAACAGAGAAATACAGACAGTGATAATTATGGATTTATCATTGGTTAGAGGTTTTCGTAATGCAAGTAGTCTGACCTGAGATCATTTATTTACTATATGCAAGATAAGAACGTAAGAAGAGCCTGCTGGATCAGGCCAATGACCCCTCTAGTCCAGTATCCTGTTCTCACAGTGGTCAACCAGATGCGATCAGATGCTTCTGGGACGATTGCAAGCAGGACCTGAGCACAAGAGAGCACTCTCGCTTCCAGCAACTGGTATTCAGAAGCATTACTGCCACTGACAATGGAGAAAGAGCGCAGGCATCATGGCTAGTAGCCATTGATAGTTTTATTCTCCATGAACCCCTTATATGCAATGTCTACGTGGGAGCAAGCCATTTGTATTCACAGCTCAGATCAGCAGCTAGTTCTGCCAGAGAGCCACTCTGGAGTGAGGGCTGAAGCGCAAAGGCCCCAATTCATGCTCACCAGCTGCCAAGTCTCATTGCCACATGTTCTGCTTATCCACATCCCACTTTTGCCTTCAGGATTGGCAACTGAGAGGCCAGACTTTGCCCAGGGGCAAAGCCCCTAAAATACATGAGAAAGCAATTGTGCGCACACATATCCAGGAACACTGTGACACATGGCCACCCAGACACACCTACAATCTATGCCCCTAACAAACCCATGAATAACAATTTCCCAAGACAGAAAATTGCTTACATCCCATCTTGTACACCTTTGCTCTAACCCATTTCAAGTAAAACTTGTGCCGTCCAGAAAATCACACACATGCCTCTACTAATTTAGGCTTAGACTAATTGGGTGTATGGGAGTTAAAAGCACATATCCACAGCTGCTTATGTAAGTTTAGAGAGCCCAGGGGCTGGAATAAGAGGGTTATGAGCCCCAGAGTAACAGAAACTTCACACACACCACACATAGTACCAGAACTAACAGAACAGCCTTCTCCAACCTAGTGCCCTCCAGATGTTTTAGACTCCAGCCTGGTGTCTTCACTTTAAAAGTCTCAACATTGCAAAGAAGCGAAAGAACTCTGTTTGAGTCCTTGGAGAGACACCATCAGTCAAAGTAGGCAATAACTGGACTAGAAGAACTCTTTATATAAGGACAGCTCTATATACACGTTCACTTAAAAGGGCCCAGCAGCTTGTGAACAAAAGCAGGAAAGCATGGATTAAAACAAGTTATTCGTTAAGAGGCCTTAAGCCAGTGATCCAATGTCAGTCCCTGTAAAATGGGAACAGTATGTATGTAAAATACATACAACAGTATGTATGTAAAATGGGAACAGTGCCCTGCCTCACAGAGTCATTGCAAACAACAACGAAAAACTGCGAAAACAGTTTTGCAACTTTGAAAGTACTGTACAGCTCTTGCCCTGCAAAATAGGAACACTGCAGTTGTGATTTTGAGAGAGGGGATCTATCACTAAAACTAAACTAAACTTCAGCAGCCCAATCCTAAACATGCTTACTTGGAATTATGTCCGATTGAATTTAATGGGAGTTATTGCTTGGTTAGGAGGCTTGGGACTGCAGTCTAAGCAACCAAGGCTGTTTGACTCTACTGTGACAAAAGAACAATGGACCGGTGTTTAATTCTTGGAGTAGGAGTTCCCGAATTAGACTGGCAGCAAAAAGTCCTCATGCTCCATTCTCACTGCATCCTTCACTGTGAGTTAGGTCAGCAGCAGTTGCTAGACAGTGGGATGCCGATGCATTGATGCAGGGTACAAGAAGAAGGCTGAAGTTTGCCCTCAAACTAGGGTATCAAAGTTGTGAGATGTGAACCAGTTTGGGAATGTGATCGCAGGCAGGCTTTCCTTTGACCTAAGGTTCAGCTCAGAGGGCCTCTGAACATGTACAGAGCAACCTCACCACATCTCTGGGATTAGATCCTCAGACTTTCAGGTCAGAAGAGATGCCCGCTCCCAGGCCACCTTGAGTATTAGGACCTCTTTCTGCTGGAGTGGAGAGCTACAGGTTGCGACTGCGACACACCAGCCGAGCTGTTCAGGGGGGCAAAGAGATTCATTAAGGAGCCAGTCATGCTCCCTACCCCCCCCCCCAGCTCACAACCCATGCCGTCTATGAGGAACCTGTGGCTGGAATAGCAATAGGCCTGTGGGTCAGCATTGAGGGGCAAGAGCAGAGTCGCCCTGCCCGGTCCCTGTCTCCCTGTCCCCGCGGCTGGCTGAGGCGGGCGGTAATGAGAGGAGACGGCCGGTGTCGCGGGCGCTCCCCCGGGGCTGTGGTTATTGTATGTGACGCGCCGGCTCCATCGCGCTGCTCATATTTCTCCCCCGATCAATACTTTTGACTCCCTACAAGACAATAATCGCTTGTCCGCGGCCGCCAGTCGATCAAATACATTATTAGAGTGCGCTCCCGGGGGAGCAGGGCGGGGGAGGGGAGCAGCAGGCGGGGGGAAAGTACAGGGAATGGGGCAGGTTTTGGGGGGGTGAGGTGGCAGAAGGCACAACAAGTTATGGGGTGGAGTGCAGGGAGAGAAGGAGGGGGTCTGTGGCTCACTATCTCTCCCCTTGCCTGTATAGGCAGCTGGCAATTTCCACACCAATATTTGCAGGTGCACTCCGCTAAAGAAGCCTGGGTCCATGGCACAGGGGTACTCAAACCTCTGCTGTAGATTGTTATCTATATTATTTTGCTGGTTGTGTCGAAACTTCTAGCTTTCCTGAGATTTTCCCCCAGGCGTTTCGCCTGAGGAGAAACCCCGGAATTTCCAAGCTCCAAATTTCACTTGGAGTGAAATGTGGTGGCAAAAGATCACCGTGAAACGTTGTTCGTCTCATCAGTGCCCTTCTGAGTTCCCTTGGGTGTTTCGCCTCTGGAGGAACACAACGCATGTTTGCCTCGAATTTTGCTTCAGGTGAAATTTCAGTGGCAACCCTAGCCCTAGGTCTAGGCCTGAGGCCTTCTTGGCTGCTCTGTCCAACAGAGAGGTCTTTCCCCTCCTTAAGCGCCTTCTCTTGGGACACAGCTTCATGTTTCTTAGACCAGAGGGTGTTGACAAGAGGACATTAACGCAAGCGAGCGGCCCTGCTTGTCCCCAGTCTGTTCACAGTATCCGCATTAACATCTTTGCTCAATTGGCAGGTTTGTTTTTTGACAGACCACAAGGCAGGGGCAAAGAAATTGCCTGTGAGCATGTGCAGAGTGTGTGTCTTACAAGGCCAAGTATACACAAACCATGGCTTCACGTTGAAGATAAAGGCAAAGAAGGGGTAAACGATATTGTTGGACTCCCATCAGCCCCAGCCAACACGGCCCAGTCAGGAATGATGGAAGTTGCTGGAATACAACAACATCAAGAGTGCCACAGAATCTGCATTCTTGGATTAAGGCTAAGGTAACCAGATGCGAAGTAGGAAAGAGAGCTTATGTACCTTTGAGACAGGGCTAGGGAACCACTTCCGGGTCAAATTGTGCCTGAAACCATTAGCCACGTTTGACAGATGGGTGGGGCTGATCCATGGTGCATGGGCAAATCACCCAACCCCAGCTGAAGTAGTGTGGCTTGCATCAGGCACCAAATTTAACTGGCACACACTGGCAAAGGAATAATCAGGAGCCTTACTGCATCCTCCCAATTATCCCTTTGTGAGTGTGGTTCACATCTGGCACTCTTTGAAAAGGGGAGCTGGTGGGACTACTGCACCTTGAAAGAGTTGATCAGAAGGGAGGGGAAATATTTAGAACTTACCCTCAGAGAGCTTCAGCACTAAAACATTCCATGGACAAATTTGAAGAGTCATTGTCACAAGCGATGTACACAACATTTAGGCCCATTGCTTGCTATAGGCCAAAACCTGCAACCTGGGGGTGTCCGGGTGAAGGAGGCAGTGGAAATATCAAGCTCTAAGTTACTGTAAAAGGACCACAAAAACTGGAAGAACACGTCGTGCAGCAGGACCAGGGTGTGACTTGAGTCCTGCCCCACTGTGCCACACAGGTACATGGTCTCCATCACTTTGGAACGGCCACAGCCCAGTTAAAGTAAAACTGAAACAGAATTCACAAGGGCAGGTAATGCTCTACTACGGCCCCTTTGCAGAGGCTACTGGAGCAACTCTGAGAGGATTTACTGGCTTTTTGGGCTGAGGTATAAAAAGGGGTGTTGGCATTGCAAAGTGTGTCGATGTTAAATTTGGATGTGAAGTCACTGGTATTCTTTCCTTGAGCTGTATGCTCCCTTAAATGTTGATGTAGAAATTACTGGGTTGTTGTTGTTTTTAGCAATGTAGCTAAATTATACTTTTCATTATGTTATTGTATTACTTATTTAGACTTTGCTTTTATGTTAACTGTTTTTGAATGTTTTTACACGAAGCACTTTCAGCATTGAGGTAGTTGTGGAAAATGTGGCGTGTAAATAACCTGACTATGACTTCTTTTGGCAAATGAACTTTTCCCCACCCCCTGCATGACAACCGGCTCCTTGGTTAAAGATAGAGAAGTCCAATCCTTCAATGCATTCAGGCCCCTTAGTACTGGAAAGGCACTTTCCAAGGCATGTGTGCAATAGAAAAGGCAAAGGAAGCCAATGTGTACTTTAATATTTGTGGAGAACAGGGATTTTTCACAGGTCATGCAAGGAGTCACCCTAGTTCAAAAATGAGAAGCTTGAGTTCTGGCATTCCCTGATGGATCTTCCCAGTCTTGGAGGAAACAGTTTGGCCTCTGGGCTTGAGAAGGAGCCATTTAAGGCAAGGGTGCAGATGTTGCTGAACTAAAACTCCCATCAGCCCCCATCAGCATGGCCAAGGGACAGGGTTGATGAGAGTTGCTAGGGATTCAATCTGGGACCCTTTGAGTCACAGTCCCTCCCTCAATGCATTCATACAACCACTTGATATAAGGCAGGTACCGCTTTTAATCCTGAGGTAACCTTTCTTTCTTCACCAATTTCTTCAGACCTTTTCACGTGACGCCTTCACAAACTAGGTGGTTGTCATTCATCACACACCTGCATGACCGTGTGAATGCATTGGCAGATACAAAAAACAGATTCTAGCCAATGTTATGTTCTTGATGAGGTGTGGGTTTCACCCTCGGCATTTCCCAAATACAGCAATATGGCTGTGTGATACTTCAATGAGCAGTATAGGTTAGGACGGCCATTCTGGATTATAACATACCTAAATCACACTGTTTAATGTGACCCTTTCTGGATTATTTTTCAATGTGAAATCAATCCAGATCTCATTTTTGGACCATGGTCACCAAATTTCAACAGGTGTCTGAATTACAATCCAACATATCCTAGCCTTGCCAACTTTGAGCAACATTGTGTGGTTCATGTTAGGGTTTCACTGTGTAAAACCAAACCAGAAATGGCTGTGTGAACTAGCTATAAACCTTGAAGCACTGTAGGCAGGAACGTATGTGCCCCCCTGTTCTGCAGCCACATAGGACATCTGCAGAAATTGTGGGCACAGATTTTGGCATTCAGATAATCTTAACATTCATCTGTTTTAAAAAATGCAACTTTCTGGACCGTTTTGCTGCAAAGACAGAATTGAAAGTACTTGATGAAATCTCAGAAGCTCCGAAGCTCTATAGATAGCATAGAAGGGAATGCTTTCAGGTTGTGAGGCATACATGAAAAAGACTTGGTTACAGAATAACAGAACTGTAAAGTTGAAAGGGACCCAAGGGTCATCTAGTCCAACCCCCTGCAATGCACTATATGTGAGCGAAACTGGAAGGATACCTCTATTCCACCTTGCTTGTGCGTTTATAGCTCTCTGCATTTACACTCCTCTTCTGGCTGTCCACATTTCTGTCCTCATCTTTTTTCATACTCATCTGCTTCTTCACATACACACAGAGTCCTTGTTGTCAGCACATTTTTACTATTTGCACTTTCACACTTGTCTCTCCTTTTGCAACAGCAAACACTGTTTGTTCTCCTTAAATTCTGCCTTAAACACACATGTGTCATACATGCCTTAAGTCAAATAAACCTTCCTCAACACACTAGTGCTAGTTTCCAGTTTCCCAAAGCACTCAGATCTTCACCAGCTCCAGCCTCCCTACACATGCAGAACCATGTGTGCAGAGAAATCAGCAGCCGTGGGGATGGTCTTTAAAAATGTGTGTAGCTGGGACAGAAGGGAATGTTTTGATTTTGCTATCATCTTTTTTTCCCGTTTGCTCTACTCCGAGTGCGCTCCCACTGCTGGTTTGGGAAATGGTTGTACACACAACATTAGCCAAAATCCATATCTCTCCTGTCGTTTCTTATGAAATACTGCGTTTTGATGTGTTTTCCCCCCAAAGCAGCTTCAATCTGAATAGAGAAAAAGAACCACTTAGCGGAATTTTTAACTGGTAATGTGTACACAGCCTGGGATAGCTCTTTCCTATGTGGTCTTATTTGGTTGTTGTTTTCCTTTTAAAATACTCCTCCTCTTGCTTTTTTCGTCCTTTGATATCTCTTTTGTTTTTATAAATCTTAAAAAATAAATAAGGGAGAAAGCAAATCACCACATTTGTATGAATGCCTTTTTAAAAAGAATATTCTTGTCTCCCTCCCATCTGTGCCTTGCCAACAATTACAGCAGAAGCATTTGGACCATTTTTAATTTCTGTGTGGCACTTCATTTATTTTATGCACTATAAATAACTGATTGCAAGGAAATGAACTCTGTGAGCGTATTTGCAGCTGTAGTTGTGGGATGCGTGTGGAGGGGTAATTTTAAAAAGGGCTTGTCCACACAGGACCAAAATGTGGATTTGCACCTGCCTCTCTCCCCATTAATGTTGGGGCATCCACATGACATCCTTCCCATCCCAGTGCTGTCCTGGACATTTCCCTTTTAAATTGTTGGGTCCCCCCCCATTCTTCAAAATTCCAAAAAGCCCAGAACTGAAAGACCCTGCACTTAAAGGAGGAAAGGTCCAGGACAACAAGACAGGATCCACATTTTCCTTCGGTGTGGATAATCCCCTGGTCTAATCAGAGCCAAAGCTCAGCACTCTTGTTTCAATGCCTAGGCTCAGTAATGTAGCTTGATTCTGATCATGTGCAAAGTGCCTGTTCTAGCACCGCTAAAAAAGCCCGAAGCTCCCTCTAAATATCTGAATTTAGAGGGCAGGGATTCAATAAATCAGACACACCAAGCAAATCCCATGCCCATGGTAACAACATGCCAAAGGCCCAGGTAGTCCACAGTGGGTCAGGGAGAAATCATGGACTCAGGGCAGGAAGCAAAGTCCATGCAGCAGAATCCTGTGCAAACCCTCTTGCTCCGTAATCCTGCTTTCTTCCTTTCATTGCTTCACATGCTTTCAGTTATGTGCCAATGCTGTGCCCTTGTCTAAACAAGGTCCTTCATGGCTTAGTTGGTTAGAGCAGTGTTTCCCAACCTTGGGCCTCCAGCTGTTTTTGGACTACAACTCCCATCATCCGTAGCTAGCAAGACCAGTGGTCAGGGATGATGGGAATTGTAGTTCAAAAACAGCTGGAGGCCCAAGGTTGGGAAACACTGGGTTAGAGCATGGTGCCGATAATGCCAAGGTTGCAGATTGATCCCCATATGGGATAGCTGCATATTTCTGCATTGCAGGGGGTTGGATTAGATGATCCTCAGGGTCCCTTCCAACTCTACCATTTTAAATGCTCAGTATCTAACATCACTTTTTTCAAAAGGGGGAAAGGATCCTGCTTACTCATTCAGGCATACATTTGTGCTGATGTTTGTAATGGAAGCTTGGGGTGCTTACTTTTGATTAGCTCTGCTAGCAGGTTTGAAAATGCAGGAAACTCCCTTATGAAGATGTGCTACAAACATGATGAAACTTTATTTAGATGCAGGCAGAAATGGGCCATGAAAGACAATTTAAACTGAATGTTTGTGCGAGCGTGTGTAGGAAAGGGGGGGGGGACACAAGCCTTTTCAGCTTGTGAAGTTCATTTTGATTATTTATACTTTCTCCTGCAATTAAAAAGTATCATCAAGCTGAACTGAAGCGTCTGTGAAATAGAGAGACATACACACAGAGAGAGAATGTTTGCCAGTTAGTATTCAAGTGTAAAAGTGTGTTTTGAGCAGATTTATGGGGAGAAAAACTAGGGTGAAAAAGCCCAGAAATAAAATTATAAGGCACAAGCATGTGAGATGAAGCATTGATTCATGTTCAGGATGACGTGTACACAAACGAGTAGGTGCACATGATGGTGGAGTTAAACATGAAAGAATATAAGATAATGAATAGGGAGTGTGGCTTAATAAATATGCCTGCATGTGAAAGTAGAAGCACGCATCAGAACTGATTCACGCAACTGCTTTATTGCTCATTTGCGATGTGGGAAGCCAAAGCGAGCTCCCTTTGCTACATGACGGAGCGTGCTTATGGGAATCTTTCAACACCCATTTCAACAACTCAGTCTCTGGATCACTTGGAACTTTTCTAAGGATGAAGGAGAGGTGATCTGGAGATGGGGTTGCAATAATCACACAATCCTCTCGTCCTGCTGAGAAGTCAGATGGGCTTCTAATCACAAATTAGCCAAAAATGGTTGCATCGGCCCACGTTATGTATCCGGGATTGTGAGAGAGTAGCTACCACAGAACACCTCCTCTGTATGTGCATGGTGTACAACTGCACACTTGAGTATTTCCCTTCACCTTCCACTCACATCTCCAGATTTCTCCTTATGAAATATTTCAGAAACTGTTCTAAGTGCCCACAAAGCTTCTGTTCCCTTTTGTCACCCCCAGTCTGGGACACAAGTCGTGATCCAGCACCTGAATCCCAATACATGGTCCAGCACGATAAACCATCAGTTAAACTATATATAATTCTCACTCGGACTGCGATCAGGACAGAACAACGCCTGGCAATACATGGTGGGGGGAGGTGGTACATATACTGGGACTTTTCCTCAATTTTGATATGGGTTTTGTACACTGGGAATTATTCCCAGACACCAAACCCATGCTCACGCCACCCCCAATATCACTGAGAATCACATTTAACCCATAAGCGTACATCGAAAGGGTGAAAAAGAAATCCTGTCCTCTTTGCCTCTCTTTAACGGTCCTGGCTGCAAGAAAGGAGGGATATCTAATCTGTGTTAAGGGGTAACTAATCCATGTTAAGGGGTCTGGAGTATGCCCCCTATGATAAGGGAAATTTGAGAAACGGGTGTGTACAGGGGGGGAGCTTCCGATGAACAATGGTCCCCTTCAACAAACTACAAAGAAAAGAAAGGGTGGGGGACAGGGGGCAGAAAGGGAGAGGAATAGGGGACACTGGAATTTGCAGTGAGATATTATTTTGGAGGGATAAAACTGAAGCAGGGATGATAAATAGGATTAATATGATGGGGTGTGGGGAACCAGCCCCCAAGCTGCAGCATCCCTTCCCATCCCCCAGCGGCTGCGCTTTGTTGGGGGGGGGCATCCGTCAGCCCAAGCGCCTGACAATGAAAATGGTTTCGAGCCACGGCTGCCGATCGATACTGTGCAGGGGGAGAGAGGGGGGCTGGAGCTACGGCAGGGCCAGGCCTCTCGCTCACTCGCTGGCTCTCTCGCCCTCCCCCCCACCTTTTCCACCCGACGATTTCTCCCTTCTCCTCGCTTCAGACGCATTTCATTTTCTTTCCTATTCCATTCCCTGGTTTCTGCGTTGCAGCAGACTGGGGGGTGGTGGAATGGTGGGGGGGGGCAGGTGACATCCCCACCCTGTCTAGTCTCTCTCTCTTTCTCCTCTCCCTCTCTCTGTGTCACGATTTCGCAGTTCTCAGCATGCCTTGGCAAAGCTATAATAGTAATAATAATTTTTTTCAACAAAAAAAAGCAATAACAGCAGCAAAACCTGGGGGAACAGCTGGACTTATTTCCTTCTCCCCCCCCCCCACCCTACACCATTAAACTAAAACCTGGACCAAGAACCAAGAAGTGACCAAAATCCCTTCTCTCTGGCCTCCAGAAGCCACTTACAAAGAGGCAGGTACCTCCACCGCCATCCTCAGTGGTGCAGGTGGGAGGAAGACTCCCTGCCAAGGTCACACAAATACAATGGCTGAGCTGGAAGCAGCGGCACAAGTCCTAATTCCCACCCCTCTCTCTAGCCCCACACTGTGCCACAAACCCATGGGTTTAGCTAGTCCACTGAAGACCCCATTCGCTCTCCTAGAGGTGGGAACAGCCCCCAAAGGTCAAGAGCTGAATCCCTGTCTTAGACAGGGACTAGGCCAAGTTCTGCTTCCTTAGCAAACCCACCCGGCTTACCACAGTGTTCTCCACCAGTCGTATTTGCCCAGGAGTCTGATGCTGTCTCTTCTTCCCTAAATCCCCTTTTCCATCTTCCTACGTATCTGATCTTGGGCACCTTTATCTCCTTCTCCATCTCCCATTCCCCTAATGCCTAGTGCTACATGTATTCCTCTGCCTTCAACTACACACCTCCTCTCTCTATATAAACCCACTCTTTCTTTCTTTCTTTCTTTCTTTCTTTCTTTCTTTCTTTCTTCCCTCCACATTCCACCTTCTGCCTCCCTTTGTCTTCAAAGCATTTCCCTAAGTCCATGTCTTTCCACTTGAGTCTTCCCTATACCCCGTCCTCACAAGACATCAGCCAGCCCTCAAACTCACCTCCTGCCCTTCCCAACTAGTGTGGCTGTGTGTACACATTACATGCTTGAAAGGCTGCTCTTTGTCTCAATTCGGATCAAAGCCGGATTGGGAGGAAACGCATCAAAATGCAGTCTTTCATGAGAATCGGCAGAATAAATATGGATTGTGTCTAACATTGCGCATATACCACTTCCCAAACCAGCGGGGGGGGGGGAGGTGTCACTGGATGAAGAGTAAATAGGAGGGTATGCACAGACTGTATTGGTGCACACAGTATTCCCATCCTCACCAACAACCTTGTGAGGCAGCTTAAGCTCAGAGAGAGGGCTTGTCCACACCGCAACGATATGTGAATTTGTGACTGTCTCCCCATTAATGCAAGGGCGCAGTCACATGACATTCTCCCCATGCCAGTGTTTCTCACACCTTTCCCTTTTAAATTGCTGGGTGTTCTTTTGCAATCCTTAGAAAGTCTAAAATACCCAAGAACAACAAAAAAAAACCAAACCTGAATTTAAAGGGGTGGGGGAAGGTCCTGCACAACATTAGGGTGGGGAGGACATAATGTTGGACACCCGCCAACATTAATAAGGAGACAGGTAGGTGCAAATGCACATTCCACTCTTGTGTAGTATGGACAAGCCCATAGAATCTTGCCCCCTTCCAAAGAGTTTTGTGGCCGAGTAGGCATTTGAGCTTGGGTTTCCCACATCCAAATCCACTACACCACATTGGTTTACTCTACAGTAGGTTGAAAGCTCTGTACTGTGCAGCAAGAGTGAGCAGAAGATAAATTGGGATCTACTGACAGGCTTTTCGCAGTAGAGCAGCAAGTGTTTCTGGCTCCCAGTTATTTAACAAGAGCAACAACAAAATGAGCCCCCCTTCCCACAGTTGAACTGCTGAAATGAACAAAGCTTGGGGTCACTAGGAACAGATTTTTGTGTGGAGGGACTGTGAGTTCAGCTCAGTTCTGAAACTCAAAACGAATCCATTAGCTCGGCCGTTGTTCAGAGGCACCATGTTCTTTAATTCTACATCTTCTGCACCTGGTTGCAAAAGGTGGGTTTGCGGCTGCTAGTAAAACGCAAAGTAGATCCCATACTGTAAGTCTAAGGCCTGCCCTTCCCTGTTGTCCAGCACCCAGGACATACTGCAGCAGAATTAATATTAATGTCAGCTGCCCACCTTCTGCTTTTGCCCACCCACCCTGGGCCTCAAACCTCTCCCCGAAAGAATTTTGCAATCACAATGGCAGGCTGTTCACAACACTGGAGCCAGAAGACAGAATGTGTCGTTTGGGGAAAAGGTGGCTTCCTCTCTGTTGCCTATTGTGGGTTCAGGTGTTACCCCTAAAACAGGCTCACAACAACATGATCTCAAGCAAGCACCTCTTCTCTCAATTTCGTTTCCCAGCTGTAAAATGGGAAGAGCGGCAACCCATCTTGCAGGGTTGTTGATGTGCAGATCACAAAGGCTGCAAAGTACTTTACAAATCGTATCACAGCCACCAGTCACTTCCTTCTTTTCAGCCCGGGACAAAACACAGCAGAAAAGGAAAGATGGAGACACAGGAACCATGGGAAACCGAGGTGGGTCCAGTAGCGCCATCAGAGGCAGAAGTGCACAGGAGTACCTACAGATGCAGCAGGGTCTGCTTGCCACGTATCAAAGTAAGTGAAGCATTACCAGCTTAAGAAATCCCCCCGCCATTATAGAAGAAGACCACAAAGTCCAAAGTCTAAAAATCCAAGCTGTAGCTCAGTGGCATCTACTTGGCCTACAGAAGGTCCCAGCCTCAATCTCTGGTGTCTCCAAATAGGGCTGAGATTGCCCCCTGCTTGAAACCCTGGAGAGCTGCTGCCAGTCAATGTAGACAATACTGAAGTCAGTGGGCCAATGACACCCATGGGACACCCATGGATTAGCATGGGGCCCGCAACCCATTGGGGCGTTCTCCAGCACAGCCTCATTTAAAGGAACAGGAGCTGTGTAAGAGGACTACTCACATTTTATTTCAGTTGGACCTAGGTGAGATAGCTTGCCAGAAGATTTCCCTGTCACTCTGCCACCTTTGGTGACTTCCCACATCTACCACCCAAGACAGCCACTTAATAGGGTTGTCCTCCCCTGAAGCCTGGGCCCGTTCCCCAAATTCTCCCCATGACCAGTCTCATCTGTAGGCACTCGTCACACAATGCACTCAAGAGGAGACACACCCTTGCACTGAAATGCATCTGTGCCCTGTTTTGCAAAGGACATAGAGACCTGGAGGGTGGGTGGCCATGCCAGCCAACGCATAAGTGTTTCTGCCAGTGGAGCATGTGCACCAAATTCCCTGTGTACATGTGATAGTGTGGTTTCTCTGTGCCAAGACGAGGACCTGCAAGGCGCTGGCCCTTGCTGGCTTTCGGCGACTGGGCCTCATGCTCCACCTCCTCCACACAATTTGCCCGATTGCCAGACCTGTCCGTCAGGCCCGCGTCGGCCGCTAGGAGCCATGCTGCGAGGTGGGGACGCTGCACCCTCAGGGGGTCGAGAGTAGGGTCGGGGGGGTCAAGGCAAACCCCCTCCTAAAACAAAGGGGGTAGTCCTATCTCTCCCCCCACCCCCCGTGCCAGAACAGGGAGATTTCCAATGTCTCTGTCTTGGGGTGGAAGGGGGGAAACACCACACCTGCTCTAACCACTAGGAGAACAACCCTCCACACAAAACCATATAAAGTGAACTCTAACTCATGTCAGACAGAACCTGGATACAACTCAGACCTTATATATGTGTGAGGAACAGATGCAGCAGGAAACAAACTTTCTGTCCTTGACTAGGGGGGAAGGCACACAACTCTCTGGGCTTATGGTTGCCATCTCCTCCTCACCCCTTGTCCTGGGTCTGCTCCCATGCCACTAAAAGCAGGCTGACACACAACACCCGCAGCTCTACCTAACACTCATCTCTATACCAAATGGAGCTTCACCTGATATATTTCAATGTATCAGGTTGCCATGAAATGCACAGGAGTAGCAACCAGAAGAAAAGGTGGCAACCCTGCTCAGATCCACTTCCCATCCCAATGAACCAGCAGTTTCCCTTTGACTTTGGGCTGCGAGCAAAGCCCACCTGCCTAAACCTGCTAATTCCCATTCTCTGGATTTTCCAAGGCAAGCGCTGAACACCAGGTGCTCGGTGCTGACAGAAACTGACCCCCAACTGACAATATGTGGGGAGAAAAGGGGGATATGAAAGCAGAGCTTTCAGGGAAAGCAGAGCAATAGCCTCCCAGCCATAGAGTCACTGCTGCTTAATGGGAGGGGGAAGCAAGAAGCAAAGTTGGGGCTCCCCCAGTGCTTCCACCTCCCTCCCCCCCCCCTCCCGCTGCCGGCTGCCCAAGATCCAGCCTTTTTTCTGAGGCTGGCAAGGAAGCAGCACCCCCCATCACTCCTGCTGGCGGCCAGGCCTGTCCTAGTAGAGCAGGCTCTGAGTTGCCAGTAATTAAAACCCTGTTAAACTTCATTAAGCAGCTCCACTTCCAACCTCATTAAATGATGATGAGGGGAGAGAGAGAGAGAGCGAGCAGGAAAGAGCGTGCGTAAATGTGATCACTCTCTAAACCTCAGCTTGATCAATCGCTTATCTGCTCTTTCTTTCTTTCTTTCTTCTTTCTTTCGTTCTTTCCATTTCATACCTGGGTCCTTTATTTTGTCCCCCTCTTAATACAGAAGCTAGGAACCCACATGATCTAGCCTCATTGTGTAATGTAAAGAGGATTAAAGCTTCACACAATAACTGAGTATAGGGTGTGTGTTTAAATAACATGCTGTAGTCTAGAACAGGCATGGGCAGGATTGATTTTGGGGTTGGGGGGTTGCCTAGACCCCCGCCCCTAGTGTCGACCAAGCAAAGCCACCTGTGTGGTGGCAGCTCAGCGTCAGAGCCTCTTAATGATCCACATCACCCCTTACATCTCGTGCCTACAGAAGCAAAAACCTACATCTGAGCTACTAAAAAACAGAGATTTTAACAGCCTGTTGGGTTTTGTTTTTTTAAGTATTTCTTCATTGTTTCTGAGTCATAAAGTGTTCCCAAATTACATCAGATAAGCCAATGATTTACCATTAATGTCTGTAAGGGAGCATTTCAAAACTCCACAGTTCTTCACAGTGGCCCTCCCACCCACCACTCCCAACATACCAGCATGAAAACGTTCCAGCTCCAAGATTCTTAACCACAAAACTTCCCAAAGTGTCAGATTCCAAAGTTCTAAACTAGGAGTAGACAACCGGTGGGCCAGGAACTTAATCTGACCCCCTGAAGCTTTCCATCTGGCCCCCTTTGCCAACACAAAAGAGTGAGTCAGTAGCCCTCTTCAACCTGTTCAAAGGACACTGTGGGAATAAACTATGGAGGTCCTGGGCACTGGCCCTGCCCTCAGTACTGCAAGGGTGGTGTGGCTTTGGCAGACCAGCACCAGGTTCATTTGCAGCAGACAACTGTAAAAGCAACTGGACCAGTCTTCCCTGTTTCTACCCCCATCCCCACTTACTACATACCCACCCACCCACCATGGGATTAGTTGCATGTTTGGCTGAATACACGAAGAAACCTTCTGGCAATCAGGAATCCTCTGTGGAGGATTCCCTGGTCCTGAATGGGGTAACTGTGCCCCTGAAGGACCAGGTGCGCAGCCTGGGAGTCATTTTGGACTCACAGCTGTCCATGGAGGCACAGGTCAAATCTGTGTCCAGGGCAGCTGTTTACCAGCTCCATCTGGTACGTAGGCTGAGACCCTATCTGCCTGCAGACTGTCTCGCCAGAGTGGTGCATGCTCTGGTTATCTCCCGCTTGGACTACTGCAATGCGCTCTACGTGGGGCTACCTTTGAAGGTGACGCGGAAACTACAACTAATCCAGAATGCGGCAGCTAGACTGGTGACTGGGAGCGGCCGCCGAGACCATATAACACCGGTCTTGAAAGACCTGCATTGGCTCCCAGTACGTTTCCGAGCACAATTCAAAGTGTTGGTGCTGACCTTTAAAGCCCTAAACGGCCTCGGTCCAGTATACCTGAAGGAGCGTCTCCACCCCCATCAGTCTGCCCGGACGCTGAGGTCCAGCGCCGAGGGCCTTCTGGCGGTTCCCTCACTGCGAGAAGCAAAGCTACAGGGAACCAGGCAGAGGGCCTTCTCGGTAGTGGCGCCCGCCCTGTGGAACGCCCTTCCAGCAGATGTCAAAGCGATAAACAACTATCTGACATTCAGGAGACATCTTAAGGCAGCCCTGTTCAGGGAAGTTTTTAACGTGTGACATTTTATTGTATTTTTGGTTTTTATGGAAGCCGCCCAGAGTGGCTGGGGAGGCCCAGCCAGATGGGCGGGGTATAAATAATAAATTATTATTATTATTATTATTATCTGCATGCAGGGTTCCCAAATCACAATCCTCACAAGAACAATTCTAAGCATATTCAGAAAAATGCATGAAGACTCTGGTGAGAGTAGAGCTGGAGAGCATAGCCCTACACACACCTTCCGTGGCTGATGCCCACATACACTCTTGCATGACTCAAGAATGCTACAAGATAGAGCCAGTGTGGTTGACCTTCAGCTTCCACGCCTTAATTCAAAATATATCCCCCTATTCAAAAAATAAACAAAAATAAGCCACTGAACATGTTTTTTAGACACAAAAATGTTCAAATCCAGCATTTCCAACTTCCAGGCCTTACATCCAAGGAGCTGTGGCTTAAGTTTACCCTTTCTTCACTAAGACCTTTTCAGCCTGAACTTTCCAGTGACACTCTGCCAATGTTCTATCCCAGGGATCAGCAAACATTTTCAGCAGGAGGCTGGTCCACTGTCCCTCAGAACTTGGGGGGCGTCAGACTATATTTTTGGGGGGGGGAATGGACAAATTCCTATGCCCCACAAATAACCCAGAGATGCATTTTAAATAAAAGTACACATTCTACTCATGTAAAAACACGCCGATTCCCAGACCGTCCGTGGGCTGGATTGGGAAGGCGATTGGGCCGGATCCGCCCCCCGGGCCTTAGTTTGCCTACCCATGTTCTATCCTTTCTATATATTACATTGGTTTTCTGTCCATCCTCCAAGGAGCACAGGGTGGTTTGCAAAAGAAACCATGAGCTGCAACCAAAGTTTGTTTTTGGCTTACTGCTCAGAGTTTGTTTAGAGGAAGCAAACCATGAGTCCAGGCTCTGGTGTAATGCTGTGCCAAACCATGGCTTAGCACCTAGCAGTGTGGCAGCAGCAGAAACAGGTGAGTAGTGAAGAGGACACTGTTTTCTTCCTGTGCATGAGCATGCTTGGTTTTTCATGGTAAGTCATTGTTTTGCTTATTGTGACGTGCCAACAGAGCCGATGGCGAGCCCAAGGTCACCCAGTGTGGTTCATGGCTGAGAAGGCTTTAGACCTGGAACTAACAAAGCCAATTGTATATCCATCACACCACTCTCACTATTTCTGCACTCCCCTTTCCTTGACCTGTAGAGTGAGTTACAGCCACGCCTGTACTAATTCGCCCTCCCTGAGTAAAAAATTAACTACCTCCAGAAGAACCACCTGATTTGTTGCACCATGGAGTTGGGAACTTGAGTCCCTCATATTACCAGTTGGGCTTTCATAGTCCCTGGCCATCAACCATGCTGATAGAGCTGGACCACAGGTTCCCCAACCTAGCATGAGCCTGCAATACTAGGTACGTTTTACTTGGACGTTGCTGGAATTAAACCAGATTCACAAAGCGAACAAATTTCAAACAAAGGTATTCTAATATTTGATACTACGGAACAGCCTTCAACAACCTGGTGCCCTCTAGATAGTATGGATCAGGAGTTGTAGTCCAAAGCATTGGCAGGTGGGGAAACCAGGCTTGCAAGGGTCCTGTAGATATTTATATGCACCATTTTTGCTGTGGAACTTTCCCCTTCCTCCCTCCCTCCCTCCCATCCCCCACCCTGGATCTTGCTCATCACTGCAGCAATCTTGTTTCACACCTACACAGCTAGTCATTAGGCATCAATGGTAACCACACTTCAGGAAAAACAGAACCGTTGCCATAGGGGGCAAAGAAGTTGCGTCTGTGAATGAGACCCTTTGCTTCAATGATTTGGCCATAAAACCTGTCAACCTCACAAACCGTCTGCAAAACTTTCTAGCCTTCAAGCAAATCTCTAGCCACATTTTGAGCATTTGCCTCCCAGTTTCCCACTTTCTACACACACATCCCTGTCTTCTGTCCATAAGATGGTCTTTGAAAACCCTGCTCCAGGCACACCGGGATTAGGCAAGAGGTGATCTGGAGCGGAGCCTTCTCTGTGATGGCTTCCAGACTGTGGAATGCCTCCCTCAGAAACATTTATTTACCATCCTTTCTTCTGCCCTTTAACAGGAATTAAAAACAATTTTCTTTGCCTGGACTTTTTGACAAATGACGATGCTCTCTATTTTAGTTGTGGCTTTTATCAGATTATATTGGCAGAGTGTTTTGATTTTGGGAAGCTGCATTGAGGTTCTGATAGTAATGGAAAGGGCCAAGATATAAATGTTTTAAACAACTGATGCAATAAATCCTTGCTGTTTCTATCTAATGGGCAAGGTACAAAGTCCTAACATCCTCCACTGCAGCTTTCTTCCCTAACTTCCCTCCTTTACATGTCCCTGTAAGTGGTTACAACAGGGTTGGGATGTGTCAGAAGAATAATACCAACACAGGTGTGGTTTCACCTGAAGGCAAAACACACAGTACCAAAACTAAATTTGCTAAAGTAATACAAATGCAGGGAACACACTTATAAGGAAAATCAGTGGGTAAAAAAGGGGGTGCGTCTACTTTACTTTGTTGTTTTTCCTCTACCTGTTGATTTCCCTCTCTGCAAATGAGTCCATTTTCCCTCCAGGCTCCCAGAGGCCAAGTGGGAAGGGATGAAGGGATGGAAAAGGATGGAAGCAGCAGGAGATCTCTGCAGAAGAGAATCAACAGGCGCAAGAAGTGCTGAGCAGCCCCCATGCGTGGATTTCTCCTGCAAACATCCTTTCCCCCTTTGCCTTACCAGGCAAACACGAGAATGCTGTGTCTGCTTCATAACATGGAGATCCACCCAAAGGCAGCAACCCTACGCGTGCTTATTTGAGAGTACAGTTCCACTCTGCTAAGTGGGATTTGGCTCTGCATAGGATTGGGCGGAAAGTGTATATGAAGAAGAACAGGGGTTCTGGAACATAAAAGCTGTTCCTTTTTGCCCACCTGCAGAGCGACCCATTAGACTAAGTGCACCATTTACACTACTACTACATGCCTTACTACCTGAATTCCCCAAAGTGCTCCATTCCCATTTGGTCACAACGTTGCGATATAGGACAACTTGACATTATAGAAATTATATTCACTCATCGTTTATGCGTGACTTTTAACGAGCAAAGCCAATCTTCATCTATTCCACGTTCACAGCGCCACTCATGAGACAAGCTACTATGGCTCACAGTGCACAGATGCTCAAGCAAAAAAGGCGTTTGCGCATGATGTGAGAGTGGAGACAAAAGATGTGCAAAGAGGGACCATGCACACCTTTCCTCCACCATGTGTCCCCTGGAGGAAGAGAAGCATGCAGATATAAAAGCCAGTTGATGATCAAAAGAAGGGGAAATCAACCTTCTTTCCTCTCAAGGGCCACATTCCTTCAGGGGTAATCTGTCGGGGCCAACATGCTGGTGGTGGGTGGAGCCAGAGCCAATGGTGGAAGGAGCCAAAAACAAAAGTGATCTAACTAACCCAGGGTGGAGGTATGCCTATGGAGGCAAGCTTGGCTCCCTCCCAAGAGCAGGGAGCAGAATTAGCCCCTATCCCAGTTATTATGCCTTGATTCAACTCCTTGCTTTCTCCAGCACACATGAACAGTTGCCATTCACTCCCATAGGGGATAATAAAGTACTGTACCTGGGGACAGTTCTGTGTTGAGGGCAAAAAAGCCCTATCCCCTTGCTTCTGAGTGGCCTGGCCTTCAACAACAGGGAACCCATGGTGTGTACACATTACAAAGAGAAGCACTACTATCCCCCCATGAGTCCTTGCAATATGCAAGTCCTCTCTCCACACAAACACACATGCCACCTGTCATAATGACTTCCTAGTAAATAAACAATCACAATGTTATCTACTGGACCATACTGTCCCTGACTTGAAATCAAAACAGAAAACCCTTTAACTATTTGCTGCGGGAATTCTATTCTACTAAGCAGTCCATACGCGTTCCTACTCTCGGTGGTGATGTGCAAACCCACAGCAGGAATTGTGTTGCAAATTTCTCCCTTTGAGTTGCAAACCACCGATTTCTGAGAAAATCCATCTGCCTTCTTCTGTTCTGGCTGGTTCCATCTGTGCAACAACTATTCCTTCAGTTGCCCACTTCAATTAAAGCCTACATGTTTCTGCATATGCTGGCACTCACAGGCACAGCATATCTTGAACTTCATCATCTCAAGGCTGCTAAAATGTTCTGCTGTTCATACACAAAGGACTTCACTCTGACATAACAGGATTGGATAAGTTTGTGGAGGATGGTTTGGAACAAAACAAAACAAAGGTTCCAACACTGTGAGAATGCAAACACTCGCTAGCCACATCAATAAGGTAATCTGGAGGCACATTAAATAAAAACCGTGTATTTCCAAAAACTTGAATGCACAGTCACCCCACAACGATTCACACACACATGACCAACTCTACCATAAAGACCAGCACATGTAGCCATGCAATAATCCAACAGTTGTTCTGCAACTGTTCCACCAGAGCACCTTGTACATTCAATATGGTTTTCCAGCAGCAAGTGGCATCGGCAACCGGCTGTCCAATAGCCATTCGTGCACATACTCAACCCAAGAGACTCAGCCTACAGTGCACAGCCACCCTTCCACAATGCTCAAGGAGATATCCCACACATGCCACACGTGTTCTGCAAGAATCTGTACAAAGGATTGTATGTGTTTTTGTACTCACAGAATCCCATGCAATCTGTGGTCATGCAGTCACATATTCCTTCCATTTCCTCCAGAGCTGGAGTAGGCAGACCTCAGACTTGCTTGCTTGCTTTTTACCTGAAGTTCACCAACTAGAGCCTGGCGTAAAACTGAAGCGCAGGTAGGCAGACATACAGTAAGAACTGAGGAGCAGGGTGTCTCTGAGCATATGCTCAGTCCAGGAATTTGCAGTCAGTACCTGAACCAATCTGATAAGTCCACTCACATGAAAACCCACTGCTGGTCACACCCACCCACCTCTCGGTTTTTGTTTCAGCAACGTAATTAGGGTAAGGAGGTGGGAAGCTTTTTAGTTATTGCTATTCTTAAAACAACTGGGAGTCAGAAACTCTTGCTAATATACTGCAAATCACCAAAAGATCTACCAGAAGATCCTGAACTAATTTCTGCCCACCTTTGCTCTAGTCTGGAGCATAGTTAGATCCTTTCTTGTTTTAAAAAATCTATTGGATGTATGCACAGAGGACTCACTGTCCTCAAGTCACCCCCACAACATGCTATGAGCTTCATGGAAGTTCACAAAACTCATCTCACATGTGAGCAATTTGTAAATGATTCAAACAATATGCATCTACATGAATCCCACCATTAAGACACATGTGCATCAAGTTCTATAGGATAGACTATACAAGCAGCCATTCACTGCTATGGGGAAAAGGAAAGCACTGCATTTGGGTACAGTTTTGCAACTTTTCCTCAAAACACACTTATAAGATGGGCCACTATTTTTATCCCCTATAATACATTTCAGGGAGGGGAGTGAACCTAAGAGACAAAAGGCCCCTTAGGACACCATTCGGGCACATGATGGTATCAGGGCAGTTACACATGATTTCAATACTGTTTGCACCTGCAAGAGTTTTGTGATGGCCTTACTGCTTCGTTTCCAATCAGTGCATGTCCTGCTGTAATATACCACTGAAATCCTGTAACTTTTTAATAGCACAAATTTTCTAGGGTTTGGGGTGGGGGTTGTCCCACTTTTGTGCACTATAGCCCCTCCAGGTAGTAGCAATGCAGCAGCATTGAGGAAGTATCACAGAACACTCAATAAAGAGGAACAATGTGTGGATGGTCCTTTGTAAATCCACCACTAATGCACTGTTATTGCATCAACGACATGTTGCAGAATACGCTGGTTGAAAAACAAACCAACCACGAGTTTGTCTAAAACCAGGGTTTGGGTATCAGTCTCAAGCTGGCTAACCCAGTAGCTGCTCAATGTGCTTATCCATATGCTGCTCTCACTGCCACTAGTACACACACCAGCCTAGTGACAGCTCTCATGCCCACTGTTGTACAGCAGCCATTTTACCTTAGCTATCAGAATTAACATCCCCTGTGTCCAGCCTGTGACAGGGATGAAGAGAGAAAAAGAACAGAAAAAGGGGGCTACAGGGAGAGTTTTGGAACGTGAAAATTGCAAGAACTGGTGAAGGAGACCCACCAGGCTGAACAGAAAGGAGGACTGCAGAAAATTGGAAGAAGTAGCAGGATGGGAAATGCAAGCAGATGCAGAGATCAGAGAGGGTTCCTGACTCTGGGAAAGGTGTGCTGTCAGCAAGGCACAAGGTACCGTAATAGGGAAGATTCAAAGTAGGAGAAAGTATTGGTGCAGGCAAATATCTGCTCCTGGTGATTTCCTGGGTGAGCCATCACCCTGAAGCAACTTGCAGCCACTGTATTGTCGTCTCTCGCTTGCTCGGTCAACTTGGCAGCTTCCACACAAAATGTCAACAACCTGGCACACTTTGGGGCTAGGTGTGGGTGTTTTCTGTGGTGCTGCATCTGTTCTGAAATAGGTGTCACCCCAGAAACCTTTATTTGTAGCAGCACGGGAGTGAGGGGAAACAAGCTGAAACAATTCCAGGGTAAGGGGAGAGAAAAGCATGAAAGCCAAAATATTTGGAATGAAGAGGAAAGAACTCAAGAGATGAGAAACTGATGCAGCTGGCAGGGTTGCACGTTCGGGCAAAAAAGAACAAGGGAAAGATCTGGGGACAAGGAGAGTGGAAAGGCTTGTACAATAAGGAAGGCAGATGAAATGGGAAACATAGTGTGGAGGTGTTAGAGATGAGTAGGGCACTTTACACAGGCCAGGAGGGCAGGATATTACCAATAGGTAGTGAAAACTGTGTAAGGTGTGCATGGGGATTGTAGAAGTGGGGAAAACAGGTGCACCCTCTGCAACATTGGCTTACATCCCAAAGCCAACACAATTTTTAGTGACACCAGGTCGACACATATATGTGTGGGCGACTTCAAGGTGCACCCACCTCACGCAGAGATCTTCTCCAGGAGGAAAAGACAAAAAGAGATATGGATGGAGGAAGGTGGACAGAGACAGCAAGAGGAAGAGAGGAAAAGAAGCAGGCAGAGGCTAAGGGGTCGGGGACGGTGGAAAAGCTGTCTCTGCAAGAGAAGGTTTTTCACCCTGCCCTCATCTCCCCCCCCCCTTCATACACAGAGACACACACACATGAGCCTCAGCACTGACCCCCCCTCCCATCACCAATGGCCAGTCCCTTGGGAGGCCTGTCCTCCTCCCCCCCCCAATCCTGCTGACCCTGGCGCGTGGCTGTGCCCGGAGGCTCGGCTGGAACAAAGGGCCCAGAGCTCGGCCAATCAGGGTGTGCAGCTCTCCTGCCGCTGACCTTTTTATGATTATTATTTAAGGGAAAAAGCAGAGGCGAGGAGAGGAGAAAGGAGGGGAGGAGGCAGCAAAGGGAGGCGGGGGGGAGAGGGGAAGAGGACCGGAGCTTTGCAAAGACAAGCCGGCCCTCCTGCAGCCACTGTATAGAAATACCCCCACATGCACTAATCATCTCCCATCCCCCTTGCCCAGGCTCCTTATGAGTCCATATTGTCTGGGATCAGCTAGGGCACAACCCAGCAAGGGGCACATCCCTGTCTGCCCGTGCCATAAGAAGAAACCGCTCTGCCCAGGATCTGAGCACAACTGGATCGAGAGGTGTTGGAAATGACATGGCGATTCAGCCCCGGATACCATAGGAGAGCGAAGACACTATCAAGCCCAGTGCCATAGCCATCACTTGCCTGCATACATAACCCCACGCAGAATCCCCACCATACCACATCAGTTTGACTGTCCCATCTCACCAAATATCCCTCTTCTAAGAGAGGACCATTTGCAAGGGCTTCTAAGCACAGCTATCGAGCCTAGAGGGAAAGATCTGCCCACGCGGAGGAAGTAGGAGATTTAGGTATCGTATACAGCCATGCCTTTTTTTGACAAGTTTAAGCAGTTGCACCCCCTGAGTACGAACGTTAGTTTCTCCTCCATCTGTTTGCCTATCCTTTCTCTTTTAACCCAGTTATTTGGTGGCAGTCATTCATACACACATCATAAAGGCATGTACCATGAGCTATTACCATCAGTTGTGCATGGTTAAAAATAAAGCACTTGCAAACATACAATGTCCACGAGAACCAAACTGTGGGTATGGCAGACCTGAGTTTTGCACTCACCTCAACCACAGACTTCTTGGGGAAAATGGCATGTAAAAATCACCATGAGGAAGATGCCATGAAATTCCTGTGATGTGAATGGTCTACTCCAGGCACAGGCAAACTCCGGCCCTCCAGATGTTTGGGACTACAATTCCCATCATCCCTAGCTAACAGGACCAGTGGTCAGGGATGATGGAAACTGCAGTCCCAAATATCTGGAGGGCCGGAGTTTGCCTATGCCTGGTCTACTCAGCTGACCAGCTTCTGGTCAAACAAATAGCTATATATCTGGTTTGAACGGATACATATCAGAGCATTCATAAAAGGCCTCTCACCATGTCAAAAAAAGTCAAATGTTTGGTGGTTTCACAATGCACTCCTTACAATGAAAATGGCTACATGCATCGACTGCTACCGGCACATCCTAAACAAGCTATTGTCCATCCGCTTTGGTGTTTAGGTTCTCAATATATGAAATGGAAATAAGAGCAACCTCTAAAGTACTTAGGCAGTAAAGTAGAGATTGCATAGCACTTTATGATGTGCTATATTATAAAATAATAAATTTCAGTCCAAAATAATGCACATTCATGGAATTTTTCCTTCCTTTCAGAAACTTTGTCCTTGAAATCCACACTCATTGAGGGCCTAGTTTGCTATTAGCAAATGTATTACTTGCCAGTGTCAACTGGGTATATGGGAATTCAGTATATAACTTGTGCTCAGATTTTTTGACAGGTGCCTGCTTTGATTTTAATCAGCCCACAAAGCAAACTAAACGAGCTCCCAGCTACCAAAGCAATGTAGCCCAAATCAAAGTTTAGCCAAATGAAAGATTCAAAGCTGAAGTTCTCCATGGGTTTGAATCAAATCCCAAAAGCCATCAATAGGAATGGATGCTCAAGTCTGAAACGGAATCCGAAATACACTGTGGAGGCTCAGGGTCAGCTTGGGGGTGGCTTGCCTATTGAGTTACAGTGCCTTTCCGAATTCTGCCATCCTGCGCTGGGTGATATCCAAGTCATAGTCAAAGCAGAAATGATTGAAATGATTGGACTTGGCATTCAGGACAGACAAAAGGAAATATTTATCCACATTTATTCACATGGTTCAAAGATGGAGTTTCCTACTGTAACAGCCAACTTGCATGGTTTTTAAAAAAGTTTAGATGCATTCATGGAGAATAAGGCTATCAATGGCTACTAGTCATGGTGGCTGTGTACTACAACCAGAATCCGAAGTGGTATGCCTCTGAATACCAGTTGCTGGGGAGAATATTTGGAAAAAGTGCTGTTGGGCTTGCGGGCTTCCCATAGTCATCTGGCTGGCTACCATGTGAAAAGGATAATGGTTTATTTGGGTCTTTGGTCTGATCCAGAAAGACTCTTCTAATATACTTAAGTCCACTGATTTCACCGGGTCTACTCTGTGTATGACAAACACTGGATATCACCCAATACATCTGGGGAGTTTAAATAAAATCATAGCAACCTTCATCACTGCCAAATTCTTTCTCATCTTTCTGGCACTTAATATTACAAAGACGGGTGCCTACTGTCTGAAGAACAGCTCTGACCAGCTCAAAAGCTTGCAACCTTATGCCATCACCAAAACTGGTGAAATGAAGGTATTACCTACATGGATCTTTAAAGTTTCCAAAGACAACATTAAAAACTAGAAGCAACACACTAAAAAGGCATGTTCCTAAACCTTAAAAAAAATCTTTTTCAAAATGTATTATTTTTTTGAATAGAGACATCACAATTTGAAATGCATGTTCTATCTACCATGGGTTCTTTTATTTGACTTATGGAGCTAGGTAATGCTAAAAATGCAAAAGCAGCCTAGATCACAGCCTAAATCACAGGCAAAAACATGAACTGGATATACGTGTCACTGTAAACAGACCACAAGACACTAAGGAGGCAGAACCTTGTGTAGAGATACCAGTGGCAAACACTCCTGCAAAAAAACACATTCACACATTGCATGCAGGAGGGCATGGTGTAACTATCCTACAGCCACGGGATGCTTGTCCAACCATCTGGGCCTCTGCCTCCCACTCAGCTGACCAAGTACATATTATCACGCCCAGAAAAGAAAAGGAAAACTGATTCCCAATAACGTTAAGTTCCCCTGAATTGATCTTAGTACCTAAAACCTTGATGGCTGCCCCATGGAGTTTTACTTTATGGTTATTTTGCCAGTGCACAACACAAATGTAACATGCCAAGACAAGGTCCACAATGCGCATTTCCCCCTCGTGCACAGCCATCCAGGTTCCACACCCACCACGAAAAGAACTTTGGCTGGCTTTGTGCCATCCCACGACACCCCACATCCAGACCTAGATGTAGAAGGCGCCAAGGATGGAAGGATGGACACACACCAAACACACTGACTTCTCTGACCAGAGAGAGAGAGAGAGAGAGAGAAAGAGAGGGAAGGAAGGAGCATGAGAGGGTGGAGGTGGGGGCAGTTACTACAGGCTGGAAAATCGATTTCTGCCTCTGAACAAGCTTCGCTTCCCAGATCTCCGGGTTCATTAGCACGGACTGGGCTTGACACCAATACAATTTCCACACCGCGCTGGCTGCAGCAGAGCAGGGGGGGAGGGGTGTGCATGCAGGGCCAGCTCTGCAAAGCCACTTCTCTGAACCCCCACCACCCACCCGCCAGCCATAGAACGTGTCAGAAACAGATTATAAAACTGCCTCCTGTCGTTCCCCCCTCCCTTTGGGTCGCCCCGTTCTTGCCTTTACCCTTTCTCAGGGGTTGCTTCTCTTCCTACCCACTGATGCACCAATGCCCACATTTCTCTTCATGCCCTGACCCTTCCCTATCCCTGATACTCCTAAATCTCCAGCTGTCAGGTCTACCAAGGAAAGGAAGCTCTCCCAGAGTATAGTTGGTTAGAGTAGGGGAAATCAGTCATCAGGACGCCTGGGTTCTCTCCCATGAGGTGGGGAGCGGGAGGGGAAGGGGAAGAAGGAGATCTACCAGTCAGCGGTTATTGCTAAATTTTTCATTAATAAGCATCCACATCCCACCCCAAAAATATCACTGCCGTCCCAGTTCTTACCCAGATTCTTACCCAGCACATTCCATATAATCCACTGCCTCATAATTTTAGGAGGCAGAAGAGAATTTTCCCCCAAGGTCACCTAGAAAAGCCCTTCATAGACCTCGGGAGCCCCAGCTCTGGAGACAGCCCTCCCCTACCTCCCTTCTCTAACTACTAGACCCCCATGCACCCCCCTCTCCCCTGTTCTGAAGGCCCACCACTTCAAAGGAACACATCCCCACTTATCATTTGAGTTCACCGTCCATAGTCTAATGGTCGAGAGGTGCAATCCAAAAGTCTATTTTTAAGATGCGCCCAGACATAATAGTGAGGTGTGTAGATGGGGGGGAGCATAGCAGAATGAAATAGCTTGACACAGGGGGGCCAGAGGAACTATACATCTTACGCTGACAACAAACAGTAACTAGAATACAGAGGAAATGTCTAAAATCGGAAGAGGGGAGCAGTGAGCCACAAAGCAGACCCCAAATGCTGTGGGGTGTTAGGGGGGACATAAATCCCCCTTAAACACAAGGCAACGGTCCTGTTTCATTTCCCATCTGAAGCACCCCATCTCAAGGAAGACAGAGAATCTGAACTATTCACAATTCCAGAATTTAACTTGCAGAATTGGTGGGTGGAGGAGGGTGGGCATAAGCAGACACGGGGTGGGGGGAACTAGTCAAACTTCAACAGGAGCTTATTGTTAGAAGCATTTGACTAGATGTGGGGAAGATTTGGAGGGAGGATCTGAAGCATAAAACCAGAAAATATTGGTGGGGTGTTTGGCATGATTGCACTAGAGTAACCATTTACCAGGGTTGCACCTGAAACTCGAACAGGATATTATTGGGGGACAATTGATGAAAAGGGGTACTTATGGGAGGCTGTGAACAATTTGACAGAACTGGCTGGCATTGGAGAAGAGGCAGGTGGGGTTATTTGGGGGCACCTTCCCAGACTGGATCTCACAGGTGCTTTCTGCCCACCCCCACCCCCTAATTCTCTCTGGGCTAGAAAAATCCTCCCCCACCAGCCCACCACCTGCCTAGCCCTAAACCTTACTTGGTGTTTCCCATATACCGAACAGAGGAAGAACCTCATAGGGAAATAATAGCAATATTATAAAAATAACTTGATGATTGGGGTGGGAGCAAAGGCTTCACCGGTTCCCCCCACCCAGCAAAAGTGAAAGTGGGGGGTCTCTCTTTTCTTTTTTTCCTCCCCCTTTCTTTTTTCTCTTTTTTGCCCAGTCTTCTTCCACCGGCGTCTGCGTGCTGTTGGTTTCGGCGGCTGCCTTTGGCTTCTTTTCCCTGCTTACCACCCACCCCCACCGACCCCCACCCCCTCCGTCTATCGACCGCAGGATGCCGGCGCCGGAGGTTCGATACGGAGCAGTGACACTCCGGATCAATACCGCATGAATAAAAACCCCGCTCGCCCATCTCCGCTTTCTTCCTCTCCCTCTTTCCCCTTTTTCTCCCCTCCTTTCCCCCTCTTTCTCTCTCTCTCTCTTCTCGCCTGCAAGAGTTGGTGGCATCTCTCTCATTCTCTCTCTCTCGTCTTTTTCTTTCCCCCTTTCCCTTCCTTTTCCCCATTATGTTCCTTGCTGACTTGCCGGCTGCTTTCTTTCTCTTGCCGCCCCCTACACCCCCTTCTTCTTACCGTTTGCAGAGCGCAGGGCGAGCGGCGACTTGAGGCGCCATCCGTTCTCCGGGCCGGCGGATCTTTGGAAGACCAAGGGGACCGGCAGTGGGATGAACATGTCGGGGACCTGTGAGTGACACTCCGCATAACCCCACGGAGGGAAAAAAATATAAATATATATATAAAAGGGTGGGTGGGTGAGTGGAGAGAAAGGGGTGGCGGGTGGGCGAAGTGGGGGGGGACACATACACACACACGCTGGACAGGTGACGATCGACCGAGGATGACAATCAACCCAGGGTGGGGGGGGAGTGGAAATCTCTCTCTTCTCTCTCTCTCTCTCTCTCCCCCCCCCCTTCGACACACACTGCTCCGCTTTCTGCACTTACACACGTGCGTGCATGGGTGTGTGCACGGGCAAGTGCGTGTGTGTTTGTCCGTGCTGCAAGGACGTGTGAGGTTTGGGCACTACAGCCGGACAGTGTGCATCGTTTTAAGGCTTTTGCAGAAAAGGAAAAGGGGGTGCGAGTGCGTGCAAGTGTGTGTGTGTGTGTGTGTGTGTGTGTGTGTAAAACACTGCGTGCCCCCCCCGACAGTGCCTGTGTGTGTGTGTTGCCCCTTTTCACTAGATCAACGGGGGTCCCTGAGCTCCGTCCGAATCTTTCTCTCCCCCCCACTTCACCTCGCCCCCCTTTTCCATCACACACACACACACAGCCTACGATTCCCACTTTATTGTCTTCCCTGTTATCTCCCCCCCCCCTTGCTTCTACCTCCCCTCTCTCCTTCCAACCACCCCGCTTTGACAAATGACATCCGAGCCAGCGACTTGCCGTCCCTCGCAATCCCCCCCGCGGGGGGCTCCGCTACCAACATCTCCCCCCCCCCTTCCTTCTTCACTCTTTGCACAAATACAGTCCACCCAGACAAAAGCAATTATTCCTTAGGTACAAGCTTAGTGTGGGTGTTGAAAGGGGGGAGGGGAAAGAGAGTATGGATGAATTACTGACACCCCCCCCCCTCAAGCAAATAATCTTCCTTCGCTTGCCTTCTTTCTAAAAAAAAAAAATTAACACACACCCTACACCTGACACTTCCACTATCCCTCTTTTTCCAGGGCTAAAAATAAACCCCTTAATCAGCTTCATAAGGCTCCTCCATCCCCTTACTTAAATTAATGTGTGTGTGTGGCCCCAAACCAGGCACTCAGCGCTCACAGCCCCTTCCAGGTTTATTATTAGAAGAAGAGAGATTTACACAGATAATTACTACTAGGCACTGTAATAATAAAGGGGTGACCTTCCCCACCCCCAAAAAATAGCCCATGGGATATATAATGAGGCCAAGAGAGTTTCTGTAATAACTCTTTGACTTCTCTCCAGGAGACTCACTTTCTTTTACTTTCCTTCAAGGGGGAAAGCAGAGGCACCTGTCTGTTCATCCCCTCGTCTCTCTCTATAAGGCTTTGGGGAGGGACGTGTGTGAGAAAGCGACCTCTTCTGTGATCACTTTGGTTCCTGGCTCAGGATCACACCGTGCTTCTCTCCCCACCCAGGCCTTATCACCCATTGAAGGAATTGGCACATTTTTTAAAAAATGCACATGCATTCAGATGTTGCTTCTCTAGACGATATTGGTTTCCTTATTTTCCCCCAACCGCCTTCCCCCAACAGTGTCAGGTCTGTGTAAGCTGCAGTTGGGGTCTCAACCCCAGCCAGCGCTGCTTCCTCGGAACTGGCAGGGTGGCAAGATTTGAGACAGACAATAGTTTCAAAAGGGAGTTCACCAACATGGATCGCTAAAGGCTTCGTCGCCTGTCATCGACACACAAATTTCTCCTGCACCCACCCTGCTGCCACGCTCCAAAGGGGTTTGGTAGGATTTTGCAACAAGGCTGGGGGGGAAAGCCCTGCCAGCCCTGTCTAACTAGAGGACCGCTTTTCCGAAGTGACTTCAACCCTCTGGAGTGGAGGGATGCTACAGGCTAGTTGGTACCTCTTTCTCCTGCTACTACTAACCCTCACTGAACCCCATCCGCCATACTTCCAGTTTGGTGTTTCTGCATCAAATCAGCCCTTGGAGAAACTGTTGTGTGGATGAGCTGTGAGTCACAGCTAGAGCCAGCCAAACCCCAAAACTTGAGTCCTGCCCCAATATTGCAGGATATTTCTTTTTTCCCATTTACTCTCTGGGTGCAGTTGGATTCTTCTCCCCACCTCCATGCACATATCCCTTATTACTCTATTATGATCTTGCAAGTCCTGTTCAACTGCATTTCAAACAAGTGGTCCAAAAGGAGATCAACAGCAGATACCATTATCTGTGTCCCATTGAACTCTCTTTTCATGTATCATTTGATTCCCCCCCCCCCTTTTTTTTTTATTCCAACAGCCCTGGAAACATGGAGAGAAAGTAGATAGAGGATGGATGCAAAGATAGAAATGTGTGGGGAGAGAGCGCGGAGTGGAAGATAGACAGACAGACAATATATGAAAGGGAGGGGGAGAGAGAGACGGAGAAAGGGATGGACAGAGAATGGGATGGAAATATATTAGTGAGAGGCAGAAGGAGAGAGGAGAGGTGTATATATGGTGTAATATAGATAGATATCAGATTGATGGAGGGGCAAATAGATGAATATGCATGGGGCAGAGAGGGAAGGAGAGAGGGGGGGAGAGAGAGAAAGAAGAGGAAAAAATAAGAGTTGGTGGGATAGAAAGAGTGCAATTATTTGATTCAGTACCACAGTGCTGAGGTCAGAAATTAACTGCCGCTAGCCTTAAAGTGGGGGTGTTAATATGTTTTTTTTCTCTCTCTCCTTTTCTCCCTGTCTCTAGGTCACAGAAGATGGAATGTACACATACATACACACACACACACACACACACACACACACACACACGAACCAACCAACCAAGACTATTATAGTAGACATTTTCCAAAATAATAACAAAAGCCAAACTGGGGATGATGGCTGTTTTTGGATAGTGTTTGATCTCACCTGAAGAAATTCTCTTTCTGGAGTGAAGCTGGAACAGGGTACATGTGCACCCCATTTCAGCCTTCAAAGGGAAAAGGAAGGTCTGTAGATGCTAATAATAAACCACCGTAGGAAAGAGGAGCTGAGTTAATCACAAATCCACCCATCCAAAGAAACAAGGCAGTCACCTAACAGGAGGACTTGGTTCGTTTCCAGGAGAGCTGCTTCAGCCTGCATTGGAATTGCCCACCAAATGTAAATCCTGAACAGGCTACCTTGAAAATTACTCCTTTCCACGTTCTAATCTGCATTTAACAACGCTTAAAAGTATTGCTTTGTAGATGAAAGGGAGTTCTTAGCAGCACCTGCGAAAATGCCCTTATAACCGCTGGTCCAATGAGGTGTTGCCCCCTCTTCTATTTCATCCCAAACAAACTAAAAGAAACACACTGCTCTTTAAAAATGTGCAGCATGGATATGCCATTTCCAGTCTCCACCCTTTCTGCACCAGTATCTACTCTACTGGGCATCAGAAGGATTGTTTCAATGTGATTTATTTTTATATTGTAACTACTCTAAACCAATGGGAATTGGGTGGGGTGGAAATAAAAAATATTCATCCTAAATACATCGCTAATCTCAAATTTAATTGCTGGCAAAAGTATTTATTGTTTTGTTTATTTATTGTTTCCATTGTTTCCACCTTTC
The DNA here is from genome assembly GCF_964188305.1 of Podarcis bocagei. Lineage (NCBI taxonomy): Eukaryota > Metazoa > Chordata > Lepidosauria > Squamata > Lacertidae > Podarcis > Podarcis bocagei. Next base: position 12,119,011 of record NC_138132.1, read on the forward strand.
TACAACAGAACTGGTGCATGGAGTAAGAGGTTTAAACAAGGAGACGTGGAACAGAAAAGTGTATGGAATAATGAGTAAACAGAGGAAGGCTTTATCCCTATAAGCCAGCATCCGAAGAGTTGAGCTCAATGGCTTGTGGGTGGGTCCCTGCTTGGATTCTGGACTACAGTATTTATTTCTTGAAACAGCAAAATTTTCTCCTCCGTGTCATATTACAAACTATTTAGTTTCAAAAATGACTTCTTTCTAGCATGCCAAACTTCCTTGGGTAAGAGGATCCAGTTGTGCCGTTCTATGGATGTTGGCCTTAATTTCTCTCTGTAGACAGATCATATAGATGTGTGCATACACCTGTTTGCTTTTTCTTAAATAATCCAGCTTTTACATCGCTATTTGTGCATTCAAACTTCAAATATAATGGCACGCAATTAATTAGCATGCAGGTAATAGCTACGTGCAGACTCCAAGTAAGGGGTGGGCATTCTACGTTTCCATCTGCATCACACAAGATGGATGGGAAGGAATATCCTATCCACACCACACAGTGCTAATGCGGATCCAATCAGCAATGAAGCGCTGGGCACTGCATGCATGATTCCCAATCCAGTATCTGGAACTGTATGTATAGCTGGGTGCTGGCATCCAAACAAAAGATCTGCTCATGTAGCAATTTTGTAGCGTAAACAGATCCTGATCCAGAAGATGAACCTGCATTATGTATGGATACTTCTTGCTGGATTGGTTAAACTTGTATATCCTTTTTCTGTGAACTGATTAATCCAGAGCAAGTAGCACCAACAACTTAGATGGATAAGAATCATCACTAAACATGCATACACACTCTTTGGTCACTTCAACCATGCAGATTACGTGTACAAAAGGTTAATTGAAATGAGAGAGAGAGAGAGAGAGAGAAGCCATTCTCTATTAAATATTATTTAGAAAACATTATTGCTATCCTGCAATGTACAAGATGTTACTTTGCAGTTCTAGAGTTAGATACGGTATGTCTTTTGCATGTATTAAGATACTTCCTGTCTTCATTTAGAATTAAAAACTGGGAAACAAGAAATCTCTTTCTACCCCTACCGTATCATATTTGTTTACCATTTAAAAGTTTATTGTAAAAAGATGTGCAATTTCAGCCTTTCCTCCTGTACAACTTAGCATCCTTACTACAACCTGGGCCTACTTCAAAGAAATGGAAGGATCTAAAGGACTATGATGCCGTGGCTTACAAGCTCAATACAAAAGAAATAAAGATTTGGAAGAAAAATTCAATAAGTGATCTAATAGAGCAATTAATGGACCCTGTGAAAAATTACCAAGAAATCTGGAATGAACACTCTTTTCCAGTTTTTCATTCCAAATCTTATTAAGATTTGGTTGGTTCATTTTATCTTTTTAAAATGCAATTTGCTAATTTGGAGGCAATAGTGGGGAAATCTAGAAAGAGGTTTGGAGGAGGTGATAATTTAAAGAGAGAAAGAGAGATTGAGATTTAATCAGAAATAGTTCTCCTCCTACAGAAAGTAACATACAATTAAAAGAGGAAATAAAAGGAACAAAAAGAATGGAAGATGGGATTTCTTTGTTGCTGCGGAACTCTCGCTGGGATATCGTCAATGAATGGGGGGGGGCATCATTCTTTGGCTGTCTTCCACTCTATCTTCTTTTAGGGGATAGGGAGATACCTGCAAAGCGTTTTAGCCTCATTCCCCAGTTCCTAAAAAAGGGAAGGTAGGAAAGTGGATGTGATATTTGCAAAAAGATTGCTGTAGTGGGAAACTAGTAAATATACAGAGGAGTTTTCTCATGTAAGACATGAAAGAGAAAATATTTGGGGTAAGCTTTCATCAATAGGGGGCCGGGCCTCCATGTTCAACTTTGCTTTATCCCACACATGGGCAATGAGATCAGCTTGGTTTTTTTAGAGTGATCCTTTATGACTTTTGGGGAAAGGTGTCATCCTGAATTTTTCCACCGAAATTCCACTGCAGTAACCTGTGCCTTTTAACATGATCAGAAATTGTACAGTTTGATGCTTTACACATTAAAAAAATGTTCAACGAAACAATAAAGCCAATTTCAACCCACCCTGAAAAATAAGTAATCGGAGACTGTCACTTATTTCAAAGTACAGTATTGTGGATTCAGTGGGCCTTGTTAAGAAGATAAGACAACATGCACACCAGAATCACATTCATAGGTATGTTTCACCTAGTCCCTCCAGCCCTGGATTAGAAGAAAACAGAGGCCAAATCCATTTTCCTTGCCACTTTGTAGAAAATGTAGACATTTGGCCTGATTGTACAAAGATCTGTTCTTGCTCCCTGCTCCTCTAACTTGAACTATTAGCAGCAGGCAATAGTGAAAATGTATGAATAAAATCCCATGTCACAGAATCAAACATAGCAGTATTTTTTTTGTATGATGATGTATTTGGCACTTAGGTTCCTTACAGTTTCTGGCCAGCAAGCGAAGAAGGGGCAGGTATGTTCAGGAAGAGGGGAAATGCCAGCACTGCAGCAGCTCTCACCAGTGAAATATCAAGCCACCGTTCACTTTTTTAAAAGAGGCTTCTCCCATTGTCAGCAAAAACAGCAAGTAAAACTACCTGTGTGGGGGGTCCATCTCCTGCATGCATATATTTGGACCCTACCCCTTTAGCTCTTTCATCTTCCCGAGTTCATAACCCTGCAAGGTTAAGTATTATAATTCCCATTTTACAGACATAGCAACTTCTCCAGTGCCAGCCAAGGCACCCACAGATAGATACCGACAGCATCAAAATTTCACATGCCTGGCCAATCAAATAGCCAAGACTTCTCCAGACTTCATTGTATGTGCTTAAAATAATATAACGGTCCTGCCACCTACAATATGCTCTGCTCCTGACACAGGACACAGGTTAAGATCCCTTGGAAGAATGCAGGCAAGACTGCCAGATGTCACTAAGCATGTCCCCATCTTCAGCCAGAACTCACAGTGATGCCCATGAACCATCCCTGCCCATCAGCTTGCCCAGAAAGTGAGATGGAATCAAAAAAGAGACAGTGGGATTCCTCTAAGGGTCACACGAACAGTCGGTGAGCAGCAAGGACAGAGTCTACCCACAAGGCACTTAGTCAAGGCTTGCCCACCCATACATATTTTGGTTATTTTGGTTTCCTAGCTGTGTGCCCTAAAATCAAAGCATTAATTTCCCTCAGGAAATTTAGAAATCTGGGTGCTGAAGCTATCCCTGTCCTAAAAGCAAAATACCTCTGTCTGCTTATCTTGCTAATAGTTTAGACCCCAACTAGACATGATATTGGAGTGGCATTAATGCATCTCTCAGCACCTTTTTCCTTTCCAGGTAAGTAGCAGCTGTGGGAAAAGTCAGTTGGGGCTGCAGAACAGCGGGAAGGGAATTAACCCTCTGCATGCCAGGTGCTGATTTCACCAATGAAAACCTCATGCACACACCTACTGCTATTAGCTGCCGGGGGGGGGGAGGAAAGTACCTATATTATACCTCCTACATGGCTAATAGCTACTCTTGGGATAGGGGTAGGGGCAGGGGCAGGAATGCAATTTGAATCTGGGTAGAAGTGCAAGGAGAAAGGGTTAAAGGGCCATACTCCTGTAGTTCTACACTGAATCAAGACCCCCAAGTGGCTGCTCTTAGAAGAAGAAAATTATGTCAGGAAATCCAATCGCTGATCATCCAGTTAGGCTTTTGGGGTCAGGGTTAGCCTCAGAAAGTTGGAGCACGTGCCTCTGTATTTATTTCAATAGGATGGCCTCCTTCATTCACACTCCAGTGATATTTCCATACATAAAATGTCCGGTGTATCTACACTACAAATTTTGGTTTCGAAAAAGTCCCTTTGTTATGGCTACTCCCACAGAATCCTGGGAATTGTGATATGGTGATGGGGTTGGCAGTTCTTCCTTGGAATTTCCTAGTTCCCCTCACAGTACAGTTCCCAAGGGAGAAAGAAAGACCCTGGAACCAGCTTACGCTTAAATTGGTGCATACCTTGAAGAAAAGCCTACGTTGGCCATACGTGCTTTTCCTTCCGTATTCTACCCTGCATTAGTGATATTTACAGCGTAGATTCACACTGCATGCATACGTGGGTAACAAGAGTCTGACAACTAACTGTTTCGCCTAGGGAAAAGCCAACTTTTGGATGGCAATTTTTGAGCAGAGAAGTGGCAGGGGTGTGCTTAATCCCTTCCCTGCCTGTGGCTCCAAATCACACACACACCCTCAGCCCCTGCAGAGAGCATGCACGTTTTTGGCACCGGAGGTGCACAGGGCTGGCTTGGAGCGGAGCAATTTGGAGTGGAGAAGTAGCAGCCGAGAAAGGATTCGGCACACAAGGCACACTCAGCTGCTTCTCTGCTCGAAACCACCCCCTCCCCAGTGCTGCTTTTGCCCAAGAAAAGCAGCCATCTTTTGATAAAGGCCTGTGCATGTAACATGTAGTTCTGCCGCTGCATCTGTCACTAATACAATGAGAGAGTTCCAAACGTGGTTTTTAGTGACTTTTTCTCGTTGATTTTTCTTTACGGGTGGGGAGTCAATTGCCTCCCCCCCCCCCGCTCACACGCCCCAGAAACAAACTTTGCAGAACTACTGACCTTTCAGGCAGAAGTGGCAGCTGTAGTACATTCACTCCAGTCCAGTCCAGAACCTGAGGAGAGAACAGAGTGTCAGAAAAGGCCTGGGATGACAACACCACTCTCACGGGCACATGTCAAAGGAACAGCAATGTATGCACAAATACTGCACAACTTGCACACAAAGAAATGAGATTTCATTGAATGCTCAGTAGGGCCCACTGGAAGCAGACGTTTTTAAAAGCGTTATTAAAAAGTATCTTTACCTCAGTCGGGGACACACACTCACATTTATTTTGCCTCACTGTCATCTCCAGTCAAACAGACTTTGAAAGGTTTTCCAAAAACCTGCACAACCTGTTTGATCGGATATGCTAATAGCACAGGAAAAGCAAATCTCCATAACCAGAGAAAACAGTGGTTCTCTCCAGCAACCTTTAACCATCTGGGAACACATATATAATCTGTTTTTAAGCTAGGCAAAACATTAAAGGTGCCACCTTCTTTCCCCCGCAGAACAGAGCCTGCGTCTTACGAGACTGTGTGGTCTCTTTCTAGTCTGCCTCACCTTAGCTCTGTGTTATGGTTTGGGGATTTTCCTTGGTGTTTGTTTGTTTTTTTAACTCAGACCACTCTCCACAATGACTCAAGACAAAAATGGTTTGAACAGTGGTCTGTCCCAATCATGTATAAAGCAGGGGTGCAGCCATTTTCTAGAGCAAAGCGATATGTGGACGAGGGGAGCTGAATCCTTACCCGCCCCCAATCTGCCACATATCTCCTCATAGCATCTCGCCACAGACGCTTTTCTCTCTCCTGAGCTTACTTCCATGGTTGTTGCCCAGAAGTGGGGAGAAGTGACTTCAGGAAAGAGACTGTGAGAAGGGAAGATGCGTTCCTGAGGTAGAAGGTTTCTCAACAGCTTTGAAACGCACGCCCCCCCGACCTCATGCCTCAGAAAACCAACCCCCGCTCCCCCATTTCAAGGGTGACTAAATCAGGCCTAGATTTAAACACAGGCACTGTTCACATGGAGTTGAGCCTCAATAAAACTCAGGCCGCACTTTCACCCCACTAAGACACTACTGTAAACAGCAATGGCTTCCCCCAAAGAATTCTGGGAGTTGTCATTTGTGCTGAGAGCCGTTCCCCTCACAGAACTACAATTCCCAGATTTCCTCCTAAAGAGGGATTAAATGTTAAACCGCTCTGGGAATTGTAGCTCTGTGAGGGGAATAGGGTGTTTCCTAACAACCCTTGGCACCTGTGACAAGCTACAGTTCCCAGGATTTGGGAGGGGAGGGGAAGTCATGGCTGTTTAAATTGGTACCAAGGTGGTGTGCATTTGTGGCCTCCTTCTCTGACAGTTTCATTCCTGGATGCCTCACACTCTTCTCCCACAGAACCAATCCTGCACAATGGTGCTTAATGGTGGGGTCGGCCATGACAGGGCCTGTTACTAAAGCAATTTAACTTTGTAGGTATACCCCCCCTTTCTGGCAAGGGGGCCACATATCGAGAGATAGTATGCACCTTTCCCCAAACGCCTCAGAGTGGAGTTGCTTCCATCCTATGGAAATGCAAAGGGTGTAGGATCATAGTGTTGCAAAACAGCAAGGCAGAGAAAAGGCCCCGGCTAGCTCTATGCCAACCACAGCTGGGTCTTCCTGTTTTTTTATCTGCGAGTACCACAAACCTCTGGTGCCAGCACCATTGAGCACCTATGCCAACAGTAGCCTTTGTCAAACTATATGTGCACAAGGATAGAAAAACCCAGACTCTCCATACCTAAAATAGCAGACCTGCAGACGTCAGAAAGCAGGATACTCCTATAAAACTTTGATGGATCCTAAGATTCCCCAATGCCCTTCATTACACAGAACATAGAAAGGTAGGCGCACTCATAGTGAGCTACTGCAGCGGAGAGGCACACAAATTCTGCAATCCACAAACGGGCCTCTTCCAAAGTTGTGTTTATCCTCCCTTGTGGAGAAACAGGGGGAAGCTAAAGATCCACATTAATTTTTCGGAATCGGTACTTGAGAAGAATAAGCAGAAATGCAACGCTATGGATCTTTCTTCAAAAATACACACGGATGGTCAATTCAGATGAAACATTTTCCTCCGAGCATTTTTTAAAACAGGGCTCATAGTGAAGAATTCCTTTGTAGAGGAATAAACGCTGTTGTCAAAACAGGGACCACCAAAAAACGGCCTTGCATTTGCAAGAGCTCACTTGCAAACACCCAACCCATCTCATAAGGCCACACCCAAACTGTCCGACCACAACTGTCCTCTTAGGACCCCCCACACCTCTTCCAGAGTCCTGGCTCGTAGCTTGTGGCATTCCTGCTATGGCCCACTGAAGCCACTCCCCATTCCCAGTGCCGGAATCCAGGTGTCCTGGTTCTCCGTACCCTCCAGAATTGACATAAAACTCCCCCCTGCCCCTCACACCCCCCACCCCTGGCTACGCAGCGTACCCACAGTTGTTCCTGCTAATCAGCCGATGTCATCTGCGGAGTGAAGTCTTTGCTTAAAGAGATTTAGGGCAGGAATCAATAGGAAATTTAAAAATCAATGCGGTTAGTATGAGAAAATCAATGGCGTTTAATCGGCCTGCCGATCCCCAGTCACAACAATTAGAAGGCTGGGATGTTCTACATCCCGCTACACACCATTAGCGTCAATATTTGTGTAAGTGATGGCAGGGGGCAGTTGGGGAGGGGAAAGGGGGGGGAACCCCAGTCTGGCACGAAAGCACTTGAAAGCTAGAGGAAGCGTGTGCGGAAAAGGCGGGGGGGGGGATCCCGGCATCTTCTGCTCGCTGTTTCCCTTTGGGAAGGAGCTCCGCTTGTTGCGTTTCTTATTCCTGCTCGCTGAGTTCTTAGCATGAGCTTCCTCTCCGTGCCTTTCTGGGGTTGCAGATTTGGGGTTTGGGGGTTCTACGCCTACCTCCTGGTGTGTGGACTGGGAACATCCAGCATCACGACGGCTCGACTCTTTTCCTGCAGCCCTAGAAGGAGCTGCAGACGCCGTAGTTAGGTGGAGGAGATGAACTGGCCTTGCCAACAGCTGATCCGGAGGGTCGGCCACAAAGGCACTTTTTCAGCCCCCTTCCCCTGTGGCCGCTCGATGCATGGGCCTAGGAACAGCAGGGCTTAGGGTGTTGATTCCCATCTTCCACACCACTGTTCAAGGTGCAAGAACCATATCCTCTTTTGCATTTGCATCGCCCAAGATGGAAGGAAGGAGGTAAGGAGGGCCTTGGCAGATGTTGGAAAGGGTGTAAGCTGTAGCAAGCAGGGCATATGCAGCGCAGGTGGGAGAATGAAAGAGCAGAAACCCCACCATGGTTCAAATCCCTGCTCGGCCATGAAACTCACTGGGGGTGACCTGGAGCCAGTCACAGTCTCTCAGCCTAGCCTACCTCCCAGGGATGCTGTCTGGATAAAATGGGGTGGAAGAGTACCATGTATGCCACTGTGAGCTCCTTGGAGGAAAAGCGGGGTATAAATCTGATAAATAAGTAAAATGAATTTTCAGGGGCAGGGAGCCTCCACTGTCAACGACGCAGTTGTTGGCCGTATTATTTACTTCTGTGGGGGCACTGTTTAGAGTTTGGCCTCAGGCACCAAAACCTCTTGGGCCTTTGCTTAGGGAAGAGGTGAAGGAAACTCTGGGATGTCCTAGTCCTGGGATAGCTCAGTCAGTAGAGCATGAGATCTCAGGGTCATGGGTTTGAGCCCCACATGGGCAAAAGATTCCTACTGTGCCAGGGGTTGGACTAGTTGACCCTCAGGGTCCCTTCCAACTCTACGATTCTCTGATTCTATGTTAGGCACTCTGAGATGCCTGAGGCACTATGTTAGGCATTTCAATACTTTGCCTCAAACTGTGAAGTGGGGAGTCAGGTCCCTCTACTGTTGCCACTTGTGGGAGACATCTGTGGCCTAGCAGTTCAAGCAAGGGATCACAAATTGGGCATTTTTAATCCCAGCAAGTATAGCGACGACAAAACCTGGCACCTTTTATATATATATAGCTTCCCAGCCTGAGTTTGGCGCAGAGTGTGTGCGGCTGGGACAGGAAGGCAGGCCTGCAGCAAAGCGCTGACAGAGAGTTCGCTCCCGGGAGCCGGATCAATGTGTCAGCGCGGGGGTCGCTGGGAATCCCCCAAAAAATCAATGCGCTGGTGTTTCCGGGCTGTGGCCGCCTAGATTAGCCTGGTACAGAGCTGACAGGGGCACTAATCAGGCTGTCAATAACCCTGACCCTGGGCAATTAACCTATCGACAGGAACGGGGCAAGGGGAAATACATGGGCTGTGGGGTAAGAAGGTACAGGAAAAGACCCCTGTGCAGGGAAAGAGGGGGCAGGGGAAGTGAACATGTGAAAAAAGAGGCCACTTTCCCAACTCTTCGCCCTGTTGCCATATACTTGCTTAGTAATGAAGACCCCCACAAATGAGAGAGGGCCACAGCTATAATGTGCTTATTTCAATGGCACAAGTTGTTAATAATGCTTCCATACAAAACTTCCACAACTCTGGCACTGCTTCATCACAGCCATCGTGTACTTTCACCACATTTTCTTCTGGACCTGTTACTCTAAAACTTAGCGCAACTCATAAAATAGCACTTCACAGGAATACTTCTATCATAATATGCGAAGTGTGCTTCCTAATTTCCAGTGCTTTACCATGTCTGTCCAATTTTAAATCTGAATCTTATCTCTACCCTCCTGAGGTCTAGAAACTTGTTTGTTTGTTTCTGAACGAAACTTAGGATTCTGGAGCTTTAAGTATGCATCAATGTGCCGCACAGTAAGTCACTGAGGGGACAATCTGATGTTGCCCATTCTGGTTATATATCTGTATCAAGGCCAGAAAAATCTCTTTTTGCAGACAAAATGGGCCGGAGGAGCTTGACTGCATGAAATACAACTGGGGCGGGGTGGTAGGTGAAGGTTTCAGATTATGGCCTGTTTTTAAGCTACTTGCATCTTTATCCTTTATCAAAGATAGATAGATGATAGATAGATAGATAGATAGATAGATAGATAGATAGATAGATGATAGAGATAGATAGATAGATAGATAGATAGATAGATAGATAGATAGATAGATAGATAGATAGATGATAGATAGATAGTCAGACATATTGCCATGCACAACTGGATACCACAACACCTGGATTTAATAATAATAATAATAATAATAATAATAATAATAATAATAATAATAATAATAATAATAATAATTTATTTATACCCCGCCCATCTGGCTGAGTTTCCCCAGCCACTCTGGGCGGCTTTCAATCAAGTGTTAAAAACTATACAGCATTAACCAATTCTGCCTTTGGATAAAATCTGTAAAGAATTCCCAGCCGAGTGTTTGCCAGTCCATCTTCTCACACCTATCTATGCTTGCTGTTTGTAGCCCGTTGACAAAAAAGTACCCACTGCCATCCATTTTACAAAATCTTTATTGCTTGGTCACCCGCAGACAAAGCTTTAACTCGCCACAGGTAACCTTGCAAGTGCCTACTTGTAAGCCTGCTTTATCTCATCCTAAAATTCAGATAATCTGACTTCTGAGAGGCAATTAGCATGTACTCTGCATCCCATTCTGTGCAGCCGTGCTGGCCTCCGTGGTGTATTCCTTCGGAAGGGTAAACGCCACATGATGATTTGGTGCAAATATGCAGTAAGTCAAGCATCCCAAGTAACCGAGAACCCGCGTCAACCTGATGTGCCTTCGTCACTTAGAGTAATAGAATCGCAGAATTGTAGAGTTGGAAGGAACCTCCCGAAGGCTCACTTTCAGATGTGCCCAAATACTGGTCCCAAAAGACAGCTTGACCACATTCAAGTGCCTAGCTCAGTTGGTAGGGCATGAGACTCTTAATCTCAGGGCCGTGGGTTTGAGCCCCGTGTTAGGCAAAAGATTCCTGAACTGTAGGGGGTTGGACTAAATGATTGCCATGGTCCCTTTCAACTGCACAATTCTATGTTCAGTGCACAACTACTGTCTACAGATTACAGGGCTCTGGATGGGGAGAGTTGAGTGGGTGTTGCACAGCAAGCTGGAGAATGGAGATGGGTACTGGCTTTTGGGATATTGTCATCTGCAGACACCCCGGAGCCTGTTTTAATTAATTGTGTACATTGTGTGTGTCGTTCATGGTGCAGGACAGCATAGTCACACTCCAGTTTGAAGATATTAGCACATTTTATTTTTTAAAAAGTTTAACAGTGTGCTGTTGGCTTGTGCTGAAGCAGTGCATGTTCTGCTTTGGACTGGTTTGGATGCCCATATGGCTTGCAATGTAGAAGAGGGGTCATGTTTACCCTAGATCCCATTGTGTTGCCCTGCACGCCCCTCCTCCCCTCACCCCCACCTTGTGACCCCATAAATATGAATTCGAAACCATCCTGGTGAAGGTCACAAGGGCAACGAACGAATAATGGCTCGAGGACGTGACTGGTGATGGGGCTCTGGTGTTTCCACCGGCCGCAAAATATGCCAGGGCCGAAGAAGAGAGAGGAGGAAACTGGAACCAAAGCAGTGGCAAACAACCAAGGATGCCCAGACAGAAACAGCATCACAGCACGTAAAAGGAAAGATGTACTGTATTTTTTGCTCTATAAGACTCACTTTTTCCCTCCTAAAAAGTAAGGGGAAATGTGTGTGGGTCTTATGGGGCGAATGCAGGCTGCGCAGCTATCCCAGAAGCCAGAACAGCAAGAGGGATCACTGCTTTCACTGCACAGAGATCCCTCTTGTTGTTCTGGCTTCTGAGATTCAGAATATTTTTTTTCTTGTTTTCCTCCTTCAAAAACGAGGTGCGTCTTGTGGTCTGGTGCGTCTTATAGAGCGAAAAATACGGTACTTCTCCTGAGACATGCAGACACGCTGGAACTGATACAAAAGCAGAGGAATTCATCCATGTTGCAAAGCATACAATGGGAAGGTATAAAACCACTGGCCAAAGAGGGTGGGGGCTGCGTTCTAACCACTCCCAAATAGGGAATAATGTTTCTGCCCTGCTGGCTTTTTATATTTTTCTTAAGATGGATCTGGCAAATAGCTGCTTATTTTTGATAACTGAAAATGATTTGGGAGAGGCATCAGTTCCCGTCTTTTGCCTCGCTGATCAAACAGGTTTGGTAGGTTTTTGAAACAATACGAAAACCTGCCAAACCTGTTCGGCACTGGTGAAAATTCACATGACCACCAGCAGTAGCTCTTTTGAGGTGTCTCCAGCTATCTAGGAAATCACGCAAGAGACAATTGTCAGTCTCCAGATTTAGTGAACCAAGCAAGGGGAAGAATAAAGCAGAGCAAAACTTCATGCACTTCAGGGCTGAGTTGCATGATTTACATTTAAGAGTGCTTGAGATTTAAACGATGCTTGCTGGATAAGGCTGTGGAAACTGCCTTACTAGATCAGACAAAGGTCCATTAGATTCCAGATTCCATCCAGATTCCAGTGTTTGGCCATTGTTGGAAGCAAGATGCAGAGCTGGATGGGGTGTGCTCTGATGCAGCAGAGCTCTGTGTGCTTTCTTATGGTAGAGTCAGGTGCAGAGTACTTGGAAAGCCTTACGAGGTGCCACAAAACCTTTTCCCTTCGTTCATTAGGCACTGCAGGAATTCTTGGTGTGGGAAAAGCATAGCACTGAGCTTCATCACAGATGTAAATCCCCCATCCAGCAGGGCCCACCTTTTAAAACTGGATCTCCACACATCCAAAGAAACATTCACATGCACTCCCAAGTTGTTCTGTGGCAGGCTAAATGGCGCTCTTAGTGTCACGCATGCACACAATCATGTGGCTGTGTGCAGACTTTGTCCAAGCATGTCCGTAAGAATGGTTGAAGTATACGTAGGTTTCCTGTGAACTGTGACAGATTCTGTCAATTGTCTACAAATCTGCATTTACATATTCAGAGGTATCTTGCTTAGGAGCGCTCTCCGACGGTCTGGCCATGGAAGAGAGAACACAGCTCGTGCTAAGGCCATCAGGAAGCAAGACGAGAGGAGAAGAAACTGCCCCATCCTTGGACCCCATCATCCCCAAGCATCCTTAAGGTAAGAAAGGAGGTTAATCCATATACTTTCTTCCTACTCCCTTCTCTCTCTTCGCTTGCTGCCAAACTGCTGGACCTGAATAAACAGGGACGGGGCAACCGAAGAACGGCGCAGCCCACCATCCCCAGTCGGGAATTGCTGAACCTGTGAAAATCTGCTTCAGAAATCCGGTTAGTGGAATCCAGTTACATTCCAACTGCATCAGGAGACTGGAAGGGCTGGTCTGGGGGAGGGGGGAGCTGAGGCAAGAGGTTTCCATGTTCTGGGAAGGGTGGGGAGAAAGGAGGAGTAGTCAAAGCACAGATACAGGTATATAAATCTGGCGTTTCTGAACTCTTGTATGATCAAAAGTTGGGGGTATTTTGGTAAGCCAAATATTGGGGGTATTTTGGCAAGCCAGCTCAGCGGAAATAGTCCTGGAATATTAACCCCCCCCCCAATGGTTTTCTATCTGTCAAGTTTTTTACATACCTTTTCATTCTCACAGTCCTTGGGATTCCAAAAATCTGTGTTTGGGTATGTATTTATTAAGCCAACCAAAATGTCATAAAACACAATACAAGTTTTTTTTCCAGGTTTTCCAAGTTCTAATCAAGCTATACGGCAAACAAAGAAAAGAGGGCAGGGGGCAGTAACTTGGCTGACAATTAAGTTTTTCCACCAACACCCTGGATTTGTTTATCATTTAGCATGATGAAGAGTTCTAGATAACTCTAAACCTCACACACAATTTGCTCAAGTACAGACTCTTCTTCTGGGTCAACATGGCTAAATTTTTGGGATGCCTAGATTTTGCCCCTTTGGCAACCAATAATACGCTGGGATAATTTAGGTACAGAAATTAGACATTCGGCCACAGAACTGTTCACTCTCTTATGGCAAACGAGGACTTTGCATGGCTGTCTTTGCCTTCCATCAGCGACAGGGGTTGTGATCCTCTACATCAGAAGAGACGTGGTCCACTGGTTTGTCTCATTTGGGGGAGACTTGGGGAAAGAGTCTCTCTCTTTCTTAAGGGGGAAGGGGGGTGTTGTGAGTGGGTGGCTGGTTATTTTGCTGGCTCGTTTTAAACAAAAGCTGTCTGGATCAAAGAAGAAACTTGAAAAAGATTTTTTTAAAAAGAAGAAGTAGAAAGCTGGCCAAAGAAAAACGCAAGGATGTACGCAAATGAACAAGAAAGATGTACAACAGCGAACACAACAGGAAAGAAAAGACAGAAGGAAGAAGAATGGGAGAGAAAATGGGAAGAAAGAAACGCGTTTGCACCAGGTCCAATCTTGCAAGCATTGCTCTATTTCCTTTCTTACCAAACCCCTGAGGCTTTCAAAGCTATTTTTTTTTCCTGCATGGGAATCTTCTATCAGGGGCAGCAGGATGGGGGCTAATTATGAAATAAAACTAATTAATCACTGCAAACCACAAGGCTGGCCCAGCGGGGCACTAAAGAGATGGCTTTTCTTCCCCTCCTCGGGGCACAGAAATTATTTGCTGCCGATGAATTATTTAATGATGCGGTGTTCATTATGTATTATTGATCAGGAAGGATGGTTATTGTCGCCGAGATAGCCCAAGCTCTTACCTAGCCTCCGATTCACTGTCACGGATGAGGACCTGATCTTGTAAGCTCTTATTCCTCCCACTACATCTCCATTGTTTGGGGGAGACACACACACCCCTAAAATAAATCTGCGGTTAGCATCTGGTTTATCAGCCCACGCGGCAAACACTTCGGTCTTATTCTCACCCGATGGGGCTCAGGGTTGATCTTTACACAAAGCTGCTGCACCCATTCCAACTGCCTTTTTCATGGCCTTATCTTTACTTATTTTAAACATTTATATGCTGTTTTTCAGAGGCTCAAGACGGCTGACACCGAGACAAAACCTGGGATATAATTCCTTCTGGGGTGTGATGTTTTTTGGGTTGGCACTGTTACCAGCAGCTTCAAAGAAAACACAATATTTGAGTGCAAGCACACAGTTAATTTTATGCCATGCTTTTCCTGTCCCACAAACTCGCATGGGTTCTGCTATCTTTGAAAAGCTCCCCTCTTTCAAAAGCCTTCCCCTAAGGGGAACTCTCTTATACCAAGGGTGGGCTTGCCACCACCACTCCACATCAGTTTTCCTTCTTTATTATTGCTATTTAGTTACTGCATTTATATCCCATCCTTTTCTCCCGGGAGCTCAAATCAAGAGATTGGCTGATTTTGGCCAAGGTGCTGCTTTCAGGGGCCACAAATTGGCTGGGGAATGAAGCAAGTTGCTATTATTTTAAATCACTAGGTTTATTTCTGTTCAAGGCAAGAGGAGGAAAGGTTGCCTATTCCTACAGACCAGCGGTAGCCAACATGGTGCCCTCCAGAAGATATTGGATTCCAACTCCCATCGGCCCCGGCAGCTTGAAACCAACAGCATTTCAGGCAGTCCAGCAAAAACTGGCCAGTACGTCATCAGTGAACCATGCTTTGCCTTCTTCACTAACCCAGAGCATCACAGTCCCAGAGGGCATAAGCAGCATGTAAAAGATGTCCTTCATTTCAGACACCACCAGGGCGCAAGAGCATCCCATTATTAAATATTTGGCAGCACTGCTCAACAGTGTAGTATACCCATGGAAATAAAATGCAGGAGCAATAATACTGGGCATTACTGCAATACACGTGAAAGGGGTGTGTGCACTTGTTCATTTCACCAGTGTGCCTTTCGATTCTCACGCACACCCCACAACGGCCAGGATTTCCCAGCAATTTTGACATGCTGAAAACCAAAAGGCTGGGGAGAATTTGAGATCCCCCCACGTCTTGAACTCCATGTCTTTGTCAGGTTGCCAACTTTCCCACTGGCTTTTCTTCTTGCCATTAAAACAGCAGCCTCACACAGAGAAATTAAGCAAGACAGATTCATGACAGAGAAAAGATAGTAGTTCTTTTCACAGGGCATAATTAACTTACGGAATTGACTACCACAAGATATGGTGATCACCACTAATTCAACCGGCTTTTAAAAGGGGATCAGACAAATTCATGGAGGGCAGGTCTATCAGTGGCCATTAGTTTCGATTGCTAAGTGCAAACTTGATGTTTTCAGGCAGAATACTTCTGAACTGCCAGGTGCTGAGGACAAATAGATGACAGGGCGCTGTTGCCTTCCTGCCTTGCTTCTGAGCTTCCCAGATGCATCCGATGGGGAACAGAATGCTGGACTGCATGGAACTTATCTGGAAGAGCTGCTCTCATGTTCAGTGGCGCCATCGGGAAAGGATTTTGGGGTGGAAGTTGAGGGATTCCAGCCACAGAATGAGCAAGAGGCTCGCCCAAACACAGCAAGGCAGCTGACGTACCACATTTTTGAATGAAGGGTAGAAGTTTCCGGCCAGACAAAAGGAAGTCATTTTTGTTCTTCTTCACACAGCACTATACTGAAAACTACAAAATCCGCAAGATGCAGAAATGACTGCCAACCTGCACAATTTTTTTAAGGGGGGGTGGACAAATTCATGGACAGGAAAGCTAACAGCAGCTACCACTCATGATGGCTATATTACCACCAGTATTAAAGGCAGTGTATCTCTGTATACCAATTGCTAAGGATCCGGTGTGGAGATTATTGTGCTCACATCCCACTTGCAGGTTTTCCATGGGCATCTTGTTGGCCACCATGTGAAGCAGGACGTTGGACTTAGACCAAGCATAGGCAAACTCGGCCCTCCAGATGTTCTGGGACCACAACTCCCATCATCCCTGACCACTGGTCCTGTTAGATAGGGATGATGGGAGTTGTAGTCCCAGAACATCTGGAGGGCCGAGTTTGCCAATGCCTGACTTAGACAGAGCTTTGTCCTGATCCAGCAGGTCTCTTCTTTATGTTCTTGCACATTACCAAATAAAAAAAGGGAGGGTATTAGAGGCTAACATTATCTAACTGTGCCACTGGTAGGTGAAGCTTTCCCCCTCGCTATATCAACATGCCAGGAGAAAATTTCAACTGCTTAAAGCACAGGAGCAGGGCCGGTTAAAAAGCTGGCAACCCTTACACCTCTGAGGCATGCAGAGCCTCTGAATACATACTAGAGCTGGGCATTCTGCAAGCAGGTTTGCAGGCACTCAGGTGGACTTCCATAACAAAAGACAGCCAAGTGGCTAGCTGTCCATTGCATTCTGCCTTCATTTGCAAGGGTTCCCTTCGCATTCCAGCCTGGCAGGGGCTCCACTAGTGTGCCAAACAGAGGAAATACACCCTGAGAGTGATGTGCATAGATTGTGAATCCATCTCCACTGTGTGTTTTTGTCCAGGGGAACCTAATTCTGCAGAGGACATGCCATGCTGAAGTTATGAAAGCCCTACACATCAATTGTCGCGGACAGGGAAACAAGCAATTATATCAGGAAAATGTATGTGACAATGTGCTTTCGCCCCTGGTGAAAGTGGAATTACTCGCGACAAACTTAAGGAATGGACTTTTACCATTGATGGCGTTAGGCAACTACTTTCCCAATCTGCTGCTTCTGTTTTCTTCCCCTTTATTTGCTTGCTAAAAATCAAAAACCTCCCAGGGCCCTTGGCAGCTGCTGGCTCAATATGGCCTCAACCTTCCCCAGCATCAGAGAAATAAAATGGGGAAGGGGCAAGTCTGGGCCCCAGTTGCTAACCAAAGGCAAAAGAGGGGTGGGGAAGGAAGACTGGCTTCCAACCGGTGGTCTTCTGTTCTCAAATTAGCCCTCCAGCAAACTTTGCTACTGTCCGCATTAGATCAGTGATAATGCAATGATTTTAAAAACCCTGGATTTCCCTGGAAGCTTAGCAGGGGGTTCCTCAATGAAAAGATCAGAACTTGTGGGCAACAGTGCACTGGAAGTGGCTAGCCTGCCCCACCAGAACTTCCCCTACAATCCACCGTTGCAAGGGAGTGCTGATGTGCTCTCAGTTGATATGGGGCAATGGTAAGACCCAGTCGTGGAATATGTGTTCATCCTAGAACCACTGGTGGTCGGAGCCAGCCATCAGGGGTGGGAGGAAACTCATTCTAACTGTGTCTCCATCCATTTGCCGGCTGAGTTCTGCAATGGCAACATGGAGTTTACTGTGGAAGAAGCTGGCAGGCATCCTCTGGACTCATAAAGTAGGAAGGAAGAAAAGTGGGGGGTGGCTGAGGGCAGACTGAGATTGGTGAGGTTTCATTGCCAAAAACATTTACTAGGATCTTCCTCAGCAGGTAGCGAGTCCATGGCCAAAATTCTCCTGGGTTATCTCTGAAGATGGAGAACTTCCACAGCTATTTCCTTCCCTGGCAGGGCTTTGACTAGCCCTCGGTGGTGCAAGGAACAATAGTTTTGTCCCCTTGGTGGCATGTCCCCATGTCATTTCCAAAGAGAGAAGGAGAAAGGGGCTCCCTTTTTATTATTATGTATTAAATTTGTATACTGCCCTTCATCTGAAAATCCCAGGGCAGTTCACGAGAGAGTTAAGAGTCCCATCCTATGTGGACAGAGGTTCTTTGCTTTTCATAGCGGAGACCTGATAACGCTATCAAAGGGGGTATACCGAAAGATCAATATTACTATTTATCATTTCTACATTGCCTCTTAGCATTTTATTGCTCATGGCGCTCCTTAATTCTGAAATAATTATTCCAGACTGGCCATCAACCCCCTCTGATTCAATCTTCACGATATCCAGCATAGTTCACAATTGTCACTCAGTGCATAAGCATCCGCTGAGAAGGTGAAGGAAAGATCCATGTTTTAACAAGCTTGGCAGTGTGTACAAAAGCATAATTTAAAGTGCATTATGGTGTGTCTTATTAAAGTCCTTTCTCCTCCTAGGCAGAATCTGATGCAAAGGCTGAGTTTTTCCAAGTCCCTTACTCAATTTCCAGGGAATACAGAGCAGCCACCGCAGTTGAGATCAGCCACTAACTAAGCAACCGGTTTTGGAGGAGAGAAATGTGAACACACCCTTAGATACTTAATGATCTCCTGGCTACACAGCCAACTTTATTTTCAAAATGTGTTCTGGGCAGCACTGAGTTCCTCAGAAGCTTCTGATGGGTTCGTTGGTGAGATTACAGTGGTACCTCGGGTTAAGAACTTAATTCGTTCCGGAGGTCCGTTCTTAACCTGAAACTGTTCTTAACCTGAAGCACCACTTTAGGTAATGGGGCCTCCCGCTGCCGCCGCGCCGCCGGAGCACGATTTCTGTTCTCATCCTGAAGCAAAGTTCTTAACCCAAGGTACTATTTCTGGGTTAGCAGAGTCTGTAACCTGAAGCGTATCTAACCTGAAGTGTATGTAACCCGAGATACCACTGTATATCCTATACAGCACCCTTGCAAAACAGCACTGTTAAGACCTGGGTTTAGATCTTCACTCAGCCACAAAACTCAGTGGATGGCCCCGAGCTAGTCAATGTCTCTCAGACTAACCTACCTCTTAGGGTTGTTGTGCATTCTGCACTCTCTGGATGGAGGACACTATGAATTTCTAATAAATAAATAAATTCCAGTACCAATACAAATCTTATTTTGGACAACAACAAAAAGGAGAAATCCAGACGTATGGCTCAAAAACGTTTTCGGTGTTTGTTTGTTTTTATCTTGCCAAAGAAAAGCTCAACAACTTTTCTGTCCTGACTCTCACTGCCTGAAATATGGCAACCCTACATTTACACTTTAAATTCATTTTGTACATCTATAACAGCTTTAGCATTCGGTGAAGACCATAAATGAAAACTTTGCTGTATCAGGTATTAGGCTTCTCAGTTTCTCATTTTTCCATTTTAAGTTTGCCACATTTCCATAACAATCTGCATTTTTAAAAAGTAAAAAAGTAAAATAAAACCATCACAAAAATGCATCAGCATTTTTGTGTGCATTCATCCCAATATACAATTTTTTGTAATCAATTTTGCACGATATAATGCACTTTTGTGAGTTGTTTTCACCAATAAATTCATTTTCACGCACACTTTTCCATAACACGTACGTTTTTTCACACATTGTTTTGTTTTAGAGAACTGCATTGCTAAATTCAGAGAATACAAATTTTGAGGACGTAGCTATTCCCGTATTGTTTCGGGAAGGGCGAATTAGATAGGTTCCCATTAGAATGGGAACTGAATTTCTTCCCTATCCCTGACGGTGACAGACAGATAATACAGGAGCAATGAGCCCTGGTCTGAGAGGCAAATGTCTAGGTTAGTTCCTTTTCTCTGCTACAAGCTTCTTGAGTGACCTTGGGCAAGTCCCTTGGGACGCAACGCGGCAGGTGAATGTACAGCGTGGTTTTTTTTATAAATACGATAGCCAAGAGGTGTCAATTACATGCATTAATCAATCTCTGCATGTGGCAAGGTGTTTAAACGCTGTGTTTTGTTTCGCCAGCCCCTTCACAAAGAGCTGGGTGGGCTTCAGCTGACTTAGCTGACATGCTTAAAACATAACTCACCGGCCAACAAACCATATTTGAGACCTGCCTATCGGAGCCACTCCCTTTCTATAGACCTTCAAGAAGGCGATTATACATTCAGGGCCAGCCACATACATCTTCGCACCTGAAGCGCAAACCCAATACACTCTTGGCGAGGGGTGGGACTCCACTTTAAACACAGTGAGTGAAATTACGTAGTGTTGCATCCTTTGCTCTGCAGCTCTGGCAACACATACATCAACTAATCGCTTGGGTAAGGCACAGGGACTCTCCTCTTTATTTATTTAAATACTGCTTGTTACGCATACCTCTCCAGGCAGCGTGCAATAATATATAAAAAACACAACGCAAGCACCAAATATACAATATAGTTGAAACTGGAATACAGTACAATTAAGGAGCGACAAAATACCAAAAAAACTACAGTGTTTCTATTGCAAGCACTAAGAAGTAGTGTGAGCCTTTTCCCAATGTGAAATGATAGTGTGGTGATGGTGTGCTCGTGGTCACTGGTTGTGGCAATCAGGACGTCCCAATTTTCCTAGAAGGTGTGCCTATTTTCATATATGAGCCGTATGTTCAAGTGATTGTGGCGGTGTAAAAGGTTGTCTGACTGTAAGCACCCTGCGCATGGAGAGAGAGAGAAAGGACTTAAAAGAGCTGCCAGTTTTTCAGCCAAGCATGACCCAACAGGCACTTACGAAAACTATGAAAGTGCTGTTTCTTCCTTCTCTACCCCAAAAAAGGCACCATATTGCACACTTTTCAGGTGAGGTTACCACACTCCTTCCTCTGCCTGCAGCAACCCAGGTACACTAAGTTTACTCTTGTGGTGCGATACCTTAATTAGGGTCCGTTTAATTCCACAGCCTCCCTACTTTTAGCTCTTTGCAGGCTTCTAGTATATTTTCAAATCCCTCACAACTACAGACTTGGCTACCTTACCTAACAGCTATACAACAGGCAGCAATTCCAAGAGACGTGCTTTTTTTCTGACCTAAAAAAGCAGAGAGGGCCTGTCCCTATAGAACTTCTGTATAGAAGCCATTAAAAAATAGCCTCTATTAAGGGTAAAAAAAAGTGGCTATGGTACCTTAAGTATAGCCATTGACTTGCAATAAAGGAACAGCCCTCATGTTTCTGATCTGCAAGGTATTTCAAAAGAAGTGCAGGCGTGGAAAGACTTTGGACTTGTGGGGTCTATTGGTTTTTTTACTAGCACCCCATGTGGTCCACCTTGGAACCCAGTGGGGCAAAATGGTGGCTAAGGGGGATGATGCCAGATGCAAAATGGTGGTCAGGAAGACAGACAATTGCCTACTACTGCACCCCACAAGCCATACACTGCATCAGTTATTACAGGTCACGGATATACTAACAGCCTAACGTGTGTGTGTGTGTGTGTGTGTGTGTGTGTGTGTTGAGCAATTAGAAGTCCGAAACTGTTTCCAATCTTCTGCAAACGACCCAGAGATCTACTGACAGATCTCAATCTACTTTCTGACCACCACCCCAAATCAAAATATATACCCACAACAGAAAGGCTATAGTGAAAATACGAGCAGAAGACCCTTGTCTACAATGTACAGAATCACTAATACTTTTCCATAGACTTAAATATCCCCATCTACCAGAGGCTCTGGCCTTCTTGTAAACGCTAGGTTGCCGCTGCGAACCCTTTTCCCTATTGTACTCCTTACTATTGTCTATATTCCTCTGCCAATAACCAATTTCCTTCCTGCCCCAGTCACATTCCAATTGCTGGGATCTTAATCTGCAAATCCATTTAGGGTTGGGTTTTTTTTTTACTTTTTCCTTGAACACTGCCTCGTTCACGTTCTTCTCTGCTTTGCCTTTGCTCTTCCAGAGCGGTAGTTTTCAGAAATAAAGGACACCCATTATGACCAAAGAAGCAGTAATGTTCCAGAATAAGGAACAATCATTTAACGTAAGTAGTGCCCCTTCAAATAAGGGGCAAACAGGGGAGCAACCCCAGATTGTGGTGGCCCTGTTGTGCCTGTACAAAAGAGCACACCCCTTTACTGCAAATTAGCTAACTTGGAATAACTACCACCCCTGGTTCCACATTCAAAGTCTCTAGCACAGGTTTACCATCCCCAATACGCACTCCTAAAGAGGCACAGGGAAAGGTGGGAATTACAATTTCGGAGACTTGACTCCAAGCACCAAATGAGACTAAAGTGTACCAGCAGATAATGCTGTGTATTTGCCCATGGTACACACACACACGACCA
This sequence comes from Podarcis bocagei, assembly GCF_964188305.1. Classification (NCBI taxonomy): domain Eukaryota; kingdom Metazoa; phylum Chordata; class Lepidosauria; order Squamata; family Lacertidae; genus Podarcis; species Podarcis bocagei. Next base: position 12,141,398 of record NC_138132.1, read on the forward strand.
GCACGGACACCACCCGTTTACAGTTTTGTCTGAGGAGAAGAGAACAAATGGAAGTTAGGAAAGCATCAATTGATCAACGTTATTATTATGAACTTTAATTAGAAAGGTCTCCTCTGAAATTAGTGCACCCTCAAACCCACTCAAATCCCAGTAAAAATTAAAAAAACAAACAATCAAGGGTGATTAAAAAGTGGGGAAATAAGATTTTTTTTTTATCCTCTCACACTGTATAGTTATGGGCAAAGTAGAATTCCAATCCACCACAGTGACTTCAAGCACACAGCAGAACTGTGATGGCTGGGTTAATTACCACAGAATACAATGGTTTGTACAAGCATGCAAGGATACTGTTTTCAACCACACAGACACACCCCCGTAAGAATCAGAGAAAACCAAAAAGCAACACAAAACTGCATCTTCTCACAAATCATTCAGAATACAAGCCTCCGTTCAAAAGGAATTATTTCTGCTTTAAATGTTAGAAATATCAGGTGCAAGATTGCAATCAGTTCTAGCTTATTTTTTGCTGTTTGTTCTTTTGAAAAGATAAGAAGAAAAAAGAAATTTAGAGGCAGAAAGTGGGGGAGAGGCAAATCCCGAAACAAAACAGCCAGTTACTTTTTTTAAAAAAAAAAGGTACACAAACATGAAATTTATGATTTGCAATTATTTTGTGGGGGTGGTGGAAACAAACATAAAATATTTTGCAACACACAAAATTCAACAAGGGTAAAAGGTGGGATTATTTCACTTCATAACAAATAAAAACATGTTGCAATATCCCAAGACGGCATCCGGGGCATTTTTTTCCTACACTATGCAGAATAAAATACCTATCAGCATTTACCTATTTCAGAGGCAGAAGGAAATTGTTTCGGTTTCAAAACCTACAGATGTACTGGCATCAATCTGGAGCGAGGGTCTTTACTCCATATTTAAAACAGGGAGTTGGGGAGGGGGCAGCATGTAGATTAGATTTTACACTGGGCTATAATTCACTGCTACTCACCCAATGATCTACATGATCAAATCTGGAAGGTAACATTTAATCCCAACTCTTTACAAAGACTACTGATCTAGCTAGATATACACTCAAAGGCCACCGAATGAAGCAAAACATGTTTCTTAGACTGATCCACAAAACCAATTAATTTGAAGTACTTAGATTTAAAGCGAGCTGGTCCTATTAACTACAATGCAACTAAACTGGCGATGCCCCCGATTTAGCGAGCTTGCTTTATGTGGCTAAGTTTAAAATGGGTCTTCTAAGGTACTTTTATTCCAACTTGTCAACAAGGTCGTCAGGAACACAGCCAAGTCACTGGATCAAAATGCATGACCCATTTTTATGTTTAGCCAGGGCTGTGGTTGGAATATGAATGGGGCATGTCATCGCAAACCTTCCGAAAGTGTTTTGCACAACGTTCTGCCCGGATGTGGCCGGGCCCACAGAGGAGGCTTCGCACAACCCCCATACGTTACGTGCAAACTGCAGTCTAGGAAGGGGTAAGAATTTGCCTTCGTTGAAAGCAAGGTGTCAATTGTATAGCTGTTAGGCTTCGGGATTGTAAAAAACTGTCTCACTTCTGGTCCAATATGCTTCCCAAAGCCTAAATTGTCGACAAAAAGGGCGAGAGGGAAAGTGTTTTACAGACCCGAATTCACCGTAGTTTTCAGCGTAGGGCCACTGTCGAATAGAACTCACGCCGTGGCGGCACAATTATTTTTCTCAACATAGCGTACAACAATCCCGTCTGCTTCCTGCGCTGGGTTCCATTAATGTTCATCATTGTTCAGAACATGGAGGCTCTTTCCTTCCTGCGCGGTGAGGTGGCAGTGGCTGTCTTCACAGCTGTGGGGAAATTTAACATACTGGTTGCCAGCCTAGCATGAGGAGCCGAATGACTCCATTCTCTCTAAAGTAGCAGGCTGAGGGGTAGACCGGGTGGGATTATTGGGACAGCGGGGGGTGATATCTGCCTCTTCACACATCCAAACAAAGACAAATGCAATGTCCAAAAGGTATGGACCCTCTGAATTTACTTAAAACATGTCAAAAGTCTAACAAGACCTCCACGCATCTAAATTTCACCACGGTCGCCCTTCCTCTAAACCAGGCTGCTGAGTTTCTGCACTCATTCCTCTCGTCCTCTCCACCTCCCATCCTGTTTTCCATTCGCACCAATCCTGTACCCCCTTTTCTCAGCCACGTACCAATAACACTGGACCCACCTCCAAAATCTTCAGAAGAACATTCCCTCTCGCACTAACAATTCATATCTGTGCAATAATTTACATATTAATCCTGACGCAGAATGTTCAGATTAGAAGAACTGTGGAGTTTTTAGGGAAGATTAAAATAATAATTTTGTTAACTGATGAAGCCATTTTTCAGTGTATAATTCTACAATGTAATTTTCTGAATATCTATATGATGTTTGCCCTCAATTTCCTTACACATCTGGTATTTAGCAGGTGCCCAGATTCCCAAATAAATCAGAATCATGCCAATAAAAGATAGAAAATAAAAGAGGCACATATAAATCTTTAATTGCAGTGAACTCTGTAGAAAGGAATAATCATTACACGTCAAGGCACCTAAAGGGTTCTCTTTAAAAAACTGTATGACATACGGCTTTTCTATATATTTATGCCTTTTTAAAAAAAATTGGATCTATTGTAGCTATATATTTAAAAACACATACAAGTTGATTATATATATATATATAATTTAGCCGATCCAATAGAATAGATCTCCCCCCCCCCCGGCCCCATTATTCTGTATCTATGATACCTTAAAGTATGATTTGGAACTGGGATAACTGATTATGGGTTGGACTTAATTTGGCTGTGACAGATGACAATAGATAAGAAGATAGACAGACACAGACAAGAAAGCCAAAATAAGAGAAAGTAAAAGGAAAGAGAGACACAGTTATTAATATTGCACCACAATTTGGCAGGGGACGGCAAATGTTTCTTAATTATGCAATTTGTTTGCATCTGAAAATGTCGATGCAAATCTATGCAAACATATTTAGAAACAGAGTTATTATTTATGGCCTACCACTTCATTCCTGTTAAGGCTCTTTTTAAAAACTGCAGGCAGCGGGCCCGATCGGCTGTTTCACAATAGTCCTTTTACACTGCATAAGTGCTTTGAAGTGCTCTTGGTGTAATGGAAAATGAAGGACGCAATGTAGTGATGTATATTATTTATAGGTTTGTAAATCGATCCCTTTATATTTATTGAACTGTATTCTGGAGATAGATACCGGATATTATTGATACGGATGAATGTATTTACTGACTGATCCTGTTATTGATAGATCCATTACAGACGCTCAAAACAAAAGACACTTTCAAATGTGGAATTATATGTAGAGTTAACTCGTTTTGTTTTCATTATTGGAGCACTGATCTTGTTTTTTACAGATGTGTTGATCTCGAGCAAGGCATCTGCTATTTAGGACAGGTGTATATATTTGCATAATACTGTACTGTACTGATAGGGAAAGGCAAACTGAGGGACTTTACATACAAATCTTCAATTGTTATATATATATATATATATATATATATATATATATATATATATATATATGAATAACTGCTATACCTACAATTCCAAAAGGTTCTGTTTTAAAGATACTGTACAGGCTGGATGTATCTTGATACATCCATTTACAAATCAATCTGCTGTTTACGGATTAACTGGATCTATATATTTACAAGCAAATCCATCTTTTTCTAGCTACATTTTAAAAACTTTTCAACAACTGTCATTTATAACTACCCTTATTGATTTGCAAAAAGATCGTTATATTTACATCTGGAAGATGCAGATTTAAAAATAAATTATCTAATGGGGAAATCAAGTTTTAGAAAGAGTGGTAATTAAATTGACTGCCTCCCAGTTAACATGCATCGATTTGTAAATGAATCTCTTGGTCACACAATTACACAGACTGCACAACAGATAAATTGTACACCAGGAACAAGAACGACGATGGGTTTTTACTAATTGTTATTGGGGCCTGCTCTTCGTTTTAAGATGTGCGGCTGCCTTTCTATCGCTCTCCTCTTCTATCTGTCTGTAATTTTTACTCTTTCTTTTAAAAATTCCAGCTGTTCAGGAGAGCCAAGGTGAACGACAGAACGAATCCTTTTATGCACCTCTTTCTATGATTTCTTCCTTTCCCGGATCCCTCTATTCTTCCAGGGCTAGAATGTGAGGCTGCTTTGCTTGTGATAAAGCAAACAGACCCCTGATTTCAGATACATTTTCCCTTTCTGCCTCCCCGATACGCCCTCACACCAACCACATCCCTGGCCTTCTGGCCACCACCACCCTAGAGAAAAATATGGTAAAGGTGTGTTTGGGGGGTGGGTGGGAAGCATCTAATTCCCACTGAAACTGACACCAAAGTGGTGCGAGGGTGGGGGGATGGAGTGTTTGATGGCTGAAGGGTATGACTGCTTTTTCTCTCTCTCCCTTCCCCTCCTCCCCAGGTGACATTCATGGAATAAATGACCTGGACTCTTTGTCGGGTGAGATGGAGCTGGCGGTCAGTTTCTTGACCAGGAAATGGCTGCTCTTATGTAGCAGTGGAGAACTAGGGATCGCTTTTTCCACTAACGCGTCATCTCTCACAATTGGGAGTAAAGCACCCCACTAAACCTAAATTAAGAGTCTGGGTTCGGATTAAATAAAAGAAAACTACTTATTTATTTTTAAAGGCTCTCTCTGTGCCACTGCATCTCACATTCTGGATTTTAGGAAAGCCAGGTCGAAAAGAGGCACCTTCCGTTCCCAGCAGAAATACGACTTCCAGCGCGGCCTAAGGGCGAAATATAGTTTGGACAAAGGGGACCAAGTCTGATGGTATAATAGGAACGGAATTTGGAGGGGTTTTGTCAGAGAGGTTGGGAAGGAGGTATAGCCAAAGGAAACATAAAAGGAGAGAAATGGGTGATAGAAAGGGGAGTGGATATGGGGGGTGAATAATGCAATGACAATTAGAGGGGAAAGTAGAGGAAATTAAAAGGGAAGGTGAGGAAAAAACAGCAAAAGAGCAAGAATAAAAGGTATGGCGCACAAAACACGGAACTGGCAAAATCGTGCAGAGGTTTCAAAGAATATACGGATCATATATAAGGATGGATGGAGGGATGTGGCAAAATATATACATATATACTTAAAAGTCCTGGTGCTCAGGACAGGGGAGAACGAGGACATTATAAGGGTGTCAACATCTTGTCAGGCTGCCACACAGTTCCAGACAGACAAGGGCAGGCACCGAGAAGCTCAGAGAGCAGCGTGTATTGGGACTGGAAATGTAGGGAAATGGGGCAGCAAAGGACACCCTGTTGCCAAGGGACCGGTAAACAGGTCGCTTGAGGAAATCGCAGGCCAGTCCCTGGAAGGGCTTCCGCACTGGACCTAACCAGTAGGGTGAGCTGTAGAGGAAGACAAGGGGCAGAGGCACTGCAGCGCTGAAAGGGTTACTGAGGCACCCGCACATACAAATGCACATACACATGCCAGGCAGCAATAAAAAAAAGGTCACTGCAGAGAAATGAGGTCTCACTTGACAACAGCAGATGCACACCCAACAGAAAAAGGCAGACACACACACAAGCAACCGCACCGACCCACAGAGCAACACACAACAACAGAACAGTGCGGCGCTTCTCCTCTGACCCTATGCGTAGCATCTAGCGGACACTGGGGGTAGGCAGGAGAAAGACAAGGCTGTACTAAATACATAAAGCAATACAATTACATCACGGGAGTCAGACACACAGACAACACACAGCAGATGTGGGTGCCATAAAATAAAATAAAAGGACACTGATTCAACACCACACTTCTATAGGGGACGTCTCCAAATATATATATTCAGCGTTACTGCCTGCCGATACTCGTCAGCACATTGTATTGCACACACGGGGATGGTGTCCTCTTTCAATTTATACTCGTGGGTTCTAATCCAGATTAGTGATTGCAAAAACTCCAGGGGAGATTCCGCAATCATTGCGGATCAACAATCATGCAGAGTAAAGGAGTGATCTTGTGTACATGGCTTCAAGCTTTAACCATTCTGCCTTCGCCACTAGGCCCAGCTCTCACAAAATCAGGGGCACTCCAATCCCCTCAGTCACTATGGCTCCTCATGAGAGAAATCCGACGCAGAAACGCAAATTCTAGCTCATAGCTCCCTCCTCAAACCCAGTCGGGGTTACCACCTGCAAGGAGCTGCAACTCTTCCAGATTTAAAAAAAAATCAACCCAGATTATTGGGATGTAATTTTGAAATACAGTGTTTCAGTGATAGGTCTATGAAAACAAGGCCTAGTAAACATATGTGGGGGGAGACCATGACCGGCCCTATCATGAGGTAGAGTGAAGCAGCCACCTGAGGCAGGTTTCGGATGCCAGGAAAAGGCAGCAAATTGTGAATCATTTGATTTTTTATTGTTTTATAGGAAGTGGGGGCTCTTGTGAAATATTCCAGTTAGGAGCCAATTAACTATGCACCTTGGCTTGAGAAGGGAGGGTGAGGGACATTTGCTCTTCTCCCTCCCGCAGCAAAATGTCAGGGGGCGAGCCCAACCTTTTGACAGGACCAGACCTGAAGGGGAGAATGAGACATTCTCTGCAGTTTAGGCAAAAGGAGCTCTTCCCGTGATTTGCACCCCAAACCCGAAAGGGAATAACCCTTTGCAGAATCCAAGGAAAAGGCAGTAATAGCAAAGAGATTTCGGAAGTGTCTGGTGACTAAAGGACTTGTTCCAAGAAGGACTCGCTCCATTATATCAACAGACGCACACACCACAAGGCCACGCACAAAACAAGAGGGCACGACAATGTATCGCCGCTACCGCTTGACACACTTCAACAACCCTTTCGTACACACACAGGGCACACACCCATTATCACTTAATGCAGATTAATTACCCCATAGTGAGCTTTAATCACACTGTACTCACAACCCAGTGATAAAAGGCTGGGAGGGGGGTGTTCACCCTTTCAATCCATGTTTATGGATGAAGTAAAAGATTCTAATCCACATTAGCGAACAAGGAGGTGTTAGTCCCCCCCCCCGATTAATTAATATGGAGCACAAGCGTTTGAACTTGAGTGCACAAGATTAGGGTAATGAAAGAATGATAGAAGGTTAGAGTTCTTTCCAGAGTTTGACTTAATCTTTATACGTGTGGTGGCAGTTCCAGTCTATTTTGTGAGGATTAATCTAGGAAAATACAGGTGTTTCCCCATAAATAATCTGAACCAAAACTGTGTGGTCTTTTTTATGCGTTCAAGGAAACTTACCAGCCCCACAACTGACATGCCAATTCAGACACACAAGGAACAGAAAGGGATGCAATCTATATAGGAAAATGTAAACTCCCATAGATGACAAATAGATGGATTATGCACACCCACGGGGGCAATTTGTACACTTGCAGGGACATAAGACACACACACACACACATCTCAAATTGCAGAGGCCTGAATGGGGATATTTAAGAAGAATTAAAAGCTGTTGTGTCACCCAACAATGCAACTGGCAGGGGAAAGGACTGTTACAAAACTCTTTGCGGCTTCTGCATTTATTAGGTTTTTGCAGAACCTACTCCAGAGTAATTTCCACTTCTCCCTGTCACAAAAGTAAGACCTGTGAATTATCTACCAGCGCTGCTTACGGGTAGACTTGCAACTGCTTAAAGAAAAATGCAACAGTGCTGTTGGTGCTTTAAGCAGCCAAGAGGTGAAAATTTGGTGTCTTAAATGAACCCACTGACAAAGCACAGGGGGGAGGTCAGTGGCAAGCAGCCTAGTATGTTGCAAGCTTCACTTACACCAGTGCCCACCTGTCAGGACTAAGGGGGTCTTTACAGCATATAACCACTGCTCCCAATTTCCCCATGGCAATGTCCTGTAAGTGCCCAGCCCATCTCACCCCACAAGAAAAGCCCAGTTAGTCATTTCTGAACTCCAAGTAACTATGGACAAGTTAGGGAATGCCAATGAAGAGAGAGAGAGAGAGAGAGAGAGAGAGAGAGAGACTCGCCAAGGATATGCCAGGCTCTGGGACAGCAGACCAGAAGGCATCCCTCAATTCGCTCACTCTCTAAAAACTCAAGAAACAGAAATAGCATCTGTTTTGGAAAACTGGGACGGTGTTCCAACTTGGCCTGGGAGACAGCTATCGCACCAAACCTGAATTTGGGGAGTAGGTGGCTCTGGATTTGGGGGTTCAGGACGGCTGAAGGTAACAGCCACACCCCTAGATCCATTAATCTTAACCCTATTCTTAGGAGATGTGTTCCCTCCTATCTCCCTTCCTCACATCCCACACACGCAATTTCGAAATTTTTGTCCATCGTTCTTTTGGCTCTATCTTTCTGTCTCTCTCTGCCCCACTGAATCCAGACCACTGAACCCCCTTCCTTTACCAGGAGCTCCCCTCTCTTCTATCCAGCGGTCTCCTTTCTTTCTTACCCAACTCTCCTCCCTGCCTCAGCCACACACCCTACCCCCCCATATCCACCTCCTCTCACCTTCCCCTCATATAGGTCCCCTTCTCATACACTCCCCCACCCCGAAAAAAACACAGCCCCGTCAGAATCTGACCTCTTCACCCATCCAGCCACTACCCCAGGTCTCCCCTGCGCCCCCCCCCACGCTCCCACCTCCTCCAGATCCTGGCAATATCTCTCCCTCCACACAATAGCTGCCATGGGCTGCTAATAATTATTAATAACATTCTTCCTTTCCTCCCTCTTCTCCACCCCCACCCCGTCCATGGACAAAAGAAGAGTCCAGTTCTCGTTGTATGTATCTGCCTCCCCCTCCTCGCTTCGGCCATTGCACCTTCTTCCCCCCCCTCCAACAACCTTCACTTTCTCCCCCCCCCCCACCGGTTCTTTGGACAATCCAAACCATTCCATCTTCGGTTCGCACACACACACCCCGCATTATGCAACTTGAGTTTATAATAGAGAGGGGTCTAATATACTCACTTATATCCCAATAAACACAGGACACCCCCCTTAGTGTATGAAAGCAATCGCTGCTAATGCACAGCACAACCCCCCCCCCTTTTCGGGGGCGGGCGGCGGGGGGGTTAGGAATCCAAATATTGCAACACATTTCCTAACAATATATGCCCGCTTTGCAAAACCGTAAACGCCGGAGCCACAACCCCCCATCTCCTCAGGTTCCTTCTGTCTATTCCTTCTTTTTTCCCCTCCCTTCTTTCTTCCATCGCCAGAGCATCAAAAGCCGAGCCACCGCCACCGAAAAGCAGAGAGACATTTACAGAAAATCCTCTACAGCGTTTTCTCTGTCTTCTGATTTTATTTTCATCCGTGCAAAAAAAACCTATATAGATATATATTTTTTAAACATTCGCTCAGTGCACAAAGCCATTTGCAAAAGGAAAGAACGGCCAGCAAATATCATTTTTTGCCATTGCAAAAAACGCCTCCCCTTTGCAATGAATAAAAATGCCCTTTAAAAACACGCCTGTATCATTTTTGCATTTTATTTGTTTTTGTAAAAAAATAAAAATAAAATGCATTTTTATATATGCATCTCTCCGTTATTATTTTTCCCTCTTTGCAATTTTTTTTGTCCGTTTCCTTAAAGGCTGAGCCACAGACACCAGCAAAAATAATATGCCAGGGAGAGGAAAAAAAGAAAGCTCTTGGAAGGAACAATTGCAGCTGCTGTGTTGAGAGACGAAGAGAGAGAAAGGAATAGACTGCCTTGTGTGTGTGTGTGTGCGTGTGTGTGTGTGTGCAATAGACCAGCTGCTGCATTAAGCATTTTGCAATCAATAAAGAGCGGGTGAGATTTATGCAAAGCGCAGATATTAATATGCAAAGTTTTAAAGATTTTTAAATGGGAGAGAGAGGGAAGGAGACAGGGAGGAGGAGGCGGGGTGGGGGGGATTGCATAGAGACTGCACCTACCTCTGCTTCCATCGGTGGGCGCAAGCTGACTCCTCCATGCGCGCATGGGTGCAGCCCAGATACACAGGGGCTGAGGGGGAAGCAGCAGCAATAGCAGAAGCGGCGGCGGCGGCGGCGGCAGCAGTCAGAGCGCGAGCCAGGGCGCGCGCCGGATTCTCTCCATCATTTCCCCCCTCCCCTCCCCATTCCCCGGCTACGGTTGCCCGGGCAACGAGAAAGATGCAGCAGCATCAGCACCAGGATGAAAGATGCTCAGGGCAGCAACAGCAGATGGGGATGGAGATGGGGCGCGCGTGAAAGGGAGCCCTGATTGGAGGGGGGAGCAGATGGGAGGGAAGAAATAAGAGGAGCTTCCGAATTTTAGAGTGGGGGGGGGGCTGTTTCCAAATTTGTTAAACTGAGGGACTGGGGGGGGAGCGGGTCTTTGGCAGAGGGAGAAAGAAAAATGCCCAGAGTGTTTTCAGCTGGGGCAGGGACGGGGGGAGGGTGGGGGGCGGGGGAGAAATGAAGGAAGGGGCAATACAGAAAGGTGAGGGTTATTTACGATCTGGAAATGAGGTGTAGGGAAGGAGGGCATCAAAGTCGGGGGCATGAGAAAGGTGCTTCTGAACTTTAAGACGGGTGGGGGGGCGGAATTATAAGATTCAGGACAGGGTTAGGGTAAAAAAGCCTTAGGAGTTGGGTGAGAGGGGAAAGCTCTCTTGAGTCCTAGAGCAGGATGAGCCCCCCCCCCCCCGCTTAAAATGGGAAGGAAAATAGGAGTGGGAAAACGGCAGGACTTCGGAGAGTAGGAGAGGCTAATGGCGAGGTTCTATTTGGGCATGCTTAGGATCCTGGGGTGTATTGTATGCAGTGTGTGTGTGTGTGTGTGGTCTGTAAACACCTTCCTTCCGCCCTCTCCTTATTTTTCACCTTCACACTATCACTAAATACAAAATTAGGAAGAGTTTTAATGCTCTATGCAACTATGCAAAAGTTTTCTTTCTACGTTGCTCCCGTCTGCATAGATCTGCCTTCTAGACAGAAATGGAGAGGAAATAATTCTGTGTAGTCTTTCACAAAGGGGCCATGAAAAAGACCTGGTGATAAAGAACGTAACCTTTTATAGAAACTGAAGGACTTGTATAGATAATCCTAATTCAGAATTTAACATTTTGTCACGCAGGGAAAACATGCTGCCCACTTTGGAGATTTGAAATATGTAATTAGTATTCTGGGGAATCAAAGGTAATATAATCTGGACAGGAACATTGCTGAAGGGGATTAGGTGTTCTTGTAGAATGTTATACTCAGGATTTCAAATTATTGTATCCTGACTAGCAAGCGCAAAAGATGCATATAAGAAGTTATTATAAAAGAAGGTAGAGTAAAAACAATAAAAACAATATATAGAACAGATGTTAAGGATTAAATGTAAAATTTGGTTTTAAAAACTGTTTGAAGTAGATGTTGGAGTTAAAAGCATTTTATGGAATAATAGTCTATAGTGGAAGTAACATGTACAAAGCCTTACATAACTAACCTGTTAATGAATTTAAATCTGACATTTTTGAAGTTAAAAGTCATATATGCTAAAATAATTAAGAGGTTTCCATGAAGTGCATATTAAGAAGTAGTAGTGCGACAATTTTAAAAAGAGAAAGTTATGTTTTTATGAATGCTTTTGAATAGCAAGATAGTCATACACTCTAAATAAGATTTTATTTAAATATGCAAAACAGTCTTTTAAAATGCATATTTATGATCCATAGTATTACCTTGAAATCAATGAAAAATGCAGCTAATATTAAATGCTTTATGTAATTGTTGACCCACAGCTGAAATTACATTTACTTAGATTATACAAGTTCCTGCATGCTACTTAGAATTTAAATGTAAATAATCATGTGGCAAAACTGAATAATCTGTGCATTTTATTATAGTACAATATATAGATTATTATGATTATATATATATATTTATATATATATATATATAGGCACACAACAAAATATTTAATTATTTCATTTGCAAGCAGAACAATATCAAATGACATTCATACAATCAGCACAAGGTGAATATTACTCATTGGAAAACAAAATTAGTGGGTACATTTAGGAATATTTTATTTTAAATAAAGGATTTTATGTTCAATATGCAAAAACATTTCATGTAAAATCTATTCAAGGTAAACAATATTATATGCAAAGCAAAAAATTGAAAAACCCAATGGTGTTAACTTCTAAGAATTGATCTGTAAAGAAAATGAAATTTATAAGATTACATATGTCACTCCAGATATTATAGTTATATGTAAATCCAAGTAAAGTTTTTGCATACAGTGAAAAAAGAAAAAGCATATCAAACTGCAGTAATTAAAAGCGGATTGCTGTTGATAAATGAACATAGGTATAAAATTGAGAACTTTATATTTAATACTCATTGATTAATTTTCAATTGATGTTATATGTAAAGGAATTAGCATAGATTAGATACAAAATGTTAAAACCTAACAAAGTTTAAACTACTGGAAATATATTTTCAATCACTTGATATGAAGAATTAATATGAAAATATGCAAAATATTATTCAGTTTCTTTCACCAAATCCAGAATTTTAAGAATAATTCCCAACACCGAAAATTAAGATGATCATATTAAATAATTCAAAGTATTGTATAAAATGGAAAAAGAAAAATCTTCAATTGACCTTTGAAATCTAAATTCTGGTCTGCATACATGAAGCCCAAATTTTACAACACTGGGTTTCTAATATTTAACTTTCAAATCCATTTAGTTACATGTATGTTAAGTAACTGAAATATAATGTAAGGCATCTAACTTTTAATTAACTTTCCAAGAAAATGCACCCAGAAATTCCTTGTTAAATGAAATATTTTTATTTTGCTCTCAGACAGTGTAAAAATATACAAAACTAAGAGAATTTGCTGTAATTAAGTTAGAGAAATAATTCCCTCCCCCTTTCTAATGTGTGTGAACAGAAGCAGTTGAAGCCAATGTAATTTAAGAATTAAACCTACAGCATGGGATGTGTGTCATTGGATTGCGATATTTTGTTTGTCCAAGGGCTTCGTTTCTCAGTTGGTCAGCTTCATTGCAAAAATAAAAATTGCCGGGGCTTTTTCCTGTAGTATGCTCTGGAAGACTCGGAATTAATTCTCATTAGCCAAATAGGTAATGTTAATAATATGCACAGCATCCACTATACATCCGTAATTCTCTGTCTGTTGTATGGGTATTCATTGGTTTGAAAACCAATCTTAGCAACTTGAACAGGATGAATTACTGCCTGCTCAAGTTGCTAAGATGACTATCATGCTAACATAAAAAAATTCCCACAAGTAATCCAAAAGTAACTCAATATACATTGGGCATTAGGTTTAGATACCACACCTAGAACTTTGCATGTCATAACGATTTTACAGAATCTGTACTGCTTTATATGTGTTCTTGACGTACAGTACACTGAAATCTAAATGTTATTTATCACATGCAGTCCTTATTTACATGCAACATGAATTCAGCATTCCACGCAAAACAAAAATTGGGGAAATCCTGTACAATAATTAAAGTTGTCTGAAGATGCACCTTCAGGATCAAAGGAATAACAATTGACAATATTGCCGAGAATGAAGCATTTTTGCAACAGAAAATCCAAATGGGAAAAAACTGTTGCTTTTATCTAATGGGAACCTGGAATGAGTTATTATTTCCTTACATCTCTGAAGAAATATATGTACATATTTGTTCCAAATCTACAGGTTGCTGTAAATGGCAATTAAAATATTTGCAAAGGATACACACTCAGGATTCTAGACATCGTACTGAGTGTGGTTAGTGTTACGTAGAACACTAGCAAGCGAAGGCCAACACACAGGGTCTTTTTAAGTGGAAAAATACAGATTCTATTAGTTTGTGGGGGGTTGGGGGGAACCATGTCATGTGCCACAACTCAGGCTCACAGCCTGGAAAAAATAAAGGCTCTTTGCACCGAATTTTACTGCAAAATGGACTTATTCTCTAACCCTTTTAACTGAGATATCAGAGTGGATTAATTATTACAGTTAATTTGAGATCCAAAACTCAGTGGCTTCAAAATGCATGGTTAGTTTCTCATGAAATGAATATTGCACACAGGCACACACACACAAACACACTGTTAATTCAGCCTCGCTCTCCCAGCCGGTGCTTCCAAACCACAGCTGACATGCCTGATGCTTTGTTTGCCATTTTCGTCCATGTGTCTGACCACCAAACCTCTATCCATGCTTGCAAAGAAATCAGGGTCGCGTGGCCAGATATACCAAGGGCCAACAGTGATTCTGCACACCATTGGCTTAAGACACGTGTAGGCAAACTAAGGCCCGGATCCGGCCCAATCGCCTTCTCAATCCAGCCCGCGGGCGATTAAGGAATCAGCATGTTTTTACATGATTTGAATGTGTGCTTTTATTTAAAATGCATCTCTGGGTTATTTGTGGGGCATAGGAATTCGTTCTTTTTTTTTCTCCTTTCAGAATGTAGTCCGGCCCCCCCACAAGGTCTGAGGGACAGTAAACCGGCCCCCTGCTGAAAAAGTTTGCTGACCCCTGGAGCCTTAAGACGTCTCAGGCAGCGTCATTTAAAACACCCCACTTTCCCTTTTATTAAACTTTGCACAAACATTGCATCTCCCATTTTGCGACGTGGCGAAGGCCCAAGGACTACTTAAGAGCTGCGGGGGAAAGCTAAGGAGACCCCTTCCCTCTCTAATTCATATATTTCATCAGAAAGCTAGTTGTTTCTTGGATTATACGTTGTCTGGCGTAGCACTGACAGGCACGCGTTTCCCGGAAGCAAATGCTTGCGGTGTGTGGAAACAGCAACGTGATGCCTTACCACTGACCAGATGCAGCAAACTGGAGTTGTGGTGATGGCAACGTGGGAGGGGGGGGGTCCCTAATGGAAAACCACCCCCAGGAAACCTAGAAGAAAGATTTCTGAGTTGCGAAAAAAAGATTGCTGCGCGATTGGTCTTGGCGACTGTCGGCAACAAAAGAGAGTGGGTTTTGTTTATATTCAATTCATGGTTTCCTTGAACTCGGTGCTGTGTCTGGAGTGGAAGCTGCCATTGTAGGGGCTTCAGAAGGGATCGTGTGGCAGCTGCGGGGGGGGCGCTGGGGGGGCTGAGCAGCAAAATCTTTTCGAAAGCGAATGCCGGGGGATCTCGAGTGGCCAAGAAAACATGGCGAGCCCTGGAAGGTTATTTTGTAGCACAAATAATGCCACGAGCGTTAAATTTACATCAATATGCGTAATAAATTGTGGCGGGGGCGGTTTTGGCAGCGCAGAGACCATACTTATGTCGCATCAAGTTTGGAGGCTTTCGCCTGTGGACATCCGTCCACTATCCTCGCTTCTAAGACATCTCTCATTTGCCAAAAATAAATAGAACTGAGAAATCTCAAAGCCTGTCTAGTTCTGTTTCAAATAAGCAATCAGTTCGAGCAATTGGTCATTGCCAAACAGCCACTTTTGGGTCTGGGTTAGGCAGGCCAGAGGTCCCACACACCTCAAAATGGCCTCCTACCAAATCTCATTGCCAGGGTGGCAACTTCCTTCAGCAAAATGGAGGCCCAAGTGACAGTGTCCAGGGAGCCCAGTTTGGTTCAAAGGCCACCAGTTGCTAAACTCAGCATCTGTCTCCCTCTTTCTTTCTTTCTTTCTTTCTTTCTCTCTCTCTCTCTCTCTCTCTCTCTCTCTCTCTCTCTCTCTCTGCCACCATTTCACGCAGGGAGTGGACAGGAGCACTAGCATTACTACATCAAGGTGGTCTTAGAATGGCAAGTGAGGAAGCGACTTTAATAAAGTATAGTGGCGCCCCCTACCAAATGATCTGGGAACGTCAGCTTCGAAAAATATTCGTCTCCTTGCAATCCAGGAAGCACCGAGGTTTGATCGTAGAACTGGTCATCTAGTGCCATGCAATATTCTTATAATTTCCATAAATGAATGAATTAAATTCCATTGTAAACATTGCTCTTTTCTTACAGTTGATGCTTAAATTGTGTGCTGCACAATGCACAGGCAAATATGCATGATGAAGTTGCCCTTAGGCAACAGAAATACTTGTCTTGGCCGTCACAATATATGTTAAAATGTTTGTTTGTTTGTTTGTTAAATTTATATACCGCCCTATACCCAGAGATCTAAGGGTGGTTCACATAAAAATACCACAGTATATAAAATAAAAATAAAAGCAATAACCCAATAATACCCCTCCCAAAAGAGCCACATTTTAAAAGGGTATGGGATGTTGATCAGGTCAACCAAAGGCCTGGTTAAAAAGGAACATTTTGGCCTGGTTTCCTACAGGTGTATAATGAAGGCGCCAGGCAAACTTCCCTGGAGAGAGCCATTGCAGAGAAGGTCCGCTCTTGTGTTGCCACCCTCCGGACCTCTCAAAATGTTCTAAAATGTTGCAAAGGTCAGTCTAAATTAGTGGAAGAAATGTGACTTGCCGCACCCTAGAAGGGTTCCAGGCCCTCTCTGCAGGGCCAGGCTGAAGACGGTGCAGTCAAACAGCAAGAGAAAATTATAGGTTGGGGACCCATAAACTTCCACGAGACAGCTCAGACTCTGGGGCTCAGATTCAAAAGAGGACCGGGACTCCTGCACCTTTAACAATAGTCCAGAAGAAGACATTCCAGAAAGCTAAGCTCGCATTACAAGCTACAAATGCTGCAAATCTCTCCTGTATGCAGCTATTAAGGTTGCAAGAGCCCCGGTCCCATACCCTACAACATTTCTCCAATGAAAATAGGTAAAGGTAAAGGGACCCCTGACCATTAGGTCGAGTCACAGATGACTCTGGGGTTGCGGCGCTCATCTCACTTTATTGGCCGAGGGAGCCGGCGTACAGCTTCCAGGTCATGTGCCCAGCATGACTAAGCCGCTTCTGGCGAACCAAAGCAGCGCACGGAAACAAGTTTACCTTCCCACCGGAGCGGTACCTATTTATCTACTGGCACTTTGACGTGCTTTCAAACTGCTAGGTTCGCAGGAGCAGGGACCGAGCAATGGGAGCTCACCCCGTTGTGGGGATTCGAACCAACAACCTTCTGATTGGCAAGCCCTAGGCTCTGTGGCTTAACCCACAGCGCCACCCGCTGAAAATAGTGACGTCCTATTCCATAACAATGATTTTATTATTTATACCTTGCTCACCTGGCTTGGTTGTCTCAGCCACTCTGGGGGGCTCCGAACATATTTAAAAAACATAATAAAACATTAAACTTTTTAAAAACAAAAGCTTCCCTATACCGGGCTGCCTTCAGATGTCTTCTAAAGGTTGTATAGTTACCTATCTCCTTGGTTTGAGGGGGGTGCATAACTCCATAGTCTCCAACATTTCTCCGATGAAAACAGGGACATCCTAAGGAAAAGCGGGTCATTCTGATATCAAATCAGAAACCGGGATTGCTTCTGTTCCTGGGAAACAGGGACACTTGGAGGGTTTGCTGTCCTCTGTCACGTCTGGTACATCCCTATCCCAGACAGGTTAAGGCAGGTGTGGAGAAGACAACAACTTGGGACATCCCACCCCAAAAAGGCCCACCACCTCAAGAAAGCATGAAAGAGCAAAGAAGGTTGGAGTCTGTAAGTGACATGGAGAGAGAGGTTTTATTGAACAAAGTCTGAGGACAGGAAGGGAGGTAATATAGGAACAGGAAAGGGCAAAGGAGTGGTGCAAAGGTGGGAGGCTCTAAATAGACTTGGTCCCAGTGAGACTGGTGTTTTTTTCCAATGCAATGCCAGGAGCTTAGCAGAGTTGCAACCCAGGTTTTGAAAGGCCTGCAGTTCAATGGGCGAAAACATGTTAATTTCAGTTTCTCATTTTTCTGAAATTCAGTTCTTCACATTTCCACATTGGTTTGCGAATATTTTGCTTGAAGGCCTCCTGAAAATTCACTATCATTCTAGTGCGAATTTATCCTAATATACCCTTTCTTTTTCGTATGCAGTTTTGCTGACTAGATTTTTGCAAGCATTTTTCTAAGGCATTTTCCCCAGGCATTTTGCCCTGGTAAATGCATTTTTGGGGGGGCAAATATTACTCAGCTGGGGAACTGCACCACCAAACCTGGAGAAGTGCAAATTTCGAAGGATGGCTCTGTTTTGATTCATACATTGTTGCACGTCAAATTAAGTCCACCTTTCAAATGTGAACTGAACTGGATTTCCCCCTCACCCCTACCTGCAGTTGATGAGACTTGCGCACATTTTGATACCTCATCTTGCTTCCTTTTGATCCTGTCTACGGCTGCAGCTGAAGCCACAGATCTTAACAAAGGTCTTTCCTGTGAACCAAACAAGGCTTGCCCTGATCCCAGGTTCAGGATCTGCACAAAATAGCATATTGCTAATAAAATCCTGCTAGCGTTCAAGGATTTTATAGTCGCAGGAGCAGCAAAGATTTTTACTCCGCTTTTCAACTAAAAGGGTCCACAAAACAAGATACAAAGAGAAATTAAAACATAAGAGGGAAACCCACAAAAGGACCTGGTCACATGAACACTCACCCCTACTGTGGCTTCCAGCCAGTGCCAGATTTATGTATAAGCTAAACGTATATGTATACAGTGGTACCTCAGGTTACATACGCTTCAGGTTACATACGCTTCAGGTTACAGACTCTGCTAACCCAGAAATAATGCTTCAGGTTAAGAACTTTGCTTCAGGATGAGAACAGAAATCGTGCTCTGGTGGCGCGACGGCAGCAGGAGGCCCCATTAGCTAAAGTGGTGCTTCAGGTTAAGTACAGTTTCAGGTTAAGTACGGACCTCCGGAACGAATTAAGTACTTAACCCGAGGTACCACTGTATAGCTTAGGGCCCCACTCTCTTGGCCCCCTCCAAAAAAAAACTAAAGGGGGAAAAACTGGATGTACATTTCCAAAATATAAGATAAAAAACAAATAAAATAAAACTGACATACAGCAATAGCGTTTTGTGTTGTGTAGGCTCCTGTGATGTAATTAATGGGCCCCACCTGCTAGCCTGCTCCCTAAAATAATAATAATAATAAATAAATAATATATATTTTTTATTTATACCCTGCCCTCCCCAGCCAGAACCAGGCTCATGGTGGCTAACACCAATAAAATTACAATAAAGCATAATAGAAAAAGAAAGAACAGTTAATTAAAATACGGGTTAAAATACAATTTAAAATGCAGCCCAGCCTCATTTTAGTAGTAGCCCATAAATCAAAACCATAAGGGGAGGGAAACATAAGGTTCAGACTGAGTCCAAACCAAAGGCCAGGCGGAACAGCTCTGTCTTGCAGGCCCTGAGGAAAGATATCAAATCCCACAGGGCCATGGTCTCTTGTGACAGAGTGTTCCACCAAGTCGGGGCCAGTACTGAAAAGGCCCTGACCCTAATTGAGACCAATCTAACCTCCTTGCGGCTCAGGACCTCCAAAGTGTTGTTATTTGTGGACCTTAAAGTCCTCATGGGGCATAAAAGGAGAGGCGGTTCCATAGGTACAAGGGTCCTAGGCCACATAGGGCTTTAAAGGTCAAAACCAGCACCTTAAACCTGACCCTGTTTAAGACCCTGTTTGCTGGTTTGCTCATTTCCATATATAGGGTGCCTACATTCTGCATGTGCAGATGGCTTTAGATACCTATTAGGTCCATAAATTACCATATAGCAAATATTCAACACAAAAAACAGTGGCAATTTGTTGCTGACAAAGGACAGCTGGACATATAAAGGGCCCTGTTGCCTTGAGTAGCTTAGGGCCTCATCAAACCTTCATCCAGCCCTGCTTCCAGCAACTGGTATACAGAATGATTTCTGCCTCTGACTCTGGAGGCAGAGCATTGACATCATAGCTTTTGGCCATTGATATAGCCTTCTCCTCCATGAGTTTGTCCAAACTGCTTTTGAAACCCTGATCTCAGACTTGCAATTAAAAAACCCCAACACCATTGGCCTGATCCAGCGGGCTCTTCTTCTGCTATTCCCCAAAAGGTGAGAAACTGCACTGTATGTTATGGTTTTTTTGGAGCAACGTCGCTGAACCTCCCAGCAGAAAATCACAATGGAGCAACTTCAGGCTGGTAACGTGCACTTCCTGAGATTTTTGTTTTTAAGTCTGCATGTACAGCTACAGAAATACCTGAGCTCTTGGGGTGTGGTCTACACACGGGGGGCGGGGCGGACACTATAAATAAGTCAGAAATTAAATCGTCATAACAAAAGAAAAAAAATTGCTACGTAAAAATCACAAAGAATATTTCTTTGCTCTCTGGCACCACCTGGTGTTGCATGTTTATAGTGCATTAGTGTTTTTTGTTTTGTTTTTTTTTTGTTTTTACTAACGTAGCTGATTCCTTGACCAGAGCAGAAGTCAGTGGAGGGCAGGCAAGGAATGATGGAGGGGAGGAATAACCCCCTGCCCCACAGATACATTCTGCCAAGTTTTGCCCAGAATAGCAATGAACGTCCATGAATCACACACAGAGGAATGTTTGGAAGCAAATGTACGAAATATGAAGAGGATGCAAATGACCTGTTTGTGTTTGGAGGTCTCCTCTTGGAAGCACCCAGAGCCTCTGATTTATTTTCCTTCTTACTTGCTTTTAACATCTGCTCGGGACTTTGGACTAAGAAGGAATATTTCATGCCACCACTTTTGCTCAAGTGTTGCAAGGAGCTGCCCAGAGGGCTTTGCACAATCAACATTGGAAGGGACAAGCGTGGGCTGTGGAGGGGAAGAGGTCAGAGGCTGGCAAATGAGCAGCAGCGATTGGGTCGGGAAGCAATGCTTCATTCCCAGGCAAAGCTGTCCAAGCCACTTGGACCCTTTCCGTCTGAGCTTGCGAGTTGCACGAGGTCTGCACGACAAAAGGCCCACAGGCTGACTGCAGGGCCCTCTGTTGATAGAGACTCCCCCCCCCACACACACATATCTGCTGCAACATGGCAAGCTGCCTCATGTTCACACCCTCCAACATTTCTCTGGCAAAAACAGGGACGTCCTCTTCCACAACAACAACTTTATTATTTATACCCCACCCATCTAACTGGATTGCCCCAGCCACTCTGAGCAACTTCCAACGTATGTAAAAACATAATAAAACATTTGAAAACTTCCCTAAACAGGGCTGCCTCCAGATGTCTTCTAAAGGTTGTATAGTCAGGGGCGTCGCAAGGGGGGTGGGGTGCAGTCTGCCCTGGGTGTCATGCCTAGGGGGGATGACAAAATCAGCTAGACTGGTGACTGGGAGTGGCCGCTGGGACCACATAACACCGGTCCTTAGAGATCTGCATTGGCTCCCAGTACGTTTCCGAGCACAATTCAAAGTGTTGGTGCTGACCTTTAAAACCCTAAACGGCTTCAGCCCAGTGTACCTGAAGGAGTGCCGAGGGCCTTCCTTCAGATGTGAAGGAAATAAGCAGCTATCTTATCTTTAAAAGACATCTGAAGGCAGCTCTGTTTAGGGAAGTTTTTAATATTGAATGCTGTATTGTTTTTAACACTCAGTTGGAAGCCGCCCAGAGCGGCTGGGGAAACTCAGCCAGATGGGCACGGTATAAATAATTATTTATTTATTTATTTATTATTATTATTATTATTATTATTATTATTATTATTATTATTATTATTGGTGTGGTGGTGCTCTCACCCATGGTGGGCGGATTTTCACGAGTGGTGTGAGATCGCCGTCATGAAAATCCGCCTGTTTTATGCAGTTGGTGCTCATATTTTAAGCTAAACAACTCTGGGCAATCTTCCCTTAAAAAAGCTCAACAACTGTGGGCAACATTCCCCAAAAGTGACAAAAAAAAAATCGCACCAGGTACTACCTGACCTTGCTACGCCTCTGTGTATCTCCTTGGCTCGGGGGTCACAAAACTCTGTGCCCTCCAACATTACTCCAATGAAAATAGGAATGTCCAAAGGAAAAGCGGGATATTTCTGGATCAAATCAGAAACCAGGATGGTTTCTGTGAATCTGGGACTGTCTCTGGAAAACAGGGACACTTGGAGGGCCTGCACTATACACAAGTAGCTCTTAAATTGATGTGAGATGCAGACCTTTTGCCACAGCCCCTGTTCCCAGCCTCCGCTAACCACTAGGCCACTCAAGAAACCACAGGCTTATGCTCTGATATCAGTGCCCTGCCTTTTAAAGCCTTAGGATTAATTTTGCAACTTGGGAGCAAGTTTGCAATGGGATCGGGGAGGGAATCTGCAACAATCCAAGATCCTGTCCTCCTCATTAATGAGCAGTGGTGCATTATTGATTCATCATTGGGGAAATCACAGTCATTTACGGGCCTGAGAAAAGAAACTCAACAAATATAGACAAAATATCCGAGTGGCAGGGAAGGACATATGTAGCTTAGTGGAGCCACCCAGTGGCAATTTTGACAAACAGCGACTGCTGTTAATTTGCGGCTGCTCCCTGATTCGCAAACACCTGTTTCAAAGATGATGTGGTGAAGTTTGTGTTTAGTCAGGGAAAGCAGTCCTGAGATTGCTGAAGTTGTGAGTTCGAATCCCACCCTTCCCAATCACAGGAGAGATGATAGTATCCTGCTACCATAGTTCGTGGGTGAAAGTCCAAGGTTCAATTTTCAATCAAAAGCATTTCAGGTTGCAGTATAATAATAATAATAATAATAATAATAATAATAATAATAATAATAATAATAATTTGTTATTTATACCCCGCCCATCTGGCTGGGCTTCCCCAGCCACTCTGGGCGGCTTCCAAAAAAATATTAAAATATTGTAATACATCAAACATTAAAAGCTTCCCTAAACAGGGCTGCCTTCAGATGTCTTCTAAAAGTCTGGTAGTTGTTGTTCTCTTTGACATCTGGTGGGAGGGCGTTCCACAGGGAGGGCGCCACTACCGAGAAGGCCCTCTGCCTGGTTCCCTGTAACTTGGCTTCTCGCAGTGAGGGAACCACCAGAAGGCCCTCGGTGCTGGACCTCAGTGTCCGGGTAGAACGATGGGGGTGGAGACGCTCCTTCAGGTATACAGGACTGAGGCCGTTTAGGGCTTTAAAGGTCAGCACCAACACTTTGAATTGTGCTCGGAAACGTACGTATGGGCTAGAAGCAGAGGCAACGCAATTTGTTGCCAGAAGTACACCACCAAATTCTGCCAGGGGCTGATGGGAACTGCAGTCAAAAACATCCCAAGGGTGGCAGATCAGGGAAGGCTAGAGTAGACAGTTCCAGGCTAGGTGAATGCCCGATCTGACTTGAACACAAATCAGCTACATCTGTACTTTACATATTGGTCTGGTGCCAAAGGATGGCAAGACTGAGCGTGTGTCAGGTCCCCAATCCTAGCAGTGGACTTGCCACTCTGAAAATGCAGTCGTTTGTTTCCACTCTTCATAGAGAGGATTAAAGAAGACCTAGAAATATCACTTAGGATAGATGAGAGGGCCCAATGTGGACAATGGATCTGGAGGGGAGAGGAAATTCCAGGGTCTTTTCCAAGGATTCTTCTCTTCTCATGAGGTGACCAAAGTATTGGAACCTCAGCTTCAGGATCTGTCCTTCCAGTGAGCAAGTAGAATCATAGAATCATAGAATCATAGAGTTGGAAGAGACCACAAGGGCCATCGAGTCCAACCCCCTGCCAAGCAGGAAACACCATCAGAGCACTCCTGACATATGGTTGTCAAGCCTCTGCTTAAAGACCTCCAAAGAAGGAGACTCCACCACACTCCTTGGCAGCAAATTCCACTGTCGAACAGCTCTTACTGTCAGGAAGTTCTTCCTAATGTTTAGGTGGAATCTTCTTTCTTGTAGTTTGGATCCATTGCTCCGTGTCCACTCTAGATGAAAAGATGGGATTCTCCATACTCAGGGGAACATCATTAGAATGGTTGTCACCTTCATTAAGGCGCTGGTACCAAGGACAGAGCAAATGGGAGAACCTAACATGGAACTGGCACTGTTCAGAGGTAAAATGATCTGGCAAGACCAGGATTTGAAGGTAGGCTTCTGATGAGAGGTCTTTCAAGACTTAGACAGCTCAGGGCTTGGAGAACTCCCAGGCTGCCATGGAAATGTCGTTGTCGTTGTCATCATCATCATCATCATCATTTAAGGTTATCGGAGCTGAGGACTACTCTCCAGTTCTCATATTTCTTCCAAACTGAGAAAGTAGTCAGGATCACTCTTGCAATTAAACTTATTTTGTCTAGTACTGTACAGTGGTTCTCAACCTGTGGGTCCCCAGATGTTGTTGGACTACAACTCCCATCATCCCTGAGCTCTGGCCTTGCTAGCTAGGGGTGATAGAAGTTGTAGTTCAACAACATCTGAGGACCCACAGGTTGAGAAAGGCTAACACCAACCGGTTCCTTCAGATGGAGGATGAATGACACCTTATTTAGAGACGAAGAAGTGTTTAAGTAGGCCCAAAAAACCTTGAGAGATTATTTTGAGATAAATATGAGCACCAATGTGGAAAAAAGAGTAATCTGGGACGCAAGTAAAGCTGTTATGAGAGGGTTCTTGATACAACAGAATGCATTAAAGAAGAGAATCCAAAATGAGAAGAAGGATAAAATTTTGGAGAAAATAAAGGAAAGTGAAAAGAAATTGAGAGCAAAACCAAAGTCGCAAGAGATTTTGAGAGAAATAAAGTTACATCAAGTGCAATACATGAAAATGATGAATCAGGAGATAGAATGGAAAATTAAACAAATGAGACAAAAAACATTTGAGTCGGCTAATAAATGTGGGAAATTGCTGGCTTGGCAAATGAAAAAAAGACAGAAATTAAATACAGTTACAAATTTAGAAGTGGAAGGAAGGAATATACAGAACCCAGCTGAGATTAGAAATTGCTTCCAGAGGTACTTTAAACAACTATATACACAAGGGCCACAGAAAGAAATTGACGTAGACCGATTTTTGAAAACAAATGGATTACAAAAAATCTCTCATGAAAATAAATTAATGTTGAACTATAAAATAACTGAACAGGAGATAGAAGGTGCCATTCAGAATATGCAATTGGGTAAATCTCCAGGACCGGATGGACTGACTTCTAGATACTACAGATCTTTAAAAGAATAGTTAGTACAACCTTTGAAAGAAGTCTGCAACGAAATAATGGAGGGGAAAAGGGCACCAGAGTCGTGGAAAGAAGCGTATATCACACTTGTACCGAAAACAGAGACTGAAAAGACGCAGCTTAAGAACTACCGTCCCATATCACTGCTCAATGTGGATTACAAAATTTTTCCAGACATCTTGGCTAAAAGACTAAAAAGAGTGTTAGTGGAAGAGATACATAAAGACCAAGCAGGCTTCCTCCCAGGTAGACATTTATCTGACAATGTGAGAAACATAATCAATATTTTAGAAAAATTACAAGTGAATATAAATACTAAGGCAGTTTTAATATTTGTGGACGCGGAGAAAGCTTTCGACAACATTTCTTGGAGTTTTATGAAGAAGAACTTACAGGGTATGGGGGTAGGCCAAGGCTTTGAAAACGGTATAAGTGCAATATATTCTGAACAAAAGGCTAAATTAATTGTAAATAATGTGGTGACGGAAGAATTTAAGATAGAAAAAGGGACACGACAAGGTTGCCCAATCTCCCCATTGCTTTTTATATCGGTCCTGGAGGTTTTGCTGAACATGATTAGAAGGGACCAGTTGGTTAAAGGTATACATGTCGGAGCTAAACAGTACAAATTGAGAGCATTTGCAGATGACTTAGTATTGACGTTACAGGAGCCAGAATCTAGTACCAAAAGGGTTTTAGAACTGATTCAAGAATTTGGTCAAGTTGCAGGATTTAAATTGAATAAGTTAAAAACCAAGGTTTTAGAGAAAAATTTAACACCAATGGAGAGAGAGAGGTTTCAGAATGAGGCAGGTTTAACAGTGGTTAAGAAAGTTAAATACCTGGGGATTAACATGACAGCAAAAAATGGGAATTTGTTTAAAGACAACTATGAGAAATGCTGGGCTGAAGTGAAAGAAGATTTAGAAATTTGGTCAAATTTGAAGCTTTCAGTGCTGGGTCGTATTGCTGCGGTAAAAATGAATGTATTGCCTAGAATGTTGTTTTTGTTTCAAACATTGCAAATTGTGGACAAAATGGACTGTTTCAAGAGGTGGCAGAGAGATATTTCTAGATTTGTCTGGCAGGGCAAGAAGCCTAGAATAAAATTTAAAATATTAACAGATGCAAAGGAAAGAGGTGGATTTGCCCTGCCAGACTTTAAACTTTACTATGAATCAGCAGCCTTTTGCTGGTGGAAAGAATGGCTGCTTCTTGAAAACACTGACATTTTGGATTTAGAAGGTTTTAACAATGTATTTGGATGGCATGCATATCTGTGGTATGATAAGGTCAAAGCACATAAAGCATTTAAAAATCATATTGTCAGGAAAGCATTGTTTAATGTTTGGATAAGATACAAGGACTTATTGGAAAATAAAACCCCAAGGTGGCTGTCACCGATGGAAGCGAAAGCTCGGAAAAAGCTCAATATGGAGGTCAAATGGCCGAAATATTGGGAAATTTTGGAACAAGATGGAGATAGACTGAAATTGCAGAGTTTTGAGAAACTAAAAAACAAAGTGCAAGACTGGCTTCATTATTATCAGATAATGGAGGCATATAATTTGGACAAGAAAATTGGCTTTCAGGTGGAAAAATCAAAATTGGAAACAGAACTGTTAGAACCCAAAACTAAGAATTTGTCAAGAATGTATAACTTGCTGTTGAAATGGAATACTCAGAATGAAACGGTGAAATCTGCTATGATTAAATGGGCACAAGATGTTGGACATAATATAATGATGGCTGACTGGGAACAGTTATGGAAGTTTACGGCATGTAATGCCTTAAGAGAGAATATTATGAAAATGATATACAGGTGGTACATGACACCAGTCAAGCTTGCAAAAATCTATCATCTGCCCGATAATAAATGTTGGAAATGTAAAGAAACTGAAGGTACATTCTTTCACCTTTGGTGGACGTGCCCAAGGATTAAGGCTTTCTGGAAGATGATCTATAATGAATTGAAAAAGGTATTTAAATATACCTTCTTGAAGAAACCAGAGGCCTTTCTCCTGAGCATAGTCGGCCAATTGGTGCTAAAGAAGGATAGAACTTTCTTTATGTATGCCACAGCAGCAGCAAGAATACTTATAGCAAAGTATTGGAAGACACAAGACCTACCCACTCTGGAAGAATGGCATATGAAGGTGATGGACTACATGGAATTGGCGGAAATGACTGGCAGAATCCGAGACCAGGGAGAAGAGTCGGTGGAAGAAGATTGGAAGAAATTTAAAGACTATTTACAGAAATATTGCAAAATTAATGAATGTTAGAATGATGTTGGAATGAAGCTAGGTGGTTTAAGCAGTAATGCTATAAAGGTGTATGTAAAAAAGGATTGATAACAGGTGAAAATTTAAAGTTACAGTATATTAAGTTAATGAATCATGAGAAAACAAAGAGGGAAAGAAATTGCTGACTTAAATAATTGAACTGGAATACAAAAAAGGGAGGTATGAGGAGGTCAGGGAAACAAGGATATGAATGTAAGCTTTAGAAAGATTGATTCATTTTCCTTTTCTTCTTTTTAAGTGTTTTTTATTCTTTTTTTCTATATTTTGTATTTTCCTTGTATTTTTATTTTTTGTTTTTGTGTAATTCTTTTTTTCTCTGAAATTTAATAAATATCATTTAAAAAAAAGAGAGAGAAAGGCTGGTCTAGTAGATGCTTTACCACTGATGGGGTGTTTTTTTCCTGTCGCAATTATAGAATTGTCAAGCTGGAAGGGACAGTCATCGATTCCAACCTCCTGCAATGCAGGAATCTTTGGCCCAACTTGGGACTCAAACTCACGAACCTGAGGCTAAGAGTCTTATGCTCAACCAACTGAGCTACATATGTGGGCGAAAATCCAGTGGAGGAGCTTTTGAGATGGTTTGCACCAGCTTGTGGAAGACTATTCTACACATGGCCAAAGTATTGGTTCCTCCCACTGATGGGTTCTAAGGTTGAGTGTGTGTGTGTGTGTGTGTGTGTGTGTGTGTGTGTGTGTAGGAGACGCTTTCTGTCTTAGGGTTTTTATGTTGTAATCTGTCCTGTGATCCTCAGATGAAGAGCAGTATAGAAATTATTTTTTTTAAAAAAGAGATTAGACTGCCTGTTGTCTCCAAAGACAGAGGGCTTAGCCAGCCCCCTTAGGAAGGTCTGGAGTGGAAGATTTGCATGGATTAAGCAAAACTTGGCATTTCTGTGCTGCTTCCAAGGGTACAAAGAGCTTCACATGCATCATCTGGCTACAACTGTTTACAACAGCCCTGTCGGGTAGTCACTATAATTATGCCCCAAGCAAGGGGACTGAGGCTACGAGAAAACCCCTTGCCTAAGGCCACTTAGTGAATTAATTAGTGATTCAAACTGATTACCGTATTTTTTGCTCTATAAGACTCACTTTTTCCCTCCTAAAAAGTAAGGGGAAATGTGTGTGCGTCTTATGGAGCGAATGCAGGCTGCGCAGCTATCCCAGAAGCCAGAACAGCAAGAGGGATTGCTGCTTTCACTGCGCAGCGATCCCTCTTGCTGTTCTGGCTTCTGAGATTCAGAATATTTTTTTTCTTGTTTTCCTCCTCCAAAAACTAGGTGGTCTGGTGTGTCTTATAGAGCGAAAAATACGGTAATTAGTGATTCAAACTGGGCACTTCCTGATTTACAGCTTAGCATCTTAGCCACTAGGCTACACCAGCTGCAGGAAAAACTAGGAGGAGGTATGGAGGACTTAGGGAGTTTTTGTGGGGGGGATGGTGTGGCCTGCTGCCTTTTCCGTACTGTCGAGAAGCACTAATAAGGATTCCCCGAAGAATTTATCCCCTTCCACAAGGCAAGGTTACAGGGCTTGATCTGCATCCACGTTCAGCCAAGCTGCAGTTTACCAATTAAGGAGGCCACTTTTGCCACCCTATCTCAGCTCAGGAGATCTTGGTTAAGGACGCCCTGAGCTGATAAAACAGAAAAAAAATTGGCCAAAACACATTGGCCCGGGTATTTTTGGGAGCCAGGCTCTTGCTCGTTTCTCTTAACCTTCTCTAAGTCTTCTGGGAAGCATACGGTCCAAAGATAACTGAGGGGAAAATCTCAGTAGCCCCTCTGGGATGGGAGTGTGGCGTGAGCTCCAACACCCTTCTGACCCGGGTTGGCTGTGATGGGAAATAATCCCACTTGAGACTACAGCTGCGAGAGTCTGATATAATGGCCTGCTCTCCCGTGGGCACACATCCCCTACAAATCCTTGCTGACAAAATCTGAAAGCTCTGCCCTTCTTCTCAGTTTTTGAAGGGACGCGGGTGGCGCTGTGGGTTAAACCACAGAGCCTAGGGCTTGCTGATCAGAAGGTCGGCGGTTCGAATTCCCGTGACGGGGTGAGCTCCCATTCCCCGGTCCCTGCTCCTGCTAACCTAGCAGTTCGAAAGCACATCAAAGTGCAAGTAGATAAATAGGTACCGCTCCAGCGGGAAGGTAAATGGCGTTTCCGTGCGCTGCTCTGATTCGCCAGAAGCAGTTTAGTCATGCTGGCCACATGACCCGGAAGCTGTACGCCGGCTCCCTCGGCCAGTAAAGCGAGATGAGTGCCGCAACCCCAGAGTCGGCCACAACTGGACCTAATGTTCAGGGGTTCCTTTACCTTTATCTAAGGGCTCTGCATTGGCTCCCAGTACGTTTCCAAGCACAATTCAAAGTGTTGGTGCTGACCTTTAAAGCCCTAAATGGCCTCGGTCCAGTATACCTGAAGGAGCGTCTCCACCCCCATTGTTCAGTCCGGGCACTGAGGTCCAGCTCCAAGGGCCTTCTGGCATTCCCTCATTGCGAGAAGTGAGGTTACAGGGAACCAGGCAGAGGGCCTTCTCGGTAGTGGTACCTGCCCTGTGGAAAGCCCTCCCTTCAGATGTGAAGGAAATAAGCAGCTATCCTATCTTTAAAAGACATCTGAAGGCAGCCCTGTTTAGGGAAGTTTTTAATATTTAATGCTGTATTGTTTTTAACACTTGATTGGGAGCCGCCCAGAGTGGCTGGGGAAACTCAGCCAGATGGGCGGGGTATAAATAATAAATTATTATTATTATTATTAGCGCATGTGCTCACTGTCCCAAGGCCCGAGCACGGTGGGGAGAGGGAAAAGGATCCTCTGTGGGGCAGTGTTACGCCACACCTTCACCCAGGACCCTGCTTTCCAGTGAAAGGTCTGCACAGGGAAGAATGAGGTTGCCTGTGTGCATTCTGGGGGTGTTCTTTTGTGCTCCCCCGCCCCCCGCTCCCAGCAGATAACTTCCCTCACCTTCTTGTATTATCCAGGGACTGATGGGAATTGTAGTCCAAAATGTCTGGAGGGTTGTCAAAGGTTGATCCTGGTGGCAGAGCCTTTAAAGGAGGGGAGAATGGATTCGTGAACTAAATGAATATTTAATTTTGGCACAATTAACTGCTATAATAAGAAATCAGTCAAATCAAAAATTTAAAAAGGAGTGGAAATGTTTCGATGAATATATGGCAAAATATTCCTTGAAAAAAGATATGCTAATATTAGCATATTAGATGTGCTAATATGCCTAGATTAAAACGTGAAGTACCAGATGGAAGAAAAATTAGTAAGGAAAGATAATAAGAATATATAGATGATTTGAGAAGGTTGTAGAATGCAAAGATTACTGTAAATTGTACAATGTGGAGGAAATCGAGTGGGGGCGGAGGGAAGTGGGTGGGAGGAGAAAAGAATAATATGATGGACTGAGCAAATAGAAATGTAAATGTATGGGGGGATGGGGAGGAAATGGTGTTGG
Organism: Podarcis bocagei; assembly: GCF_964188305.1. Classification (NCBI taxonomy): domain Eukaryota; kingdom Metazoa; phylum Chordata; class Lepidosauria; order Squamata; family Lacertidae; genus Podarcis; species Podarcis bocagei. The sequence continues at coordinate 12,172,265 of NC_138132.1, forward strand.
CTTTGGTACATATTGTAATGTAATATGTGAAAACTAATAATAATAATAATAATAATAATAATAATAATAATAATAATAATAATAATAATAATTAATAATAATAATAATAAAGTTTCAGACCATTAAAAAAGGGAAAATAAATAAAGGAGGGGAGAAGCTGGTTCAAAGGCAACGTCTTTAAGACAATCTCCACTCTCCCAAAGGGAACATGAGACTGCCTTAAAGCAGCTGCCTTTGCAAGTCTCCCTGCGTTCCCCCTTTACATCTGCAACATCAGGGGTCTAATGGGGAAACTTGCAAAGCCACATGGGGGATTTTGGCCCACGCAGGGGATTTTGGTGATGCAACAGTGACCACAGAGTTGGAAAGGACCACAAGGGTCATTTAGTCCAGTGTTTCCCAACCGGGGGCCATATGCCCCCCCCTAGGGGGGGATGTCCCAGCATATCCAAGTGGGGCACAGGTGAAAATTACGTAAATGGCTGGCTATCTGTTTTGCCAATCACAAGCAGGTAAGGGGACGGGCCACCAGGGGGCAGCCTAGTGCTTCTTTTTGCCACATGCATTTTCTTGGAGCAGGTCTGGTTTGTTTACAAGATCGCTGAGGCTTCTGTTTTGCCCACTGCTTATAGCTGCCGCCAGTGCTGGGCCAGGTGGCAGCGTGGGCCTGACTCTGCAAGGCAGGGTCGTTTGGTGCTGCTGACTTGCATCTAGTAAATAACTAAGTGTCTATTCAGAAGAAAGCTGCACTGAGTTCAGTGGGCCTTACTCTCAGGTAGTAGTAGTAGTAGTAATAATAATAATAATAATAATAATAATAATAATAATAATAATAATAATAATAATAATAATAAACAACTTTTATTTATATCCCGGCCAAAGCTAGGCTCAGGGCGGCTAACATCAGATATATAACATTGGTATAAAATCAAACAATAATTAAATTGCCTGGTAAAACAGGTCAAAATCAGATTAAAGTCTAATTAGATGGCTTTCTGCAGGGTTAGGGTTGGGAACAGTAAGTGCTCATCGGCCCAACTGTTTATGCTGATCTTATATGGGCCTGTGAGAATGCTGGGAGGCCTCTTTCATATTCTTATACAAAAAGAAAAGGGGAGTCAGGCTGAGTCCTTACCAAAGGCCTGGCGGAACAACTCTGTCTTGCAGGCCCTGCAGAAAGATGTCAAATCCTGCAGGGCCCTTATCTCTTGTGGCAGAGCGTTTCACCAGGCTGTGGCCAAGGCTGTAAAGGCCCTGGCCCTGGTTGAGGCCAGCCTAATCTCTCTGAGGCCCGGGATCTCCAAGTTGTTATTATTTGCAGACCGTAAGTTCCTCCGGGGGCGTACCGGGAGAGGCGGTCCTGTAGGTACGAGGGTCCTAGGCCGTATAGGGTTTTAAAGGTTAAAATCAGCACCTTAAACCTGATCTTGTACTCCACCGGGAGCCAGTACAGATGGTATAGCACTGGATGAATGTGATCCCACCGCGAATACCCCGTAAGGAGTCTCGCCGCGACATTCTGCACCTGCTGAAGTTTCTGGGTCAGTTTCAAGGACAGCCCCACATAGAGCGAGTTACAATAATCAAGCCTGGAGGTGACCGTTGCATGGATCACAGAGGTGAGATCAGGGTGAGAGAGGTAAGGGGCCAACTGCTTAGCATGGTAGAGATGGGAAAATGCCGCCTTTGTTGTAGCTGCAACCTGCGCCTCCATAGAAAGTGAAGTGTTGAGGATTACACCCAAACTCTTGACAGAAGGCGCTGGCACTAATTGCGCCCCCACAAGAGATGGGAATTGGGTCCCCAGCCCCGTATTGTCCCGACCCAGCCAGAGGACCTCTGTCTCCAAAGGCTCCCACGCAGCCATCCAGCCACAGCTTCCAAACATCTTATCAGTGTGTCTGGGGCCGAGTCAGGTTGGCCATCCATCAACAGATAGAGTTGGGTGTCATCAGCGTACTGATGGCAGCCCAGACCAAAGCTCCGGACAAGCAGGGGGAGGGGGCGCATAAAGATGTTAAAAAGCATTGGGGAGAGAATTGCACCCTGCGGCATTCCACACACCAAGGAGTGGCGCGACGATAGCTCCTCCCCTAATGCCACCCTCTGTCCCCGACCAGAAAGGAAAGAGCGCAGCCATTGTAAGACTCTGCCCTGAATCCCCACGTCGGCAAGGCGGTGGTCCAAATGTTCATGATTGACCATGTTGAAGGCTGCTGACAGGTCTAAAAGGATCAGCAGCCCCAACCCGCCTTGATCCAGCTGCCTACGGAGATCATCTGTTAGGGCGACCAAAGCCATCCCGGTCCCATGACCAGTGCGGAAGCCGGACTGGAATGGATCCAAGGCTGATGTTTCATCCAGAAATCCACCAAGCTGTTCAGCAACTGCTCTCTCCATCACCTGACCCAGATACGGAAGATTCGAAACCGGGTGGTAATTGGTTAGATCTAAAGGATCTAGATTATTTAAGAGCAGACGCATCACTGCCTCCTTCAGCTCCCCTGGGAATGTCCCCGTGCCAAGGGACAAATTAATGATGTCATCTAGGGGGGCCCACACCTTGTCTGGACTGGCACGGGTCAAGAGGGCAAATGGTGGGCTTTCCAGCTCAGAGGAGTCTGTCCACATTGGCTGGGAGTATCCAATCAAAGTGGTCCAATACTGGACCCAAAGACAGGCGAGGTAAAGTTTTTGGGGTGCTATAGTGTTTTATCTAGGCAGCCAGGGCTTCTTTGGATGACAAGATCTTTTTGCACCAGGTCAGTGAGGACCACTTGCTTTTTAAAATTCTCCCATATATACAGAACTCCCTGGTGCCTTTTGCAGACCCTCCAAGTGTCCCTATTTTCCAGGGACAGCCCCAGATTTACTGAGGTCATCCCCGTTTCTGATTTGATCCCAAAATATCCCGCTTTTCCTTGACATCCCTATTTTCATTGGAGCAATGTTGGAGGGTGCGGAGTTATCCAATCCCATAGCCATCTGAAGGGAGCCCTGTATAGGGAATATTTTTTAATGTTTAATGTTTTATTATGTTTTTATATATGTTGGAAGCCACCCAGAGTGGCTGGGGCAAACCAGTCAGATGGGCAGGGTATAAATAGTTATTTATTATTAAAGAATAGGACGTTCCTATTTTCATCAAAGATATGTTGGAGGGTATGCTTTTGGACTGTTATCTGTAGGTTCCCCCTCTGTGTCAAATAACTGGAGTCAAATAAGTGTTGTTTACTTTTTACAATACATGGAAGATGGATATCCCTCTTTTTACAAACAAAACATTTAAATAGCTACCATTCAATCAGTAGGGTGGGGTCCACAGGAAGGTAACAAGGTTGGAAGGGGGTCACAGTCAGAAAAAGGTTGGGAAACACTGATCTAGTCCAACCCCCTGCAACCCAATAATCTTTTGCCCAATGTGGGGCTCAAACTCACGTTAAGTCTCATGCTCTGCCGACTGAGCTATCCCATCGGCAAATGCTTGCTCACACCAGGGACTAGGTCAGGGGCTGAGAACCTGTGGTCCTCTAGATGTGGCTGGACCACAACTCCCATCATCCCTGCCCTTGGGCCCCCCAGGCTGATGGAAGTTACATCTCAACCACCTATAGAGGGCCACAGGTCCCCCAGACCCTGTTACAGAGGGAAGTCTGTGACTCAACAAGTTGGAGGAAGACCAGAAGCTCAGGCCCTTTCTGCACCTCTGCGTAGTCTCATAGCCAGATCCTAATGGCACTTTATGCATAAAGGGGCTCAGCTCTCTTTACTTTGTGAAAGCGCATGCCATGATTTTTTTTCTTGAAGGTGCCGATGCTCGTGTTATTCCTTGCCTCTGTTCTGCCTAACACACTTACAATGTCAGCAGCTGGCATCCTTAGGCAGCCGACAGGGCCCACAGCTGTTCCTGTCTAATGGGTGGGGGGGGGAGGGAAAGGAGTAGAAGCCTCTGAAAGACTCGATTACGACAGGCATACATCCAAGTTGTTTGTGCAAGACATAAGCTGCGGGATCTCCTCCCAGAAGCAGAAGTAGTGGATGGGAGGTGGTGTCTGTTTTCATATACTGTATACACCTCTGCAGGATCTTGGTAATGATTTATAGGTCTAGAATGGTTTTGGAGTCGGGAAAATACCAAACCAAACACTGAAATGACTAAAAAGAAGTGGGAGAGGAGGATCTGAGGCCTAAAGAGGGTGACACCAGGGGGTAGTATGAAGGTTTGATTTTGAGGCTGCGAATCATGCTAAGAACTCCAGTTCCAGTTGAAACGCCGCCTTCAGCATTACATAAACAGCAGAAGGCAGAAAAACCTGATGTACTGGGCTATTGCCAATTCAATTTCTTTGGCTGATGGCTGACATCTAAATGCCAAGGCATTTAGTGGAGAATCTTCAGTGTCACTGTATTCTGCCTTCCCTGGTAGCATCCACCCCCTTGGAATCTGGATAGCCAAGCCCGACAGCTGTACTTGCCTATTCTACATTAACAGATGATTTTTAATGTATCAGAGATAGGAGTCTGTGGCCGGTATCTGGATCCTCTGTATTCTAGTCTGCAGTGTCAGGCAGTGGCAATGGGTCAGTGCGTCTTACAAGTTAACCAGAAGGCTGATGGTCCAAGCCCACCCAGGGATGGCTGTGGGCAGGATTCCTGCATTGGGGGGGGGGGTTGAACTAGATGGCCCTCTGCTTGCCTTCCAACTCTGTGATTCTACGGCTTCTATGACCAGGTCCTCAGCAAGACTGACTCACCCAATTTTTGTCAGCTTGGCCAAAGACTACTAGGGGTAGGCAAGGGCTCTTGGCTTCCAAAACAGTATCTCCCATCATCTCTAACAACTTCTCACTAATAAAGAATGGAGGAATTCACTCTAAATGTCCTTGCTCCTCCTCCCCTTGCTCTTGGGATAGGCTTATCTGTTGTGTGGAAGGGTATAGGCCCTGCCCCCTTGCCAAACTAGTCACCTCAGTGACTCTTGGGTGGCCGGGAACTCCCTTTGGCAGCAGGCATACCAGCCTAACTGCCTTTCCTTGTTGAACAGGGAGCAAGGTTTAATCACTACAGCAGCGACTGTAAGCCAGGACTCTTGTGTCTCAGCCTCTGATCCTGGTAAAACTGAAATATGAATCCAAGCGGTTGCAAATACTATTCTTTATTGACATTTGCAAATACAATACATTAAGAATCGTTTGTCAAAAAAGTCTTTTTTTATATAAAAAAATACAACTTTTTAAATTACATGTTTCTGGCCTCTGGCCCTCCCACTGCAGTCAAGCAGTGTCCTCAGCTCAGAAATTCAACCAGAACGGGCGGCCGCACCACCTTTTTTTGAACCCTATTATTTATATTATGTACAAATAGCCACAGAACTGACAAGTTCCTCCAAAAAATGACTCAAGTTTCCACTTCTATCATCACTGGCTCTCCTGCCATGGGATTTGGATGTATACTTAAGAATGGAAGCCCACCCATAGGTTCCGATTTGAAGGAAAATAAGTTATTTCTCTTTTTCCAGGAAAGTAGGCAACATAGCATGCCCTGCTACTGGCCTTGAGAGGTGTACCTGCAACTCTGCAAAATGAGAATGCTCTCCACCTCTGCAAAAGAGGTCAAAAACACAAGTACTGGTAGTGAGCATGATGCACATACCAACTTATTCCAAAAGGGTTTCAACGCCCCTTTTTTGCTTCATTATCAGGACTAGATGGCTCTCCAAAAGCTGTCCCTTTCACTTCAAAATGAGGAATCCACACTGAGTGGGTGCCTCTAGCCAAGCCCTACTTACACCTGAATGTCAAATAAGACCATTCCCAGTTGCTCTTTCAAAGCTTCAACCTATACAAGGAACAGCTGCAGCACAATTCTAACTCCCTGAAGTCCCATCGCTGTCAAGATCCAGCCCTGCCCCGCGACGGGACAAAGGTTTCTTGGCTAAAAAGAAATTTCCTTCCTGAAGTCTACATCCAATTCACGTAAGCCATGTGGTAATCGGGGAGTAAAAATGAAGTGCCCTGTGAGAAGAAAAAGATTAAGAGTGAAAACCAGGATGGATGCCAACTCCATACACATTTATCTGTTGTCATCCAGGCACCAGGAGGGCTGGTCCCCCACCCAACCCCCAGAGAACCTTTGGGACTCTGTTCATTTGCTGACACCTATGGGATTTATGCTACTGATACTCTTCTATTTTGGTTATTTTTTCTGGTTCGAGGGCTTTAAGAAAACCAATCTCAACTTTCACAATTTTAATTTCTGTCAAAAATGTTTAAATAAAATATATATGGAGGACCCAAGTCTTGCTGAAAAACAGCAGCAATGGAGCTAGCCCTTACATCAGTGGTGGCAAGCCTGTGGCACTCCAAATGTTGTTGAACTTCCATCAGTCCCAGCCAGGATTGGCAAAGGTCAGGGAGGAAGATGAGAGGTTCAGTCCAGCAACATCTAGAGGCCCCAGGCTTCCCACCCTATCCTGCACCAATCAATCAATAGAAGACCTTAGTCAGCAGGTTCTGGGAAACTGAACAAGTCTCAAAATTAGGACAAACACATATTGTTGCAGTGTCATTTAGTATCACTTGTGAAAATAGTTCAACTGCAGAACATCTGAAATTGTCCTGGCAGAAACATTGGCTTATTAGTTAAAAGCAAAGCTAAACTATTTGATTTTTACATTTATGTATATATAAGTGTGTGTACACACACACACACACACACACATTTTATTTTATATGCAAATCAGGGACCTTTCCCCAAAACTTCAATATGGTGAAGTATACAGAAAAGGTTTCCTACATACATGCTTACTTACAGATGAAGGAGAAAATATGCTAACACATTACCTTCTGTTAGTAATTACAGGATGTAACTCTATTTTGGTTTTGTAGTTTGGAAATATAACTGTTCAACTGACTTGAACTTGAAGCACTGGACATTTCATGTCAACCAATACCCAGACAAAAAGCCCCTAACGCCACTCGCAAAATTAATCTTCTGTGTTGAGCCAATGGAGCAAGATGACAGCTGACAAGTAGGGGGAAATGCTAAGTTTTCGGAGAGTGTGAAGACGACAGATACAATTGCAAGCCAAAGTGGAGGGAACATACCTAAATTTCCTAGTAGCTAAAGTTACCAGGCCTGGGGAATAACGCTTTCCAGTAACAGACGGCGACCCTCCTCATAATCATCTTCATCCACATTGACCAGCAGTCGGATAGCCTCCTGGCCCACGGCCTCTTTGAGAGAGTCCGTGATGAAAACCCCTTTCAGTGCTTCTAGCAGTGAGCCATTCATATAGTCGCTCCAGAAGGCATCAAGGTAGGATAGCTCTGAGAACTTGATGTCACAGATTATTGAGCCCAAGTCACGGGATTTCAGGATGGTGTTGGACTGCCCAAAGACATCAAACTGCCGCTCCAGATGGTTCTGCTTGTTTGACATCACATTCTGACGCAAGACAGGGTCATGCTCACAGTATTCTGCACGAACACGGAGCCGGATGTCTGAACAAGACACACAGAACAGAGAGAGAGAGAAAGAGAGGGAGGGGAAAGGAAGAAAAAGAGCGGCATTAGAGCTGGAGGTCGCAAACAGAGCACGCAGACAAACACATGGTCATGCAACAGTATTCCAGGGTTGGGCTGTTCAACAGCCATGAGCAGGTGCTGAACATCAATACCAACCAAGCTGAAGATGCAGGCCACCTAAGACTCCTGAAGAGTTCAGGTTCCTTAAGATGGTCAGTCCCAGCAAGGGGTGTTCACTCTCGTTTTTGAAGTCTACCTTTGGCACAAAGTTACAGCTGAACTCCAATAATCACTTACTAAAAACATCTCAATTCTCACTCCAGAAACATTACTCTAGTACTGCCCCCCCCAAATCATTTTTGTTGAGCTATCTGCACCAATCCTGAAAAGTCATCCACAACAGCAAATTCTTCAAAAGGCTTCACGCCATTTTCAATCCAAAATCTTGGAAATAAATTTTCCAAGTTAATATAGCTTGTTGTTACGTGACGGCATTATCAAACTGGACCACTGCTTTATTAAGGGCCATGAGCCATTCTTGACTTGGTAGGGAAACGACTTGGGGAGATCCTGAACTAAAGCTAACTACTGACAGCCAGCTGGACTCTTTGGCAGGAAAAACTTGAAATTTTAGCTAATTAAGTTCTAGCCATCTCGTGAGTGACTTGCTGCAACAGATGTGTACTACCATGCTCTAGATGCCCCAGCAATTACTGAAGTTCAGCTGTAACTATGGACATTGGGCAGGTTTGTGTTTTGTTCAGTTGCCCAAGGTATTATCAGCATTGTAGCCGAAAATTTAAAAGGTTCAAGAGGGAGGGAGAAATGGAACAAATACAGAGTAGGATATGTTTTAAAAAATGAGGCAGGTGGTGTATTACATACGCTCAACAAGGCCGTCAGCTTTAATTTCTCTGTGTCTTGTGGTCATCACCTGTAGAAGCATTAACTCAAAGTGCAGTCACAGCCCTTTACCAGCAACTTTGTACGGCCTGGAGCCCACACCCACCCATACGAGTTAGCTACAAGGCAGCTTTTGGTAGCCGGTTGCTAGTTTTCAACCAGCATGACAATTAGAACCCCTCTTTCCAGATGGGCAACAGCAGAGCTGTGCGACAAATTGAATTTGACAATTGTCCATGTAAAAAAGCCTAGAGCTTATACTAAGAGCAGTGCCATTTCCACCCCAAAATAAACAATGTACTGTAAAACTTGAGTAAGGAACAGATGTCCACAATTTCTCTTGACATTGTACACCAGCAACTGCTTTGCCTTGATAGGGCAGCACATTAAGAGCTCGGCTGTAGGACCCACTGGAAACCTTTCTCACATTCCAACCACAAGCTCCCACCCAATATGCTATATGCAGAGTAACTGAGAGGTTTCATTTTATTGGTACTGTACTCAGCTTAAGATATACAACTTTTGCATCCATGGTTTGGCATACGATTTCATCTAAATACCCATCCCACCCACTTTCCAATATAAACAGTTCTCTGAAGTAAGAATGATAGCAGCTGTCAGAGTTGGCATCAACATACTGGCACCTCTTGAGTCAGTTATGTCTCACTTAAGTGCCTGGAGGGCTCTTCCTCCCCCAGGACAGGATAAAAGCCTCAAATTATTGACCATGGTGGGGGGAACCCACAGCTTTTATTTCAAAACAAGCAGGATGCACATCAACTGCAAGACTGTGGGGAGAGGGTTTCTGCACAACTCAGTTGTACAAGGTCGTTAATTGTTCCATGGCCATGCTCAGTCAGTAGTAATGCAAGCCCTGAGCAGCTGCATCTAATTAGACACTTGACCTATATAAGCAATAATGAAACCAACTGAGGCAGCACAAACAACATAGTACCCACCCAACCCTCCACTTTCAGGCCCCAGTCCCAGTGAAATAATCCCACTGTGGTTTCTGTTTGGAAGTATAGACAGCTTCAAAACACGCCACTGAGCCACATACTGTAGAGGCTTCTGCCAATGTCTTTTCCCAAGTTTGAATCACAGTAACAAGAGTGAAGAAGCCCCCAAGTTAATTACCACTAAAGTAGGATGGTTTCAGAGATTGAGGCCTGTCACCTCATCATCCATGCAACCCTTTAGTGTGTGTTCAGCATTAGAATTAGAAAACTCAAGTTATCAGTTTTCCAGAAAAGAACTGGGAACAGCATAGAGTACCAATTCAGTTCAATTCCATATACTACATTACCCCACCCACCTTTGACACACATATTTACAGGCCAGCAAAACCCATTACAGACAATGCTAACCGCGCAAAAATGCCTCCACTGTGCAGAAGGCAACAAGTCCCAGAGTCCAAGGCAGTGTCCCTCACAGCTTGTTTAACAAGAGCGCTGCAGGGTCCAGATGCAGGTCGCTTCTAACATAGGAGAAGCGGTGAAGAGGCAGCTGAAATAATCATGAGGGCCACACTTAAGTTTTTGCTTTTTTTAGTTTGTCTGGGTATTTTTGCCAGTGTCTGGTACTTGGCCCGCTTGCCTGGGCCAATACTTATGCTTTTCCAGGGATGAATTTCAACTGTGGACCGAGAGAAACATGGTTCAAGACTTTTAGCACATGGCAACATCAAGAAATCATTCTGAGATTCAATATGGCAAAAGAACACAAAATGGTGTGAAAACCCTGGCCTCACTTCTAGGTAAGTTGATAAAGAGCGACTGCTGCAGATACCAGACACAACATGGGAATTCTCACTGCAAGGACACAGGGTGCATGTTCTTCCTTATTCTTGACAACCACCAAATGGCACATGTATCAATGCAGGTTAACATTCATTGTGCTGACAGATTTATCATGAGAGAAATAACCAAGCAATGCAAGTGGATTTTGAAGTGAGAAGTGTGGAAGATTTTAGAACTATTAATTGTTAGCAGATCATCCATCAATGATAAATGTTGACCAGCCAGAGGAAAAACTGTCCAAGAAAACTGATGGAAGCAGGTAAAGTAGTTAAGGGAATGTTTATGCCCTAAGGAAAAAGGATTAACAGGAGCCCAGGATGATTCCATAGCAGCTCACAATGGCCTGATATCTGCAGCAGTAGCTATTAACATAACTAAGGGATCACGTGATAAGGGAGCTATTTGCTTTTCTATCTAGTAGAGCAAAACCTTTAATTTGACTGGCACTTGAGACATCAGCTGATGACTGTCCCACAAGAGGCACAGTCCTCATAGTTTTAATACGCCCAGCCCGTTTACGTCACTCTGCTGGAGGTTTGCAGCATATGCCCCCTACAGTGCCAGTTTTGAGTGGCTCTGTACACGATCACAATCCCAGGAGCTGCCAATGCAGCCTTGTCCCCACTGACCACGAGAATAGCCAACATGCCTTTACAAATTGGCTGTTTGAGAGGCTGGCATGCAGGGTGGGCTGCCTGTGGTTCCTCTGGAAATAGGTAACTCAGCACACATTTAAACACAGATTTGCTTTCACATAGAACTGGTGGAAATCTGGGTGCATGGATTCATTTACCTTTGCGAGACCATTCTGTGAGAGGAGTGCACAAGAGAGACAGAGTCTCTTTATCATCAACTTTTGCTTAGTAACCTGGAATTTAAATGGTGGATTGAGAAAGAATTGGCAGAAATCAAGCAGCAACAAAAAAAGAGATCATTTGGGGGTTTGTATGCTCTTTTTCAGTAACTAAGCTCTAGCTTCTGCAGGCTGAAATAGCTCAGGAGGTTGCAAACTGGAAAAGGAGATCAGTTTCAAACTCCCAAGCTTAGGTGTGCAATTCAGAAGGGTTATAAAATGCAGAGCTTATTTCAGAAGCAGCTGCCTGGAAAACAAGGGTCAAGCTCTGCCCCAGTGAAGCAAGGCAACATCATCAAGTATACAGGCAACAATCTAGTGTTGAATGGAGCTTACAGTTTGATCCTTGCACCTACCCGGCAGAAGCCTTATAGCTGCACCTTGAAGTTGCAGTTTTGACACTCATTGTATTATTTTTGAACCTTCTTCGTTAGAACCCATTGCCTGTAAATTGGTCAGATGGTAAGACAAGTGTTTTTGTGCATTCGCTTTTGTTTCATTTGCATTGCACTGACACAAAGACAATAGCACATTGAGCTATGTAGGGATCCTACACCAGCCCCTAGCACCCACCTGCTGAGTGAGAGCAGCTTCAAATGTTACGTGCAACACAATGCATTTCTGGGTAAGAAAACTGTAAACACTGTGTGTGTGTTGTCAAATTGATGTTTCACAGTTTCCCTATACAGAACATCTCTCCATATAGCAACATGTATCTGAAGCTCTAAGTTAGAAAAGGGTATATGCTGGCGTTAGAAATAGACATTCAACACTGAACTTAAAATCAAGCCAGAAATTTGGATATAATTCACTTAACTGAGTTTTAATATGAATTCAGAGGCGAGTCTGGGATTTAAGAAAAATCCAGTTTGATGGGTTGGTGTTACGGACCAAGTCAGGAGAATTAACCCCTTTCGAAAGTCTGATACAGAACCAGTGCGTAGTATAGTGTGCTATAAAATAAACATGCAAACTCAACAGATGAGTCTAACAGAAAGATGTACAACAAGGCTCTCCAGGAAATATTACAGCTATGTTACTGGTGAGCACGTACAATTTTGGAAACAACTTAAGAATGTGGACAAAGTCATTCATAAGCTTGACCACCTCTTAATACTATTTAGTGCCGGAGCTGTGGCACTCATGACTCCCTTGCTCAGGAATCGTACTTTCTGAAGATAACTAGCTTCATAATCCTCAAAATAGTTTTATGTTATTCTATACAAAATTATGTACCGCACATCAAAAATCTCCAGAACCTCACTGTTCTGAAGAATTCACTGAATTAATTGGAAATATATAGTTTCAGCAAAAGTTGCATTTATTTTTAATTTATTTTTAATTGGAGATGATTGAAGCAGAAAAATGGCAACTACCATGAATGAAACTACCTCATGTTATAGGGCATGATGTGTTTTGTTATTACAAAAAATAACATCAGAGTAGCTAAACCAGTCTCTTTCCAAAACCAGCATATCACATGTAATGGTGTACTGACATTAACAGCCTCCACATCCCTCCCAGCAACTGGTGCCAAGGGATTAGTAGTCTGAAGGCATCCTTTCCTCATTTATAAAGCTTTCTTTTTGGTCTTATGTTGCTCTCAGAAAATTATGCCTGAAGGGCAGGGTATGTAACTGAAGTAGTAACTAAATAGAGCTGGACCTTCTAGAGCACTATCAATAAAATAGGTACCGAACAGAACCCTGGGAATTGAAGACAACATAACAAGGAGTGGGTTAGAACCTTCCCACCCTCACCCCAAAGAGGGGGCCAAAGCTCCCATTCCCCAACTGCACTGGAATGAAGTCCTATTGCCAGATTTGTACAGAAATTAATAGTGCAAGCCAAAACTCAAGTTCACTGACATAGAACAAAACTGACAGCACTGCAGCTACATATATATATTTTCCTCCCCCCAACCCTTTCCCCATTTGGCTCCAGCCAGAGAGAAAATGAATCACTGATCAGACCCTTAACAGAAACCAAGCTGCTAATGAGCATTTTAGAATGGTTTCATGGCATTATAAAAATACTTTGTTCAAATCAAGGGCGCCCCCAGAAAAAAAGCACATGCAAGGCTGACACCTACCACAGGTGACTTTCGTGGGAGTTTGGACCTCCTGCATTGGAGCATTAGTTGATTTAGCTCCCCGCCGCCGGCGGGAAGTAGACTTTGACCGGCCTCTGCTTACTCGTTTCCTTTTGCTCGTATTGGAGCCTAGAGAGAAAAAGCCGGGCATAGGCAATTATTTACACCAAAGCCTGGCAAGGAAAGCTCAGATTCCATACAGCTACTACTCCTAACCCCCTCCTCCAAATAATCTGATATCAAATGCAAACTATTTAAATTGCTGCCTTTCATCGGAGAGAAGTTATAAACTAGTAAAAATGTATCCACAATTGTAGCAGACAAGACATAAAACAGCTACGTAAAAACTGATGGCATTGTATATTTACTACACAAAAGGAATGAAACCATACACCTCCCCGCCACCCCTGCAGGCTGTACAACTCACACACCTGTCTCCCACTGATCATTTCGAGGCTCTGCAGAGGCTGAATTGAGACAGTTGTCCATCTGCCGGTCGGATGAAAGGACAGATGGTCCATAGGTGTATCTCTCAGGAGAAACTATGTTTTTTTAAAAAAAAATATCAAAAGGTAGACACTATGTCAACTGGGAAAAACAGTTCTAGAAGAAAGCAACATCAAACCTGTCAAATCAGTTCATAAGTGCCTAGAATCAGAATATTCTGAGCTAAGCAATAGCAGACATAATACCATAAAGATATCCACCCCCCTATCTTTCTATTGCTAAAATTCTGGCCAGAAAGCTGAGTTGGAAGCTAGGATAATGTTCATTCAAGAAGGAACTTTATTTCACTCAATTCAGCCAGGAAGTCAAAGTTAATGACACTGGCTTGTATACAATGTTACGTCTTTCTCAGAGTATATTCACTGAAATGAGCGACTTGGGTCCACTAATTTCAACCGATCTATGCTCAGAAAACAGATACTACCCACTTGCTCTCTACTTTTCTGGCTCAGTACCTGTACGCTGCCTTTTCATAGTGACATATGGCAGCAGATCATGCCTTGTCAGTACTCTCAGGAGCTGCAGAAGCTGCACGAAGTTGGTTTCATCACATTTGCCCCTCCTCTCTAGCTCCAGGAGCAGTTGTACACCATTCTTGGGCAGTTGCCTCTGAGCAGCAACTTCAAGACTGCCATCAGTCTTGCCCAAGCTACATCGCCATTGATTTTTCCTCTTCCAGCTCTCCAGCACAGGTGAGGTAGTCTCAGAACCACTCTCTTCTGCTGCTGCCACAGCCCAAAGGGCAGGATCCAACGGGTGAGTCCAAGGCTGTGTCTCATCCAGAAGGAAAGAGAGTGCATCCATGTCATTCTCTGTAAGCTGGGAACCAATGACCTCAAACATTCGATGCAGGGAAATCATCCCATAGTACTCTAGACATTCTTCCTCCTCCCATATGTGGGCAAAGATTGGCCTTCTCATGTCAGCCATATGGAGACACTAACCCCAATAGGGATTTACTGTTATGAGCTAACAGAACAGAACAGATGTGCTGTGCTCTGAACACCACAGGAAAGAGACACGTTTTGGCAGGCTGTGTATGATTATAATACGTTATAAGAGAGCCGGGAAAATAGAGGTCTTGAGGAAGGATCCCAACACTGCTCCACAAATGCCTGTAAAAGGAGAAATGTGGATGATTAGGGCATACCACTTTGCCCCACCCTAAAAAGCTGCTTAAGAGGCAGAATACACACAGAATAACACAGATAAAACGTTTCTAATTCTGCCATGAGTCCCAACCAAGAGTGAACCTGCAAAGATACAGGGGAGAAAATCCTCTCTCAAGGCCGCTGCCGTGGCTGCCTCCTCCAGAGGATGCAGGGCCCAAAATGCGCCACAAGATGGCAGCAGCGGCAGCAGCAGCCACAGGACGCAGCAGTCTCCCCTCCCCCTTGTCACAAGGGCAAGCACAAACCAGCCCGAGGGGTGTGTGGACGAGCCCCGTGCCTGCGGCTCAGCCCCATCTTGGCGTGCGCAGTGACCTCCCCTTCTCCATCCAAACACCCCTCCCCCCGCTATCCCAGTCAAGGCTCCGCCCCCTATTTGCATAAACAGTCTCTCTGAGAGCGGGGGTGGGGCTCCTCTGGGCGTGGCTCCTCCTCCCCTCCTCCCACCGATGTTGTTGTTTTTCTCTCTCCTGCTCACACCACCGCCGCAATTACGTGTCCTTTTACCTCTCCATGTTTTCGCGAGGGCATTTCTGGGACTCCCCTCCCCCCACCACACAGACGAGACTCTTCCCCCCCCCGGCTCTTCACATACACACCTCCCCCCCCCCGCCTCCTTCAAGTGTTTTTCCGCCCTCGTCGCCTCACAGCTGTTCCCCTTTTCGACGCTCCTCTGCCTCCCTCGCCTATATTCTCTTGCCGGCCCCCCAAGCCCCGTTTCCCGGTTTCCCTCAGGGAAAAACGGCTCCCTCAGCCATCCGTCCCCCCACCTTCCTCTCAAAGCCGCACCACAGAACCCGCCCGCCTCGTTTCCTTTCCTCTGTCAGCATTCCTATCCCATACCCTTTTCTCTATCCGGCCCCCAAAATAAAAATAAATCCCATACACGAATAAATCCCCCTCACCGGGTCTTCCTCCGCCGATACAGCCAGACGGCGCCGCCGTTCCGATCTTTCTGGTAGCTTCGACACGACTGCGCCTGCGCCAACCGAACCTCAAGCGCAGGGAGGGTTCTTTCACCCACCTCACCCGTCGCGCATGCGCCCGGGCTGTCAAACGTCTTCCACTCCCCCACCTGGCGTCGCAGGATCCCAGGCTACGCAGGCGCAGACCCTGCCGCCAGTCCTAATAACTGCTGGCGGCGGCGCGTGCGTCGCCTTCCCCCCGGCTCACGCGGACAGCCCGCTGGTGTCCTCGTGACCCACGTGCGGGGGAGGAGCCTCCTTTGAGGGGGAAGAATCTCAACGGCGGCGGCAAAAGCAACGGCAGACCTGATAAATTCCTCTCGCTCGCAGCCGGCGCCGCTGTACGCTGCGCTCTTTACGTGACGGCTTAATCCAGCTGACTGGGTGGTGTGATGTAGTAATTGAGGGCGGCTTTGCGCTATAAGCGCAGCGCAGCTCCCCCTACTCGCCGCCTCTCCCTCCCTCAGACTTATGTTTACGTAAACGGGACGTGCGGTGTCAAGGAGACGGCGCTGATTGCGTAAGCGAGGGAACGGGAGGATAGATTGGTCGATGCGGCTGTGACAGGAGTTACGTAACATGCGTAGTGAGAAGAGGGTGGCGGGGCGCCAAACGCTCCTCTTGCCTCCCTCCTGAATGGGCGCCTCTTGCCCCGCCTGTGCTTGCCGGCCCCACCTGAGGGCGGACTGGCCTTGACGTCACCGAGCCGCTAGAGCCGAACCGCCCCCTTAGTATCGAGGCAGCTGATTGGCTCCCCAGCGGTTGCGGGGGAGTCAATGAGAGGGCGCGGTGCAGCCTAGGCCAAGCAGGGCCTGTGTGAGGAGACTGAGAGAGAGAGAGAGAGAGACTGAGAGCAGGCAAGAGGGCGGGCGAGGAAGCAGCGGTGGCAGGAGTGGGCCAGGCCCACGGGCCGGGTGAGTGTGGCGTTCCTCCCACCACCCGAGCCCCCCGCCCCCTCTCCCTCCTGGCGTCATTGCAGTGAATTCCGCACAGATGTGTGGGGCCAGAGGCCCCTCCCGCATACCAGCAATACCCCACAGGGCCGCCCCTTCACCCCTTTAAATGGCCATAGCAGTGGCACTGAAAGGAGGGGAACAAGGAGCTCCTGAAGGGTTGTGTGTAAAACTCTCTCAGGATCGCCTGGGGTTGACACCAGTTTTTCCCAATCCTGGTATGATCTCTCTTCTCTGCTGTTTAGGTACTTCTGCATGCCGCAGCAGACGTCTCCCTGCTCTTTTTGTTCTTCATTTGTTCTTCTTGTTGTACTGTACCTCCATTACAGGAACTCATATGGAGCTATGCATGACTTTTCTCCCTTTATCCTCCCAGCAACCCTGCAAGAGGCATTAAAATAATACACCTTATCAAAATGCCCACTATTATTTACTACACACAGACACTCCTAATCCCCTACTTTTCCTGTTATTCCCTTATCTTTCTTAAGACATGATGGTGTCTTCCAAAAATTAATATTCCTTTCCTGTTTTTATTTTAGGCTGAAACAACTATCCATTTATACACAGTGTTCAAACACTGATTTCCTCTTTTCTTTTATAATCTGTCATGGTTCTTTAACTCACCTTGGTTTTTCTCTCCACCTTGCAGGCGAAAGCTTGCAGTTACCATGGAAGAGGAACTCCCTCCCTCTTTGTTCTTCCAGCATCAGTACATGTGCTCGGAGTGTGGACTCCTCTACAATACTTTGGAGGAGGTACTGATCCACCATCAGAGCCATCTAGGCGAGCCCTATGAGCCTGAAGCTGCTGCCACTGTTGTAGACACAGGGCCCCAGCAGGATAACCGCTACCAGTGCCTGGAGTGTGGCTGTGTCCTGTGGTCACCTGACGAACTGCTAGCCCACCAAGCAGTGCACCCCAGAGAGGTGCCAACCCGGCCTCAACCTCCACCAGCTACCAGTGGACAGATCCGCTACCAATGCAATGAGTGTAATGAACTCTTTCCTTCTACCAGCCTATGGCTAGCACATCGCCAAACGCACCAGAAACAAGAGGCTTCACCTGAGGCCTCCCTGTCAGCCCCACCAACCTCCCAGCCAGCTCCCTTGCCTCCTCTCCAATCATCTGTTCCACCACCTTCCCAGCCAGCCTCTCCACCACCCTCTCAGGCATCACTTCCATCACCTCCTCAGCCAGCTCCACTCATGCATCCCTATGAGTGCTCAGAGTGTTCTTGCCTCTTCCCAACTCCTGAGGAGCTGCTGGACCACCAGGGTGAACACTTTACTGAGATTGAGAAAGAGAGCAGTGAGCCATCTGAAACAGCAGCTCAGGAGATTTGCAGTCAACGTGTGTCCCCGCTGCCATACCCTGAAGAACCCCCTGCTGTGCCTCCACCTGCTCAGGCCTTCTGTTGCAGTGAGTGTAAGCAGGCCTTTGGGACAGTGGAGGCGCTGCAGAGGCACCAGCAGGAGCACATGGGGAGCAGTGAAGAGTTTCTTTGTGGCGAGTGCCAGCGTGGTTTCACAACAGCCAAGCGGCTGTTGGCTCACCAGCGAGTGCACGTCGATGGCACGTACGAATGTCCCAACTGCAACAAGATATTCAAAAAGGCAGCATCCCTTGAGCAGCACATGCGCATCCACAAAGGTGAGGCACTCTACCTCTGCGTGGACTGTGGGCTTGGCTTCTCTACTGAGATGACTTTGATCATGCACCGCAAGAGCCATACAGCCAATCCCCTGCACCGCTGCCACTGTGGCAAGACTTTCAGCAACATGACCAAGTTCCTTTACCATCGGCGCACACACGCTGGCAAGAGCGGCATTCCACCCACTCGTGGGGCTGGGGATCAGGCACCCAGCCAACCTCCTGAACCAGCGCCCAGCGACAGAGAATCAACTGTAAATGGCTCAGCTTCCCCTGCCGTCGCTGCCTCCTCCCTGCCAGGGACATCAGTAGAAGTGCCCAGTGCTGGGTTTCTGTGCCCTCAGTGTGGAAAGGCATTCTCCACCCACATCCGGATGGTGCGGCACAAACGGGTGGTGCACGTTCTGGAGCGCAAGCACAAATGCCCCACCTGTGGCAAAAAGTTCAAGAAGCTGGTGCATGTGCGGAACCACATGCGGACACACACTGGTGAAAGGCCGTTTCAGTGCTCTGAGTGTGGCAAGACCTTTGTCTCCCAGGCAAACTTAGCTCGGCACCATGTGACACACACTGGAGAGCGCCCCTACCAGTGCCAGGTGTGTAATAAGCGCTTCACCCAGTCCTCTAATCTTCGCCAGCACCGCCTCTTGCACATGGCGCCTAACGGAGAGGGGCCTCACTCCTGTGAAGACTGTGGAGTAGCTTTCTCCCGAGCCCATCAACTGGCTCTGCACCGGACCGTGCATACGGGGTGTTTGCCCTTTCCTTGCCTAGAATGTGACAAATCCTTCCCACGCCGTCGCCTCCTGGAACTGCACCGGCTCAGCCATTCTGGGCATGAGCCTCACCGTTGCCCGGATTGTGGGGCTCTCTTTGTTACAGCTTCCAAGTTGCAGGAGCACCGCTGCGCTAGGCGCCGCGACCAGGCGACTCTGCAGTCCTTCCTCTGCATGTCTTGTGGCAAGTACATGGGCTCGTTGGCCAAGCTGGCGCTACACCAGCTGGTACATTCGGGCCAGCGTCCTTACCCTTGCCCACTCTGTGGGAAAGCCTTCACCACCCCCAGCGGGCTGAGCCGGCACCAACAGCGCCATGCTGGCCTGCGCCCCCACAAGTGCTCTGTTTGTGCCAAGACTTTCGTGGCAGCCTCTGGGCTTCAGCTGCACCAGCGTATCCACACAGGGGAGCGCCCTTTCCCCTGCCCCGAGTGCGGTAAGGCGTTCCGGCAGGCTACCCACCTGCGGGAGCACCGGCGCCTTCACACTGGTGAGCGCCCCTACCGCTGCCCAGACTGCGGCAAGTCTTTTGTGCAGTCCATGCACCTTGCTGAGCACCGGCGCATCCACACTGGGGAGCGCCCCCACCCCTGCCCACTCTGCCCCAAGACCTTCAAGACTCTTTCCAACCTGCGGAGTCACCGCAAGACTCACACTGAACTGGCTTCTAGTCAGGAGGCGCTCCAGTCTACAGGGTCTCTCGTGGCTACTGGCCAGCCCACCCAGATTATCATGTGCACTGAGTTTGGGGAGGCTATTGCTATCATTGAAAGCACTGAGCACCTCCCCTTGGTAGAAACTATAGAGATCTACCAGACGACACTAGAAGGCAACATTTAGGTGACTGCCTTTGTTCAGGGACTAAGCAGCCACAGTCTCTTCTTTGCTCAAGGGCTCTATGCAGGTCAGCAGGAGGGAGAGTACTGCTCCCTTTCCTCCATGCATCAGTTTAGCATGGTCTACCGGTGACAGAACCTGCAGACCAATCTCAGTGCCCTGATGCAATCTGTTCAGTTTTGTGATGGGACCTGGCTCGTAGCCTCACCTGGAGGTTTCTTGAGGCAATGCCTTTTTTGTGTACAGCGGGCAGTGCTGTGGAATGGCGTCTGACTGCTTGTCTCTGCCACAACTTACATGTTTATTGTAAATTAAAGCAAAAAGTTCTGTTGTACTGTTAAATTATTCCTGTTGTGTCTCTGATTATGAGACTCTAGGAATGTGCCTGCCTGCTGCTAGCTTGTCTGTAAAAGTCAACTCTCTAGTAGTGTTCATCCACTCCCAGGAAATAGATGGCATCATTTCCTGTTGATCAGAGAGCGATGAAAGCAAAGCCTTTGCTTTTCATGATGAAGTACTGTTGCCTGATTTTGATAGTGGGAAAATACCTCTTTGATAATTTTACAGAAAGAAGAGTTGACACATGCAGCTCCTCTCACCAGATGAGCCATGTTTGTTAAAACTATCCCTTCTGTGCAACAGGTTGACATGCAGGGTCTCTGTTTCGTTTTGAAGATGTAACCCTTGCTGAAGGTCTGGTCCAGTTTTAATTTTTTTCTTAAATAAAAGTGGGGGAATGGGACCAATATCTTGTTTAGGTCACTTGGGGTATCTCAATCAATTTGAATTTGTCTTTTTTTACTTCAACTACTGGTAGGAATCCTGGATTTTAGTTTCTTCTAAGATGTTTTTCAGGGCAGAAGATAGCAGCATAGGGGGAAAGGAAGCTGTTGCTTTTGTAGCTCTGAATGTTCTGCCAGGAAACTTTGTTTGTGCTGAGTGGGTTATATTGGGTCTTTCTAGGAACAGCCATTTACATCACCACTGTGAAAGAGGTAGATCTACAGACTGGTTCCTTTAGCTATGTTTTACAGAGCTTTTATCTGTGTACAGGAAGGGTAAGATTAGTGGAGGATAACTCATTTTTCTTCCAGAAATGCATGGCCATACTTCCAGTATTTGTAACCTTGCTAGAACAAACATGCATAGGAGACTGATATGAAAGTTGAGTGTATCACTATTTTCAGGTAATGGCAAACATGCCTGAAATATAGCAGCAAACCTGTGGTATTTTTAGAG
The DNA here is from genome assembly GCF_964188305.1 of Podarcis bocagei. Classification (NCBI taxonomy): domain Eukaryota; kingdom Metazoa; phylum Chordata; class Lepidosauria; order Squamata; family Lacertidae; genus Podarcis; species Podarcis bocagei. The sequence continues at coordinate 12,193,537 of NC_138132.1, forward strand.
GAAAACCAGTCCAATTGCAGTAACTGTAATCAAGTTACGCAGCTGCTCTTTGGCTAGTGCAGAGCCCCGTGTGTTATGTACACTGTACAGAGAGGTTCAGGTTTAACCTTAGCTGGTAAATATTCAGATGGAGAGTTCTTAAAATTAGCTGCAGCCACAGGATAGACTTTGAAAGGTCTTTAGCCACTTGCAGTTAAGGGAGGGAAGGAGTCATAAGACTACTTTGGAAAGCAAGTGTTGGTTCATGCTTGCATTATTATAAGTCACAGAACACACTATAGAGCTACCCTTCCACTGTCCCATTTACTGCAGAGTGGAACATACCCAGAGCCTTATCCCTGCAATCTCTTCTCGTCCCTTCCTTGTTGCAGTACTGTAGCCTTCTTGTGGCTCTGGGCCCCTAGATATCACAAGCAACATACAGCTTAAAACATGCACAGATTTTCAACTCCACAGAGGCTAGTGGTATCCCCAACATCAAACTTGGGGGGGGGGGGTCTTTACATTTAAGTTTACAGATGGTGAAAAATGCATGCTTGCCAACACATTATCGTCTACGCTTCGGCTTGTCCCATGCTTTTGAGGTACAGGTCCAAGCGATCTTCTATTTGCCCTGCCACTTTACCCGAGAAAACCTGCTGTTTAGTGCTGAATTGGAGCAAATATAAATCAGTGGAAAACCCAATTGAATTTTGTTCCGTTTCAGTGGTAAATGTCAATTTCCCTGGGGGAAAGCTGTAGTCTGGATGAGCCCTATGTGAGATGTAATCCTTGGGCATCAGGACACTTGGTTTGGGCATGTGGACATGTTATGACAGGAAAACATATAGAGCTCATATTAGTCATATTTTAAAAGGTTATTTCAAACAACATTTTAATCGGCCCAGGAACACACAGGCAGTGGGCTGCAAAGATTCATGCTAACAAAACTGAGTATTAACTAGTTACATTGAGGTACCACCTTGCGAAACTGATGGAGGACTAAATAAAGGCCTTTTCCCCACTAACAATTTAATATTCATTTGTTGGTGTGAGGCCACAGTTCTTTATAGCATGTACACGTTTTATGTGAATGTAATATCTAGGCACTGGTGTTACTGCAGACAAATCTATACTTCTTTGAAGGGACACAGTTTTTCCTACTTCTCCTTGCCCCACAAAAGTTATGCAGAATCCAGGAAATCCAGCACTGCCACTTGCAGCTGGGTGTGGAACCAACTTGTAGCCTTGGAGCAGCTTTTTCTTTTTAAAATAGTATTCCAAGTGTGCAATTATGCAGAAAGGTGACATGAAGGCTAAGGTCATCTCCAGGAAAAGGTTACAAGCAGGCCTAAGCTCCTGTGCTCACTTCCCTCATGGGAGACATCAGCAACAAAATCAGGAAACTGCATTGTTCTTTGAACTTGAGTTAATCCCTGGGCTTCGGTGCTCAAAGACTAGGCAGAAGCCACAACTCAAGTAATTACAGAATCTTGCTGTTTGGTCCTTCAGTGTTCTCTGCAATGGGAGTGCAGCATGCAAGCTTGAGGCTTCTGATTTCACCCTGAGGGAATAGTGTCATGAGAAACAAGCTACAAAAAGGATTTGGAGTTTTGAGGAAACACAAATGCTCCTTGGTACATCAGTGAAGAAATTGCTTTAAGTTTAACTAGTGGGAATGCTTAAAGCATGGGTCATCATGTGCAAGGATAGTGAAGTGCCTACTCCTGGGTCCATAGCACATGCACAACACTGAACAAAAACAGTGCTGCCTTTGCAAGTCTTGTGTGGAAATTGCTTTGTATGCTCAGCTGGCAGAGCATGAGAGTCTTAATTTCAGGGTTGTGGGTTCCTGCATTGCAGGGGTTTTGACTAAATGACCCTTGCGGTCCCTTCGAACTCTACAATTCTATGATGCAACGTCCAACGCTTATTGACAATGGAGCTTTAGTTACCAAAGCCTGCTTTACTTCCATGCTTATGGCACACAATTCTTGGTCCCTACCTTAAGGGCATAGGGAAGCCGTGGTCGTATGAAAGTAAGCTTGGAAGCCTCTGGTTGGCAGCACCCAACTTTTAACCACCAAGAATCTCCCTCCTTGTCAGTGGCTTCACCCTGCTGCCTTTCCCAGCTCATCCACACTGCCAAGACCCTCCCCTGTCCCAACCCATAATAAGGAGCTCCATGCCGTTCTTTCCGTTCATGCCAATAATTTATTGAACCGGATGTCTGTACACAGCCAAAAAACCTAAGAAAGAAACTAACACACAATGTTGGAAGGGAGGGGGGGCAGTGATGAGGAATGGGCATGGGGAGGTGGGGGGAATTTATCCACAGGCTGCACCCTGGCTCCCCAGGGGGGGGGACCTTCAATCCTAGAGCGATCTGAAGATGGAGAGGGAAATGGGGTTTGGGGCAATCATTGCAACGTTGCATTAAGAAAAAAAAATTATAATCTATTTACAGGGAGAATGGTGAAAGGAAGCCACTGAGGGAGAGGGATGGGGGAAGAAGAGATGTATTTACAGCAGGAGAGGGAAAGGGCATGGAATTAAAACTTGTCTTCTCCTTCCCTCCCCTCCCACCCGCTTTGAGAGAACATCCCCCCCTCATCCACCCACATCACTGATTTGCGGTGCTGGGGAGCAGACACAGCTGAAACTCAGAGCAAGCTCTGCTGTAAATTTATCCACCTGCCTGGGGAACAGCTTCCAACGCCAGCCTGTACTGAGGGCAAGGGAGGGAGGGGGGGAGGATTTCCCACAAGAAATCCTGGTGCCATGACATATGGGAGGGTTGGAAGAGGAAGGTGCAGTTGGCCGTGCCCCCCTCACAGTCCAAGGCAAGGGGGATAGGAGTTTCTTGTTCCCATTAAGAGATTGTGGTGGAGGCACAGCCAGCAAAATGAGGAGGGGGAGGCCTTTCAGGGAAGGGGAACGGTCCTAATTCCCCACCTGAAAGTGACAAGTTGAATTTCATTGGGGTTAATAAGAAAACAAAAAGGGGGGAAAGACTGACCCGCTTAAAAATACAGCATCCGTGTTTCAGAGGCAGACAGGTCTGGGGTGGGAGAGGGACACCCAGTGAGGGACCAGACCGGTGTGAGGGGGCCACAGGGTTGGACTTCGGAGAGCGTGGGTGACATGAGACTGGAAATAAAACATTTTTTGTATCCCTCGGGGATGTTAAAAACAAGAGCAAGTTAAAATCGAACTGGGCCATCCTTGGGAAAGGTGGGAGGGGAGGGGAGAAATGGGGGCGGGGTGGCAGCTCTTGGGTCTCTCCCCCTCCCCAGAGGCACCAACCTTGACTGCTTTTGAAAAAGGGAGCCCTTAAGCCATGGGATTTTTTCTGCCCTCTCCCCGTGCCGAGGCATCATGGGACAACATGGGAGGGAACCGCGAAGTGATTCAGGGAGACAGGGAATTCCGCCCCCTCCCCCTCCCCGTGGCCGTCTCGTCTCCGATTGGCCTCCCCACTGGCCAACGGGAGGCAAGCTCCACATGATCCCCCAGGCCACACCGTTGCTTCCCCACCCCCCACCCCACGTTCACAGTTCAGAGAAGTCCATGTGGGTGGCCTGGAGGGTAGGGGGTAAGTGGAGGGGACCTGCCCCCCGGCCCAGCAGCCCCTCAGGATGTGTTGGCGATGGGTCCTGCTCCGTCCCCGGGCGTCACCTGGCTCCTGTCGGTTCCCATTCTCCCCTCACCTGCAAAGAGAGAAAGGAAAGGCCTCAGGCGTAATACTGAACCCTCTACTCCGTTCCCAGAATGCATCCGAGTGGCCTTACTTGAGCATCCATCCGCCCCTGAAAGGAGCAACCCACCCAAGCCCATGATTGCTCTCGCGCTAAATCTCAAGAGGATGAAGGCACTCACTGTGCGAAGTTGTGGAGCCAGGCACACTTCCCACCGAGCTGGCCTGGGATCGAATGTGTGGTGGAATGAGGCTTGTGTTCAACCCTGGCTGGATGGATAGCTCTGCAAGGGAAGAGAGACAGGTATCTGTCAAGGGATGATCATTCTTCATGCATCTGATTAAGTGAGTTCTAGCCCAAAATTACAAGAAAAAAATAGGGTGGGGGGTTCAGATATTTTCCAGAGGTTCCGAATGGTTAAGAGGGTTGAGCTTGAGAGGTTCTTAAAGTTCTGATCAAACAGTTAATACAAAATGGGAGAAAGCTTGCTGAGGCCCACAGAATTATTAACCACGTCACTAATCCAATATTGGTGTGGGAAGACGCTGGGAGTAGGGACAGGTTAGCTACCTCCACTGTGGAGAATACATGGAATACGACGTGGCACTGAGTCTCAAGCCCTCAGTGAGTTAGGGAACAGGCAGAGTGGAACAATAGTGGGTCCAACACTCAAGACGGTGGTTTCTATATGTGCTGTAAAGGGAAGTGAGGGGCAGATGGGGCTTGTCAACCTGGGAAGGGAGCCCATCTAGGAGAAGGGAACTCTGATCGTAAACCTTTGCTGCCTCACAGGATATCTTAAGAAGAAGAAAAAGTCTGCACAAATCTGGAGCAGAGTCCCTAAGGCTGTTGGATAGCACCTTGTACAACTCTTTCCAGCAACTCCTGCAACCAAGCAGGTGCCAAACATTGCTCTGCTTTCTTTTGGAACACATCAGTGAGGCTGAGAAGGGGGTCTTATCGTCTGAGCAGTCCAAGACCTCCATGCACACTGCTCAGGGTTGCACCCCAGGGAGGTCACATTGGTACTGCTAACACAGTGATTTGGCTTCACCCCCGGAGGCACACTCCATTGCCAACAACCATCTTGGGGGATGAGCTTTACATTACTGACCCATAAGCAAGGATAACAAGGACCCAAAATGATGAAGACAATGAAGCAGCAAAAGAAACACCGTGGAGTAGCAGAGTAAACTGCAGCATTCAATTTGTGCAACATTCAAAAGCATCCAATTTGTGCAACATTCAAAAGCATCCACTCAATTCCTGGCCCAGTGAGGCCACATCTGGGGATGGAATTTAACCTGCACCAAAGTCTTCTCTAGCAAATGTTTTGTGCTTCCTCGAGGACCCCGACAATAGGCCCCCCTGCCTGACACCCCCCTCGGCCCCACCGCTCTGCCTGCTTTCCAAGATGCCAACCACTTACCCACAGGGCTGAAGTTGAAGAGGGGGGGCAGGTCGCGGCCGTTGGGCAGCCGAGCATTGGGCTCGCGCAGCTCATCGAAGAAGCTGTTGGCGCAAGCCTCCAGTGGGGAGAGGCGGGTGGCGGGCGTGTACTCCAGCAGCCGGCTGCACAGCGAGATGGCCTCCAGCGGCGTGCGGGGCTTGAACACCTGGCATGGGGGGCACCAGAGGTCACCCACAATGCAATGCAGCTCCACTCCCCGTCCACTTGAAAAATACTACTTGAGTTGCATGCAAAGGAACAAGTTTCACATGTGCATTTTCTGCAATATGCCCACCTTTATCACGGCCAATGACTTTTAAGCAGAGAACTGCTGGAGTCCCCGGTAAAAGTCTTGAAGAGGGTAGTGTGCGCTCTCAAAGACAGCACAACATAGTGGCTAGAGTTATGTAGCCGGTCTAGGGATATCGGAGCTCGAGCTCCTGTCCAGTCTTGAAGGTTATCAGGTGACCTTGCACCAGGATCGCGCTTGTTCTCTCCCTCGCTCTCTAACCTACTTCACAGGTTGGCTGTAAGGATAAAGACCTTTTTTGGCATCCTGAGCTCTTCATAAAGAATGGTGGGATATATATGTAAATACCGTATTTTTCCATGTATAAGATGTAGGTTTTCCCCCTAAAAAATAATGTCATAAATTAGGGGGCGTCTTATACACAGATACATCTCCCCCCATTTTCTTAAATCTGAGTCCCCAAAATAGGGGGCGTCTTATACGTGGGGGCGTCTTATAGACGGAAAAATACGGTATTTGCTGTCACATAGCAGTGTTCCCCAAACTTGGATCTCCAGCTGTTTTGGGACTAGAGTTCCCAAGCTGTAGTCCAAAAACAGGTGGGAGACCTGAGTTTGGGAAACACTGACATAGATGGAATTATATTTTTTTTCTCCTGCTGCTTCGCAAGGTAAGACCCGAACTGATGGGTTCAAGTTATCAACGACAAGCAATTAAGAGGAGTCTCTGGAACGTACAGGGTAACGGAGAGCGAAACCTGTGCCGCAGCCTCCCCAAGCAGCTAAAACTCCCCCAACTGTCCCTCTCTAATGATACCCTTGAGCAGCCGTGGGGAATCCTCAGGCCTAACTGGGCCCACCTGCACTACACCCAGCATTATGCAGTGTCAAGTGTGGGGCAGGTAAAGGTATAGCTGCACCAAAAGGAGGTTTGCAGGCACTGCCAATCGGCCGGCTGCTGAGGCCTGCAGAGAATGGTGCTCTGTGCAGCGGGGTGAGAATCACCTGATGCTGTTGTGATGGCAGCTGATTGACAAGTGGGCAGCCCTACTCACCTGCCCAACTTGGCCCACCATGTGTGGTGTGGGGAGACAGGGATCCAGCATAGTAGATGCCATTCCCCAAACCTGTGCAAGAGCCTCCCAGCACTTTGAGCAGAGGACAACAGCAACCTCCACCTACCCCGGCATTTCCCCCACCATCTTTACCTTTATCCAGGGGTGTGCTTTAATCTGGGGGAACTTGAACTCCGTATAGTTGGGATTCATCTCTCGGATCTGTTCTCGCGTTGGTGTCCCCAACACCTTTGGGGGGTGGGAAAGAGAGAAAGAAGAGGGGGGGAATGTCACACTCAACAGTCACAGAAGGGAAATGTATTTTAGTCACAAAGCATGTCGGGGTGACTTCTCAGTTCTCCTCCCCTACCCACAATGTCTTACTGGCATCTCGATGGGATGGGAGGAATTCTGTCCAAAAGAAGGGTCACAGACTGGTTGGACACAGAGGGATGGTGGGAGGAACCAGCTGGGGAAACCCTAAAGGAAGAAGGCTCAGAGCCTGGCAAGTGGTGGTGGTGGTGGGACAATGATGAGTGATCAGGGAGAAAAGGGAGAAGACTGGGAAGAGGAGGTGTCAGAAGCTGAAGAGGTAACAGGCTTTAGTGAGCAGGGAGAGTCTGTGGCAGAGACAAGTGCAGAATCTGAAGCAGAAGCAGAAGAGGAGGGAGGCCAAGAGGCAGAGAGGAGTCCAGCTGGGGAAGAGGCAGGTGTGTCTCTCCCTCCCGCTGAAACTAGCTCCCCTCCCTCGTCTCCCAGAACCAGGAGAGGCATGAAGAGGAGGGAACCTAGGCAGCTGTGGGGAGGCAGTCTCAGCAATGGATTCATGGGGCAAGACCTGTCAGAGATGAGTTGCTGCACTCATTAGGCCTGACACGCCTGTGCAGATCCTGTTCTCACTAGTAAAGAGTTAACTGCGACTTGCTCGGTGTGATTTACTGCTGGCTCGCTCCTGTCACGAAGGGAAGGATGACCCATAGTCCTCTGTTTGATGTAACAAACCCTTTCTAAGCAGGTATGTCCATTTTATAGCATAGGAAAGAGTACGCCAGTGGCCTTCAAACTGTGTTCTGGGTGGGGTTCAAGTTCTTTTCAGTGGCTCCTCATTGACAAGATCAGCAAGGGTGATAACCGCTTCTCCCACCCCAATACATTTTGTGCACCATCACCTGTCTTCTGTCACATCACTTGTGCATGAAGGCGAGGTGTGTGACTACAACCCACATGAACCAAGTGGGGGCACACCAGAATTCATATGCAATGCACAGGGTTCACCAGGCAAGAGTAGTTTCCTGAAGGATGTTTGAAAACCACAAGAGTGTCTATTTGAATACTTGAGCTGGAGTGGCCCAGCGAGAAAGAGTAAATGATCAATTCGTTACCTTGATGATCTCCACCAGCTGGTCCACTCCACTGTCCCCAGGAAATATAGGCTGCCCCAGAAGCAGCTCTGCCAGCACACAGCCAGCAGACCAGATATCTAGGAAGGAAGCAGATGGGGACTTCATTGAAAGCTGGCCTCCTGGGAGGGAAGCAGCACCCCATGCCTAGAAGTGGAAGTCCTCAACTTTCTCCTTTTAGCAGTGGGTGGGCAGAGGAGAGAAGAGACTCCTGCCACAGATCAGAAGTAGAGTACAAACTCCGCATGTGGAAGGGACCCAGGTCAGATCCTCCAGCATCTCCAATCCAGCTAGTAAGAGTATTTTGTCTGAAACTCTGGAGAACCACTGCCAGTCAGGGTTGGCAGCAATGAGCTAGATGGTGCAGACTCTGGAAGGCAGCTTCCTTATAGCAAGGATGGATAACTTCTGGTCCTCCAGATGTTCTTGGACCACAACCTCTGAGGCTGATGGGGTGGGGAGTCCAACAACATCTGCTGAGCCACATACTCCCCATCCCTGCTTTACAACATAATGCCAGCTGGGACGTACTGCATCTCACAATGGATGACGTTTCAGGCATCCACCTCTTCGGGGCATTACAGAATTCAGGAAAGCTTTCTTCCGTCAGCCACCAGGTCCCACTCACTTGTTACAATGAGAGGACATTCACTCTGCAGAGGCGTCTGAACCCCACAGAGATGCAAGATGCAAGGGTGGGGTCAGGCACTCACCTATGTTTGAGGTGTAGTCTGTGGCTCCAAAGATGAGCTCGGGAGCACGATAGTAGCGAGAACAGATGTAGGAAACGTTGGGTTCTCCTCGCACCAACTGCTTTGCACTGAAGAGAGAAACAAGAGTATGGATGGCTGTGATAAAAACAGTGTGGTGCGGCAGTTAGAGCGGTGGTTCTCAAACTTTTTTCTATGGGCCATTCTTTCAGAATAAAACTTTGCTTGTGCCACTGAGAAGAAATATACTGGAAAACACAACTAGGATTCTCCTCAACATCACATGATGCTCCTGCTCTCATTGTGAAAAGATATCTATGTGTATTCTGCAAAAAGAGAAAAGAAAGATACTGTGGACGCTCGGGTTGCGAACGTGATCCGTGCAGGATGCATGTTCGCAACCCAAAGCGTTCGCAATCCGCAACGGCGCTGTGTGACTGCCAAAACCCGGAAGTAACCCGTTCCAGTACTTCCGGATTTCGGCGGTCCATAACCCGAAAAAACGCAACCTGAAGCATCTGTAACCTGAGTTATGACTGTACTACACTGAAATGTTTGAATGTTTCTTTTGACTGTCCTTGAATCTTCCCACCACATTTACTATCGTCTCCTGCCACACCAGTGTGGCACATCACATCCTTTGAGAACTGAGTTACGGTGGTACCTCTGGTTAAGAACTTAATTTGTTCCGGAGGTCCGTTCTTAACCTGAAACTGTTCTCAACCTGAAGCACCACTTCAGGTGCTAAGGGGGCCTCCCGCTGCCGCTGCGCCACCGCTGCGCGATTTCTGTTCTCATCCTGAAGCAAAGTTCTTAAACCGAGGTACTATTTCTGGGTTAGCGGAGTGTGTAACCTGAAGCGTCTGTAACCCAAAGTACCACTGTATAGTGTCAGACTAAGAGACCTGGGGTCAAATGCCTCCTCAGCCTTGAAGCTCAGTGAGTGACCTTTCAACCAGCTGCACTTTCTCCCTCTTTCAGCCTAACCTACCTCAAAGGATTGTTGTGAGGATCATAGAATCTTACAGCTGGAAGGGACCAAAGGGCCATCTACTCCAAGCCCCTGCAATGCAGGAATCTCGGCTAAAGCATCCTCGGCTAATGCATCCATGGCAGATGGCCATCCAACCTCTGCTTAAAATTAACCTCCAGAGGAAGGAGAGTCTAGAACCTCTCGTTGGCGTCTGTTCCGCCGCTGAACTGCTCTGTCAGAAAGTTTTTCCGAATATTTAGTCAGAATCTCCTGTATACAGCATATAGCTCAAGTAAGTCTACTCTTTGATTAAGGACTTTTTAATAACCACCTGCTGAAGTCACTAGTTCATCAATTAAACGAATTAACCGAACAGCTTGCATAGTGTAATAATTAAGGTGCTGGACTAGGACTGGGGAGACCCAAGTTCAAATTGCCACTGGTGACCTTGGGCTGGCTATTCCTCTCTCTCTCTCCATCTCAGAGGGCTGATGAGGATGAGAGAGGCAGGGGCCCAAAGCAGGTTTAAGATGTTACCCATAAAAAGGTCTACCAGCATAAAACAACACCAAGTAGCTGCTTCAGTGAGTTATGAAAGCAGCATGAAGTTCGCCGACTGCAAGGTAAGCTGCCAGTCATTGTAATATGAAAGGGAAGGGAGGAAAAAGATGGTCTATGACCGCAAAACCAGGGTGGATAAAAATCAATGATTTTTTTTAAAAAAAAAAAAATCAGGGTGTTTTTAAAATTTAAATTGGGTTTTTTAAATTTAAATTGGGTTTTTTTTTAAAATAAAATGCTTTTGTAGGAAAAATCTTTTTAAAGATAGTTTTCTATTTAAGTTACATTACAGTCCAAAGATTATTCATCAGGAAATAAGGATTTGTTTTAAGTTTGTCAGTCTAAGGTTTGGGTTTTTAAAAAAAATGTTTAACCACATCAGTTAACAAACACGGATACATATGCTATGTTATTGTTTTAGTTAAATAATTTTTAAATGTTTTTATTAAGGAAATGGTTATTTTCCTCCTTCCAATAAAGTACAGCAGAAAAAAGTTGTCCAAATAGAAAGTTAACTTATTAAACCTCACAATAATTTCATAATTATCTGCCTATGTATTTCTAATAGTATAACCAAATCGGCAGTTTTTTATATAACTGTAAAAACTACTCTGAAAATTTATTATTCCAAAAATGAAACCTTCATATGGTTGTAAATGTTAATATTATACCAGTAAGAATGAATCTTTCTGTAAAAAAATGATTTAAATCAAGTCTTACCGACTAGTGATTTAAATCGTGATTTAAATCGATTTGATTTAAATCAAATCTACCTTGCACAAAACACACAAAATTGTATGTAAACCTGCACCCTGAACTTAGAAACCCAACTAACTATGTCAGCCAGCTGCAGCCTTTGTTGATTAAAGACTGGAGCCTACGAGTCTCCATTTCCACCCTGAGATGTCACAGGGTGGTCAAACTCCTGAAGGGAGAAGGAACTAATTAGTGGAGAAGCCTCATTTTAATATCTGATGTTTTATTGTATTTTTAATTTTTTTGTTGAAAGCCACCCAGAGTGGCTGGAGAAACCCAGCCAGAAGGGCGGGGTATAAATAAATGTATTATTATTATTATTATTATTATTATTATTATTATTATTATTATTAACATCTGAGGCCTGTAGAATGATGGAGCTATGCAACAGGGGAAGAGGAGGCATGAGAGGCGGCAGAAGTCGAGTTGCACATATGGGTATGAAATAACCAAGCAAACCTTTGGCTGAATATTTTGAGCAAATTATGGGTCACGGACAGAAACAAGTCTACTTGTGTATTTGGAGCACCAGAGTGTTTTGTAAATCCATCACACAAGGGCCGAAGTCCATTCTACGGGGCCGTGTGTGCTGGGAACAGCCACTTCCGTGCCTCTCTCACCTGCCAAAGTCACAAAGCTTCAGTACTGCTGTGTCGGGGTCCACCAGTAGGTTCTGGGGTTTGATGTCCCGATGACACACGCCTTGAGAATGGATGTAAGCAAGACTGCGGAACAGCTGGTACATGTACACCTGGTTGGGGGAGAGGGAGACGACATTTAGGTTAAAACAGTAACTTAAATGATATAATGCGTACAGAGGTGTTTCACTCAGAGACCTTGGTTCCGTCATGGGTGGGGATGCAGCAAGTTAAAAATGCAAGCAAGGGAAAGCACTTTAGGCTCAACGTATAACCAACCGATGGAGTTTAATGCCATGGATGATGCAATGGCTGTCAGCATGTGACTTTGGAGCCAAAGATGGGAACCCTATGGATGTGGCCACCGTCAGATGTTGCTGGACTCCAAGTCCCATCAGCCCAAGCTGGCCTGCTCCCATGGCCATGGATGATGGGAGTTGTAGTCCAGCAACACCTGGAGGCAGCCACAGGTTCTCCATCCTTGAACTAAAAGATTTACGGTGGCGGCGCAGCCCATGGGGCTTCCTTAATGTCACAGAGGGCTCAGAAAGAGAAGACTGTCCTTCTGCCATTTGCTAAACTGCTCCAATACTAAACTGAAGGCTAATCAGAGAATCTCAGAAAGCCGTGTGTGTGTGTGTGTGTGTGTGTGTGTGTGTGTGTGTGTGTGTAAAAGGCCAATGTCCAGCAGAGGTGAAAACAGATGTCTGGGAAGGCCAACAGAGGGAGCAGTCTCAGGGGGAAAGAAAGCAGACCAGATAGAGAAGCCTAAGAGGAGAGGAAAAACTCAAAGAGGACAGGCACACACATGTATCCCATTCAAGAAGGCCAGAGTTCACATATTGATTACCAAACAGCCGTCTTCTGGCAGCAACCACCAAAAGCTCGGCGCTTTCTTTAAAATTCTGTTTCTGGTGTGTTGTAGTTATGCATCTATTTGGACTGCTGTTATCCTGATATTTTATTTTTATTTTGCCTGCATTTTGTTAGCCGCTTTGAGCATCTGCGTTGTTGGGGTGGGGAGAGCGGGTTAGAAACCTCAGTGCAAAATAGACTGTGGCACAGGGACGTGTTGTTCCCTGCATTTGCCCTGAACGGCGGCACTCTGCAAATGCATAAGATTCTCATCAGTGGCTGTCATCCACACGAACTAATTAGCACTGGGTTGTATCCAACTGTGGAAAGGCTCTTTGATCCAGCGGAAGCTTCTGTGAATGGGAAAGGGGGGCGCAGAGGTGATTTATGTAAATTTCCCCTTTTTCCTGCAGCTCCAGTGCCATCTTCCACACTGTTCAAAGGGTCCCCCAACCCACTGGAGGAGATTTGAGGAAGGAACATGAGGGGAAAACAACAAAATCACGTCCCTCTCCACCTTTCTGTTCACTGGGGCCTCTGGCGGCTTAAAGAGCCTTCTGCCCCAACTCCATATCTCCACGTTCAACTACAATATACCTCTAACTCCCAGCTACCGTGGTTCAACAACACAAATGGGCATCACTGCCACATCAGAACCATGAACCTAGTTTAGCCACTGTTGGGCGAAAAAACGCGTCACTGGTCTGACCCAACCTTCCCATTCCTATTAGGATTCTCTACAATCAGAAAAAGGGACGCAGGTGGCGCTGTGGTCTAAACCACAGAGCCTAGGGCTTGCTGAGCAGAAGGTCAGCAGTTCAAATCCCCGTGACGGGGTGAGCTCCCGTTGCTCGGTCCCTGCTCCTGCCAACCTAGCAGTTCAAAAGCACGTCAAAGTGCAAGTAGATAAATAGGTATCACTCCGGCAGGAAGGTAAACGGCGTTTCCGTGTGCTGCTCTGGTTCACCAGAAGCAGCTTAGTTATGCTGGCCACATGACCCGGAAGCTGTCTGCAGAGAAACGCCGGCTCCCTCGGCCTATAGAGTGAGATGAGCGCGCAACCCCAGAGTCGACCGCGACTCGACCTAATGGTCGGGGGTACCTTTACCTTTACAATTTGAAAAGCTACAGTGACTTGTGGCATGTCACCAATTTTATTTACACACAGCCTTTCTAGGATACAAGAAAATCAAACTCAGGGCTGCTTCCAAATAAAAACAGAAACTGCAAGAGAAGTAAAACCCACAAAACAAAATCAGCAGTAATCGAAGAAAACAGAACCACAGAAACCTCATCTATGGAGAAACTTCAAAAGGACTGGAAGTGCCATTAAAATTCAAAATTAACTGAGAAAAGGGGTGTGATCAGGAAGAGAAGTCTATTGATGTTTAAGAGATATTTTATGGGTCAGTACAGATCCTTAAGCAGAGATGCTATTCGCTATTAATAGGGAAACCCCACCAGCAGACGAACTGCACAAAGACAAGGTACCATTCACAGCACATCCCATCAGGAGGAGCAGAAAAAGACCCTTCTCTGCCCTCAAAGACCCCAGGGAGCTACTGCCAGTCAGACAAGATAATACTGGGCTACAGGGACCCGTAGCTGCACTCCGTATGAGACAGCTTTATATGAATGTACACATAAAGTATTTTAGAAATGCAAAATAGTTAATGGGAGTCTCAAAATTAGCTAGAGACAAAAATGTCTGTTATCCTGTTCCATTTGGAACAACTTTTCATGCTTTATAGTTATAGTGATTTTTTTTGTTTTTGTTTTTACAAATTGCATATCCTATCATTGTAACCCATCCTTGGACCTTGTGGGAACGGGCAAGTAAGAAAGTATTAAATGAAAAATGAAAACCTCACCCCATTCACTCAGAAAGGATAGCAAAAGGAGGAGAAAAGATAGCTGTGATTGGGAAGGGGCAAAACGAGTGCCCCACGGAAGGGCTGGGGAGCCTTTAACCCTCCAGATGTTTCTGGACTATTATTATATTTATTTGTATCCCTCCTTTCCCCCCAGACCAGGACTCAAGGAAGCTTACACAAATTAAAACATCACATAAAACACAGAAGGTGAAGAATGTATAAAAGGTACTAGTTAAAAAGCAATCAAGACTATAATAGTATTAAAACAATATAAAACAGATCTATTAAAATTTAGATAGTAAAAAGAGCACAGCACTACTTAAAAGCCCTTTCCCTTAAATAAAAAAAAACCTGAACTATAATGTTAATCATCCCTAACCACTGGCCGCCTGGCTGGGGCAGATGGAAACTGGGATCAGTGGATGTTAGCAAAGTGGTTTTTCCCTTTCCTATATAAGAAGTAGGGGGAAACCTTCGGTCGTTCAGTGTTGATGAACTGTAACTCCTATCAGCTCTAGCAAGCATGGCAAATGGCTACAGATGAAGGAAGTTGTAATGCAATAGCATCCGAAGGCCCCAAGGTCCCACACACCTGCTACATAACATGCCATATTTAAAATCAGAGAAGGGGGTAGGTCCCAACACTTATTTTTCCTTACAAGCTAACCTTGGGGTGAAAGGCAGGCGATAAATCAAAATAATATTTTCATCATCCCTTTCCAACAGGGATATTTAATTTTAAAATAGTGGTGTTTGATTCCAAACTCAATGAAGGTGCACGTTCTCGATCCGTGCTACTCAAATAAACCTTTCAAAAATGATGGGAGATCCCAATCGACTTTTATTAATACCCGAGGAGGCAAGAAAGAGCCTTCCAATTGTACGCATTAAAATGGGAACGCATGGGGGGCTCTTGCCCCTTCAAAGGATGTAGAGGGCACAAGAAGCCTTCTGGCTGTTGCCATCTTTCCAGGACGTCTTTGTTGAAACCAGGAACAGCAGCTCCATAATGGGCCCAGGGGCTCGTCTGTCTGCATCGCAGCCATAACTTCAGAAGCATTCATTACACCCAGGACTCTGCATGTGCTGTTGTTGTACAGCATGCAAAATATGACATTATGGGCACTCAACTCCTGCTTCCAGGAAACCTCAACTTTCAATTAAGCTAGTTTTTAATTAATAATAATAATAGTTACTATTATTTATTAAATTTATACACCACCCTTCATCCAAGAACCACAGGGCTCTAGGCAACTCCAGGGAGGACTAGCTACGATGACTGCTTATTTATTTAGTTCATAAAAATTATATACCACTTGATTATAAAACACATAATTTAAAACACACAGAAGGTTAAAGCCACGATTGAACAGACTAAAACAATTTAAAACTCATGCAAACTTTCTAAACATCTGGGCAGGATTATCTAAATAAGGATGCCTTCAGCAGGCACTGAAAAGAATACAATGAAGGCACCTGCCGAAAATCAATAGGCAAGGAGTTCCAACGTGTTGGTGTTGCCACACTAAACGATCAAGTTCTTACAGATGCGGTGGGGTTATAATGTGGCAGCTGAATCAGTTTTATGTTCTACCTCTGCGGCCGGAGGCATTGCGCCTCTGAATATCAGCTGCTGGGAATCACAGGTGGGAAGTCCTGCTTGCAGGCTTTCCTATCTGGTTGGCCCCTGTGAGAATGGAGCGCTCAGCAAGATAGGCCTTTGGCCTGATTCAGCAGGCTCCTCCCAAAACGTAAAGCAAAGGTTCGTCCTTGGGTTCCCGATCGTAGTTTGAGCAAAACAACCCCGAGTTCAGACGCAATGCTAAGCCCGGGGTGGTGTTTTGCTGTTCTAACTCTTGCTAGGCAAGGAGGGAAGAGAGAGCAAGGCATGGTTCATTGCAATGTGCAAATGTGGTCCCGGGTGGCACCGTCTTCTTGGGCACGGAACATTTTGAAGCAGGAGTGACACTCACCTTTACATAGATGACAGGGATGGTCTGTTTGGCTTTGGTGAAGTGCCGGGCCACGCGATAGACCGTCTCGGGCACGAAGTCCAGGACTAAATTAAGATAAACTTCATCCTTCTGCAACAGATTGCGAAGAAGAGGGAAGTGAGGGAACCTCCAGACCAACTCCACCATACAAATGGCAGTGGGCAACATAGAACCCTGAAGATGCACCTGTTAGGACTGCCCCAACCCCAGCTTTCATCTCGAAAAGATATACAGACTCTCATATAATATAAAAGGGCTTTTACATAAAGAGCTCATATGGTTGCAGCAGTAAAGGATAGGAGCGCAACAGGAAAAATGAGGGCTTAATTTAAAAAAAGAGAAATGTGTTGCATACTCCCGCTTATCTGGAAGGAGGAACTCAAGTCCCAGGTGCAGAGAGGGCAGCTGTTGCTTCCTCAGCAGTTAAGTGCTGCGTATTTATGCTCAAAGGCATTCTGCTATTTCCAGGTGCTCTTGAGTTCAGCTCCAGCAATGAAAACGCATCCTGTAGCTGAGCTCTGATGAGATGCGCCTCAATTAGATATTGGCAAAAACACCAAAGGGCTGGAAACAAAGAGGTCAATTAAGAGAAGCCTCAATTTTGTTATCACTGTTAGCTTTGTGCACCCCAAAAGCCTGGATTTAGGAAGTAGCACAAAGGAACACAACTTAACAGCTATTGCCACTTCGGATTACCGAAGTAGAGTAAGACTATCCTGTATAGACTAAGATCAAAGTGTCGACAATCTGACTGCGGCTTTCATCATGCCAATCATGAGAACTACATACTGCTAAATCATCCAAATTCGCCGTAAACCTTTTCCCAGTGGACCCTCTGGTATAAAAGAGACAGAATGGAAGGGCATAGCAAATAGACTAGGACTGAGGACACCCAGCTTCAAATTCCCATTTGGCCGTAGAGCTGAATGAGCTCAGCATAGTCTTTGGTCCCCCTTTGGACTGATGGGACTTGTACATCTGGAGGGAACCAGTTAGGCAAAGGCTGCCTTAACACAGCTGCTCTCTCAGCCTAACTCAGGAGTGAAGAATTAGCCGCCCTCTAGATGTTGCTGGACACCCCCCCAACTCCCATCAGCCCCAGCAAAAGTGGCCAATGGATAGGAACCAATGTTGCCAGACATTCTGAACAAACCATTCTCCATTTCTTCCCCTGTCCGTACCTTCTCCCCACTCGAGTAGAAGAAATACCGCAGGCGAACGATGTTGCAGTGATCCAGCTTCCTCATGATCTGCAGCTCTCGGTTCTGAAAGCAAGATGATTGAGGTGAACTACAGAATCCCAATTGACGAAATCAGCAAGATGCATTGACAGACTTTCCCTTTCAACTCACCTTGAAGCGTTTATCTTGCAGCACCTTCTTGATAGCAACCAGCTCCCCGGAATCTGCTAGTCGGGCCTGGTAGACGACCCCAAATGACCCATTGCCGATGACCTTGATATCAGAATACGAAACTTCTTGGGGGCGGTCGGGGCCCTGACCTGGCGTGGCCACCACAGTGGTCACCTTGCCGCTATCTCCTGGAAGAAGGGGAATGGTTGAGAAAAGGGGTGAGAGTTTGAGATGCTGCGGAAATCTCAAGCACCACTTGACTTCCGCTCCCCAAACACATATCCACACCCTCCCCAACACAACACAATGTCAACATGCTCCAAATAGGACACCATTAGGTGACCCTCAGCACTCCCAAGCTGCTTCATCACTGAGTCCAATGGCCTACACACCCGTACCCAACAGCTGGTGCTGAACACACAACATTCCTAAGGCAACCCAAACGAGTAACCAAAAAAATGTCACATCGTAACTCCCTATGCTACAGCTAAACCTTACAAAGCACTTGATAATAGGGACCAGCAACTGCATATCCAAAACCTGATTTGTAGGTGGGGTGGTTGTCCTTTTCCCAACTGGTAATCCAAAGGGGGTGGACAGCAACACTCATAAAATATCCTTTGAGATTCGGAGGTTTAGAGGGTCTTGGTCTACACCCACTCTTCTCAAAGTGCCATTGCTAATTGATGGAATTATGATTGTGCCCCTAAAAGCCTAAATGTTCATGCTGCACATTGCTTCCCTTCTCAGTGTCCAGCCGAGCCTCAGCCTCCCTCCACCAAACACCTCCGCCCCTCACTATCTTTCAACCACACACCTGCACTGCCTTACCTGTGCTGCCACAGCCACGCCCATTCTGAACTGCCTGTTACCAGGCAACCAGACCCTGCTCCAATTCTCCTTGCTCTTTCACCCAAGCATTAGTGTTCTCCCTCCCCTTCATGGTCCAGCCCATCTTTCATTGCAACCCCCTCCTGGAGGGCACTGTGTCATTCCTACGCAAACTAGCTCATCTCAGCACCAGATTGGCGCTAAGGAAAGCTTAGACAATTCCAGCAGCCGTCACAGGCTGCCTCCTTCAACCCCATGGAAATGAACACCCCTGGCTACCCTTACTAACCTCCCGGCTTCAATGATTTCATCCTGACGTCACCAGTATAATTCGGGACCACTCGTCCAGCTGCTGACCTCAAATAGCCTTTTTCCCAGAGCCCTGGTCCCACCAGCTGAGAACCTCAAGCCCTTGCAGATTCTCCCTGCACTGACCCAGGCCAACTTTTCTTCTGCACCACCACTCTGAGGTGCCAAGTGACCCAGCTCTCTCCTGCGCTGGTGCCCGTTAGCAAACCCCTCCAAAATAAACACACACCTCCTCAAACCTAAGGGGCACATTACCAACCTGTCCCCTCCTCGATTATTCATTCATTGGTTAGGCTTATATCCCACCCTTCCTCCCAAAGGAGCCCAGGGAGGCAAGTAGGACCCCCGTCCCCCCACTTCCCTTTGCCTAAACCTCCGGAACCCCCAAAACTGGCACCACCCTCAAGAGCAGGTGTGACTCTCGGAGACTCCTCCCTACCACCCTATGCCAGCCACCCCAAAGGCTGAGCACCCTCAGATACTCCCCCTCGTCCCATTTCTCCCCACATCTCCCCCTCCTTTGTCCCCGCCTCCCAAGCTCTCGCCCATTCCCCCCACTTTCCTAGCACCCCTCTTTTCTTTCGCCCTTTCCCAACCCCCCCCTCCCCCAGCCCCCTGCTCTTCTCCTCTTCCTCTGGTCGATTTCATTCAAGCCACCCCTCCCCCTCCCCCACCCCTTCTTTGTCCCCCCTCCCCCTTCCCCACTGCCACCCCCGACCCAGGCGGTACTTACGGCCCAGCTTGAGGCCCGGGAAGGAGCCGACTGCCGTGCTGGTCCCGCCTCCCCCCGGCCCAGGCCCGGCAGCCCCCCCGGGCTTCCCCCCCGGCGCTGCCCCCGAGGTGGGGCCTGGCGCGGCGGGCGCCGTGGCGGGAGCCCCGCCTGACGGGTCTGCGAAGGAGCTCGTCCGGGGCCGGGAAGAGCCGGCGCTGCCGCTGCTCATGGTGAGGCCGGGACCGGGGAAAAGGGAAGGGGGGCCGCGCTGGCTGGCTGGCTCCGTCTGAGGCGGCTCGGGAGCCGGCCCAGCCCGGCCCTGTCGCGGGAGCGGATGGGAAATGGAGTCCCGGCCACCATCCGCCTCGCTACTCGCTAACGGAGGCGGGACTCCATTTCCCACAAGCGGCGCCGCGGAGGCGGGCCACTCGGCCTCCTGCCGAAGGTCATGCTGGGACATGAAGTCCCCTGGGCCCGAAACGCCCCGCAGCCCGCTAGAGCCAAGGGACTACAAGTCCCAGGATGCCGAGCGCACCGCTAGCCGGCCGCCGCGAGGAAGGACGGGAGATGGAGTCACTCGGCGCACAGCCCGGCCGGACTCCTCAGCGCAGAGCGAAATGGATGGACTGCGTTTCCCAGCGTCCCCCGCGCGAGGACGGCTAACCTATCAGGAGACGGAAACGAAATGACCCTCTTGTGAGGCGGAGAGGGAGGCTGGGAAGGAAGCCGTACGGGAAGCCAAGAGGGTCATACAGAGCCGCAGGGCGGGGAGTGTCGCAGACGCCGCTCGGCCACCAGAAAACCAAGAGAGACTTAACCTTGCGCCCATCTAGCTCTGATATCCATTATCGCCTCAAAGCCAAATGGAGCCGGAACGAGGCCTCATCAGGCCGCGGCGCGGTGCACGATGGGAGACGGCGTCGGTGCGGCCCGCCGCCGCTTTCCCAATACGCTCAGCGCGGACGCCCCGTGACGCGTTTGGCGGAGGGCCCCCGTCCTTCCAACAATTAGCGGACTACACTTCCCATCGTGCACCGCGACGAGAAGGGGCGCGATTGGCAATGGGAGGCCGCTGTGGCTCGGGAACGGCCCGCGAGGCCCTTCAGGCCCGCCACTCTTGTAAGGCCGGCGCGTTATGCGGTGGGGCGGTCCATTCTCGCTTGGTGTAGAGTGGTTCCTTGGCATTCGGGCTCCCGTCGTTCAGCGCCACACTGGGGCAGCGGCGTAGCTCCCGGCATGCACTGCGCGTCTCCCGTAGGGGGTTTGTGGGAGATGTAGTTTTCTCGGCATTTCCAGAGAGCAAATGGAGGGGGTCTCTTCTCTAACGTTATTTGCAAGGAGGAAAACACGGGAACTAATTATATATTTATTTATGTATTCATTCATACACTGCCTTTTCCACCCTGACAGGGACTCTGGGAAAATGCTAGTTGCAGCACAGTCAATAAGTAAGCCCATAACTTAACATGCATTTAACTTACGCACATTCAGCTTTTTTTGGCCATGGCTAAAGAAATAAAAGGGAGCAGAATGGGTGCAGGGTTCTGGGGGAAATGACTTTGGCAGTCCCACCCAGCATTGGACCCAGTAGGTTTTGGCAAGGGCTTGATGGTTCGAGCCCACCCAGGGACCACTGTGGGCAGGATCCCTGCATTGCAGGGGGTCGGACTAGATGACCCTTGGATCCCCTTCCAGCTCTACAGTTTTATGATTTTGACTTTAGGCACAAACCCTGGAACGTAACCCGTGTGTAGGTTGCAGGCTATTTTTTTTAATTAATTACTTTTATTTTGCTTTAAACAAATACATATGAATATAGACAACCAAAATTACAAAAGAAAATTCCTTAATAATAATAATAATGGGGGGGACTTAAAAACTACAAAAAATATCAAAATACATGGCACAGAACATAAGCAACTATGGGAAAGAAAAAAGAAAAGAGGAAAAGGAAAAGGAAGATAAGCCAAAACAGGAAAGCTCATCTATTGTACACTTCTGTCAAGTTCACAACAGATCATTATTCTTATCAATTCTATCTGCATTCCAAAGGATTCCCTCATCTTGGTATCAGGGAGCATTTCTCTATGTGGTATCATTCTATACATAACCAGGTCTTTCTTGTTGAGCCCTTGTCCCCTAAATAATTATTTAAACAGGTTATTAAATAATTATTTAAACAGGTTGCAGGCTATATTATATTTCTCCCACTGGACACCTGCAAAGCTAATGAAGGCAAGAACAAATAGGGTGACCACTTGCGCACTACTGTTTCCCCTGCGGAAAAAGAGTTGTGCAGTTTTTCATAAAATTTGCATATGCACATCTACATGTGGAGTTTCAAATTTATAAATAATGACCAGGGGCCCCATGGGCATAACCAGGATTTTTGTTGGGGGGTGGGGCTGGCCATTTGTTGGGGCGGGGACAGAACCTCAGTTAGCTATGTATTTTTATTGATATGGGAGGGGGCAGCTGCCCTTCCCTGCCCCACCCCCGGTATACCCATGAGTGGCCCTCCAGGATGTTGGTTGACTATAACTTGGGATAACTCAGTTGGTAGAGAATGAGAATCTCAGGGTTGTGGGTTTGAGGTCAAGCCCCCCATTGGGCAAAAGATTCCAGCATTGCAAGGGGTTGGACTAGAATAGATGACCCTCTCATGGTCCCTTCCAACTCTACGATTCTGTGATTCATTGAGGGTTAACCGCTGGCCATGCTGGCTGGAGCTGATGGGAAGAGGTGATTTCAGAATCAGTGCCAAGCACTGTGCCCATGGCATCAGTGCCCATGGCATTTCTGGGCTAGTACCTCCCTACTTCCCACCCTCCCACCTCTGCCAGCTTCTCTTAATGTAGAAGATCTGATTCTATGATTTATGATTCATATATATAGACAGAGAGAGATGAAACTTGAATGCACCTTGAAACAACACAAGAGTTAGATCCAAAAATATTTTTATTCCATGCCCTGGAGGCTGCTGTCGGTTTGCCAGCAATTGGTTTCTGGATGGATATGTTTTAACTATCGGGGCATGGCAGCATAATAGCCACACACCTTTCTAGCCTCGAGGCTTTTTATAAAAGGAGAGCTTAAGGTTGCAATAGGGGAACTTCTAAGTAGGCATGCCTAGAATTGCAGTGTGAGTTGTTTTAAGGAACATTCACCCTAGAGTCATACTTCCAATATAAATCTTGCCATGAAAAAGGCCAGTGCTCTCTCTTTCTCTGCCCCAACCCCTGTAAGTAGTATTATGTACAAAAGAGGTCTAGCAGCTATTAAGCCTTAAGGCTCAGATTACCATCTCAGAAATGAAAGAAGTTTAGGGAGAACAATGGCTGCAACAAGACGACTTAGAATCATGGAAGGAACCGCAACGGCCATCTACTGCAAGCCCCTGCAATGCTGGAATCACAGCTGAATAATCCCTGACAGATGGCCATCCGACCTCTGTTTAAAAACCCTCCAATGAAGGAGAGTTTGCCACCTTCCAAGGGAGTCCAGTCCACTGTCTTACTATCAGAAAGTTCTCCCTAACAGAATCATAGAATCGTAGAGTTCCATTCTGAAGGAAATCAGCCCTGAGTGCTCACTGGAAGGACAGATCCTGAAGCTGAGGCTCCAATACTTTGGCCGCCTCATGAGAAGAGAAGACTCCCTGGAAAAGACCCTGATATTAGGAAAGATAGAGGGCACAAGGAGAAGGGGACGACAGAGGACGAGATGGTTGGACAGTGTTCTGGAAGCTACCAGCATGAGTCTGACCAAACTGCGGGAGGCAGTGGAAGGCAGGAGTGCCTGGCGTGCTCTGGTCCAGGGGGTCACGAAGAGTCGGACACGAGTAAACGACTAAACAACAACACAAGAGTTGGAAGGGACGCAGAGGATCATGCAATCAAAAGCCTTGCATTGCAGGAATATGCAACAGGCCTGTAAGGGGATCAAACCCATGACCTTGGCATTATCAGCATCACACTCTAACCAGCTAGAACTATTGGTTTGGGCCCTACCCCCTGGAGCAGCAGAAAACAAGCTTGCCACATGTGACAGCCCTTCAGATATTTGAAGAAGGCTTAACCCACCTCACAGGATGGTTGTGGGGATAAAATGGGCTTGGAAGCTGTCCCGAGTGAGATAAAAAATGGACTGCATAATAACACAAACTAATATGAGTCATCCCATTTCCTGATGCAGAAATCCTGTCCAGAGTTACTTGATAATAACTTCCCATTGAACCCAATGGGACTTATTTCTAAATGCCCATAAATAGAATTGGGCTGCTAGTCAGCAGGTGAGCTCTTTTAGAAGCTCTCGGGTTTTTGGGGGTGTGGAAAGGAGGTTTTTTTATAGAGTGCAATGCTTTTGCATTCAAACTGTCCAAGATTCAATTCTTGGCATTTCCAAGGATCTAAAGTGACCGGTGCTGCAGCCAATCAAGGCAGATAATCAGGGTGGTTGAGGATTGTGGCTCCAGCGACCTCCAACCATATCAGTTGCTGACCACAGCTATCATGTCCAAGCCAAGAGAGATACATGAAACAGAGAAGGTCTGCCTGTACATTGCGCCTCTAAAACACATCCCCATGCCTCAAAGAATTCTGGGCACTGTAGTTTACCCATCTCAAGAGTTACAGCACCCAGTAACCCTTAACAAACTACAGTACCCAGAATTCTTCGAGGGAGGCAACGAGGGGTGTGTGTTCTTTCAATGTGCCTTAAAGGCATATACAGCCCAGGTTGAAGCCATGCTATGGAATACAGTCGCCACAAGGGGGCACTTGGAGCATTGTGTTCCTACAGGGCAGAGGACTGTTTCCACTCCAGCAGTATAGATCTGACCTAAAGGGAGTTTTGAAATATATATTTGCACAAATCTGCTAGGTGTCTTTAGAAGGCCAAACCTGCCCTGCAGGTGAGCAGCTACAAAGAGCCCCTCATCCCACCTCCTGCAAAGGGGACGATCCTTATGGTAATTATAGGTGGGAACAATGTGCGAGCTTGAGCACATCTTGAATTTAAAGAACGCACACAACCAGGAGTGGTCTCCTGGGTGGATTAAGTGTCCAAACCAGAGTCAGCCAAAGCAATAGAGCAGGCCAAGGCCTGTACTAATTTAGGAATTCTGTGTTCAGCTGCCTGGACCCCGGGACTCTTCCCCAGACTACAACCCCTCAGTGGCTCTGCTCTGATCCCTCCTGAAATGCTGTTGCCTAACTGGTAAGGGCAGACGAGCTGGGGTGATGTCTCTTGCTTGCTTGCTTGCTTGTGCATGTTAGTAGAAGCCCTTGCCTGGCTTTTTGCATGGCAAGAAAGTTACCTACACAGAACAACAAAGCCCTGTGTTGCAAACTTAACGCAATAAACAACACAAGCAACACGAAGACCAGTATACTAGATAGCATTGTAGTTCTTATTGCATAATGTACATGATTTAGTACAGTGGTACCTCGGGTTACATACGCTTCAGGTTACAGACTCCGCTCACCCAGAAATAGTGCTTCAGGTTAAGAACTTTGCTTCAGGATGAGAACAGAAATCGTGCTGCGGCAGCAGCGGGAGGCCCCATTAGCTAAAGTGGTGCTTCAGGTTAAGAACAGTTTCAGGTTAAGAACGGACGTCTGGAATCAATTAAGTACTTAACCCGAGGTACCACTGTACAACAAAAACAAAATATGTACACTTGTAAATTCTCTGATATATCTGAAAACAAATGAACACACGTCTGTCAATCTTGTAGAAGTATAACGAGTCTATGGTTGAAACAAAGTAATAGATGCTATCCTGTGGGCTAAGCGGTAAAACTTTTTAGGCGTTCATGGTGCCGAAGTAGTAAGTGAATAACAATGTAGGAGAGTGATCCTGGATAACCTGACTGTTTCGCTGGAATCTTCTTCAGCACAACCCATAGATTAGAAAAATGCACAAGGGCCACAGTGGTTACATCAAAAATTATATCCTGCTTGATTGTGTAAATAGAAGCTCTAAGTGGATTGCAATAAATAAATAAAAATGGTCAATAAAACAGGAAGATGAAAACAGGAATTCTGAAAAAAAAAATCAAAATATAATTAAAATCAACATTTACGCTAGAAACAGATTACAAGCACACGTCAGTTTTTAAACGCCCGGCTAGGCTTGCCTGAAGAAAGCTGTTTTTAGCAGGCACTGAAAAGAGCACATCGAAGGCACTTGCCAGGTGTCAATCAGCAGGGAGTTCCACAAGTGTTGGAGCTGCCTCCCTGAGAGATTGATTTCTTACAAGTGAATAATGATATTATGCAACACCTGTAAAGGTCCCAGTTTTGCAGATCTAAGCTAATTATTGATATACAGCCTCTTGGCTGTGGAGGTTCCATTTAATTATCATGCCTTCCAGCTGCTGATAAGGCAAATCGATGGAGGTGGAGAGTTCATTCTTTCTTGAAGCTGTCAGAGTTGGTGGCTCCCATTACAAGCTTGTGGCAGGGAATGCTGCACCCTGATTTCATGTTGTTCGAAGAAGTCCTGAGCTATAATTGTTGATCTACTTCACCGGGTGAATCCAGCTTCTTGTATAATTATTGAGTGGGGTGGGAGAGAGAGAATCCATAATGAGACCGAGACATCCTTTGCTTGTTAAAACAAGTTTTGCTGTGGAGTAGTACAACTTCACCTGAGCCAAGTCTCAGCCTTCAGAAACCTTCTTTGTTTGGTTCCCCCCCCCCCCAGTTCCTGGAACGTGCAAGGCAATTATGAAGTGCGGAGTGCTTCTGAGCATGTGTAAAATGCATCTAGCTCCACCCAAGAGGAAAGCGATAGCCTACTCCTCTCCCCACCCCAAATGGACCTGAGGTTAGGAGTAGAGTCCTTGCATGATTGAAACGGCAGCCCTTTTGGAGAGTAACCACTGTTCTGTAATAAACAAATTTCTTTTCATGTAAGACCAGGCACTTGTGGTCAGCCACCCGTTGGTTGTGGCTGGGAAGAGCAAATGGTACCCTAGGACTGCTACCACGGTGGAGAATTCACATACAAACACACCGTTTTGCCTGAAGTACCTTGGAAGATCAGAAGCCAAGGAACCTCAAAGGAGATCTGAGGGCAGATATTACCCTCCGTGGAGAGTACCAGTGGAAAGACACACACTCATTCACTCCAAGGCAACACTGAGCACTTGAGCTACACACCAATTAATTTTGCTCCGCGCTACAAAGCCTGCCACAGTAGCAGCCTGATCCTAAGCATCTTTACCCAGAGGAAAGGAGCCAGGTTTTTTTCTAACCAGCCTCTCAGCCTCATAAGGAACATAGGAAGCTGCCTTAGAGCGAGTCACACAATTGGTCCATCCAGTTCATCATTGTCTACACTAGTCAGCTGTCAGGGGCGGGTCAGCAGTAAATCACTCCGAGAAAGTGAAGTCAACTATTAGAAGAAACAAGGTCTGCTCAGGAGTGCCAGGCCTAATGAGCACAGCAACTCTTCGTAGGTCTGGCCCCTATGAGGCCGTTGTGGAGGCTGAAGCTCCCTGCCTTCCCACAGCTGCCTATGTCTCCTCCACTGATCCTTCCCAAGCAATCTGAGACTACGCCGGGGCACCTGCCTTTGCTACTCTCGCTTCATACCACTTCTGGTCCTGGGAGACCAGCAGGGAAGGGAGCTTGTTGCACCAGGAGGGGGAGACACCCTGGTTTCTTCACCAGCCTGACTCCTCTCTGCCTCTTGGCCATCCTCCTCTCCTGTTTTACCTTCTGCACTTCTCTCTGCCACAGACCCTCCCTGCTCACTAAACCCTATTATCTCTTCAGCTTCAGATACCTCCTCCTCTCAGTCTTCTTCCTCTGACCGCTCATCGTCATCCCACCATCACTCCCCAAACTCTGAGCCATCTTCCCTTGGAGGTTCCTCAGCTGGTGTCTCCCACCCACCACCCCTGCATCCAGCCGGTTCATGACAGGTACATGTTGCAGGTATCAGCCAGCGGCAGGGAGTCGCTCCCAGGCCTCCCTCGAGATGCCAGGGATTGAACCTGGGATTTTGGCATGCAAAGCAGATGCTGAGCTGTGGCCCATCCCCAAAGCCTCTGCCTCTAGAATCAGCACATGATAAACACTTACCCTACAGCTTTGCAAGCAATTACATCAGATTCTTGTTCCCAAAGAAATGCAAAGGCTGTTTGAAAAAAAGGCTTAGATAGCTTGATGGGAGAGGTATTAGGCTGCAACAGCTATATAAAACCTTCACATCCAGGAGGAGTTTATCAGAAGTTATAAAAGGAAGTAAAGGTAAAGGGACCCCTGACCATTAGGTCCAGTCGCAGACAACTCTGGGGTTGCGGCGCTCATCTCGCTTTACTAGCCAAGGGAGCCGGCATACAGTTTCCGGGTCATATGGCCAGCATGACTAAGCCGCTTCTGGCGAACCAGAGCAGCACACGGAAACGCTGTTTATCTTCCCGCCAGAGTGGTACCTATTTATCTACTTGTACTTTGACATGCTTTTGAATTCCCAGGAGCTGGGACCGAGCAATGGGAGCTCATTCCGTTGCGGGGATTCAAACCACCGACCTTCTGATCGGCAAGCCCTAGGCTCTGTGGTTTAACCCACAGTGCCACGCGTCAGTCTATAAAAGGAAGTACTTCCTCAGAAAACACATAGTTAAAAAAACCTCCAAGTGTCCCTGTTTTCCAGGGACAGTCCCAGATTTACAGAAGCCATCCCAGTTTCCAATTTGATCCCGGAATGTCCCGCTTTTCCTTAGGACGTCCCTATCTTCATCAGAGAAAATGTTGGAGGGCATGCAGTTATGCAACCCCTGAACCAGGGAGATAAGTAGCCATACGACCTTTAGAAGACATCTGAAGGCAGCCCTGTGTGGGGATGTTTTTACAGTAAATGTTTTGTTGTTGTTTTTAGATGTTGGAAGCCACCCAGAGTGGCTGGGGCAACCCAGCCGGATGGGCGGGGTGCAAATAATAAAATTATTATTATAACGGAATAGGACATCCCTATTTTCATCGGAGAAACATGGGAGGGATGAATCAATAGAGTCAAGGCGTTCAGCGGCCGCTAGCCACAATGGCTGTGTACTATGCCCAGGGGTCAGGGACGGCATGTACCCAAATGCCAGCTGCCGGAGATCAGCTGTTGACCTCAGCTGCTGCTTGTGGGCTTCCTGTCGGCCCCTGCGGGGACAGGATAGGTGTTGGTCCACCTTCAGCAGCCATACTCTTCCTGGGCAAGGCAACCTCCATCATCTTCTGAGCTACTCAGTGGTCTGCCACTGACGAAGGCAGAGGCCCCTTGGAAGCTAAGCCGTTGTTAAACCCGATTAATGTGGCTGACCCATTGCGGCCTACGCCTTACTGCAAGAATGTTTTCGGCGTGTGCCGAAAGCAAGGACCTTTGTCGCTCGGCCCAGCAGTAGCCGGGCGCGAGTCCATGCCCCCATAAACACTGGTGGGGATTCCTGCCTGCCCTCCCCAGATCTCTACTCAGGAATGTGCGCAACCCAAAGGGTTAAAGCTTCTTCAGCGCGGGGGGGGGGAGGTGTGTGTGGGGAGATGGAGAGGTTAATGAATTATTGAGTAAGTCAAGGGTAAGAAGCAAAGAGCCTCCCACCGGGAGCAGGCAAGATTAATTCAATTAGGGGATGACGGCACTCGGCACTCGCGCACACTCCTGCCAGCTCATGTCAACAGAGTTTGCATGCTGGGGGGGGCAGCAAAATTGGGACGAAGCTCGTGCGCGGGCAGCCGGCCGTTTTATACTGCTGCATGCATCCAGCATCCTCTCTAATGCTGCCGGGCCCTCACATTGCTGCTCCGTAGGGGAGGCATCGCTGTTGCTAAGAGACAACCAAGTCTTTTGGTTCAGGCCTTGCTTCCCAAAATAGCAGAGCCAGCAAGAGGCCGCACCCGCCATTCTTCCCCCGTCTCAAAAGGGGTGGCAGGTGGATTGACCTCCCCAGCCTCGCTCCCTCCTGGCAATAGGTGGCGGGTGCTGCCTTCTGGCCCAGCTCTCGCCCTACGATAGGCCCAGATCCAGCTCTTTGTGGTAGGCCCCACAAGGCTATGTTACCTGCCTGGAAATAAGATTTGAAGGATTTGCTTAATTATTAGGATCCGCACCAGGACAGTGGGGCTTAAAGGTCATAGAACTGTCGGTTCAGAAGGGACCACAAGGGTTATCTAGGCCAATCTTTTTGCCCAACTTGAGTTTCGAACCCATGACCTTGGGATCAAGAGTCTCATGCTCTACCAACAGTCACTGGGGTAGTCGTAGGCCAGTGGCCCTCTCACTCAGCCTAACCTACCTCACAAGTCAAAATAAAAAAATTCCTTCCAGTAGCACCTTAAAGACCAACTAAGTTAGTTCTTGGTATGAGCTTTCGTGTGCATGCACACTTCTTCAGAAGTGAAGAAGAAGAAGAAGTGTGCATGCACACGAAAGCTCATACCAAGAACTAACTTAGTTGGTCTTTAAGGTGCTACTGGAAGGATTTTTTTTATTTTGACTATGGCAGACTAACACGGCTACCTACCTGTAACTTACCTCACAAGGTTGTAGTGAGGATACAGTGGAAGGGAAGGGAACCGCCACATAGCCCTGCGCTCCGTGAAGGAAAGGGCAATTCATAGATAGCCCAAGAAGACTGTTCCAACTGATAAAACACTTTTTATCAGGGCCTTTTCTGATGCCCGTCGCAGGCAAACCACTATCTCTGCTTCGAGATATGCATGTTAAAAAATGTCCTTAGCATGTCACCATCCTTCCTTCCCGCACTCCTCAGATCTTTAGAAATTGAGCGAGTTGTGTACCAAACCTGTCACCGCTGCACAAACATGCATGCACACGAATGCTCAGGCTATAGCATAGTGTGTTTATTGCCATAGCTGGCAAGGTTCCTTTTGCTCATCTGACGATCCGTTCTAGAACAATTGTGTTCCCTGTACAAACACCCTCCCCAGCCATATTTCTTGAACAGAACAACACCCTCTTTGCCTTTCGGGCCCTGCAAGCCAGGTACGCAGGCAGCCATCAGAGTTATGAGGTACATTTAAGGTACGGGGAAATGTCCGTTTCCTTCCGAGAGACACTGCCAGCTTTTGCTGCCGTTCCTTTGGACAAGAGACTCTGCTTTGCACCAGAAGGTCCCAGGTTCAGTTGCCAGGTAGGCCCAGGAGAGACTCGCTTTGTGAAACCCTGGAGAGCATCTACCTGTGAGCACAGAATCTGCGGCGGGGAACCCATGGCCCTGCAGAGGTTGCTGGATTCCAACTCCCATCAGCCCCAGGCAGGACAGTCAATTGTTAGGAATGATGGGTAGCGTAGTCAAAACTCAACAGCCAGATTGCTCACCGGAACAATTCATTTCCGGGCCCAAATCAAAGTGCTATGCAGCCTTACACAGATCAATACCTTAAGGACTGCCTTTCCCCATACGAACCAAGCCAGACCCTGAACTTGTCGTCAAATGTTGTTTTCTATGCCCCCATTCCCAGAGAGGCTCGGGGGGGGGGCGCAACATGAGAACGGGCCTTTTCTGTGGTGGCTCCCCGTCTGTGGAATGCTCTCCCCAGAGAGGCTCGCCTGGCACCATCATTACATGTATTTAGGTGCCGGGCAAAAACACTCCTCTTTACCCAGGCATTCAGCTGTTAAATAATCTATGGCCTGTTGAATGTGCTGTTGGGGGGGTTGTTGTTATTTTGTTCACATGCTGTCTATTGGTGTATAAATTGAATGAATGAATGGGCCATCTGGGTGGCCCATGCTTCCCCTACCTCAGACATGAGTTATCCTAAGTTAAGATGCCAGAATTGGCACAAACCATTTTGCTACATATATGGCACAGAGTCCCTCTCTGGGGCGTCTGCAGGTTTTGGCCAATAGGCAACCGACAACCTTCCTCTTTTCGCTTAGGAAGTCTGCTGTCTCCAGAATGACGGAGCCCTGATTTCTGCTGGGTGGGCAGATTGTTTCATCGCACTGCAGGCCATGGCAAGAACAGGAAGGACAAGATATTCCGGCACCCACAACTGCCCCACATTTCCTTCGACTAATTACTCGCTTCAACAAGGGTGCAATGGGACTTTCAGAGGAGAAACGTTTGCAACAGTAGGAGGAGCTGGCTGCCCTTGAGACCAGCTAACTGTCCGAACATCAGCCATGGTTTGTATCATTTATAGAACCACAGTCAATGGAGGGGGGGGGAGCCTCTTAAGACTATATTTTAAGGGGTGGGAAGAAGTCCTTGTTCCACAGAGCTTACATTCTAAAAAACTTGACA
This sequence comes from Podarcis bocagei, assembly GCF_964188305.1. Taxonomy (NCBI): domain Eukaryota; kingdom Metazoa; phylum Chordata; class Lepidosauria; order Squamata; family Lacertidae; genus Podarcis; species Podarcis bocagei. The sequence goes on from NC_138132.1 coordinate 12,225,201, forward strand.
CCAGAGAAGCAACTGGGGGAGAAAAATAAGGTGGTAGTAAGAAGGGGAAAGGTATTCAGTTTCAGAAAATTGCAGAAATTTATATAGGATTAGACCCAAAGCTTTTGGGAAGCATGTTCCAGGCAGCAAAGGGATGCAAGGCAGTTGAAGGGACTGTTGGGTGCCTGATTCTGAGGACTTCTTATTAACGATGCGTGTTTTTTGGTCCAGAAAGGTGGGTTCAATGCAAGGTAAAAAACAAGTGTAGAAATGTTAAAAAGGAGTGTAGGAAACAGCCTAAAATGCTGCCCGATAATACGGAATGAAGGTCACAAATAGGGATAGTAAAGGTAAAGGGACCCCTGACCATTAGGTCCAGTCATGGCCGACTCTGGGGTTGCGGCGCTCACCTCGCTTTACTGGCCGAGGGAGCCGGCGTATAGCTTCTGGGTCATGTGGCTGGCATGACTAAGCCGCTTCTGGCGAACCAGAGCAGCGCACGGAAACACCGTTTACCTTCCCACCGGAGCAGTACCTATTTATCTACTTGCACTTTGACATGCTTTCGAACTGCTAGGTTGGCAGGAGCAGGGACCGAGCAACAGGAGCTCACCCCGTTGCGGGGATTCAAACTGCCGACCTTCTGATCGGCAAGTCCTAGGTTCTGTGGTTTAACCCACAGCGCCACCCGCGTCCCTACAAATAGGGATAGGAGAGTGCAGAAATGAGCATCTAGGAGACCTCAAGATAATGACGTTTGAAGACAGAACGATGCAAACACTCCAAGTGTCCCTATTTTCCAGGGACAGTCCTGGATTTATAGAAGCCATCCCAGTTTCTAATTTGATCCCGGAACGTCCTACTTTTCCTTATCATGGTCCCTGTTTTCATCAGAGAAACGTTGGAAGCCACTCAGAGTGGGTGGGGCAACCCAGTCAGATGGGCAAGGTATAAATAATAAAATAATTATCATTATTATTATGAAATAGGATGTCCCTATTTTCATGGGAGAAATGTTGGAGGGTATGACAACGCCTACTAAAATATCAAGCAATAAATATTGGTAGGATTTTCAACGACTGGGGGGATGAGGCTTCAGAGTCCTTGACAGCCTCTTTCTTTTTTTGCAAATCTGCAGAAATTGGATTGCCTGGGTACATCATTTCCAGTCTTGTGTTAATAAATTGACAATAATATTAAAAAGTACAGACGTTGCTACAGCACTTCCATGAAACGCTACTTGCACGGCTCCACATATTGCTGTTTCAGAGATTGCGATGGGTAGCTCAAAGAAACAGGGCCTCTTCTGCGGTGAAACTACAGCAACCCTGGGGAACATCATGGCCCCAGCCAATGATCAGGGATGATGGGAGTTGTAGTAAAAAAACACACACCATACAGAGGTTTGCTGACCCTGAACTATGGCATTCTCTCCCCACCCCCACCCTCGGAGACAGTGGTCTTGTTCATTCCTCAATTGCCTTCTGCAGAATAGCAGGCCTTTATTTTTCGGGAAAGTATTTAGGGATGCGTTATTTTACATGTGCTGGCTCCTGTTAATATTTTTAAATGCTCCGGGTAACTATTAAGGGAAAACACATTTTTTCCTCCCCAGAACCCTGCACAAACCTCACACATTTATTGCCTTAAGTGATACGGCCCACTTAACAAAATGAAACCAAACATTTGATTCTGCCGGATCGTAATTTACGTCAGCTGCTCAATTCCCATGGAAATCAATGAAACTTAACTTCACTCCTTAACTCCCATTGAAACCAATGTGAAAAGTTGAGCAAAATCTAGTTTGCACTCCATCCTTCTCCTCTTACTTACAAGCTCGTTGGGGAGTATTAAGCAAAGTGGTAATGAACGCTCAGACGGACACTGAAAATGCTAAGAGACCTTGGTGCTTTGTTTGAGGGTCCATAACTCTGCTCCAACTTCCTTTTGCACCCAAGGGTGCTTGGCTAGGTTGCAGCCTAGGTGGAAGAGGAAGCGAGTTCTGCAGACAGAGCTTGCCCCAGGGTAGGACCTGAGATGTGCGCTGTCTCTCTTCCCTGCCACCCCCCAGTCTTGTGCAGCACAAACCGGTCTTTCTGGCAGGCATGATGCTGGAGGCTGGCTCCATAGGTATTAAGAGAGGTGAACGAGTGCAGTCCTTTTCAGGCTTGCTCTGGGGTCTTAATATCCTTTAAGCCCCACCCTCTAAAAGCAAACAGGAGCAAAAGGAGGCTATTAATTCTACAAACATCTCCTCAAACCTTAAGAGATAACAGCCCCAAAAAACCACAAACACGCATGGCAGTTTCTAGAAAAGGACTTCAACAACTGGCCTGGGTTTATTTTGTACCGAAAAGAAATTAAGGTCCTGCTTCCAGACATGCCAGATTCTCAAGCCAGCACAAGTTAGGCAAACTTGCACAATTTACTTCCATGTGTTTTCTAGTTGCAAAGACGTCCTATTGCATCCTGATCTTAAGTTTACTTCTCCCTACCCCATTGCCGCTGGCTTCTGAGATTTCCAGAAAGCTTCACTCTTCATTTTCAACGTGTATATTTGCAACTACCAAGTACTAGAAACTGCTTTGCCCCAACGCCTTTGTTCCTTTTAAAAAAACCAAAAACCACAGCATACGTGCAAGCGGAGTTTCCAAAAAATGAATTTGGCAGTCCATACCGCAATTTCACAAAGTTGCACCATAGAGGTGAAGCAAAGTTTTCTCAAATCTTCCACAATAATGGAGATCGTGGCGATGGGGAAAGAAAGCAGCATTTCCAAAGCAATCTCGGAAAAGCATCTGTGCACCAATAGAGATCAGTCTTCCTCTGCTTGTGGTTATCTAGCCAAAAACTACGAGACACTTACCAGCAGACTGTGCATACTTCTGGGATACCCCAAAATTATGAAAAATCTGCAGAGGGGAAAAAACACATCCATAAAAATGCCCCCCTAAGGACATTAGGAGAGCCTTTTTGCATTAGACCAGTGGCTCGTCTAGTCCAGTATCTCAGTGACCAACCAGATGCATGGACTGCCTCCAGCTGCTTCTGTGCGGTTGGTGCCCCTGAATTGTGCAACTGCTTAAGAACCCGAAGAGCGTACTGGATCAGGCCAGTGGTCCATCTGCTCCTGCATCTGGTGAACCAGATGCTTGTGGAAAGCTCACAAGCAGGAAAATAGTGCAACAGCAGCACTCTTCCCTGCTTGCTTTGTTGTTTAGTCGTTTAGTCGTGTCCGACTCTTCGTGGCCCCATGGACCAGAGCACGCCAGGCCCTCCTGTCTTCCACTGCCTCCCGCAGTTTGGTCAGATTCATGCTGGTAGCTTCGAGAACACTGTCCCAACCATCTCGTCCTCTGTCGTCCCCTTCTCCTTGTGCCCTCAATCTTTCCCAACATCAGGGTCTTTTCCAGGGAGTCCAAAGTACTGGAGCCTCAGCTTCAGGATCTGTCCTTCCAGTGAGCACTCAGGGCTGATTTCCTTCAGAATGGAGAGGTTTGATCTTCTTACAGTCCATGGGACTCTCAAGAGTCTCCTCCAGCACCATAATTCAAAAGCATAAATTCTTCGGCAGTCAGCCTTCTTTATGGTCCAGCTCTCACTTCCATACATCACTACTAGGAAAACCATGGCTTTAACTATACGGACCTTTGTTGGCAAGGTGATGTCTCTGCTTTTTAAGATGCTGTCTAGGTTTGCCATCGCCTTTCTCCCAAGGAGCAGGCGTCTTTTAATTTCCCTGCTTGCAGTTGCAAGCAATTGGTATTCAGAGGCATTCAAATGGCCTAGATCAGGGTTCCCCCAAACTCTGGCCTCCAGCTGTTTTTGGACTCCCACCATCCCTAGCTTGCAAGACCAGTGGTCAGGGATGACCAGTGGTCCCTGACAAGTGGGTGGGAGAGCAAATAATGGAGGGACAAAGAGGGCAGTGAAAGTGCCTTGATGTGCTGTGCTGTTTTAATAATTCCATCTGGTCCGCTTTAAAACAAACCAGCTTGATTTGCAGTCCCAAGATTCGCTTGTGGCTCAGAATGCAGTTATCAAATCATGCTTCTGCATTTTGATGTAGAGCTGCACATAAAAATACGTACGATTTAAATGCAACTAGAGCTTTGTTTTTAAATCCACATCAACGGGAAGCCTATCAAACACATGCAGAACTGACACGGAACTAGGAAACACATCCATCCACCCATTGCTAACTGAGTAGCAGAGATGGGCACCCTGTGAAGCTTCAGATGCAGTTAAGACTCTAGTTCCCATCAGGTTCAGCTGGCGTAGCCTATAGTTCGGATTAACAACATCTGAAGGTTCTCCAGCTCCAAAGCAGAGGAAAAACATCTCGTTAAGTGGGCTCGCGTGAGGATTATGAAACCAGTTCTGATCCCGAAAGCAAATTCCTGTGCCCAGGAGCCACCGTGCTCTTCATCTGAAGTGTACTGGAGCAATCTCCGCCATTATTTTGCATCTGGCTCTGGTTGGGGTATCTTCATATCCAAATAATAATTGGGGGGAAAGAAATACCTGAAGTCTGCCTAACCCTGCCCTAGGCAACCATCACTCCTTCCTTCAGGCTCACTTCCACTTGGCAGCTTTTAAAATAAGGTATTAAGAGGCTCCTCGGTGAGAATAATCAATGATGTCAAATGATTGCACCCAATGTGTAGCACTACGTTCCATTAATGTAAGGATTTACACTTGTGCAACAGAACCCCCTCCCTTTTCCTTTTGTACTGTTCTGGGGTTTCCCTCAATCCTCGAGCAAATTTGGGTCCCTTCAAACTCGACAATTTTGTGGAATCCTTGTGCTAATGGAATCCGTGTCTTAGATACTGCCCGTGGTTCTTTTGACGGACAGCTTGCTCACTACAGTACTGTCCTGTCTTCCACCGCAAAGGACTGTCACAAGGGGAGTGTCCCAGGGACCACTTGAATTCATCCAGAGCTACAGTAAGGTCTGCTAGGCCTTGCCAGCATCCCTGTTTATAACTCTGGAGCACACGATGATCCCCATGCCACTTATCACAGCGCTGAGCCTTTTCCAAGCATGCATATTCAACCAGTGTTGACTATGATATAACAGGGCTGCTCCTGTGGATCAGCAGTGTCTCTGTGGGAAATACATAGCCGCAAAACCTACCCCTCAAGATTAGCTCTTTGCAACGGGATTATCTGCAATTTTGCGGCCTTGGAACACTAGGCACAACCCTAGAAGGGATCCTTTAAAATGATTCTCCACAGGTTTCCACTCACAGAATGGAAATGTGGGGCAGGAAGCCAGCCAGCCCAGGGCTCCTTGCAAAGCACATTCGATATTCAGGTTAAGATAGGAAAGGAACATGTGAAAGAGAAGTTTTCCATCAGCCTTGAAGATTTGAGGGAAGGAGAAATCTCATCCTAGAAATTCCATGCATTATCTTTAATCAGAAGCAAGGCCTCTTTGGAGAACCAGTAGCTCTCTCCAAATATTGACCATCCTCGCTCAGGCTGATGGGTGTTGGGAGTCCGAGGACCACAGAATCCTCACCCCTACCATGTTATAAGCAGAGTCATATATGCATCTATAAGGGACGCGGGTGGCGCTGTGGGTTAAACCACAGAGCCTAAGACTTGCCAATCAGAAGGTTGGTGGTTTGAATCCCCACGACAGGGTGAGCTCCCGTTGCTCGGTCCCTGCTCCTGCCAACCTAGCAGTTTGAAAGCACGTCAAAGTGCAAGTAAATAAATAGGTACCGCTCTGGTGGGAAGGTAAACGGCGTTTCCGTGCGCTGCTCTGGTTTGCCAGAAGCGGCTTAGTCCTGCTGGCCACATGACCCAGATGCTGTATGCCGGCTCCCTCGGCTAATAAAGCAAGATGAGTGCCGCAACCCCAGAGTCGGCCACGACTGGACCTAATGGACAGGGGTCCCTTTACCTATATGCATCTATAGCAGCAGAGTCTGGAATTTTACCTTTTCAAGAATCTCAGCTTATATCATCTCGAATAGGTCTACCAAACTCTGCTTGTAAATCCATGGGCAATAATCCCCACTCTCTTAGAAGCTAGAGGTGGAGAAATAAGCTTCCACTATTAAGCTTCATGTGGCAGAATTCAGATGTTCTTGGTAGAGAACTTGCAGTCAATGCAGAACCACTTTTTGGGGAAACATTATAGCAATGCACTCAAAGCAAGAGCAATGCATTAAACAGTAACTTTCCAAGATTCACGAAGCCGTTTTCTTTTTCTAAGGGAGCACAAAGTTATGAAATCTCAAAACCCTTTTTTATTGGTTTTTTTTGTTGTTTTGTTTTTACATTCTTAAAATGAGACACCCCCATTTCCTCGATATGTACAAGAATTTGAATAAGGCTGTATAAAAAAAAAAACCTTTAGCATGATGCCTCGTTATGTCCACCCGACAAACAGCAGGTTATGATCGAAGACCTAGCCTTCCAGGCTAACAGCACTCTTCCCAAACCCGTTTTGAGTGGTGGTTTTGTTTTTTCATCTGGATGCAGAAAAAACAACAGACAACATTTCTCTCTCCTGCTGGGACATGGAAATAGTCTCTTCCCTGCTTGAATGTGGGGTAGCTGAAAACAAAGGCGGGTATATACGCCTGCCTGGGTTGGGGCGCAATTAGGAGGTACACAAGTGATTGTTTTGGGGGGAAAGATCCCTGCTTTGTTTTTTTTTGCAAGGCACTGTCATCCTGCAGTCACCCCCCGGCTCCAAATCTCCCTCTTTGACAGAAGGGGGGAGGTGGGGCAGCTTCCAGCCCTCCCTCTTGAGGAGGGATTTATTCAGCGAGGTGGCGAAACAGTGCCTTAATTTGGGGGTGGGGGAAGAGGCGTGGAGAGAGGAAGGAAGGGGGGTTTCGTGGGACAAAGAGTATTGGAAAAGTAGGGTTGGGAGAAAAAAAGAGAAATAGGAGTGCCCACTCTCTTGGAAAAAGCACTTGCAACAGGCACTTAAAAACCCCTTTGAAATCCCACCCACCCAAGACAACAGTGGGACAGGCAGAGGGGGGGCACACTGTGACCAAGCCTACTATTTCATTTTTGGTTACATAAAGCAATGGATTATGAAGGCGGTTCTTTGGAGGACTGGGTGGGGAAATCCCTCTTCTTCTGTCATTATTCTGGATCCCAAAGTTTCACAAATATACCAACTTACTATTCATAGGAGAGATGGGCTGGGGGAAGAGATTAAGACAATGCTCTGGAGCGAGACTCAAGAGCAGTCCCACTCTCTCTGCCCTAGGAACCTCTAGAAAATGAGGTTGGTTTCTGTGTTTTTTTGGTGGGGCAGGGGAAGAGCGTGGTTGAGGGGCGTGCATTTTATTTTTTAAAAGGTACATCACTTCTACATAATATGAGTTAGAAGGGGATATTAATTACCCCACACCCCACTTCTCGGGAGCTATTAAAATGGAGCGAGATGCGTGAAAAATATGGCTAATTCTCTTCTCAATCCCCTAGAGGATTAAAAAGTGTATTGTGCTTAAAACTTGCCAATCGCAAGGGGGGGGGGGAGAAGGAAAATATTGGGGAGGTGGGTTCTTTTAATAAGACCACCCCTTAAAAACCCCTGTGAAGGCAAAACCAAAATTATGAGCTTTCGTTCTTTTAAAAAATAAAAAACCCTACTTATTCCTGCGGGGTTTTCTTTTTTTAAAAAAGGCCTTGGACTATATAACCGTAAAGGATTTTAAGGGAAAGGGGGTTGAACAGGAATAAAGAGAACCCTTAAAAGTCGTCCCAGCATATTACTTTTTTAGAAATCCCCCCTCCCCGCAAAGAGTTTATATATATATATATTTATATATGTATATAGACACGTAAAAACTGTTCAATATTTTTTTTTCGCCCTGTCCCCTAATTCTTTTTCTTTCCTCCTTTTTTTTTCCTTTTCGTCTGGCTTCCAGATAAGAAATAATAATAAAATTTACAGAGTTTCCGGAATAAACAGGGGGCGGAGGGGTGGAGAGAAGGGAAACTGACAAAAGGTAAAAAGATAATCTCTGAGTTAAGGCAGCAAAACCAGCCCCCCCTTCTTCCCCCTCCTGCCCATTTTGTCCGTCTGTCCTGGGAAGGGAGCCGTGGGGGGGCTGCGCATCCCAGCTCTAGGAATCCCGGTTCTCCAGGGTGAGCTCGGCCGTGGCCCGCTGCAGCTCAGTGCTGATCCGCCGGCCGCCCACCCCATCCCCGTGGTTGCTGGCGTCGTCTTCCCCCTTCACCTTCTTGTCATCCGTTTCTTCGGCTCCCGCGCCCGCTTCCAGCCTCTGGTCCTCGCTCCAGCGGCGCTTGAAGCGCAGCTTGAGAGGGATGCATTTGCCGCTCTCCCCAGCGCGGGAGGCGGAGGGCGCGGCCGCCATTGCGGCCGCTGGGGTCTCCTCCTCCTCTTCCAGCTTTTCCAGAGGCACGAGAGGAGCCTTGAAGACGTCCTCGTCGTCTTCGCTGATGTCGGTCACCTCGACGGTCAGGTCCTCCTCCGACTCGCCCTCAGAAATGGGCTCCACCTTGATCTGGGGCAGCAGAGGCGGCTCCGCCCCAGATGTAGAGGCAGAGGAGGAGGAAGAAGAGGAGGAGGAGGATGGCATGCCGCTGCTGGACTCTCCCGGGGACAGGCCGGGGGGCTGCTGCTTGTCGCGGTTGCGGCGCCCCAACGGCGGCGGCTGCAGCTTGAACTTGAAAGGGGAAGGCGGCTCTTCGGCCTGCGGTGGTGGCGGCGGCGGCAGGGGCGGCTTCTCAAGACGCTGGGGCTGCGGGATGACGATGTTTGGGTAGTGGAGGAAGGCCCTGGGGCTGAGGTGGTAGTTGTACACACTCTGAGTGTGGGCCTGGAGATAGCGCTTCATGTCCTCTGGGTTGAAGGAGAAGTGGGAGCCGCCGGGGTACATGGGGCTGAGGGTGGGCGAAGGGGTGTAGTTCATGTGCGTGGGCGTGAGGGGGAGGGCTGGGGACAGCTGAGGGGGCAGGAGGCCCGCAGGCCCGGCCATGGGAGACACAGGAAAAGGGCTGAGGGGCTCGGGGACCCGTGGGCGCGGGTAGACCCGGAAGAGGCCGTCGTGGGTCAAGCGGGCGTGGCCGGGCATCGGGGGGCCCCGGAAGCTTCCGGGCTCGCCGCCACCGCGACGCTGCTCCTCAGCCAGGGACTCCTCCACCTCCGAGTTGGCAGAGGTGCCGTCGCTGCAGTCGCTGACCGAGCCCCGCGCCAGGCGGCGCGCCACGGCTGAGAAGACGCCCGGCGAGCGCAGGTCTTCGGCGGGAGACAGCACATCGGACGGTGTCGAGGGGGGGAAGCGGAAGTGGGAGCCGCCGGACGGCACGGGAGGGGCGCTCTGGGGCACAGCCCCGCCTGCGGAAACGAAGAGAAGTTAGGGAGATCCAACATACGGGAGGAGCAGGGGTCTGCAACCTTTAAGACAAAAAGAGCCACTTGGACCCGTTTCCGAAGGAAAAAAAACTGGGAGCCGCAAAACCCATCAATAAAAAAAATAACTTTTTGGTCACTTTTTTTATTATTTCTTTGTTTGACCCCTCAGAATTACTCCTCCTCATAGAAATAAACGTTAAGTTAACAAGTTACCTTTTTTTGTGTATGTGTTCTTCACTCCCCTTCAAAACAGTGACCAGCGTACATGCCCCCTTTCAATGCAGTGACCAGCGTACATGCCCCTTACAATGTAGCGGGCGGGCGGGAAGGTGACGTCGGGACGGTGCGTGACTAACGCATGCACTGCCCCCATGCGACATCACAGCCAGAACAGCGCCCGCCACAGTGGGGAGTGTCGGGGCGCACAATGCGCCTCCTCCCCTCGCTAGTATCCGCCCTGGAGCCGCGGCAAATGTGTAAAAGGGCCACATGCGGCTCCGGAGCCGCGGGTTGCAGACCCCTGGGGAGGAGGAAGTAAGAAGTAGCCAAAACTGACCCAGTCCTATCCCCACTTTCTTTGTCTTCTATCACATCCCTCCAAAATTCTATTATTATTATTAAATTAAATTTGCATACCACCCTTCATCCATAGATCTCAGGGCAGTTGACAACATAAAATTCTAGCATGTACTTATCCAGTCTCGGCTAGCTGTTCCGTTTCCAGGCCTAATTCAAGGTGGCCACCATTCGTGTATAAAGCCTTGATTGACTTATAGAATTCCAACCCCCTGCAATTCAGCTGCCCCATACAGGGATCGAACCTGCAACCTTGGAGTCATCAGCACGCCGCTCTAACCAACTGAGCTATCTTAGTACAGTACCTGAAAGACGACCTCCCTCCCTACACACCCTCCTGGGCTTTTAGATCAGCCAATCTTCCACCTCCCTCAGAAATTTGCGTGATAGTGGTAGCCCAGGAGAGGGTCTTCTTGGTGGCAGCCCCAAAAAGTTGTGCAATTGATTCTGGCTTCTTCACTGCACATCCACTGATGTTTCAGGCTTCAATTTCTATCAGCTGTAGCACAGCCCCAAAAACCTTTTGGGTAGGAACATAAGGGACTCAACCTCATGTACGGAACGCATGCATTCCTGTAACCGGTGACTTTGCCCCTGGCCCTGTGCACAGGGAAGAGCAGGCACTTGGATTCTAGATTTAGATTCTACATTATGCCTTTATGTGTAGCCACCACCATATAGAGGAGGGGTGTTTTGTTTTGTTCGTACACCAAGGCAGCACCCCCAATCTTTGCAAAAAAAAAAACCCCAACCCATCACTTTCACCTCTTCTGCATGTTGACATGCATTTGCCGGCTAAACATTCCTCTAATGAAAACCTTCGCTCGAGCCAGGTGCAAGGAACCTTTGGGCCCTCCAGATGGTGCCAAACTACAACTCCCAACATTATCCTTGGCCCATGGACTCCCGATTGTTGGGACTGATGGGAGCTGTAGCTCAACAACATCTGGAAGGCCCTGCACCCGGTTTAAACTTTTCGTTTCTTTGGGCCCCCCCCCCCAACTCACCTGCCATGCCCATGTCAATGAACGGATAGTTGACCAGCACCAACTTGTTGAAGTTGAACTTGTAGGTGAAACGTTTGCCCTTGGTCTTGTGTAGGATCCGCTTGTTGTAGTAGTACCTGAAGGAGGACAAGGCGCAGGAGGAGGAGAGGAAGGTCAGTGACTCACAAGCCCCGTTGAACACCCACTACAGAAACTCTTCAGGCTCTGAATACTTGGTGGGTGGTTCTGTGGTTCCTCCACACTCAGAGCAGATTGGAGTTTTTTGCAGCCTGGGCACCTATTAAGCACAACCTGTCAACAACAGACAAATTTCTAGACCTCATGGTGGCACAAGAAATTTATCACTTGCTTGGATGCCTGGGATACCCATCTCCTCCAGGTGATGGCTAGAGAACATTCATAAAGCTTTATTTTCACCATCTCACAGGAGGCGGAAACAGATTTAAGCCCCTTACTTGCTGCCAATTCAAGAGTGAAACCTCTGTTCTATTTGTTTCTTTGGAGTTGTCGGCTCCCACAAGCATGCATATTATTTCCTGCTGTGAGGTTATGTTCCCCGTTGCATAGGTGGGTACCGGAGGTGGGGAGACAGTGATTTATCAACCTCCCCCACCACATACACGTGCATGCGCACAAACACACACAGCTATGCTGCTACAATTCAAGAATGCTTTATCAGTCAATCTCTCTACACAGGGAACTCTGGGAATTGTAGTACTGGGAGGGGAACAGAGGGTATCCTGGCCACTCTCAGCATCCTTAACAAACTACACCTCCCAGAATTCTTTGCAGGAAGTGGTATCATAGTTTTAAATACAGTGGTACCTTGGGTTAAGTACTTAATTTGTTCTGGAGGTCCGTTCTTAACCTGAAACTGTTCTTAATCTGAAGCACTACTTTAGCTAATGGGGCCTCCCACTGCTGCTGCGCCGCCGGAGCACAATTTCTGTTCTCATCCTGAAGCAAAGTTCTTAACCCAAGGTACTATTTCTGGGTTGGAAGAGTCTGTAACCTGAAGTGTATGTAACCCGAGGTACCACTGTATATGGCGTGAATGTGCCTTTCTGGCTACAAACTCTGTACAGACTCCAAAATGGCCATCATGCCAGCTTGCAGCTCTGGCACTATGAGCTGCCTTGTACCATGTTGGACTTTGGCCATCCTGCCCAGCACAACCTGCTCTGAACGGCAGCCGTTCTCCAGCAGAGGTCTTTCCTCATCACCTGCTTCTGAATCAGACTGAATCCAGCACCTTCTGCTCTGCAGCCATCCCTCTGCAAAAGTGATGGAACCTCCCGGCAGGACTATACGCAAATCACTGTTATCAGGCATGGGGGACCTTTGTCCCGCCAGATGTTGCTGAACTACAATTCCCATCAGCCATAGCAAGCACAGTCAACGGCCAGAGGGTGACGAGCATTGGGGCGCAGCAAAAAAAAAAAAGCCACAGAGGTCTTCCATTTAGATACACAGAACCAGCGCAAACCTGAGCCTGTGGATTTGGGGTGATGGGAAGACTTGTCTCTCAGGGAGGAGCAAGAGAGGCCTACCTCACAGGGTCGTTGTGAGGCACCGTTCCAAAAGCAATACTATGGCCGGGCACAATGGGCTGGTGCGGTTTCACACGCGTGCCACACATTTTGAGCCGAGCCTCTTTTGCAAAGGTGAGCAGAACAAAACAAAGCAGAGAACTGGGAGCTTGTGTGTGTGGCACTAGTGTCATGCGTTTGTGCCCCAAGATGAATGAAAGATTCCTGCACTGCAGGGAGTTGGGCTAAATGACCCTCATGGTCCCTTTTCCAACCCTACAGTTTTATGATTTCTTAAACATTATGTATTATGTACCAACGAAAGCAAAAAATAAACTCAGAATGAAGGAGGCAACATTTGACGGCTTCCACAATTCATTCTGCTCTGAAGATTCAGAAAACAGTGTATCTGTGTGTGTGGTCAGACAGGGGAAAAGGATTAAGCAGAGAAGAGTGTTCACAAACAAAGTGGGAGGCAGACAATGAACTCTGGAGTCTCCTCCTCTGTTCACTCAGCCCTGTTTCTGGATTTAACCAGGTGCTGCCAAGCTGTTTCTGGAGCCGTTAAGGACTAGCACCATGCAATGTTTAAAAAATAAGAAAGGCTGCAGTCTCAGGATACATATTTCCACTCCATATATTGGTTCCCAGGGTTTACACAGCAGTTGCACAGGCGTGAAAAACACAGCCAGGTTCGAACAGCCCAGGAGGGCAGGGACAAGGGAAGCGGACTCTGGGGGGTTTCCCTTTTCTGCCAGCTCCCGCCCCCCAGACTCACCTCAAGGCCCTGCTCAGCTTGTCGTAGTTCATCTGGGGCTTGCACTTCCGCACCCCCCAGAGGCGAGCCACCTCGTCCGGGTCCTTGATGACAAACTCGCCGTAGTCCCCCTGCCAGGCGATGACATCATGGTATTCCTCTTTGCGCAGAAGCTCCAAGATGAAATGCCACAGCTGGATTTGGCGCGAGCCGGGGCTCGACTCTGGCTTGTAGGCCCAGTCTGGGAAGGCGAACCCTGGCAATGAGAAAAGTAGAGTTAGCCAGCTCGGGGGGGGGAGGAGGCAGCAGCCAGGTTGCGGGGAGAGGGAGAGAGAGAGAAGCAAATAATTTCCCTGTTAAAAGAAAAAGAAGGGGGAGACTTGGAACAAAGGTACTGCCATTTCCCATACTCTGATCCGCTTCCCGCATCCCATCGGTAAGTGCTGGCAGTAGGGCACAGTGGTTACAGCCAAGGGAGGGCTGGAAGTTCAGGACTCCGCCGGCCCATCTCCCCGCAGGATGAAACTATGAGGCGCATGGATTTTTCTCCCCTCCCCGCTACCCCCCCAGCGCACACACAGGGAGGGGAAAAACAGGAAACCGGCGGCGGCTGCTGCCGCCGCCGCCTCTCCTCTTGTGCAGCCAGGAGGCTGGGAGGCCGGCCAAGCCGCCTTGCGACTTCCAGGCTGGGTCCCAACCAGATCCTCCTCCAAGCGTGGGTGGGAGGGAGGAACAGCTCAGGCTTGCCTCTTGATGTTAAGCCTCCCTCTACCTGGGAGGGAGGGAGGAGGGGGGGCGAAGCAGCCAGAGCTGGCGGCCTCCATCAGCAAACTTACAGAGTCCTGCCCCGGGGACCCATACCTGTACAACAATCTCCACCCCGAGAGCAAAACACACACTGAGCAAAGGGGGGGGGAGAGACCTAAGGGGTGCAGCTCAGCAACTCTGGGAAGAATCAGCCCCATTATGGCACAGAGAGAGAGGGAAGCATCAACATGTTTGAAAGGGGGGGAGGAGAAAGGGGGGGGAGGAAGGCTCTTTGTGCCATGTTCTCACTGGGCAAGGGGGGGGATGGTTAGTGGCTGAGGTCAGCAGCTCCCAGACAAGGGGCCCTTTTTTCCAGCCACGAGGCAGCAGCCTAGCCCAGCCCCAGAGCATTCCTGGGGAGGGGGGTGGCTGTGGGGCTGCAGCGGGGGGGGGGGCTGGAAAACACAAGAGGATGTCAGAAGCACACCCAAGGCCTAAGACTACCAATAGGTAGGCCTGCGTTGGCAGCACCAAGGGTCAATTGAGGAGGGTGGGACACAGGCGGGGGTCCCCAAACACCCCACAGACTTGTTTCTGACACATCCTGGGATTGGGGGGGGGGGAATAACACGCCTGTTCCCACCCACCTCACCAAATTTTAGCTGCCCTCTCATAAACAGGAAGTCGGAAGGGAAAACAATAGGGCTGTTTCCATGCTGGCCCTGCAGGGAATGGGGCCTCCCACTAGGCCCGATGAACAGAAGGGGTGTGCCCATCACCCACAAGTTAAAGCGATTTTTTTGGGGGGGGAGCTCTCCCTAAAGGATCCTGGGGGCCCTTCCAGTTTGGACACGCTCCGACCTCTACGCGCCTCACAAACTCAGTGCCACGCGAACCCACCGTTTGGTTTAAAACTTATTTACATCCCCATCTTTCCTTTCATCAACAAGGCTCACAGGGTTGTATGTAAACCCTCCCAACAGCCCTGTGAGGTAGCTCAGGCCGAGTTACAGCGAACAGACTGGGTGGGGGGATTTGAATCCAGGTTTCCCAGGTCCTGGGTCCAGCAGCCTCAGCTCCAAGGGCAATGCCACTCTTGTGTACGGGTCAGTAGGGCATGCCTGGCACACAAAATGCACACAGAGAAAGCAGTTGAACTCCCTCACGCAGCAACGAGTATATGGGTGGTTTTAGGGAGACCACCACCCCACAGCCTTCTTCGCTTTTCTCTCCACCCCCCCCTTCGCCAAACCCATCATGATCTCCTTGGCTTGAAATTGCTGAGCCTATGCCCAATGCCTTGGGGGAGGGGGGTGTCTGAGCTTTGTCGGGGGGGGGGGAAGGAGGGGGGGCACTGTGGTTTCCCATTTCCCAAACCCCAGGCGCTCTGAGCCCATCAATAATTCAGGGCCCTGTAATGGAGGCTGGGGACGCGGGCGGGCGCCGGCTCAAGGGCATCTCGGCGCACAGACCAAGCCATTAGGGTGGTGATGTCATCTGGAGGGGGGGTGTGAGAGCTAGAGGTGGGTCCCATAGACGCATGCCTTGGAGGGGGGGCGCTCCAAAGCTATTCCATGTTGTGTGTGTGTCCCAACAACCCCGGCACCCATGAATTCCCCAACAGGCAAAAGGGCAGGGCTAAGGTGTGATCCAGGCAGGGATGGGGAAGCAGAGTTGTGCAGTGCCCCCCCCCCGAACCACAATTTCAGCTGAGCATCTTCCTCGCTGCCTTGCTCCCTGGCACCACAAGGGCCTTTTACAAACAGAAACCACCCCGCTCCCCCCCCCCACAAAGTACCAGTCTCCAAGCAACAGGCAACAGCAAGGGAGACAAGAGGCTAAAAATAAACGGGGAGGAAGGGAGAGAAGGCACAGCGTGAACTGGGCAGCACCCCAAGGAGAGGCAGCCACAGGCACCCCACAACTACGCACTGGCGGCATGGGGAGGCACCCC
The DNA here is from genome assembly GCF_964188305.1 of Podarcis bocagei. NCBI lineage: Eukaryota > Metazoa > Chordata > Lepidosauria > Squamata > Lacertidae > Podarcis > Podarcis bocagei. Next base: position 12,241,108 of record NC_138132.1, read on the forward strand.
AATGCCCGGCACAAAAGCAGCCCCGGATACAGCAGGTGCCCATGCAGGACTCTTGGTTCGAAAAGCAGCGGGGTCCCTTCTCCCCAATATCAGCCACGTTTTTTGGGGGGGAGAGGAGAAAGTTTGGAGCAAGTTGCTCCCTCTTCTTCACAAAAGGAGTGCATTGTGAAGCATCAAGCTCAGTAGCACCTGTTTGGGGCTGGTGGAAGGGGGGGGGGAAGAAGCCATTTCCAGGTACTTCTTAGGTTCCCCTATATGCCCCGCTTGACTCCTGGTTTCGCGCCCCATCCAGGCCCCCCAATTGTTTTCCACCAGCAGTGGAGTGGGTGGACGACATCCCATCTCCCAGTTCCTGTGAGTTTGAAGAGGGTGGAAGGGGGGGCGAGAGAAAAAGAGGGGGCCGGGGAAAAAACAAGCCAGCCCTGCTCCCCTCGCCTCCCCCGGCTGCAGCATGTGAGTCAGCCCCAACTCTCTCTCTCTTACACACACACAGTCCTGTTCTCACTAATTAGGAAGGCGGTGGAGGAAAAAGGAGGGGGGGGAAGGCCGTGACATCAGCCGCCTGCAGAGAACTAAACACAGTGTGCTGAATGGGCTACTGTTCTCCGGCTGGTGCTACCAGATACACTCCCCCCGCCACCCCCACCAGCGGAGTCCTCCCGGGGTGTAACAGAGCCGGAGGAGCAACCCCCTCCCCTCCGTCGTGGAGTTTAAGGCGGGTGGGGGCCCTTCACATGATTATGACAATCAGGGCATTTCTCCCAGCAATGCAAAACTTCCCCCGAAATGTCTTTGCATAGGACTGCTTTTCCAGACGTGGACACCACACATTAAAAGAAGCAGAAACCTCATGTGCCAGGATAGCCTGGGTGTCAGCAGGAGGACTTATCTGTGGGAGAGGGCTATACCTCCACCCTTTTAAAAAAAGAAATAGAAAAATGGCAGTGTCCATGTTGTCAAGACAAAAATTGTGTATGTGTATAGTGGTACCCAATTGCACCTGATGCTGCGAGATGCAGGCTGGCCCTCAGTGATGCTAGGGAACATTTGCACGGCCCCTAAAATAAAAAGTCTGGGATAGGGAACATGTGGCCTTCCAAATGGACTGTAAACCTCCATCCAATGTAAGCTGGGACCCTAGACGCACCTACAGGGCCCCACTGATGTGCTAAATGATGCACAAAGAATGGTGCGTGTGCCAATGATACTGCATGCTGGAACCAACTCACCTGTGTACATCAGACCTCAGGTGAGTGGTGGTGGCTGGGGGGAGAGGAAATTTGGCTTCCTGGTCCACCCCGCTCTTCTCTTCTCTGCAGGGCAATCCTGCAGTCCGGCTTGACCTCCAAGCTGGCACAATCATTTTGGATCAGGGCGGTTGGAGGGAAGGGGGTATAGAGTCCCGTCAGCTAAAGAGGAAAGGCCTCTTGCAAAACTTTGGTCTCCTCTTAACGAAGTGTGGGGTGCCTGCTATAGGGGCAAGCCAACTGGAAGATCCTATGGCAGGAGAAGGGGAGGAAGAGGAAGAGCCTGGCAGAGCTGACAGCCGGTTAAAAGGGCAAGCTCTTCCAACACCCCCCTCCCCTTCAGTTGCCTATCCTGCAGACCCTGTCCTGCTGTTTAGATTCTCACCAACTAACACCCTCCCAGGAACGCACCAGGCACATTCCTGTTCCTATGAGAGAAGAGGGGAGAAAGGAGGATGGCGCTTGTTGCATTGCCCCATTGCTCAAAGACACAATCCTCTTATCATTTTACACCCACCCAGAAGCTCCCTCTCAATGATCAGGCTGCAGAGATTTAATCTTCCAGGGAAAGGGTTTAGGTTGCTATCTCCTCTACTAAAATAAAGAAGTAGTTATGCAGACACACACACACACACACACACACTTCCTTCTTTATTCACAAAAGTCCCATTTGCACCCAAACCGAGGAACCCAGGATCACACCCACCCTATTATCCTTCCCTTCCAAGTCCAACCACAACACGCCACAGCCAAGAGGGTTTTCTCCCCTCCCCCCCCCACATTATTCCAAAGTGGAAGAGGCACAAGACCGTTTCAACAAGTCCTCTGCTGCCACCCACCCTGAGCCCATGGCTGTTGCCACCATGTCTCCACCAACTCAGCCACCTCCTTTGCCAACCCACGGGGAGGTTGGCGGCAAAAACCACCGTCTGTTGGCTGGCAGTGCCCCCAGCTCTGGCACGAACCAGAGCCAGGCCTGTGCCAAGGGACTGGCTGGCTGGGTGGGGTGGGGGAAGACGACGAGACACCAGCCGTCCCTACCACAGAGCTCGTGGCAGGTCCTTGCCACCCACCCAAGCCATACCATGCAGGGAGAGAGAGCGTTTGTCATCACCGCCAAACCCTTTCCAGCCACCTCTCCCAGTCTTTTATGGGTCCCAGATGCCCCACTGGCAAGAGATCTCTCCCATCAAACGAAGCCCACCCCGTTTCCCCATCTCTGCAGGGCTCCAAAGCAGGGAGTGAGGTCTACCAGCCATGCCACACAAACCCATCCGTGGCAGGAGGGCAGCCCGGAGCCACAGCTCTGTCCCAGAGAGGGCAGGCAGGGGGAGAACACCTCTGACCCATGCACATGCCCCAGATAGGGGAACTGAAGGCAATTAGGGGTATTTTCCCTGACAGCGAGAGAGCAGCAAGGCGCACGCAAAAATGTACACACAATGCACACAGTGTTCGCAACCCCAGGCTTGGCTTAAGGCTCCTCTGGCCAAGCCAAGCCCTCCACGCCCCCCTTCCTATTTTCCACTGCTTCCTAAGAGAGAGAGAAAGTGTGTGTATGGGGGGGGGGGGCTGAAACTGCTCCTGCTTGCCAGAGTTCTAGCATGTGTGTGTGTGTGTGTTTTATTTCAAAGCTCAGCTGAAAGGGGACTCCATCTTAAAAACACTTTACCTCCTTTTGTCTGGTTGACTAACTCAAGGCTAGCCACACAGAGACCCTCCTCCCTCCCTCCCCTCCAAGGAACTATGGTCTGTTTTGAAGAAGGGGCTCTATGGTTATTTGCTCAGGGATTTCCTGGAAGACAGCAAAGAAGAAGAAAAAGTGGGAGGGGGGAGGGAGAAGAAAACTGGAAATTAAGTTGATATCTCTTTAAATCACACCCCCCCCTTTTACACACTCCAAACCACACCACCCCTGTGACTAATCCCCGGAGCCAGAAGCTAAAAGGGCTGGAATTCAATCCCGGCTTCAGAAGGGGGGGGGGGACGACCCTTAATATTACATCACTCCCCAATACTAACAGCTTTCTTAAAGCCACATGCACAAATCTACCATTCTCTGGCTTTCAGCAAGGCAAGCGGGGTGAGGGGGGAGGAGGGAGGGGGGCCCGCTCTCAGCTAGTAGAAGCCACATCAGAGGCCGTCTGCATGAAGCATGCCAGCGAGGGGTGGCAATAAAGACGAAGCCAGACACCTCTTTCCTCCCCCCCCCCCTCCCGCGCCAAAAACAAAGTTGATGGGTTTGTTTTTTTTAAAAAGCGTTTTTCAGACGGTGGAAAAACTAAGCGCCTTGCAATTGGGATCTGAATGCTTTCAGATCTGGGATCTGCGTTCGCTCTGTGTGTGCGAAAGATTCCAACATGGGGGTTAACGCTGCAAGATTTTATTTTCCTAGCGGCTTGGGCGAGGCCCAGGAATTATTATTAGGGTTTCTTTTTTTTTCTTTTTTTAAACAGACGCCCAAAGAAAAGAACTTTCCCAGAGTTTAAGGGGAAAGGGGGGGGGGAAGAGAAGAGTTTTCAGTGGCCTCGATTACTGCAAAAGAGGAGGTGTGAGGGAAAGACAAGTCCGAACAGAAGCACTTAAAAAAAAAAAAAAAAAAGACACACAAGATTCCAGGAGACAGACAATCGGGCTCGGAAGGGAGGGGGGAGGGTGGCGCCAGGGGGGGATGGGGTGGAAGCTCTGAACAAAACCAGAGAGTGAGAGAGAGGAAGGAGAGGGGGGGTGAGAGAGAAGAAAACAGAGGAAAGAATCTGACCCCTCCCCAGAGCCTCTGCCAAATAAAAATAAAATTTAAAGGAACTGCTGTCTGTCCACACACAATGCAAAAAGGTTTTTTTAAGCCCCTTTCAAACAAATTGTTTCTCCACCTCCTAATGCAACCTCAGCTTTATTTCGTATCCGCCTCCCCCCCCCCGCGCAAACTCCTTTCAAGGAGCAAAGTCCACCAACCACTTGCCCTCAAACGGAAACCGCTGCAAGGCCATTTTTAAGACGGCAACCCCCCCCCCCGCAAGAGCCCAGCTTAGTAAAAGTGATCCGACAACACTCCCACACACATCTAAGTGTACCCCGCTTAAAGGCGTCCTCCCCCGCACTCGCCAATCCAGTGAATTCAACTCAGGCCGGATTTTGAATCTTGGGGGGGGGGTGTTTGTATTTCAAGAAGCGGGGAGGGGAGGGCATTCTTCTACAGAGACACCCCCTTCCTTATAAAGAGGTTAAAGTCCAGAATTTGAGGTTGGAGATTAACCTCCCCCCCCAACCCGCTACAAGAAAACTGAAGCTACATTTAAGGTAGCATTTGCCAGCTGGTGTAAAAGAGGGCCCCACCCGCCAAGTACCTGGCTTACTTATGTTTGAGGTGGTGGGGAGTTCGAGGGTGATAAAGGAGGCATGAGATCCCCCCACCCCCAAACCAACTAATGCACAACTTGCGAGGCCACCCCCCACACCGCCGCGCTTCCACTGACCATCCCCGCCAGGCCACCTTAACACCACGTTGTTTGTCGGAAACAAAAGTTCCTTTTTCGAACACAGAATTTCCAGTTCGGAACGCTTTGTAACTTTTTCTCCGTTCCACGGGCTCCCCTCTCTCCGTATTTACATACACACACGCCGCGATGCGCCGTGAACCGTTTCCACTTGCCAACAATATTCTCCAGATTTGATTTTTTTTTTTTTTGCGGGGGAATATATAACACACACACACAGTAACCAGGGAAAAGGAAATCACATGCCTCGTTTGTCTTTTTACCGTTTTATCACTTTTAATCGCTTCCAAGGTGACAATGGGACGGGAGGAGAGCGCCCCGGCCACTTCCCCAGATCCGAAGTGCACCCCTTTCTCCAAAGCGAACGCAAAAATCCCCCCCCCCCAATTCGGCTATGGATGTCTAATCCGGTTTCGGCAACGTGGCGTTGAGTAACGTCTCTCCAACATCTCCCCACCTCACAGCCCCCCAAAGAAAACCCACCGGGATTCAGTCTATCCGAAACCGAAGCTAATCCGGTTTCAAAAACTCCCACAACCCCACGGCAGTGGGACGGTTGGGGGTGGGAAGTAGAGAGCGGAAAAAAGGGAGAGAAACACACATAGCCCGAGGCCTCCACAATTGCCACACACGCAGATTCCACCCCCACAAATCAGGGCCCACACAGCCTCAGTCACCCCCCCATTCATTTCCCTGCCCCCTCAGTCTGCCAGCAGCACCCACTGCAGAACAAGCGGGCCGGAGGGGGGCGGGAGAGAAGCACCCAGGGCGCCCCCGATCCCCCCCACCTCCCCAAAGTCGCCCCCATAACTCCGCTCACGCCCCCCACCCCCTCCATTCCAAGACAGCAGCGGAAACTCCCGGCTGGAGCGCTCCGTCCCGAGGCCAAGCGGGCAGCGCCACGCGCGAAACGGAGCCGGGCAGGGAAATGCAACAGGTCCCTGCGCCGCTCCTGCTCGCAAACTCCGGCGGAGCCCGGAGAAGAGAGGGGTGGGCTGCCTCCCGCTCCTCGCCCGCCTCCCAGCGAAAGGATCTCCCCCGAGAGGCTCGATGGACAGGAAACAAGAGTTAAGTAGCCTCCATTAGCTGCCAGAGATGGACTCCGGGAGGGGGAGGAGGAGGAGGGGGCGGGAAGGGAGAAAAAAAAACTTGCTTGCACACCATTCCCTTCCCTGCAGGAACCTCCATTGCAGCTTCACTCCAGGCACGGGAGCCGGAGACCGCTGCGGATCTTGCCTCGTCTCCCTCCCTCGCTCCCCGGTGGATCCCTGCCGCTCCTTGCAGGATTGTATAGAAACGTCTCCCCTTCCTCCTTCCCCTCCTCCGGAGCAGGATCCGTCCCTCTCGGTTCACCCAGGAATCTCTTGCGCACAGATAACGCACGATTACCCCTTTACCCCTCCGGGACCCCCAAAGTCCGAACTCTCCCGGGGTCGTTTTGCTGGGAAAACTTCCCCGCATCTTTCCAACTTTCCAAGCCCACGTGCCGCGGCCGACCCCCCCTCCTTAAGCTACACCCCCCCTTTTACTCCTCCCCCACCGAGGGACCCCCATCTCCCCACCCAAGCTTGGGACCTTCCCGCGGTCCCCACCTGCGTCCGCCGGGGTCTTCATGGCTCCTCGCGCTGCAGCCGCCGGGTTGGACTCGGGCTCTGGCCCCCCTCGCTTTCCCCCCCTCCGCCTCATATGGAGCCGGGACGCCCACGCCCCCCTCTCGCACGTCACCGCCGCGTCGCCATGGACACGCTGAGCCCGCCCCTCCGCCCCAGCCTGGCTCGGCTCCGCCCACAGAGCTCGGGGAGAGAGGGGGAAGTTAAAGGGGCCGCGCGGAGTGGAGCCGCGGGCCGGAGTGGGATAGAAAGTTGTGCACTTGGGAAGTTAAGGGGGGAAGGCAATTGGAAGATGGGTAGGTGGTGGGTGGGAGTCTGGGAGAGAGATGAGGCACGCATCTACGAACCTCCCCCCCCCCTTTCTGTAATAACAAATGTTAGTAGCAGGAGTGCCAGGAAGATTTTGTTAGGGTTGCCATATTTCAAAAAGTAAAATTCCTGACATCCGCAAAATTGTTGAGATTTTTTTTTTAGGAAACCAACAAAATTGCTGAGATTTTCTTTAAGAAACACACCAAAATTGTAAAGCTTTTTTTGGGAAGAAACCCAAAGTGTTGAGCTTTTTTTGGGAAAACCTACACCGAAAATAGTGATTTTAAAGCTTTTTGAGCTGCTTTTCCCATTGCACTGCCATACACCCGGGTTTTCCCTGACATTTTGCCAATTCAGCAAAATCCCCCAACGCCATTTTTACACCCGAAAACCAGGACATGTAAGGAATTTCCCCGACCTATTGCAAGCCTAATTTTGTGCCGAGGAAAGCTAGGCTTCATTTTATTTTATTTATTTATATTTATTTACAGAAGGTAGAACCTGTGTAAATTACTGCATGCGGAAAATTAGCCAGTGTGCACCTATTGGATTTGTTTCCCCCACTTTTTTATATGTTAACTTGAGGAATTACTGTCACAAGACTCAGCAGTGATGGCTGCTGGTTAAAATGACTTTGAAAGGGGGTCGGGCAAATCCAGAGAGGAGAGGTCCATCAACAGCTATCAGCCATGATACCTAAACTGAACTTCCACTTTCAAAGGAAGTGTATCTTATCAATACTGGTTGCAGAGGAAGGCGATTGCATCCATGCCCTTTTTGTGGGCTAGTGTTGTAAAGAGCATGCTCAGCCCAATCCTATTCACTCAGAATTAAATCCTGTTGCATTTAATAATGATAATAATAAAAATAAAATCTGCACACTGCCCTTCATCCATAAATCTCAGGCCTTACACCCCTAGGGCTGGGCAATATTTGGTTTGCAACATCACAATATATCAATATCACCAGCTAAACTTTGTGATATAATGATATATCAAAATGTCTGAAATAAAGATGGAGTTATGTAGAGGTATTGGCTGAATTCAAGGTTTTCCCCACTTTGTGATTTTTGCATAGCGTGCACACACACATCACGATTCATTTTCTAATTCCAGGTGAAAAAATATAAAAACCAATATTACAATATAGATGTCAAACCAATTTTGAACGATATATCAATATATTGCCCAGCCCTACTTCCCACTAAGTATGTATAGGATTGTAGATTTAGTAGTCTGATACAACAGGGCTCATCATTTTAAGTGCCAAAAAAAGGAAAGTAAAAGATGCTGTATAGGACACGGTACCTTATTTATAAAATTCCATAACAGCCTTTCCTTAAAAGCTCCTTAAATATTAAAAACCTATATAAAAAACTAATACAATAGTAAACACAACTAAAACAAACTCTCTTTGACTATAATATCAGAGTTAACCATTCTTAGACACTGAATAAATAAAACATTTTTAGAAGTCTTAAACTAGAAACACACACTATGATTTTATTTTTACAGTACTGTCAATGTACAGAGGCACTTTAGAGTGCTCAAGAAAACAGGTCACTGTCCCGAAAGGCAACAGGAAGATGGAAGGGAGAGTAAAGGAATAAAAGAAATGAAACTTCAGTACAGTGGTACCTCAGTTTTCGAAAGTAATCTGTTCCGGAAGACCGTTCGACTTCCAAAATATCTGAAAACCGAAGCATTTACTTACGGAAAACTCAATATGGAAGCTACGTGGCACGTTCAACTTCTGAAAAGCGTTCGAAAACCAAAAGAGTTACTTCTGGGTTTTTCGCGTTCGAAAACCGAAACGTTCGACTTCCGAGACGTTAAAAAACCGAGGTACCATTGTACTTATGTTTAATAAGCCATGAGGGCTGTGGCTGAAATCTTAAACCTGCTCACCAGGGAGAAAGCCACACTAAATGCAATGGAATTTAAGTAGACATGGACACGTTAAACTAGGGAACTCACTCCCACTAGAAACAGCGATGACCACCAACTTGGGTAACTTTTAAGAGGACTGGACCAATTCATGGAGCATAAAGCCATAATGGCTACTAGCTATGATGGTGATGGTTGTTTGGGGGCGATAATGTTTCTAAATACCAGTTGCTGGAAACTGCAGGAGGGGAGAGTATGTTTCCGAGCACAATTCAAAGTTTTGGTGCTGACTTTTAAAGTCCTAAACGGCCTTGGCCCTGTACAGTGGTACCTCAGGTTAAGTACTTAATTCGTTCTGCAGGTCCGTTCTTAACCTGAAACTGTTCTTAACCTGAAGCACCACTTTAGCTAATGGAGCCTCCTGCCGCTGCCACACCGCCAGAGCACAATTTCTGTTCTCATCCTGAAGCAAAGTTCTTAACCTGAAGCACTATTTCTGGGTTAGCGGAGTATGTAACCTGAAGCGTATGTAACCCAAGGTACCACTGTATACATGAAGGAGCATCTCCACCCTCATCATTCTGCCCGGACACTGAGGTCCAGCTCCGAGGGCCTTCTGGCGGTTCCCTCACTGCGAGAAGTGAGGTTACAGGGAACCAGGCAGAGGGCCTTCTCGGTAGTGGCACCTGCCCTCCCACCAGATGTCAATGAAATAAACTTTTAGAAGACTTTTAGAAGACTTCAGGGAAATTTTTAATGTTTAATGCTGTATTGTGTTTTTAATATTCTGTTGTGAGCCGCCCAGAGTGGCTGGGGAAACCCAGCCAGATGGGCAGGGTATAAATAATTAATTATTAATATGGACTAGAGGGGCCGTTGCCCGAATCCAGCAGGCTATCCTTACGTTCCTCTTGGATAATAAGACTGTGCTCTAAGGAGCTAGCCAAGGGTTCGAAAAAGTTGCACTGCAAGGAGAGAGTATGGAAGGGAAACGACGACAGTAGGTATCATATAGGTGATCAAAAGGGAATTCCAAAGTCACATAAGGAATCCGTCCAGTGGCTGAGGCTGAAGGACCAAAGTTCATAGGCAGGACTGCATTGAGACATATGTGTGGAGAAATTCGGAGAGAAGTGAAGCAGTTAGATAATTTTAGGCTTTGGACCTCAGAGTCTTTTGTGGGTTTTAAAGATAGTATTGTCTGCTGCTTTGCTTGCTTTTTACATCTCATTCTGCCGAGTGAAGTCCTTTGGCAAAGTCCTGCCTGGCAGCACCACAGGGGAAAGGCCAAGACCATGAAAGGCCTATACAAAGGCTGCCCCTGGTCAAAATTATCCCATGATTTTGGCACTACCACTGAGAAGGCCCTGCTCTTTGTTTTTTTGGGGGGAGGGAATGGGGAGTGGCACACTGGGTTTGACCCTACTTTGCCTAGCCATAGAGAAGGTCTAGAAAGAGCTGTGCGAGGCACTCAACTGGAAGTCCTGCTTGGGAGCTCCACCCAACTTCAGAGATTTTACCTAAAACATTTTGAAGGGCTGAACATTTTGTGGTGAAATCACACTATGCTCAGTACAGAACTCAGTGAGTACTGAGGAGCCCCATCCATGCAGGGGTGGGGGGACAGGCTTTTATGGGGGGGTGGACTCTAGAGTTCGAAAGAAAGAAAGAAAGAAAGAAAGAAAGAAAGAAAGAAAGAAAGAAAGAAAGAAAGAAGAGTAGATAGATAGATAGATAGATAGATAGATAGATAGATAGATGATAGATAGACCTTGGCTGCCCAGGGCTCCCTTGGGAGGAAAGACAGGCTACAAATGTAATATAAAAATAAATTGGTAAGGGATAATAATAATAATAATAATAATAATAATAATAATAATAATAATAATAATAATAATAATAATAATAATTTATTATTTGTACCCCGCCCATCTGGCTGGGTTTCCCCAACCACTCTGGGCAGCTTCCAACAAAGACCAAAAATACACTAAAATGTCACACATTAAAAACTTCCCTGAACAGGGCTGCCTTCAGACGTTTTCTAAATTTTAGGTAGTTGTTTATCTCTTTGACATCTGATGGGAGGGCGTTCCACTGGGCGGGCGCCACTACCTAGAAGGCCCTCTGTCTGGGTCCCTGTAACCTCACTTCTCACAATGAGGGAACCGCCAGAAGGCCCTTGGCGCTGGACCTCAGTATCCGGACAGAATGATGGGGGTGGAGACGCTCCTTCAGGTATACTCCATTCCCCCAATTTTAGTGACCTCACAGGGGTTGTTTTTTAAAGGGCTTTTAAATGTGCTTTGTGGAGTTGATTTGTGGTGTTGTTGTTTTTTGTTTTATGATGCATTTTAAAGTTGTGCACCATACCGCTGAAGGGTGGTATGCAAATATAATTAATATTAATATGAGGAACAACCATACTGAGTTCCAGAACATTTTTTCATATAAAAGAACCTTTCAACATCCAAGAACCAGAGTTACGGAAGCCAGGGTCCAAAACCTGGATAACTGGGACAACCGTGGGCCAGCCATTGTCTCTCTCAGCCTAATCTACCTCACAGGGTTGTTGTGAGAATAAAATGGGGAGAGGGGGAACCATGAGCTCCCTTTGGGGGGGGGAATGTGGGTGATAAATGTAATTAGTAAATAAATAAAATTAAGTCCACCACCTTTGCCTTACAGAATCTGGGAACAGGGCACAGAATCCAGCGGCTTCCAAGACTTTGGAATAGGCCAAATTGCAGCCAGGGATGCAGGGAAGGCCATGGAAGAAGATGTTTGCCACTTGTTACAAATAGCCTGGGGGTGTATTTAAAATGGGGGGGGGGAGGGAGGCCAGCCAGCAATTTGCAGAGGATCAAAAACAAAGAGCAAGAGTGAATCTGGGGAAGAGGAAAGAACTGCAAAACATTCTGTGAATAGCCTGGAGGAACAGGGAAAGGATACAATGCAGATAAGAGGAGGAGGAGGGTGGGGGAGAAGGTCCAGACAATGGTCTGATGGCACATGATGCTATTAAGGTATGTTTGTTAAAGCTAAGCAGGTCTCCAACTTGGCCAGTTGCTTAGACGGGAGACTGAATAACCAGGGCTGGCTCAGTCAGAAACGCAGTTTGTAACTTAGCATGCCAGGGGAGACGGCTGGAGCACTTAGGTCAGGCATGTCCAAAGTCCGTTCCAGTGGCCTAATCCGGCCTGCCGGTCAGTTTAATCCAGTCCCTGTGGCAGTTTATTTCCGGGATAAGGTAAAGGTAAAGGGACCCCTGACCATTAGGTCCAGTCGTGACTGACTCTGGGGTTGCGGCACTCATCTCGCTTTATTGGCCGAGGGAGCCGGGGTACAGCTTCCGAGTCATGTGGCCAGCATGACTAAGCCGCTTCTGGCGAACCAGAGCAGCACATGGAAACGCTGTTTACCTTCCCGCCGGAGCGGTACCTATTTATCTACTTTGACGTGCTTTCGAATTGCTAGGTTGGCAGCAGCAGGGACCAAGCAACGGGAGCTTACCCCGTCGAGGGGATTCGAACCGCCGACCTTCTGATCGGCGAGTCCTAGGCTAAGCTCAACAACTTCAATCCTTAAAAAAAGCTCAACAACTTCAATCTTAAATAAAGGTCAATAACTTTGGTGGGCCCTCACGCAAGTTCACCTCATCAAATCTGGCCCTCTTTGGGAAAAGTTTGGGCTTCCCTGACTTAGCTCCTCAGAGGCTTCTCACAGGCAACTGGTTGGCCACTGTGAGAACAGGGTGGTGGACTAGATAGGCCACTCGCCTGATCCTGCAGTTCTCTCCTTACGTTCCTGTGCCAAGCTGGAGCCCCGCACAAAGGAAGGTCGTGACCCCAAGTCGTATGTGTCATGTAAGTGTCTCCCACAGGGAGCTGCAGAAAGAATGTGGCTGGTCAAGGGAGCCATGGACTCCCAAAGGCTGAGTGAAAACCACTGCTCTACAGGTTTCTATGTGCAAAAAAATAAAATGGAAAGGAAGCAAACCAAGAGGTCGTTGCAAAGCACTTTTGATGCATATACAGTGGTGCCTCGCAAGACGAAAAGAATCCATTCTGAGAGTCTCTTCGTCTAGCGGTTTTTTCGTCTTGCGAAGCAAGCCCATTGACGGATTAGTGCTATTAGCGGCTTTTAGCGTCTTATCGGCTTATCGGATAAGCCGGCTTAGCGGCTTAGAAAAAGGGGGTGAGGGGGAAAAACCGCAGGAACTCGCAAGACATTTTCGTCTTGCGAAGCAAGCCCATAGGAGATTCGTTTTGCGAAGCACCTCCAAAACGGAAAACTCTTTCGTCTAGCGAGTTTTCCGTCTTGCGAGGCATTCGTCTTGCGGGGCACCACTGTACTTAGATAGGAAAGGTGAAACGAAAAAGAAAACGGCACCTACAATTTACAGTGCGTTTTCTCAACTTTTCTAAAAAAAAGTTCAACAACTTTTTTGGGGGGGGGGTCTCCTAAAAAAAGCTGTGCCTCAGGAGCCGGGGGGTGGGGTTGCTACGCTGTTGACAAAGGAAAGTTTGGGGCCAACAGAAGTTTGAAACAGAAGCAAGGCCTTTGTGTAAACAGGTTGGAGCCTGGCCTCGTGAGACGTGAAGCTCCTCGTCCAGATTTGTGCCTAGCCAGGGGTATTCCTGGGCTCACAAACAGTCTGTCACCGTCTCATCTCCCCATCTGTAAAGCAGGAATATTAATGATCTGGCTGCTCGGTGCTACTGTGAGGTTGGGCGAGGTGATTGCCGCAAAGCACGGGGAGCATCAGCAGACACTCCAGGGGGAAGGAGTGCAGCTGAGAAGGTGCTAGCACAAAAGTGAAGGATCAGGGGTGGGAACGGCAACTCACTCGTTCCTGGGCCACGGGGCACAGAGGGAACAGGCAGCAGCAGATCTGAAGGAATGTGAGCGGGGAGGGATCCCTGTCCGGGCATGTTGGGGAGCTCAGAAGATTCCATCCTCCAAGCAGACAGGCAAGGGTGGGGAGAGGCAGAGACCGGGGCCTGGCTGCAGGGAGGGAAGAGCTGATCAGGAAGCTCCCCTGAGGACAACAGGCACAGACCACTTTCCTTTCATGTCCATGGAGAGTGCCATGAAGACTCCACCTCTCTGCAAAAGCCAATTTTGCAGGACTTGCACAGTGCAGATCTGGGGATCTGGGCGGTGGGGGAATAGGCTTGCTAGCTCCCAACTTCCTTGCATGGCTCAAAGAAGCAACGGTATCAAGGAGGCCACTAGGACACAGCGCCAAGCTGCATTAGGACGCTGATATTTACATTGTACACAACCCATGTGTAAAGCACATTCAACGGATATTTAAAGTACGCAGCTTCTCCCAAAGAATCCCAACCCTCCAAGTGTCCCTATTTTCCAGAGACAGTCCCGGATTTACAGAAGCTGTCCCGATTTCTGATTTGATCCCGGAATGTCCTGCTTTTCCTTAGGACGTCCCTATTTTCAATGGAGAAATGTTGGAAGGTATGGAGTTATGTGAATCCTGAGCCAAGGACATAAGTAACTCCACAACCTTTAGAAGACATCTGAAGGCAGCCCTGTATAGAGAAATTATTATTTTTTAACGTTTAACGTTTTATTATGTTTCTATATATGTTGGAAGCTGCCCAGTGGCTGGGGCAACCCAGTCACACAGGCAATATTGTTACAGAATAGGACAGCCCTGTTTTCATCGGAGAAAGGTTGGAGGGTTGGAATCCTGGGGATTTATAAGAAGCTGTGATTCCCATTACATTCTACTCATGTAAAAACACGCTGATTCCTGGACCGTCCACGGGCCGGATTTAGAAAGCGATTGGGATGGATCCGGGCCCTGGGCCTTTGCTTGCTTACCCATGGTTTAATGGAACCTATTTCCATGTAGGGGTCAATTTTGATTGTCTCCGTTTCCCGTTTTTCCAGTCTTAAATGCATCTCTGGGTTATTTGTGGGGCATTCATTCATTCCCCCCCCCAATATAGTCCAGTCCCCCACGAAGTCTGAGGGACAGTGAACCGGCCCCCTGCTGAAAAAGTTTGCTGGCCCCCTGCATTACATTAACAAACTACAGTTCCCATCATTCTCCGGGGGGAAGCAATGTCCTTTAAATGTTTGGTGTGGACCTACGTAGTTGTCTTCTTAACCTATATGCCCTTGGTTAAGAAGACACTTACGGCAGCATTCCTAGGAAGATAGGAACATACAGTGGTGCCCCGCAAGACAAATGCCTCGCAAGACGGAAAACTCGCTAGACGAAAGAGTTTTCCGTTTTGGAGGTGCTTCGCAAAACGAATCTCCTATGGGCTTGCTTCGCAAGACGAAAATGTCTTGCGAGTTCCTGCTGGGTTTTTTTCCTTCCCCCCTTTTTCTAAGCTGCTGAGCCACTTATCAGCTGATCCGATAAGCTGATAAGCCGCTAAAAGCCACTAATAGCGCTAATCCTCTAATCCGTCAATGGGCTTGCTTCGCAAGACGAAAAAAACCGCTAGACGAGGAGAATCACGGAACGGATTCTTTTCGTCTTGCGAGGCACCACTGTACCGAGCCACAGCACCGGTCCATCTACTTCAGTATGGACTACACTGATTGGCAGAGGCTCTCTGGGTTTAAGGTGGGTCTCTCTCAGCCTTGAGATGGCCAGGATTGATCCTGGAACCTTCTGCATGCAACACATGTGGCCTGTCACTGAGTGACAGCCAAGTATCGCAAATATTCTGAACAACTGGTCTGCAAATAAACCCCGGTTTCTCAAGTAAGGTGGGATACACAGTTTGAAAATAACAAAAATGGGGGGAGGGGGGGACCAAGCACTACAGAAAACACAAGTTTCCCCAACGTGGATATTAAAGCTCTGTGTTTAAAACAGGATGTACAATGCAGTTTTTGCTCCATGTAATCTAGGGGCACGAGGACTGCAGAGCATACAAAAATATGAGTGCATAAGAAAAGTCTTGCTGGGTCAGCCTTGCTTTTGGGGGAGGAGAATGTAGCTCAGGGGCAGAGGTCCCAGTTTCAATCCGCAGTATATCCAGTTTGGGCTGGGAGAGAATCTTATCCCAAATCCTGGACAGAGTTGCTGCTTGTCAGTGTAAGCAAGGCTGAGGAAGGTGGACCACTGGCCTGATTCAGTGTACAAGGCGGTTTCCCGTGTTCCTGACGAAGTGCCCATCTAGTCTATCTGGTATGCTGCTGC
Source organism: Podarcis bocagei (assembly GCF_964188305.1). NCBI lineage: Eukaryota > Metazoa > Chordata > Lepidosauria > Squamata > Lacertidae > Podarcis > Podarcis bocagei. The sequence goes on from NC_138132.1 coordinate 12,256,843, forward strand.
CTGATGCCGCTGAGAAAGTGTGGCCCAAGAACAAGAAGGAGAAGGAAAGCCCACAAACCTGAGCTATATACTGTATTTATCGCTCTATAAGACACACTCGACCATAAGACGCACCTAGTTTTAGAGGAGGAGAACAAGAAAAAAAAATATTCTCTCCCTCTCTGCGCAGTGCCCCTTCAGCAAAGCGGGAGAAGAAATGGAAGGGGCTCCGTTTCTCCTGCGGCTTTGCTGAAGGGGCGCTGCGCAGCTATCCCTGAAGCCAGGAGAGCGAGAGGGATCGGTGCAGACCATAAGACGCACACACATTTCCCCTTACTTTTTAGGAGGGGAAAAGTGCGTCTTATAGAGCGGAAAATATGGTATGTGGTGAAAGGGGCATTCACACTGGGGAAGAGTACTATGGGAAGATGTGCAGGCCCAAGCGAGAGAGGATACAGGCCGGGGAGATGTGCTATGCGCCTGCTTCCAGCTCTAAGGAGGCAGGGGAATGGTAAGCCCCAAAAGAGATGTTTAGCAAGGCTGCATTGATTCAGTACAAAGGCTGCAGAATTCAGCATTCTGAGGTTCTCAGGTTCCACTTAGAAAGAAAGAAAGAAAGAAAGAAAGAAAGAAAGAAAGAAAGAAAGAAAGAAAGAAAACAGAGAGAGAGGTGGGGAAAGAGAGAGAAGAGCAAGCTCTTGGGCCTTTAAGGTGTCAAGAGTTAAAATTTCAATATTTATTTATTTTAATCCTGTTGCGTGCAACACCTGGAAAAACCTCTGAAGCCTTCTTGAAAGCTCATCGCCAAAGGGTCTTTAATTTAATGGCATCTTAACTTAAGGGTCCCCCCCCCCGCAGCCCCACCCTCCCAAGAGTAAATAGTAATGGCATGCAATATTGTAAAGAGGAGGGTTTTCCCTCGCAAGCAGCGAAGTCTCAGAGGGGCCCACAGGGTGTTGGCTTGCAGAGGGGTGGGGAGGAAGGTGCACTGGACAGAGAGAAAGGTTATGCAAAAAAGCTCTGAAAAGCCAGATGATAGGAATATCAGCAAGGAATATATTGAGGTCTTCTTCTATCCCTGAGAGTAGGAAGGCAAGGCAACAGAAGTCTTTGAAAGTTTCAGGCTGCAATCCTAAGCAGCCCAGGAAGCAAACCCCATTGGGCACAGTGGGGCTTGTTCCTAAGTAAACACACGCAGGATTGTGCTGTTATTAAGGCTATAAATTAGGAGCAAATGGTCGAGAACACAGACCTCCTTACACCATATACCATGAGGTCCATTTTTAACCTGAAACTGTTCTTAACCTGAAGCACCACTTTAGCTAATGGGGCCTCCTGCTGCCACCACACCACCACTGTGCAATTTCTGTTCTCATCCTGAAGCAAAGTTCTTAACCCGAGGTACTATTTCTGGGTTTGCGGAGTCTGTAACCTGAAGCGTCTGGAACCCGAGGTACCACTGTACGAACTTTCTCAAGATCTGGCTGTGTTGATGGGCAGGCCATGGACTTCTAAGGGCTTGCTTTTTTATATAAATATCAGGATGCGGTTTGAAAAAGTCATCTGCAAAACAAGACGTAAATGAGGCTGTGCTACAGGATTGGTCGTAAGGAACTGTTTTCCAGTGCATGTTGTTTGGGAACAGGACAGATCCATCCATTAGCAGACAGGTGAGTCCCTGGCCCTGTAAGCTGTCTGGATAGGAAAGCACTTTTTGGAACCATATTGTTATAGATTTGAGGGGATTCCCTCCCCCCCCCCCAAAATCCCTAGAAATTAATAAATGGTAGTTGTTGTTTAGTCGTTTAGTCATGTCTGACTCTTCGTGACCCCATGGACCAGAGCACGCCAGGCACTCCTGTCTTCCACTGCCTCCCGCATTTTGGTCAAACTCATGCTGGTAGCTTCGAGAACACTGTCCAACCATCTCGTCCTCTGTTGTCCCCTTCTCCTTGTGCCCTCCATCTTTCCCAGCATCAAGGTCTTTTCCAGGGAGTCGTCTCTTCTCATGAGGTGGCCACAGTAGTATTTTGATTAACTGGGATATGGATGAAAATACAAGCTGCAGGACTGTGCCAGAAAGGGAATCCCTGGGCTGGCTTATGCAAAACAGGCTGGCTAGCCTAAGGAAGAGCAAATAAATCTATTAAGATGACCTAATGGGCCATCCTAGAAGAATCCTTGGGCCTGCCTGGGAAGACAGATGTTGCAAAGGTGATGGTGTGTGTGTGAAGGGACAGGAAAAGAAAGTTTTTGAGCAAGGTATCTTAGGAAGAAGAACCAGGAAGAGAGACTGGGGTCCATTTGCATTTGCTGGGTCCTCAAGACTGACCAAGGGTGCAGCCAGCACACAAATAATTACCGGGCTGCATGTCCTGCTTCTTCCAAAATCCTGGAGCCAATACTGAGTACTGGACACACCCGGCATATCTGTTGTAGAATGACAATACACCCCTCTGCAGGAGCAAGAGCTGGGCACAAATTCAACAAATAGATGAACATCTGATAGCAACACAGTGTCGACCTCCTTTCAGTCAGACACTGCATGTTGCCAGACAACGTATTGAAACTTGGATCCTGCCCACCAAACTAGAAAGGGGTGGGATTTCATTGCAATCTATTGGCTGCTCCCCCTGCTTGCTGGGAAAAATATCATGGCAAGGAAGAGACTAGCTTGGCCCCATCTGTTGACCAGAAAAGGAGCAATGCAGGGAGCTTGTTTCTTCTTTCCCTGCCAGAAGAAATAACACCTTACAACTAAGAACTAGAGCTTGGGTTTGCTTTCTCCCCTCCTCCCTCCCAAAAGCTTTTCCTTTTGTGTCATGTCTTTTGTAAGCCTGGTTTCAGGGACTGATGGTTTCAAGAAACTCTGGGAAGACCCCCCCCTTTTTTTGGTTGAAGAGCAGGGTGCAACACACACAAGTAAATAAATAAATACTGGTGCTGAAGTGGGAAACCCAGAATTGCTAAAGTCGCAGTTGCTAAAGGATTGGATGCTGCCGGATAGCTCAGTCGGTAGAGCAGGGGTCACCAACCTAAAACCCATGGGCCGGAAGCGGCCCGTGGAGGTCGTCTGACGGCCCCCGAACCACGCCGCCTGCTCTTGCGCTGCGCTAAACTGGTGCAGCGCGGCGCGGGGACTCAATTCTGCAGCGCGAGAAATCACGTCTGCGCAGACGCAGATGCCAAAAATCACGGGCGGGCGCGATCCAGCCCACAGAGGGATCTCCGCGATCCAGCCCAGGCAAGATAAACCTTGCCGACCCCTGTGGTAGAACATGAGACTCTTAATCTCAGGGTTGTGGGTTCAAGCCCTACGTTGGGCAAGAGATTCTTGAATTGCAGGGGGCTGGACTATGGCACCCTGGTGGTACCTTCCAACTCTACAGTTCTATGATTCTAAAATGTGGGAACACCAGGAGAGCCCCGCCAGATCTGAGCCAAAGTTCATCTCCCCTCAGCAGCCAGCCCCCTGCCTCTGGGAAGCTTTACAAGCAAGTAATGAACGCCGCAGCCCCCTCTGCTGTTGCCTCCCTGCAAATTGAATTCCGAGGCATACGGATTCTGCCCCTGGAGTTTCCATGCTGCCATCGTGATGGTTGGTGGCCAGTTACAAAGCGCTCTCTGCTGTGAGTTCCCCCTGATGCACTTTTAAAGCCGTCCAAACGTGTGGCTATCATCACCACCACGTCTTGGGGCAGTGAATTCCAATACCACACGAGGTTTAGATTTGCCATGCCAGCTAGATCTGGGGACCCTGGGTAGCTTGTGGAAGGTGATTTTCTCCAGCAGGAAGATGAATAAAAGAGGGCAGATTTCAGAGAAAGATTGCTTGCCCACCGGTCCTGCGTACCAGGCTGAGACCCTACCTGCCCACGGACTGTCTGGCCAGAGTGGTGCAAGCTCTAGTTATCTTCCGCTTGGACTACTGCAATGCGCTCTACATGGGGCTACCTTTGAAGGTGACCCGGAAACTGCAATTACAGTGGTACCTCAGGTTACATACGCCTCAGGTTACAGACTCCGCTAACCCAGAAATAGTGCTTCAGGTTAAGAACTTTGCTTCAGGATGAGAACAGAAATCGTGCTCCGGCAGCGCAGCGGCAGTGGGAGGCCCCATTAGCTAAAGTGGTGCTTCAGGTTAAGAACAGTTTCAGGTTAAGAACAGACCTCCGGAGCAAATTAAGTACTTAACCCGAGGTACCACTGTAATCCAAAATGCGGCAGCTAGACTGGTGACTAGGAGCAGCCGCCAGGACCACATAACACCGGTCCTGAGAGATCTGCATTGGCTCCCAGTACGTTTCCAAGCACAATTCAAAGTGTTGGTGCTGACCTTTAAAGCCCTAAACGGCCTCGGCCCAGTATACCTGAAGGAGCGTCTCCACCCCCATCATTCAGCCCGGACACTGAAGTCCAGCGCCGAGGGCCTTCTGGTGGTTCCCTCATTGCAAGAAGTGAGGTTACAGGGAACCAGACAGGGCCTTCTCAGTAGTGGTGCCCGCTCTGTGGAACGCCCTCCCTTCAAATGTGAAGGAAATAAGCAGCTAGCTTATTTTTTAAAGCCATCTGAAGGCAGCCCTGTTTAGGGAAGTTTTTAATATTTAATGCTGTATTGTTTCTAACACTCGATTGGGAGCTGCCCAGAGTGGCTGGGGAAACTCAGCCAGATGGGCGGGGTAGAAATAATAAATTATTATTATAATAAATTATTATATTACACAATTGTGGGGGGACCCTGTGCCTACATTAAAAGGTCTAGGATGCTCTCAAGAGTTTACCTAGCATAAGATGCCTTAGAACAAGCCCCCAGAATCCTTTGCACCATGCAGGGCTTCTACAGCAGGCGTTCACAGGGCACAGGGCAGAATGTGAACTCGGAAAGGGTTCCTCGAGAGCGGAAAGTTTTAAAAGCCACCGGTTTAACACATAGAGTTTAATCCAAAAATTCAGGGCAATCTTATTTGACAACAGCCCTCTCTCATTCTCTGAAAGCTGTTATCCACTACTTGGATAATCTGTTTCAAAGCCATCTTTTAAACCTCAGCATTGTCTCAACAGAAAAGCAGGGCTTGGGTGAATGCTCTGTCTGCTCACCCAGGTGCCTCAAGAGCGGAGGGTTCCCCCCCCCCCCCAGGTTCGTGCTCCTTCCTAAAAACTGAGAATCGGCTCCAAAAAAACTGGGAGCAACTTTTTTCCAGCTCTGCTGCTGATCTAGCTAACAGTTTCAGCATCTTTCTGTCAAGTCTTTATTATTTGTCGTCGGGTAACATTATATTGCTGTTGTTGCAACACACCCCAAGGAGAATTGACAAGCCATTGCTTTTGTGATCTACTGGTGAGCTTCCAAAGGCATCAATACCTGATCGTTACTGGAAAGAGGAGGGGCTAGATGGGGCTTCCTCAGATTCAGCAAGGCGGTCCTTGCGTCCATTTGTGCCCAAAGCATGCATGGGAGAGACCTGTATCATCTATGCATGATCAAGTGGAATATATAACAAGTGAGATCTGCAATAAAATGTTGCAGCACACCAAGTGTGGGGCACTTCTGGCCCTCAAGATGCTGCTGAACCACAACTCCCATCTGCCTCAGCAAGCATAGCCAATGACCAAGGATGATGGGAGTTTAGCAACATCAGGAGAGGGGGCAGCAAAGGTTCCCCCACTCCTCCATTATACCCTATCACCTAATAGTGCTCCTGTTCAGGGTTCCAGTCAACCATGTCCTATGTCAAGAAGCTGTCAAGGGCTCAAGCAGTTCACTCTCCCTGCCCGATTTTTTGTTTTCCCTTTCCGACTGACACTCAACATTTTGTGATTCCCTTGCTTCTACATAAATTGGGATTTACCTAAGCACGCCCTCTCGATTTCCAGCAGCCCCTTTTGGGCTCTAATTATGTCAGGATCCTACCTCCGAGGGCACAATTCACAGGGAATGATGCTGAATTGCATGCCCTGTCTCCCCAGGTCTCTGAGCATGCGTGCCTGCTTCTGTTTAAACAAGGGGTTTGGATGATGGGTTTAAGATTGCAATCTAACAGGTTCTTAACCTGCCTGACTGTTTCAGGTTGTAGCCTCCAGTGTTTGTTTTAGCGGCCATTTTAAGCCATGACAACTGTTTTTTTAAAAAAAATCTGAATACATCTAAATGCATTTATGGGTGCACATGGTCAATAGTTTGAGAGTGGATAACCCAAAACAGCATTAGGATGTTTGTGGAGAAAGCAAAGAAAAGCTGGCCTACTTGCTAGCCTACGGGATAGAATTGCTGCTGCTACATTTATCCTGGTGCAAATTTGTTTTATCCCAGTATATGTCATCCGACTACATTTTATGCTGCCAGAAGCCTTTGAAGTTATCTTCTGGTAGATTCCCACCCTTAGGCAATCAAACAAGCTATGGTTTGTTTCCCCAAAGCTCAGTTTGTTTTCCAGCTGCTCTTGCCTCAAGACTCCAGGATGGGGTCAGTAAAAAAATAAAAATAAAAAAATCAAGGAAGGGTGCTGAATTCACACATGACACCAGGAAACCAAGTTTCATAAGCCAAATAGATTCAGATCATTCTTTGTTAATGGGAAACAAACCATAGTTAAGTTGCTGGGCATGGTTCATATGTAACAATAAAGGTCTTAGCCAATTAAGTTCTACTGAAATCAATGAACCTAAGCTAGTTATGTCCTCTAAGGGCTATCAAGATAATAGTTTACAGTTAGGCTTATTCTTACGGGCAATGTTCAACTCTAGGCATTACTAGTTAAAGTAGAGGTGGAGAACCTGTGGCCTCCAGGTGCTGATGGACTCCAACTCCCATAATTCCTGGCTGCCTGGACTCCAACTCCCATAATTCCAACAACATCTGGAGGACCATAGGTTCTCCATCCTCAAATTAAAGGATCTCAACATTAAAACCAGTGTCTTGTTTCTAACAGGAACTAGCTGGAAGCTTCCAAGAAGAGTGCAAAGGCACAACATCCTTTCCAAGCTGATTGCCCTCGGCGTCTTGTATTCACACAGGCATATTGCCCTCTGGTTCACAGAATCAGAGAGTTGCAAGGTATCTCCAAAGGTCATCTAGTCCAACCCCCTGCAATGTAGGAGTTTTCATGTAGCTCTCCTCTGGCTAATAGGTGCTGGAAGACTGGTTATCCTCCGCAAATATGCCTTCTTCTTTTAAGACCTCTTAGCTAGCGGCCATAAATATATCCAGTGGCGGTGAATTCCGCAAGTTAATTGCACGTTGTATATGAAATACTTCTCTCTTTCGGCTCTCCGGAGCCTTGAGCTATTAATCTGCCGGGGAGGTGCCGCTGCGAGATTACGACCGGCTCCAAGGCTGCCCCGTGAACTGCCGTAGCAAAAGTGGGATTAGAACTCTGCACTCCCAGATCAAAATATAATCCTCTCCTTGGTGCACTAAGCTTGTGTATATGTTGCGTGTGCGCAGACACCAATGCCTCACACAACTGAAATTTCCCGTGGGGACGCCCCTCTCTTCTCCAGGTCTCTGGGCTGCCTGCCGTTGCCCAAGGGGGTAATTATAAAGGTGTTTGTTTTTGATTGCCTCATTTAGACACAAGTGGCTTTTGCTCAGCGCAGAACCCGCCTTGCGTGTGCATGTGTGTGTGTGTCTATATATCTATATCTGCCTGTCTGATGCAACAGCTGAACAGCTTTCTCTGAGAGGGAAAGATGGGGCCCACTCCCCTCTTATCTAGGGGGAGATGCGCCTCTGTCATTCGTCGCTAAGGGGGAAGACTCCAAAATTGGCTGGAGGAACACACGCTTTTGACCCACGTGAATTTTCCAAAGGGGGTGCCTTCCATCTGTATCCCCCCCCCCCCGCAACCCCTACATCTTAGGGCTGTGAGAAAGTGAGGCCTGGAAAATCCCTAGAAATGGACTCTTCTGAGACAGCCGCGACTAAAATTAGAAGTGCCGTAACTATGGGTGGAAGCGAGGGAGGACTTTGTGGCCAGGGGAACAGGCCCAAATTATCCCTAACTTTATTAATTATGGTGTTAGAAACACCTGAGGTGGCCTGGAACACACAGACACACACACTCAGTGTATATCTCATACATTTAAAGAAAAGAGAAAAGAATCCTGGGAACTGTAGTTTCTGAGACAGCTTGGAAATGTTACTGTGTGAGGGGGAAACTACAGTTCCCATGATTCTATGGGGGGGGTGAGAGGAAGTGGAGCCTAGTAGGCGGGCATGAGAATGAGAGGGAGAAAGAAGGGTTGTGGGGCTTACCGTACCTTGCCTCCAGTCCGCAGCGCCATCTTGTTTGCTCGCTGGAGATCGACATCTGCAATACATTCGACTTTGGCGAGAGGATGGCTGTGCAAACAGAGCAGAGGGTTAGGATACCAGCACAAAAAGTGTGTGTGTGTGTGTTTTGGTGTGGGGGTAGAATCTCTGCCAAAAGAATCTGGCTTAAAGATGTTGAGGACCAAAGAGGAAACCTCCCTGCTCCAAGCCCAAACGAAAATTAACGGACCAAAGACTGGCTGTGTACATGCCATGCATTTAAAGCACATTACGGACCATCCTGGAAACTGTAGTTTACTCCCAACATACCTACCATTCTCAGCACATTTATCAAACTACAGTTTCCAGGATTCTTTGGGCTGGGGTTGCTTTGAATATATGGCTTATACCACGGCCAGCCCAAGACATTTGGGCACCTGAGGGGAACCACAAAATGGCGTTTGCTCACCCCTGCCAGGGAAGAAGGGGTGAGTAAAGATCAACCTCAGGAACAAGGAAGGAAGAAGTATCTACATCAGGATCAGTGATTGCAGCTAGTAGCCTTTAACAGCCTTGGTAGTTGCTGCTATGTTACAGCTCCCAAAATCCCCTGGGCAATGCAGGCGGAAGCTGATGTTAGTTGTAGTTTGAAAATTTGCAGGGCAACAGGTTTTTGTTTTTATTTTATTATGAGATCTGCCCTTCCTCCTGGGAGCTCAGAGCAGTGTACATGGGTCCTCACACTCCCCGTTTTATCCTGACAACAACCCTGCGAGGTTGATTAGGTTTGGGAGATTACGATGGGCCCAAGGTCGCCCAGCGAGCTTCATTGGAGAGTGGGGATTTGAACCCAGCCCTCGCCTACAGTAACATCAAATTAATGTTAACTTTTCCTGCATTAACTACAACAGAAAACACCAGAATGTCACATCGGTAGAGGGGAAAGAGAGGACTCAGAAGGTGGAGTTTTGGGGTCCCAAAAGTTTGTGCGAGTTTGCAGCCCGGTGCCACTTCTAAACACTTGACGAGGGTTTAATGTGTGAGCCCAGAAGTTCCAAGTTAAAATTTCATGTCTACCAGAAACTCAGTAGGTGGTCTTATGCATATTCCCCGCCTCCCACCCATATTATCATACGGACAATAATGGTTTACAGAGGGGTAGCCATAGCCTACATTACAAGGCTGTTGTAATGATTGCTGAGCCTGTGCATTCACAGCACTTTGAAAGGCTCTGTGTAGGAATGCACGATTCTTAAATAGGAATGAAATGCAAAGCAGCTGAGGGATATTACCAGCAGAAAGGAAGCTGTCTCGATCTATGTCGGAAGCGTCGGAGAAGACAGCCTGCGTATGGCACGATATTGCTCAGAGGCGCTTCTTCCAGTAAAACTCTGCAAGCCCCCCCCCCCTTTGTTAGAAAATAAACTTCCGAGTGGGTGCATACGGAGCAAACATTTCCACACTAATGCGTCCACAGTGGGTGGGATGAACTTAATAATGAAAAGTTTTGGGGAGCCCAAAGTAACTCATTAAGAGAGAAGGGTGTCTGTTGTGTTTCTGGATGAGTCACTTGCCAGATAATCCTGCCCCATACAGTATCTGGAAAGGACAGGGGTGAGTGGGGAGCCTCCAGATGTTTCTGGACTTCCACCAGCTGTGGCCAGCATTGCCAATGGTTAGCGACGATGGGAATTTTGTAGCCCAACCTCTGGAGGGCTGCAGGTTCCCCAAACCAAGACGCAGGCAAAGATTCCCTGCCTTCAGAAGGAGACGTACTCTGCAAGTCACGCAGATTTATTTATTTATCACATTTTTATCCCGCCTTTCCTCCAAGGAGCTCAGGGTGGTCATGTGGTTCTCTTTTTACAACAACCCTGTGAGGTACGTTAGGCCGAGAAAGTGTGACTGGCTCAAGGTCGGTCAGCGAGCTTCACTCAGGATTCGAACCCTGGTTTCTCAGGTCCTAGTCCAACACTCTAACCACTAAACCACATGGATTGGGTGGTGGTGTTGCGCTCTTTAGAGGGCAAGTTGCTTTTTATTCCTACGTGCTCTTAAAAGGTAAAGGGACCCCTGACCATTAGGTCCAGTCATAGCCGACTCTGGGGTTGCGGCGCTTAACTCGCTTTATTGGCCAAGGGAGCCAGCGTACAGCTTCCGGGTCATGTGGCCAGCATGACTAAGCCTCTGGCAAACCAGAGCCGTGCACAGAAACACCATTTACCTTCCCGCCAGAGCAGTACCTATTTATCTACTTGCACTTTGACATGCTTCTGAACTGCTAGGTTGGCAGGAGTAGGGACTGAGTAACGGGAGCTCACTCCGTCACGGGGATTCGAACCGCCGACCTTCTCATCGGCAAGTCCTAGACTCTGTGGTTTAACCCACAGCGCCACCTGCGTCCCTTAATTCAGGGTCCAAGATTCAGGGTCCAAGAGTAAAGTGGCCTTGCAGTTTTAAATCAGACCTTCTCAGTGTTGGCTCCCAACAGTGTGGGACGCCCTTCCTATAGAGGTGTGTTGGGCACCATCCTTGCCAAGCTTTAAGCGGCCAATGAGGGCTGGCCTCTTATTATTGAATGTTATTGACCTATTGTCCAGCCGATATGCGCTGCATGGCATTTTGGGGTGGGGTCATTTTCGATCCAATCTATTGCATTATCTTTCCTGGACGTAACTGGCATTTAGGGTGAAGGGCAGTTAACAACCAGAACCAAATAATGAAGACCACGAAGGAAAAGACGTGCTGGCTACCAGTACTTTCCATCGGGTGTAGAACACAAATGCAAAAACCAGTAGAAGGACAGTTCCCACTAGGGCCCGGAATACAAGGGGTTAACCCGAGGAGCTTGAGGCCTGACACCTGTTTAAAGAGACATGTGGGAATTTTCCGGTCTTGACCCCTGCCGCTGACCCCTGGCGACCAGGCTACTGGGGAACCAGGCCAAAATATGGGAACAATCTCCCCAGGCATGAAAACTGACAGCTTGGGGGAATGGAATGACAGGGGGGTGGGGGTGGGGAGAGGCTATACAAGGACCCACGGCGGAGGGGGGGGGCTGGAGATGGGGCGAGGAGGGCGGGCTGAATAGCCCTTGCACCCACCCGCTCCCTGCCCCCCACCGCACAAATCCTGACCTCCCAATTCCTTTTTTTTTACTTTCTTTTTCAGTCTCCTATTGCACCTCCCAGAAAAGACCCCTTTGCAGATGCAATTTCTACCCGGCTCCCCCCCCCCCCGCCACCCTTTGCCCTGCGCTGTCCTTGGGACTCCCTCTGGGTGAAGGGAGGGCGCGAGGCAAAGAGGGTGGGGAGGGTGCGGAGGGTCACAAGCCCAGGGAGCAGGCAGCAGCCGAGAGGTCTGGTGCCACATTTTCTGGGGCCCGGCTATAAATAGCCGGCGTTATAAATAATACAGCATTATTCCCTCTATAATTATCGGGTGGGAAGTTTGTGGCCGGGCTGGCGTATTACATGGCTGTGCAGGCCGGCACCCTCCTGCCTCCCTTACGCCAGTCTTCCTAATTTACACTCCTTCCTCGCGGGGCCCGTCCCTCCTGCCAGACGGACAAATCGAGCAACCGGATCCCTCCATTACTCTGGAGCAAAAGGCTCCACGGCGCAGACCGCATCCTTTTCATTTAAACTCCCAGGGAAATAACGGAGTGGGACCCTCGCCCCACTGTTGGGAGGGGAAAGGGAGCCAGCCTCCCCACTTCACCCCACCCCACCCAAAAAGCTTTGGCAATTGTAGCTCCTGCTAGGCTGAGGTTAATTTCGAAGGCAGAAATTTTGACCCGCTCGGCTTTAAGCCTGTCCAGAAGACGTGCCCCGCTGACCCACAGAGCCTGTTCCCTAATCCGACATGTGTGTGGGTTGCCCGGGGTTACTTGGTAGTGAGGGAAAGGCAGGCGAGATATGCTCAGAAACACACTTGTCATGTTACAGGGTAGATTCTGGATATTTAGCATGCTCTGGGGCTCAGTCCCGGCATAAATTAAGACCCACTTCATTGTGACATCATCATTAGTATTATATAGCACCATCAGTGCATGGCAGTTTATAGCATGCAATAGGACAGGTCTCTGTCAACGTCCTTACAATCAACGTCATGATATTAGAGTTCCCTAGGTATATCATTTAAAATGCATCTACTTTGTTAGGGTTTTAGTCCTGTTTTAACTGTATTTGCTGCTTTTAATCTTGTGTGTTATATCATCCTGAGGTAGTTGTTTGGAAGGCAATTAACAAATCACTGATATCCAGTGGTAATTAATATCCAGCCCAATTGTTTAGCTCCCTTGTTTAGAGGCAAACTGTCAAATCTGCTTTCCTCTACACATGAAAACACCTCCAGGCATCTCAGAAATATAAGCAGTACACACACTAACAAATTTTGACGACATCCAGAGTCTTAGCAAATTGGGGGTGTCCAAGCCAGCACGGGTGGGGAAACTGAGGCAGACACAGTGAACAGAGATGATGAATGCACGCCTGTTTGTTCCTAACAACACCCTCTTGCCTTAAGGGAGATGGGAATAAGGGGTGCCCCTTTCTGCTGTGGGAGAATTGCATTCTGACCTCCCTATGCAGGTCTACTCAGAAGTAAGTCACAGAGGTAAATGGAAGTTTGTTTCAAATATGTACTCAGTTCACACAGCTCACTGGGTGGCCTTCAGTTACTCAACCTTGCATACCTCACACAGTTTTATCAGACGCATAGGATTATATATATATTGTAACTCACGGAGTCCCTCTAATATGGTACAGTGAGAAATAAATCTAGATGAATTCAAAATAAACAAGCCTTTTTTGGCTCGGCGAAAATACGGAACCCAGGAATTCAGGCTTTCATTAAAAGGCCCTGTCAGAAGTGATGCTTACATGGCTCTCTGTTTTAAAACCTTCATCTTCCACAAGTCTACTGCAGATGAGGTTTCGGTCAGGTTTTGGGGTTTTTTTACACTGAAACCGGTTCCCTACGCATGCTGTTAAAGCAATATTCACAACAACCGACCAACCGGCAATCTGGGTTTAAAATGGCTCCCTTGTGATTCCAACATCCACACATGGACCAAAGTTTTTGATGCAGCTGAACTGTATCCCACGGGGAAAGAGGGAGGGAGGGAGAAGAACTTTGAGAACTGTAGCCCCTGATAGGCAAAAGTTAATATTTAAAAGGCAAAAATTTCCACGCTGGGGCCTTGAGTCTTTCGAGAAGACCTGCTCTTTCCAATACAGTTTAAAGCACACACCCCAAATTTGTAATATCAACTTCTATCAGTTATAAGTTTCTGGGGTTTTTTTAAAGTCACTCTTCTGCTTTCACAATGATGCAACACATTTTAGGATTCGGTGGTTGTTGTTTTCAAAGACCTTCTGAGCACCATTTAGAATCAATCATAGCATTTCATTTATAAATGTCCTTAGGTTTAAGCCTTTTTTCAAGGGGGGGGGGGGTTCAAAAACAAAGTCTCTCCCCTACCTACCTACCCACCCACCCACTTCTACCTGTACTGTATTCAAGGCTGTTCTTCTACATCTTCCTTGGTGTCCCCCCCAAAAAAAAAATCATAATAATTGGGGAGTTTGTGATCACCCCATTTGGTGTTGGGTCCAAGAATCAGAGGCATGCAACGTCTGGACCGATTATGCAAAGTGTTCTGCCCCACATGCAACACTCCCCCCTCCCAAAAAAATAAGAAGACAGAGCTGAGGGTGGGGAGGAGAAGAGAGAGAGAAAGAGACTTACAGAGCAAAGAGGAAGAGAGGGCTTTCTTTGTGTGGGGCTGCCCCATAGACGGGCTAAGTCGTCCCCTCCCTTTTTGCCCCTGGCCAGCTGGGAAAGTCAACTCCGGGGAGCCGGCCGGAGGGAAAGAGCGAGCGAAGCGGGTATATTTAGCCGCAGGGCGGGGTCGGCCGCCTGAGGAAGGAGGGAAGGAGGAAAAGAAGGAGTAAAGCGGGATTAAACTCTAGAAGGGGACGCCCGGCGCCTTGTGACTCCTCCATCGCCGAAATAGCAGCGCGAGGCGAGAGGAAAAGTTTGTTCCTGCGGCGGAATTAGCAGCAGGGCACTAAAAACAGCTGCAGCGAAAGCAGCGCCGCCGCCGCCTCCCTGGCCCGGGGCGCCTGCCAGCTGGCAGCCAGCTCCGGCCCTGCCCTGCCCGGCCCGCCTGCCCGCTCGGAGCGAGAAGCGCGGCAGACACAAGCACAGGCCCGCACGGCCCTTCGCACGCACGGCGAGGCTCCCTTTGTTGCCGCTTCCTCAGCGCCGCCGCCGCCCGTAAGAGGCGTGGGTTCCGCCTCGCTGGCGCCCTCGGCCGCGCAGCGCCTCCTGCCGGCGGCGGGGGCCCGGCGCGGCCGGCAGGGGGCGCTAAGGACGAGGCGCCCGGATACGAGGCGACGACAAGGCAGCTCCCGCCGCGCCTCTGTGTGAGTCTCCGCTCTGGCTTTCCTCCTCCTCCTCCTCCTCCTCCCCATCAGCTTTTTTTCTGTTTCTCACCAGGCATCAGGATTTAGATTTAGATTTGGTGCGGCCCTAAGCTACTGAAGGCAATGGAGCCTTTTATATGGCCAGCGGTCATTTGTCAACAACAAATTGTCGCTGTTTCTTGTGTTGACTTTATGCTGTATGGTAATTTATGGACCTAACAGGTACCTAAAGCCATTTGCACATAACAAAATATGTATTTTATCAAGGTAATTGTTGAAAAATCCATGCAGAATGTAAGCCCCCTATATATAGAAATGAGCAAAGCAGTGATATTTTAGGGAGCAGGCTAGCAGACCTGCTTACATCATAGGAGCCTACACGACACAAAACACTGTTGCTGTATGTAGGTTTTATTTTATATGTTTTTTATCTTATATTTTGGAAATGTACATCCACTTTTTTCCCTTTAAATTTTTTTGGGGGCCCCAAGAGAGTGGGGCCCTAAGCTATAGCTTCTTTAGCTTATACGTAAATCCGGCACTGATCAGGAGTGCCACCTTGAATAAAATATTTGCGGGGAGGGGGAGCAGGCAAGTTCAGACTCTCCAAATGTCCCTCTTATCCAGGGACAGGCCCAGATTTACAGACATTTCTGATTTGATCCCGGAATGTGCCGCTTTTCCTTAGGACGCCCTGATTTTTGTCGGAGGAATGTTGGAGGGAATGCAAGCTCCGCCCCACATAATTGGTCACGGCGCAAGCACACCATCTGAATGGCAATGCCCATCAACTTGGGGGGAGGGGCTTCAAATATTTTATTAGGGGGTCGGAAGGGTCCTTAGCCCCTAGGAATTTGCTCCTATGACACACACACACACACACAACCCAGCTTCCACAGCACTCAGTGTGATTCAGATATATCTTCAACCTATTAAGCGGTATAGAAATCAAATAATCAGTCAGTCGATTCATTCACTCCTGATACAAAGAGCCAGTGGAATTGTTGGGCTTCAGAAAGAGGCTGCCCACTGGCTCTCTTGTGCCCAGATCAGTGAAATACAGGTGGGCAGGGGACCCTGGAATTGTAGAGTTGGAGTGGATCCCAAGGGTCAGCTAGTCGAATCTCCTGCAATGCAGGGATCTCAACACACAGTCCCCTATCCAGTTTGGAACCATAACCAGATCCTGTTTAGCTTTGCAAATGTGCTAGCCGTTTTGTTGTTGAAGGAGTTTCCTCTCAGTATATATTACTCTCAAAACAAAAGTTTTATGGTTAGACATAGAAGTGCATCTAACTGTAATGCAATTAAAAAGAAAACAGAAAACCGGTAGTTATCAGCAGCCTGGGTGCCAGGAAACATCAATTTGTCTCCCCTCCGCTGGGAGAAGGCCAAACTGCTGAGATTAGCAGTAGTTACGTTAAAGGTGGCCTGCATATGTCAGAGGCTCTTCACGTATTTCTTTATGTTCCAAAACTAAAGGGAGCTTTTGTTGTTTCTGTTTCTTTTCTTTCTTAAAAAAGAGAGGTGCCCATCGTTTTAGAGGCCACCTGGTTCCAATTTTGAAACCTAAGGGCTTCAAAGTGCGCTTAAGGGCCTCTGTGTCTGTCCACTAGCTGAAGGGTTTTGTAGGGTCAGAGGCCACCTGAACCTATTTTCTGTGTCAAATCTCAGCTCTGGAACCTGTCAGTGTGCAAAGTAGCCTTCACTCATGCAGCTTGGGACAATTTGTGTATGTGTGTGATCAGATGCGGATGAGCTTTTAAGCACCACGGAACTATTTATCATGGCAAAATGGAAACCCAAGAATACAGAGCACAGCTTCTTGGATAATTACAGCGCCCTACTTGCCAACATTTAAACTGGGGGAGAAATGTGATTAAGTCGCAAATGGCAAATATTTGTTTTGGTGCTTCTGACATAGCTGAGAATCAGGTATATTTTCATTCCACTCAGTTAAAGATTGTAACTCTAAAGCTTGCGTGTTTGTACACCAACAGAAAGGGGTAAAAATAAATTTCTTTTCTAGTTTTGCATTTCTTGTGGCTACCCAATGAATCCAACAATTTCCTCCCACTCATCGAGGACCTCTACAGTGCTCCCAGCAGATCCCCCCCTGCTATTGTTTACATATCAGATCTGAAACACCAGCAGCTGCGTTGCAGAAAACCCAGTGGCCCAATATTCTGATGCAACACATAATATTTAACGTATTGAATAGGTGGTGCAGAGAACCATGCCTATCTGGAAGTGCTGTCCCTAACCCCAACTGCATAAAGGTGGTAAGAAGAGGAAGAGACTTTTCACATGCTCAGAGACACTCTTTTCCAGCCAAGCTGGAAGTCAAATGTAAATCAGTCCTTGGCTAATATGGATAGATCCAGATCATATCTCCAGAGCTGAAACAGTTCCCATTGATTCAGGCCACTGTGAGAGTTGTTTGAGATTAAATATTACACCGTGTGTGTGTGTGTGTCTGTGTGTCACTGGACTGCTTACGGAAAGCTAACTGGAGAATATGTTCTATTGCCCTGGGTGGGGACTAGCTTCTAAAATAGAGATTATGTTCTGCATTCCAAGGATATCCTCAGAGCATCAACACAGTTCTATTTAGGAAAAGTGCTAGAGGAACTTGCAAGGCTAGCTTCAGAGGGTGGCATGACTGGACATTTGTGGGAGCTTCAAGAGCAGCAAAGCCCATTGTACTGAGAATGCTGCCGTTTCCACCTTGCACAGAGTATCAGATGCAGCCAAAGATAATTCTCTTTAAAAAAAATATATTTTTATTGCTCAATTTCCACATAACAAATTATCAAACCATATAACCGCCTACATAATTTTTTTCCCTCCTTCCCCACCATGGACTTCCCTCAGCTCCTCTCCCTGGTTTCGCTGCACATATTTTCTCTGCATATTATAAAATTGAATATATCCTTACATATTTTTCCATCATGTTATCAACAATAAATTTGTGTATGTTTATTCAAAACCTGCCAAGGAGTCCAGTTCATTTTGTTGTGTTTTTAAATACCGCATTTTTCGCTCTATAACACGCACCAGACCATAACACGCACGTAGTTTTTAGAGGAGGAAAATCCGTAGGCATGCTACCCGTAGGCATTCCCTCCATAACACGCACAGACATTTCCCCTTACTTTCTAGGAGGAAAAAAGTGAGTGTTATGGTGCAAAAAATACGGTAATTTGTGTAAAGTTCCCATTCCTCCTTAAAGTCACAGTTGTCCTTGTCTCGCAGTTTGTATGTCAGTTTAGCCAGTTCTGCATAGTTCATCAATTTCTCTTGCCACTGTTCTTTTGTCGGGGCTTCCTCATTCTTCCATCCTTGTGCTATCAAGACTCTTGCCGCTGTTGTAGCATACATAAACAAGTTCCTTATTTTCCTTGGCAGGTCTCGTCCTACAGTCCCTAACAAAAATGCTTCTGGTTTTTTTTTTACAAATGTCATTTTAAACATTTTCTTCAATTCATTATATATCATTTCCCAATTTTTGAAAAATTTCTTTACACTCCCACCACATATGAACAGCCAAAGATAATTCTCAGTTTGTAAATCCTGCTTGTTCTATGTTGGCCCCTGAGGGTGCTGTGTGCCCAAGGGCCAGCAAAATCCTGGATCCAGCAGCTGGGTGGAGTGCTGGAAGACTGATTTCCCCCAGATAATTCTTTTTTTCTAAATATCTAATTTTAGGACACTGAGCAGGGGTGCAGAGCCTCTGGCCCTCCAGATGTTGTTGGACTACAACTTCTACCATCCCTGTTGAGTTGGAGTCCAACATCTGGAGTGACACAGGTTCCCTCCAGTGCAGATCTTATACTGGAGGTTTGCAGTGCAATGCTCTGCATATCCACTCAGAATGAGTCCCGTTGAGTTCAATGGAGTTTACTTCCAGGTACGTGGGTATAGGACTGAAGCCCCAAAGAGACACAATGCATTCCACAGAGCCACCTGCACCATCTATTTTCAGTGCATGTGGGCTCAGCTTTACTGCTTGAGTTTTGACATACTGTTATTATTTCATTTATGCCTTATGCAAAAAAAAAAAAAAGGGGGGGGGGGGAGAAGCAGCAGCAGAAATGCCTCTAGGCAATTTACAGTTTAAGAACAAATATGCAACATCCAATATGACAAGCACAATAAATAAAATTTCCCGCTGGAAAAACAACAACCGTCAACAAAATACCCTATATAGCATAAAGACAGCAATCAGATCAGAAACCCCATCGTATGGGAACAGCCGTTCATATTAAAAACACGGGCTAATAAAACATGAATAATTGCTAAAACTGATAAGTCTAAAAGGCCTGGGGGAAATGGAAAGACTTTGCCTTAGGGCCTGGGGTAGGCATCACATTAAGCTAACTCAGACTTTGCCATCCTGGGGCCTGCCAGATGATGGCGGTTTAAAATGAAGACGGGGAGAACATTGTACACCAGCTTTTCACTCCTTGGAGAAAAAGGGTGGGGTAGAAACGCAGCAGTTTGTTCCCTCGATGCAAAGCCATCCTATACAGTGGTACCTCGGGTTACAGACGGTTCAGGTTACAGACGCTTCAGGTTACAGACTCCGCTAACCCAGAAATAGTACCTTGGGTTAAGAACATTGCTTCAGGATGAGAACAGAAATCGCATGGCGGTGGCGGGAGGCCCCATTAGCTAAAGTGGTACCTCAGGTTAAGAACAGTTTCAGGTTAAGAATTGACCTCTGGAACGAATTAAGTTCTTAACCCGAGATGCCACTGTACATTTGCTGTACATCAGTACAGCTTTTCCCCACCCGGTGCTGCCTGAATGGGACTTTAACCTTCTGCCTTCTGGCAGTGGCGTAGCGTGGGTTGTCAGCACCCGGGGCAAGGCAAGTAATTTGCGCCCCCTAACCCGTGGATTTGCACCCCCTAACCCTAACCCCCAGATGTTGCACCCGGTGCGGCCGGCCCCCCCTGCACCCCCCATGCTACGCCACTGCCTTCTGGTGCTGAGAATGTGAAGGGGGGAGGGGGTGGACCTGAGAAAACAGACCAGGTCTCCCACACTATCATTATCCCAGCAAATTTCCCTGCAATGTTGCAACCAGCGAATGCACCAAAAAGCAACACTGCTTGGCTCTTCTTGCCGAGTTATTTTATGTGCCTCTTTTCTTTTGGCCAAGCTTCCTGAGTGGTACTCCTCATATATGGCAATCTCCATATATATAGCTATATATCTATATGGAGTATCATGTGCAGTTTTGTCCTCTTTACAATGTCCAAGTGGCTGCAGCTCAGAGGAAGAGCATCTTGCTTCGCGTCCAGAAGGTTCCAGGTTCAATTCCTGGGCAGGCACAACTAAGAAAGACGTCTTTCTAAGACCCTGGAGAGCTGCTGCCATTCAGGATATTGCGTCCTTGAACTCCGATAATGCCTCACACGTACCTGGATGGAGAAGGGTGTGCGACTTTGTGTAGGAGCTAGCCTGCCGAGCAAAGTTAAACTCATTTTAATTGCACCACCCACTTTTTGGCTCTGGCCCTGCCCACCTCTAGCATGAGGTCCCTGGAAAGTTGCCCAGAAGAGAAGGCCACTACCACCTTGCAGGAAAACCTTCTCTCCCGCTTCCCACAGCATCATAGCATTTCCAAGAACTATCACTTCTTCAAGGCTTTTCTAGGAAAGGATACTAGAAGGTTAAAGGGAATGCCACCATTTTATCGGTCTGGAAATTCCGCTTGTGGTGTTTAAGAGGTTGTTCCCCGCTCCCCCCAAAAAGGACTGGATGTTTCACGAAGATTGACGTCGCTGAGGATCCTCAACTGTCTTGCTCCAGAAATCAGCTGGAGGACATGTGGGTTTTCAGTCAGCCCAACACCGTCGCCGGCATTTGTCTGTTTGCGAGCATGATGGAATGCAATCCAAGAATGAATGCCAGCTTTTGCAAACAACAAAGCCTTTGCAGTTCTGGGAGGTAGGATGCCAAGTGAGAAATCTTCAGCGTCCTCACCAAACTACAACCCCCAGGATTCTTTGCAGGAAGCTGTCACTTTTGGTCAGGCAAAATAAAGGACAGTTCAGGAGAGTGGGGACACAGCCAAGCAGTGGTGGACCTGCACTGTGCTAGACCAACATAATAATTATTTTAGGCATTTATTTAATATTATTTATTTTCTCTCATACTCTAGGGGTTGGACTAGATGATCCTTGGGGTCCCAATTCTACGATTCTATTATCTTCTGTGCATAAGCAGAGGCAAGTGATTTCGGAGCGATCTCCTTTCAGAGTGACTTGTGTTTTCCTTGGAATTCCATTGTATGTAACAAAACCTGCACAGCGTTCTCTTGAAACTGAAACACCTTGTGTTTTCAGTTTAGCTTTGTCGCACACAGTGGCTAGAAAGCTCCCCTTTCACGCTGATTGGGCAGCTCTAGGATGCTGGAGGGGAAGAAATGGAGGCAATAAGAGATTTTACTTTCTTGGGCTCCATGATCACTGCAGATGGTGACAGCAGTCACGAAATTAAAAGACGCCTGCTTCTTGGGAGAAAAGCAATGACAAACCTAGACAGCATCTTAAAAAGCAGAGACATCACCTTGCTGACAAAAGTCCATATAGTTGAAGTTATGGTTTTCACAGTAGTGATGTATGGAAGTGAGAGTTGGACCATAAAGAAGGCTGATCGCCGAAGAATTGATGCTTTTGAATTATGGTGCTGGAGGAAACTCTTGAGAGTCCCATGGACTGAAAGATAAAACCTATCCATTCTTAAGGAAATCAGCCCTGAGTGCTCACTGGAAGGGCAGATCGTGAAGCTGAGGCTCCAATACTTTGGCTACCTCATGAGAAGAGAAGACTCCCTGGAAAAGACCCTGATGTTGGGAAAGATGGAGGGCACAAGGAGAAGGGGACGGCAGAGGACAAGATGGTTGGACAGTGTTCTCGAAGCTACCGGCATGAGTTTGACCAAACTGTGGGAGGCGGTGGAAGACAGGAGTGCCTGGCGTGCTCTGGTCCATGGGGTCACAAGGAGTCGGATACGACTAAACGACTAAACAGCAACAACAAAGGATGCTGGAGACAGGGACTCTGTTGCAGAATGTACCGCAACAAGCATTTGTTGTTGTTTAGTCATTTAGTCGTGTCCGACTCTTCGTGACCCCATGGACCAGAGCACGCCAGGCACTCCTGTCTTCCACCGCCTCCCACAGTTTGGTCAAAGCATTTGACCACCTGCAATCTGGGGCCCACCACACCACATCTGACAACTGAATATGGCTTCCATGTGGCAGCCATACCATGTGCCCCCTGCCTCTCACTTCTTGACTGTGACCCTGCTGAAATAAACCTGCAGCTATTCCGCACTGCCGGTGGAACTTCCTATGTCTGTCCCCTGCTGGAGACAGAATACCAGCCCAGAGGGGCTTTGAACCGATCCAGCAAGGGGATTCTGATGCCGTCCGTTGCCTGAACTCACATAAACAACACCAAGTCACAGAGCAATAGGTGAGATTTCTACAGCACCAGCTTCTTCTTCTTAAAAGCGCTGCAGACTTGCAAACATCACGAGATGTTTTCTTGTTAAGAAAGAGATGTCGGGAGCCAAAGCAAACAGGGAGAAGAGGGAATATGTTTCTACGTGTCCAGGCTGTTGGGTCACCCTGGGATGCTTTGTGAGGAAAGGGCCTTCAGGCACACATGACAATGATTCAGCTGCAGCCCTGCACAGATGTCAGGGCTGAAAAGTACCCTAAATGTCAAGCTTTTAAAAACAGAAACACCACCCACGTTTTGAGCCTTTAAGGCATGCTTCCATAACGCCTATTTCCATGAGTGCAACACCCTGTTCCCCAGAGAAATTGACTGCAGGAGAAACACCCTTCTCTTGCATCTGAATCCTGCTATGGTATAGATCAGGGATTCCCAAAATGTGGTATATGTTTGGGTTGCCATATGTACTCTTTTTTTCCAGGACACCTCCTCTTTTTCATAGAGTCGTCATGGAGATCCATACTTAAAAGTAGAATTCGGCAAGTGTGTCCTCTTTTTTGCTCTTCAAAATATGGCAGCCCTAGACTGTGAACCACCAGTGGTTCAGGCGGTTCACGGCCATGTCTGCATGAAAGAATCATGCTGATTTGTAATTGCATTTTTATTGCTTCTTTTCTTTCTTATCTTGTATTTTATTGTATTACATTTTGAATTCTATGGAATGCAAATTGTAATACAATAAAAATTCAAGATAAGGGAAAAAAAGAAGCAATAAAAAAAAGTTAAAGCCATACAGCGTGTAGTGCAGTGCATTACAATTGTTACGAAAGACGGAAGAGTCATTAAGACCCGCAATTTTCAAGTGGTTTTGGTAACCAACGATATAAATCAAAAAGGAGAATTCGCATTGGGAAGGAATGGCAGGTTCTGAGGGATGACGATGATTTTCATCAGGACCATGTTGCGAAAAGATTAACCCCCTTTCTTCAGGGTACAAATTTCCCAAATTTGGTTGGGACCTCTCCCTCCTCAGCTGCTATTTAAACAACAACTGAACAGGTTAAATGCATTTTTGCAGGGCCCATTTTACTGTTTAATAGCAGAACTTAAATCTGCGTCCTTGAACTCTGCTTTCCTATCATTTACACCATACGTTTAAAGTGAACTCTGAGATCACTGGATCTTAGAAGACAACAACAACAACAACAGCAGATTTGAATATTTTCTCTCCCCAAAAGAAATCTGGGTGCTATCGTTTGTTAATGGTTGCTACAGTGCTCAGAATTCCTTGAGGGAAAGAAAGTGCTTTGGCCACCCTGAGTGGCTGGGGAAACCCAGTCAGATGGGTGCAATATAAAAAATACCGGTAATAGGATGATGATGATGACGAAGGAATGCAAGGGGTCTCCTAACAACTCTCAGCACCTTTACCAAACCAAAGCTACCAGAATTATTTGGGAGAAGCCATGGCTTTTTAAAGTGGCATTACGGAGTGTAAAACGTATGGTGCGGCTGCGGCCTAACTGGTTCACTTCCTGGACCCTTCTGGGGGCTTCTGTGTTGGCAACTGTGAACACTCTTCCAAGGGGGCAGGAAATGGCCCAGGGCTCTGGGTGGCTTGAGGAGCAGCTGCTTTGGAAGTCAAACCTAACGGGCCAGCGCTTTGTCCACATGGAGGTGAGAGAATGAGCGTCAGAAGACACCACTGTCCCGAGGAAAGCAGCTGCCACGGCACGGAGGCCCCTCTCGCTGCGCTCTCCGCTTATTTAAAACTACTACTGCAAGGCAGAAGGAATCCGTGTAGCTGTGCACGACCAGACACGCCGCCGCGCAAGTTAAATAACACGCAGCCAGGGCGTTTCTGGAGGGTAATTTGCAGGCGACGTGAACGCGCCTTTCCCCTTCCTTTCTGCAGAAACTCAGCAGAGGCGAAGAGGGTGGGGAAGGCCTTAACCTACCCGAGAAGGCCTACGTGCATTTCCGTAGCACGCGCCAGTGTGGCTGACCTGCTTTCTTTTTGTGTGTGTGTATTTTGCGGGGCTGAAAAGGCGAAAACTGCACCGCGCTCCGCAAAATTGTTTGGACGGGAACGCCAAGTAGATCGCGCTTGTTGCATTTGTTCAAGTTGCATCGGGGTCAAATTGCTGGCGCAAAACGTGTGTGTGCATTGCACGCTCTTGCGGGAAAGTGACGGGCCTGCACGCGCAGGTGTGTGCGCGCGCGTGCGAGCGAGCAGTCGCGCCCCCGCCCCCCCCCCGCCGCATCTTCCAGGTTCCACAACTCCCGACTTCTCGCCCGTTCCTGTCCTGCCGAAAGCGGCTCCTGATTGGCTACGAACTCCGGCAGCGCCGGCCAATGCTGACCCGCCCTGGTGACTTCATTCCTAGGCCGCCCCAGGCGCTGATTGGTCGCTGCCGGCCCCGCCTCCTCGGCCCCACGTGGGGAAGGGGATCCCGGTCCGGACGCTGATTGGCCGCGGAGCTGTCGGCGGCGGCTCCGCTGTTGCTGAGGGGAAGCGCGAGGGGCCCGGCCGGGGCAAGGGAGGCCAGGAGCGGACGACGGGTGAGTTTATGAATATGCTAATGACATGCAAATTACGTAAAAATGGACCTTCCGCCGAGGGGACTTGGGATGGGAACGAAGTCCACCCTCCCCGTTCGCTCCGCTTGCCTCAGTTGTACTTTGCAGCCCTGCGGGGGAGGGGACAGGCTAGAAGTAACAAGCGGAAGAGCTTGATGGGAGTTGTAGTCTTTCCTAAGGGAACTACCCAGGATGTCGTAAGGGCGGGCTGCCGTTTTGGACTACAAATCCCATGAGGCTGTGCGCGGAGTCTTGGCTTCTTTAGACGTTCTGTTGCCCCAAAGCATGATGGGTGCGCTAGTCTTTTACGAGTACGTCCCTCTGCTTTTCCTATGGGCATCGCTGGCCCTGAAGATTCTTCGGCACCCTGACCGGCCTGAGGAACGCCGCGGTGCATCCCGGGAGTTGTGGTTCTTTCTCTGGTAACTTCCTGGTTTCTCCCATAACACTTTATGGGAACCATGACTTCGGCGGCCGGCAGCCCTTGCGCGCTCAGCATTTCTAATGCGGTAGAAGCCTGGCCAACAAGGCACTATGGGAATTGTTGTCTTTCACACCTACGCAGTATGGGAAGGATGAGTGACAAGAACTACAAGTCCCATGAAGGATAGCTCCCCGTTTCTGCCTCAGCTGTATTTCGCGTAGTGTCATGGGAATTAAAGTTCTTTCTGCGAGGGTTGGAAGACTCAATCAGCTGTGGGTGAAAGTCCTCAAAGACTACATGTCCCATGAGGCTCTGCGGAACCTCGCTCTTCCTGTTTGCCCGGCGCCCGGTAAACAAGTCTGTGTTCTTGCTCCGCCTCTCCGTCCCTATTGGCTACTGTATGGTGGGCTTCTCCCACTTCTCCCTTAATTCACCTTTCTACAGGCTACTGTAAGTGCTTCTCTCAAGGGAGGGGCAGGAATGCTTTGAATAGTCTGGCCGACCCCTTTCAGCGCTGATAGGCCGTACGCGCTGCCTGTCTCGGGAGGTGGGGAATGCGCAAGTTCTGGAGGCGAGCTATTGGCTCGTACGAAAATCTGTCACGGAGTTGTGGGTGCCGATTGGACAGTGGCTCCAGCTGGTCCAGATTCATTCACCATTTTGTCTGTTGGAGTAAAAGGGGCTCGGAGGGGCCGAGAGGGGCTCGGGCTGGACCATCGGAGAAGCGGGGGAGGGGGAGTAAAAACTGGACTGTACCAAGACTCCCTGCAGAAAGAATTCTGGCTATCCTAAACTCCCTGGAAAGAGGGAGTCATTCAGGTAAGGGGGGGTGATATTAACTCCTGTGCCCCCCTTCCCAAGGAGGGGGGGGGAGAGGAGGCTCCACAAAGGGTTAACATCTTCACCATAGCCTCCAAAGGAAAAGGAGGGGGGTGGGATGCACCAACTTTACTCCCACTCCTCCCCATTTGGTCCCGGGAGGTTCCAACTCCCGCAGCCCTAAAATGGGGACCCTCAGAGTTGCAAGGCAGCAGCAGGAGGCAGCAGCAGCAGAGATGCCCGCTTTTTATGTGCCACAACTTTGGGTGGTTTTATGCAAAAGAATTCTGGCGGGGGGGGATGCGATCCCTTTTGCAGCTGCTAAGGCAGGTGGGATCAAGGCGGGAGACCAGCTTTGCCCCCCCCCCCCCAGCTCCCCTTTCCTGGGCATGTTTGGGAGGGCAAGTGGGTTGTGATGCTCCACCAGGAGAGGAGAGGGGGGCTGATCCTGGCTGTGGTGGGATGACTTTGAGCAGGGCAGCGGTCCAGGCTGAGACCCAACACCAGTTACAGTATTATGGGATGGGAGGATTGGCAGGGAGGCCTGGCCATTGTGTGTGCGTGGCAGGAGGTGTTTGTGTGTGTTGGGGTGGGGGTGGAGAGAAAGAGCGGAGAGGAGTTGCATAACATGGGAGGGGTCTTTGGGAAGTTAGTTGCGTGGTGGGAGCGTTGTCAAGAGCGAAGGAAAGTCTTCTGTTCAGCATTTGGGGTGAGCAAGGTCACTTGTGGGAGGTGCTGTGGGGTAGAGGGTCTGTCTTTCAGATATAAGGCTATGGGCAGGAGCAGATGACACTTTGCTGGCTTTTGGGAGGGGGCTGCTAAGGAAGGATGGCATGGCTGTGTGTATATGACTCTGGGGGGTAGTAACGTGAAATTACTCCAAATATTTCCTATATGGGGCAGGTGGGGGGGGGGATTGTGCAGGGAGAAGGTGTGTGGACGAATTAGGGTTTAATTATTCCCCAGCCACATGAGGTATTAGCACGGGGACCTGTTCTGATGGCCAGTTTCAGCCCAAGGGTATGTGGAGTAACAGCATGTGCCTCTGAGCGCATAAAGAGTGCCGCTGCTTCATCACTCGGGAACAGAGCACCCACATCTTCAGCTGAAGGAATCCACAGCAGATATGGGGGAAAGGTGGGAGAAGAGGAACGTGTTTAGAGGGTTTGAGATGGGGGCAGCAGCCATGGAGAGTCTGGCATAACCTCTCTCTCTCGAGGAAGCTTGAAGCCAGGGAGAGTGTCCGGAATGATAACATTAGGAATGTTGTGTCGAGCCAATCCTTGAGACTGTTCGTCCATAGTCTGTTTTTTCCAGGAAGCCTCTTCTCCCTCCCTCTTTGGTGGGGTGTGGGGAAGAGGAGGGGATTTGGCCTACGTCCCTGGCGCAAGCGGATGGGTTGCAACTCTTCCACATTCCTTTGCACCCTGCTCCTGTCTCCAGGCCTCAGATGAGAAGGGAACTAGGAAGGATTCCTCCAGAGGTCTCTGAGCATTCCTCTCCCCGCCCACCAGCTGCACCCAAGCTGGTAGCAGGGGAAGACATGTGAACAAGGAAGGTGCCTCCCTCTGCAGAACTTGGGGTTCTTTGGGTTTTGCTGCACCCCTTACCCGGGTAGCACATTATGGAAAGCCGTTGAGAAACTGTGTTTGCCATATTGAACAAGTGAGGATATGCCGTTTTCTTGAGCTGCCTCATGTTGGGATAGACGTGTGAGTTTCTTCTCTGGCCTTTGGCACAATGAAGCACAGACAAACTCGGGAAGCATCCGATGAGGTAAACAGAAATGGAGAGAAGTGTCTCTCAAGAGATGCTGGAATGGGTGAAAGCTGCTTATTATGCGAGCCCGATTTGTTTCAGGCGGAGCAAGCCTCCTTGAGGGGGCTTATCTTACACATTTCTTTATAAGCTGCTCAGCGAACATCCGTTTTGAGGGACCTCGCAGGGCAAAACTTGCCTGGTCCTTACGGCATAACATCCAGTCTCCAGGACCCTTTCGCCTCTCACTTTTTATTCCCCACGGATGCTTCTGCTGTATAATTAAAAATGAAGGCAGAGGGCCCCCTCCTCGTGCTAACATTACCCGGGGGTCACTTATTCAGAACGTTGAAGGTGCAAGCCGTGCCATACCGAAGCCTGTACTCTTATCTTAAGTTTTAACGCCTTCATCTGATGAAGAGTTCTGTGTTGCTTGAATGCTTGCTCTCCCATTCTGTAGAATGGTGACGGGGAGCCTGTGACCTTCCAGGTATCTTTTGGACTCCATTTCCCATCAGCCCCAGCCAGCGCAGCCAATGGCCAGGAAGGATAGAGTTGTAGTCCAGTGGTGTTAAGAGGGACTTGGGTTCCCTCTTCCTGATTTACAACATAGTGTAGTTAAGTGTCATGACTGACCTTCTTGGGGGGGGGGAGCTGGAAGGGATCCCTGAGGGTCATCTATTCCAACCCGCTGCAATACAGGAATACCTAAGCTCTTTTATTTATTTCATTTGTTCTTGATTTCATTGGCAATGGTGCCAGGGGTGGCGTATGAGTGCTACCCAACCATTAGTGTATCCTGCCAAGTGCCCGCCAAAGTGGTCTTTGTGTTTTCGCCATTTCTGAATACAGTGGTACCTCGGGTTAAGAACTTAATTCGTTCTGGAGGTCCGTTCTTAACCTGAAATTGTTCTTAACCTGAGGTACCAGTTTAGCTAATGGGGCCTTGCGCTGCTGCTGTGCCACCGCTGTGCGATTTCTGTTCTCATCCTGAAGCAAAGTTCTTAACCCGAGGTACTCTTTCTGCGTTAGCGGAGTCTGTAACCCGAAGTGTCTGTAACCCGAGGTACCACAGTATAATTATATGAGGTGAAAGAGCTCAGGGCTGGGAGGTGGGCAGAGAGTTATGGGACGGGGCAAAAGTATGGAATATGTTGCCACGAGCCTCACACAAGCGAGAAGTAGCAGGTGGGTTTGTGCTTGCGGGAAGGATCTTTTTTAGGGTTAGAGCTGGGAAAAGACAATGGGAGCAGGGAGCATTTTAAGAATTGCATTGCAGGGGGTTGGACTTGATGACCTTTGGGGTTCCCTTCCAACTCCGCAATTCTGTGATTCTACAAGACTTCTGAATCAGGCCAAAGGCCCATCTGATTCAATGCCTAGTTCTCACAGTGGCCCTATATTTGTTTCTGGGGAACCAGTGAGCAGAACGTGAATCATAGAGTTGGAGGGTCATCTAGTTCAACCGCCTGCAATGCAGGAATCTATGGCCCAATGTGGGGTTTGAACCCATGACCTTTGGATTAAGAGCCTCAAGCTGTACACAAGAGCACTCTCTCCTGTGGTTTCCAGCAACTGGTGTTAAGAGGCATTACTCCCTCCCAACTGTGGAGGCAGAGAATGGCCATGGAGTGTACAGCCACCAATGGACTTATTCCCCATGAACTCGTCTGCTCCTCTTTTAAAGCCATCCAAGCTGGCGGCTGCCCCTTGTGGAAGTGAGTTCTGCACTGGCGAAGAACTTTCTGCCCTGAATCTTCCCAGCATTCAGGTTCATAGGATACCCAAGAGTTCTGTCATTAAATGTTTAGGATATAATGGATGCTTTCACTGAAATTCCTGCATTGCATGGGGGTTGGACCCTCTAGGGGTGCCTTCTAACTCTATGATTCTGTATGACATCCCTGCTCTTTAGCTTAAAACAAAACCCCCAAGTTCTGAAAAGCTGGATGGCTGCAATAGTGGGGAAGGAGAGGCCAGATCCTTGGACCAGTGAGAGAGCAGGTATGGGGTTTGTCACTCTGGTTCGCTGGAACCTCGGCAGAACGAGCCTCTGCCTGCTCTTGTAACCTTTGCCTCTTGTCTTTCTCTTCTCAGCTCCCTGAGTCCACACCCAGCCTGGAGGGAATATGAAACCAGCGAGGAAGGCTGCTGGCTCCTCCTCCTCCTCTAGCAGCAGCAGCAGCCGCTCCCCACCCTCCACTCGGGCAGCCAAGGCCCAGAAGCGCAAGGCCACTGAGGAGGGGCCCAAGCCCGAAGAAGAAGCAGGGGAGGAGTCTCTAGATCAAGCCCCACCTTTCCCAGGTGCCCGGTGCCTGCAGCCGCAGATGGATCCTGGCCTGCAGGAGTTGGCAGGGACGCCCGAGGACCCCTACAAGCTGCCCGAGGGGGACAGGGACCCAGGGACTGAGGCCTGCGGGGCGGAAGCCTCCCTGAACCGCAAGACGGCCACTTTCAAGTCACGGGCGCCCTGCAGGAAGTGCCCGGGGGGCGACGAGTCAAACGGCAGCGAAGGTGCGGCGGGGCCCGCCGAGGACGAGCCCAGGCGCTGCCCCTCGTCCAGCACCGACACCGCCAGCGAGCACTCTGCGGACGAGAACGACAAGGGGGCGGGGGACGGCTGGACCACGGCCCCGAGCAACTATGACCTGCGGCAGCTGCGCTCGCAGCGAGTGCTGGTCCGGCGTGAAGGGCTCTTTCAGCCGGCCGTAGTGAAGCAGATCCGCCGGGGGCAGGACTTGGGGGTGCAGTTTGTGGGCGACCGCGTCACAGCGTACTACGAAGGGGCTCTGGGCTCCAGCGCGGTGGATGTGGTCCTGGACGCCACGCCTCCGCCTGGGGCCTTGGCGGTTGGCACACTGGTCTGCGCTTGTGCGGACCCCGAGGAGACGGCCTACCGGGAAGGCACCGTTGTTGAGGTGAGCGCCAAGCCGGCTTCCTACAAAGTTCACTTCGCCCGCCCTGTCGTCCTCCCTGGCACTGCGGCAGCCCGCAAAGACTCCGCCTGGGTGACACGCTCGGCCCTGCGCCTCTTGCGCCCGCCGTGGAGCTGCGAAGCTGCCCCCGAGGACAGCAAGCCGCCTGAAAAGTCACCTCCGTTGCCGGAAGAAGAGAAGGTCGCCCTGGCCCTCCCGTGCCCCGACCCGAAACAACCAGAAGACGCGGAAGTCTCCAAGATCAGCGCCTGCGTGCGGGCAGAGGAAAAGTCTGTGGTGGTGCCGCCCCAGATCCTGTCCCCGCCCAAGTCCCCTGCTTTCCCTCGCCTCCCCGAGCAGCCGTCCCCGCTGCTGAGCCCGGATGCGAGCGGGAGCCGCAGCAGCAGCGTCATGTCCGTGGACAAATGCAGCACCCCGGGCTCGTCTCGCTCCCGGACTCCCCTCACAGCGGCCCAGCAGAAGTACAAGAAGGGGGACGTGGTGTGCACGCCCAATGGCATCCGCAAGAAGTTCAACGGGAAGCAGTGGCGGCGGCTGTGCTCCCGGGAGGGCTGCATGAAGGAGTCGCAGCGGCGCGGCTACTGCTCCCGCCACCTCTCCATGCGCACCAAGGAGATGGAGAGCCTCTCGGAGGGGCGGGCCAGTGGGCTGCGGGAGGGCAGTGCCGAATTTGACTGGGATGACACCTCGCGGGACAGCGAGGCCAGCAGCGCACGGGGGGACTCTCGGCCCCGCCTGGTGCCCCCTGCCGACCTGTCCCGCTTCGAGTTTGATGAGTGCGAAGCGGCTGTCATGCTGGTCTCCCTGGGCAGCTCTCGCTCGGGCACCCCTTCCTTCTCACCCGTCTCCAACCAGTCTCCCTTCTCACCGGCACCCTCTCCCTCTCCCTCGCCCCTCTTCGGCTTCCGCCCAGCCAACTTCAGCCCCATCAATGCCTCGCCTGTCATCCAGAGGGCTGCTGCCCGCAGCCGCCACGTCAGCGCCAGCACGCCGAAGGGTGTCAGTGGCGCCGTGCTGAGCCCTGAGATGCTGCACCACGCGGCCTCCCGCGAGCGCCACCATTCAGGCATCACCTTCCAGACCAACCTTACTTTCACTGTGCCCATGAGCCCCAGCAAGCGGAAAGCCGGGGACTCTCACCACAGCAGCACGGGCTCGGCAGCCGACTTCCACAAGAACGAGAGCCTCGACTCGGGCGTCGAGTCTGTCTCGCACACACCCACTCCTTCCACACCAGCTGGCTTCCGGGCCGTGTCGCCCGCCGGGGCAGGGCCCTTCTCCTCCCGCTCCCAACAGGCTTCCCCGCTCTTGCTGGTGCCCCCGCCGGCAGGGCTGACCTCCGACCCCAGCCCCACCGTGCGCAGGGTGCCCGCCGTGCAGAGGGACTCGCCCGTCATCGTGCGGAATCCCGACGTGCCGCTGCCCTCCAAGTTCACTGAAAAGCCCCTGGAGGGGAGGGTGGGCAGCCCGCGGGCGGGGAAGGCCGGCTCCAAGGAGCATCTTCCGGGCAAGGGGCAGCTGCAGATGCCGGTGCCCATCAACGTGGGCCGGACTCTTCCTTCCAGCCAGCCCTGCGTGGTTTCCGCCTCCGAGCAGGCCCCGCCCATCTTCAGCGTCTCCTCCCCCTTCCAGCCGGTCGCCTTCCATCCTTCTCCTGCAGCCCTCCTGCCTGTCATCGTCCCTGGAGAGTACACCAGCCACCCCACGCCCAAGAAGGAGATAATAATGGGAAGGCCTGGGACAGGTGAGTTGGGCTGGTTGCTTAGTTTGTTTTCGTATTCTGGCACAGTTTTCAATCCCTGTGTGGACTGCATTTGATGGTTACCAAGATTCATTCTGTTGAAGATGAAAACGAGGCACTTGTCTGTGCGTTAGGTCCTGTGCATATACCTGCTTTGAATCCGCTCTGACTTTGCACTAACTGTTTTCTTCTTTGCACCGAGAGAGGCTGCGTCTCTGTTTCGGAAAGAGAGTGGGGATCTTGTGTTTTGTATGGCCTAGTGGCTGAGAGAGTTTGCTTTGGATCTAGGCCCTGGAGATCTGATTTCAGCAGCCACTGCCGCCCTGCTGCTGTTAGCAAGTACTCCTTTTTTGGGCAGCGGCAGCAATAGCGTCCTGCTCTGCAGGGTTGTTGTGAAAGCAAGGGCATTCAGGACGGTGAAGGACATTGTGAATTGAAAGTGCTCCATGAGTTGTAGGTGCAAAGAGATATTTCACTCAGTGCTGTTTGGAAGCAGGAAATGTACGCTGGCTTTGAGGCTGCATCTAGGAGGGAGTTTGAAAGTGTCCACATAGTTCATCTGAGGATAGTGTTTTTCTTCAGCTCTGTGCAGCCAACCTGGTCCGGATGTGATTCAAACATGACAATGAAGGGAAGGCGAAAGGTTTTTGGGTGCTCCATTTTGGGTTTGTACCCTAACCTCCTCTAATAGCTGGTGCAATGTTAGAGACTCAGATATGTAAACTAGGCACCAAATGGCTCCTTAAGCCAAGGTTACAGTCGAGAAAATGGAACGTCTAGTTGCCATTTTTGGGCAAGTCTTATTTTTCGAAGAA
The DNA here is from genome assembly GCF_964188305.1 of Podarcis bocagei. NCBI lineage: Eukaryota > Metazoa > Chordata > Lepidosauria > Squamata > Lacertidae > Podarcis > Podarcis bocagei. The sequence continues at coordinate 12,290,052 of NC_138132.1, forward strand.
TGGACTGAATGTGGTTGATTTTCAGTTAAACGTCTGGCTATTTCAGATGACAACCTTGAGCTTTGTTAAGAACTTTGAGAACTTAAAGAAGGAAAGTCATTTGATGCAGTGACAGTCCACATATATATTGGCCTATTCCGACCTCTCTCTTTTTATGGACCATTCATAATGTAGGAATACTCTTCACAACTGTGAATGTGAGCCGGGCAGTGGGGTGGGGTAAGTGAAGACAACCGACAACAATTAACTATGACGTTGTTCGCTGCTCCTGCTCAGGCTGCACAGAAACAGCATTTGGGTTCCAGAAATTCACCCTGACCGTGCAGATAAAATATAACTGATAGAATTCTCCAGGATGTGGTATTGGTGCGTGAAAACAGTCCGGATCCAATGGCACGCACCTCCAGATGGTGGAGATGTCAGGCCCTATCCTGACACCTAGGCCTCTTCACTTAGTCGCAAGTGGCCGATAGCCAGGTGCAAAATGCACCTGGCGCCTGGCTAATTTCAAACACTGAACTAGCGGCAACATTTTCGTGAGAGTCCTGCCGCTTCAGGCCAAAGGTCATGAGAGCAGAAGAAGGAGCCCTGCAGGATCAGGCCCATGGCCCATTTAGTGCAGCATCTTGTTCTCATAGTGGCCAACCTGATGTGTGGGGGACACCAGCAAGCGGGGTCCGGGCCCTCTCCCCTCTTGCGATTTCCAGCAACTACTGTTATTCAAAGGCAATGCTGCCTCCAACCGTGGAAGAAAAACACGGCCATCCTGGCAAGAAAGCCGCCCCAAGTTTTTGGCCATCGCTGTGAGTTCCATGGTTAGACTCTGTGCTGTGTGAATAAGTTATTTCTTCTCTCTGTCCCCAATCTTTCAGCTTCATTGGATGTCAGTGAGTTCTAGTGGGAGAAAAAAACTTTACTCTCCCCATTTTCTCCATGGCAGGCATAATTTTATAAACTTCCATCATGGCACCTCTCCTTTACCTTTTTCTTGGCTAAAGAGTCCCAAATCATGGTAGAGTTGGAAGGGATCCCAGGGGTCATCTAGTCCAACCCCCTGCAAATGCAGGACTCTCAACACACGGTCTCCCATCCAGTTTCGAACCATACCGGACCCTGCTTAGCTTTGCAAATGTGCCAGCAGTTTTCTTGCTGTTTCAGCCTTTCCTTATAGGTCCCTCTCATCCATGCTCCCCACTCCTACTGTAGCCCAGTATTTTGTTGTGTTTTCCAGGAAGCAGGGGCGCAAGGGACATTGAGCCACACACCCCGCTGCCTGCCTGCCTGCCTTCAGGCAACTGCTATTCAGAGTCCTACTTCTTGTGATAACTGTTGTAGTTAATAGCCATTGAGAGATTTTTTTCCTCTGTGAATTTACCTCTAGCCTACATCACGACCCAGCAGCAAAGTCCTTGCACTCCTATCTTTGTTTTCAGTACGGGATATTTTAAGTAGGCGGAAATCGCAGCGAGCCTTGGCTGGATTGGGCCCAAGGCCATCAACCGTCCCCTTTGATAGTTGTGGAATCTGAAGCAGAGAGAGTATGTGATGTGCTCAAGGCAGCAGCCCTGTCTGTCTAGGGTTGAGTTGGGATTTCAACTTTGGTCTCCTTTGGTTGTGGCTGGACGTTTGACGAAACAGATTCTCTCCTCCTCCCGGAGGTAGGGGCACGCAGAGCTTCCAAGTTTTGTCCCAGCTCCTGCGAGGGATGGTGTGTCACCTGTTATGGATGCTTTAGCTGAGATTCCTGCAATGCATGGGGTTGGACTAGATGACCATAGGGACCCTTCTAACTCTACACTTCTTTGATTCTATGAGAGAGAGTGTGTGTCTGTGTAAGAGAGATCCTACACTAGTCTAGATATTTCCCCCCCATGATTTCTCATGTTCTGCCACTTGCTTCCCAGTGCACTATGGAATGGACAACAGGCCTGCACTGCTTTTGAACCACCTGCCAGGTTATACTCATGACCGTTTGCAGTCCCAAGCCGGCCACAATGCCAGGTTAGCCAAACTATCCTGTGCGTGTCTGTACACATTTGGTGGGTAGCATTTGACTTGGTTGGGTTGTGAGCCGCATCAGCCTGATCTAGAAAAACAAGTTTGTTAAAAAATAAGTAAGCAAGTTCCCAGGTTGCAGCGTTTGTGTCCTGCGCAGGGGCTTTTCATAGGCATCTGATTGGCCACTGTGAGAACAGGATACTGGACTAGATCAGCCTTTGGCCTGATCCAGGAGGGCTGCTCTTCAGTTCCTAAGTCACTGAAAGGAGCCTTGGATTTTTAGAACTGGCACTGCTTTCCTGGCTTGGATCTGCCTAAAGAAGTTGCCCATGTCTTGTCCACATCAAAACAGCAATCGGGTTTTAATGTAGGCTGGGAGCAGGAGCCTAAACTCAGAATTATAGAAGGGACCACAAGGATTACCTAGTCCAAGCCTCTGCAATGCAGGAATCTTTTGCCCGATGGTAGGACTCGAACTCACGACTTTGAGTTTAAGAGTCTCACGTTACCAAGTCCAGTTTAATTTTTTTTGTAAGCCACCGTGAGTCTTTGTTCTGGGGAAAAGGTGGGATATCTAACTAGCTTACTAACCAGCCAACCGACCAGTTTGGCTAAGTGCTAGTTTTGATCAGTTTGAGATCACCCTGTTTTTAACCTGCTTAGATGATGCCAAGAGCTGTGTGACATATGATTAATGGCTGGGAGAGTTGAAGACCACCTTGAAGGCTTTTAGGCCTGTCGCTTTCTCTCGGAAGTCTTTTACCCCAACACGTTACATTTTTTGAGAGAATTAGAAAAACCCCTAGTGTAACAGTCAGTTGTGTTTCCTGGAATGTGTACATATATGTGTGTAAGACATAGACATGTCTGAAACTTTCTTAAAGAGAACTGCAGATGGTAAGTGGGCAAACTTTGGGGATATTGTTTGCCACCAGCCCAGTAATATCTTGGAAGGACTATGTGGTAGGCAAATAATGTGGGGTGGGAAATTTTCCAAAATCGAAAGGGCTGTACCGAATGTCAATCATGCTCAAGAGAAGACTCATTGAATTGGATGACCATGACTAGCTTGCTTTCTGCTGCTCCAAAGGGTAGGACCTGGACCAATGGATTCAAATTACAAGAAAAGAGATCCCGACTAAACATTAGGAAGAACTTTCTGTTGCTAACAGCTGTTTGACAGTGGAACAGTTGTGGACTCTCCTTCACTGGAGGTTTTTGAGCAGAGGTTAGACGGCCATCTGTCAGGGATGCTTTAGCTGTGAGTCCTGTGTTGTAAGATGTTGAACTAAATGACTCTTGGGATTCCTTCCAACTCTGATTCCATGACTACCTTGGGCCCATTTTCAGTGGGTCCACTCTGAGGGAGAACCCGCTTGGCTCCAACTTGCCATTTTAAAGTGCTTTTATTTCCCCACGCAGAATTTTCTGTTTCATAAGCGCATTAGCAACACCGGAGAGATGCTGGTTCCCAAGTATAATGCTAGGCGAGCGCAGCAGTTTCCAACGGTTTAGCATTGCTTACTAAATATAGGTAAAACGAACATGCTCAATTAGGTCGCTCTCCGGGGCATAAGAAAATTTCCTGATGCGAATGAATTTTTCCTGAAGCACAGGAAAAATTTCTTGTTCTGGTTTTCCTAGGTAACCCGAATCCCTTGCTGTCAGCCTACTTCTGTGTAAACTCTGTAATTAAAAGTGCACCACTGGGGTAATCTTTACCCCCCCCCCCAGAGGTCTGGGTTAGGGTTAAATATCTACTCACGTATGGTGAATAGAAATTGTCTCCGGGCAGGGAAGCATTCATAAACCGGAAGGGAGTTGCTTCTATTTTGTCCCGTCCCCCCCGTCCCCCCCGTTTTCCTTTCAGGCCAGCTGTGTACCACTACTGACTGAGGTATGTGTTTGGAGGTTATTTATTAAAATATTCCTAACCCCCACCCTGTATTGGTTGGTCTTGGAGCAGGATATAACAATAAGGCAATCCTAGGTGGGCTAGCCATTTTTGTGCAGGTGCTTTTAAGACTGCTGTGTAGATCATAATACCATTCCACACAGATACTCAGAAGTGTTGGCATTTTAGAACTTGATCTTATTGATAGCAAAGGGCTTTAGAATTTGTAGGAAGGATTCCATCTGCACTATGCATTAGGGCTGGGCGATATCTGGTTTTCTACATCACAATATATCGCCAATTAAACATGGCGATAGACCAATATATCATAATGTCTGAAATGAGGATGGGGCTATGTAGAGGCCTTGGCTGGCTTCATGGGTTCCCCTGCATTGTGATTTTTGCATAGCTCACACATGCATATAGCGATTCGCAATATATTGCCAGGTCAAAAATTACCAGGCCAGTATCACAATATGGACTTCAAACCGGTTTTGGATGGGACAACAATATATTGCCCAGCCCTGCTATGCATTTTAATAAGTGTCATGCAACTTTAAACAATCATTTAAACAACTTTAAACAATCCTAGGCCTGCTGTTGTTCTACCTCTTTATAAATGACTTGGATGAAGGAATTGAGGAGATGCTCATCAGATTTGAAGATTGACACCTAACTGGGAGGGGTTACTAATGCCGCAGAAGACAGAATCAGAATTCAAAATGACCTTAACAGTTTGGAGAACTGGGTGCAAGCTAACAACATGAATTTCAGTGGGGGCAAATGCAAGGTTCTGCACTTAGGCAGGAAGAACCAGGTGCACAAATATAGACAAGGGGACACCTGGCTTACTAGCAGTACATGTGAAAAGGATCTAGGGGTCTTGATGGACCACAAGCTGAACATGAGTCAACAGTGTGATGCAGCAGCAAAAAAAGCTAATGCTATTCTAGGCTGCATCAACAGAAGTATAGTGTCCAGATCAAGGGAAGTAATAGAACCACTCTATTCTGCCTTGAGGGACGCGGGTGGCACTGTGGGTTAAACCACAGAGCCTAGGACTTGCCAATCAGAAGGTCGGCGGTTCAAATCCCCGCAACAGGGTGAGCTCCCATTGCTCAGTCCCAGCTCCTGCCAACCTAGCAGTTCAAAAGCACGTCAAAGTGCAAGTAGATAAATAGGTACCGCTCCAGCGGGAAGGTAAACGGCATTTCCGTGCGCTGCTCTGGTTTCGCCAGAAGCGGCTTAGTCATGCTGGCCACATGACCTGGAAGCTGTACGCCGGCTCCCTCGGCCAATAAAGCGAGATGAGTGTCGCAACCGCAGAGTCGCTCGTGACTGGACCTAATGGTCAGAGGTCCCTTTACCTTTTTATTCTGCCTTAGTCAGACCACACTTGGAATCCTGTGTCCAGTTATGGGCACCACAATTTTAAGAAGGATGTTGACAAGGTGGAACATGTGCAGAGGAAGGCAACCAAGATGATCAGGGGTCTGGAAACTGAGCCTTATGAGGAGCGCTTGAAGGAGCTGGGTATGTTTAGCCTGGGAAAGAGGAGACAGAGGAGATATGATAGCCATCTTAAAGGCTGTCAAATGGAATAGGGAGCATGCTTGTTTTCTCCTGCTCTTGACTCCAGGCAGTGGCTTCAAGTTACAAGAAACTTTAGGGTTGCCATATGTCCAGAATTTCCCGGACATACCCGGAATACTGCAGTCAGAAGCAGTGTCCGGACGGAAAGTGGCAAAAAGTCCGGGGAAATCTGGACATATGGCAGCCCATGCCAGCAGTGTCATTTTTGCCTTGGATTTCCCTTAAAAGTAGCTCAAAAATGGCAATTGCTTTTGTTTCCGGATTTTCACTTTTTGAAATATGGCAACCCTACAAGAAAGGAAATTCTGACTAAACATTCGGGAAAACTTTCTGACAGTCAGAGCTGTTCGGCAGTGGAACAGACTCCCACGAGGGGTGGTGGACTCCCCTTATTTGGAGGTTTTTAAGCAGAGGTTGGATGGCCATCTGTTATGATCTGGTTGAGATTCCTGCATTTGCAAGGGGCTGGACTTTATGACCCTTGGGCAGTGTTAGAAACTGAGATATGAAATCCAGGAGCTAAATGGCACCTTCAGCCTAGGTTATGGGCACAACAATGAAATGTCTAGGCGCGCTTTTTTTATAACAAAAAGACAAAGCTGAAAATGAAGGAACTGCAGCTAAAATATTATACTCACTTTTCACACGATCTAGTCCTTCCCCTGCCCACCCCCCTAATATTCCTAAGAGGGTCTCTTCTCCAGTCTTCAGAGAGTAGCTGGAAGTGGGGAGGCAGAAAAAGGTCCCCCTTTCCTTCCTTTCTGCAGTTTTAATCTCAAATCTTAGGCAGCCAGAGCTCAGAAGCTGCTTGTGCTAATGAAAGTTTCAAACCCTGCCCATGGGTCCCTTCAAACTCTAATATTCTATGGCTTCCCCCAAAGAATCCTGGGAGCTGTAGTTTATTTAGGGTACTGAAGGTGGTTAGGAGACCCCAGTTCCCTTCGCAGAGCTACAGTTCCCAGAATGATGCTGCTTTAAATAGGGAGTGCAGATGGGGCTTTAGTGTGCAGAATGAATATGGAGGCAGTTCTGGGGAGACCCAGTGCTGTGACCCCGCACCCACCTCCCTGATTCCTTCATTGCAGCAAGTCATGCCTGCTGCACCATCCTGTTCTTGACCCTGAGACGCCTGGGTTGAAGCATTTGCCGCAGCCAAGAGACCAGTTCAGACATGACTTTTCTTTATTAGACATTGGACTCATTCCCACATGCAGGTAGATACGGTTTGCGACATGGCTGAACACGTGTCCAGGTGTCGCGGTACGTTTGCCCACCCATCCATGTGTGGACAAGGCTTTGCCATTAATATAACTGCCGGTACCCATAGGAACGACCAGTTGCACACCAGTCTGTGTTTTGTGTATTGTCCATGCGCGCGACTGCTGGAGCATCACATGACGCTTGCATGAGTGAGTGGAGAAAGAGGAACATACACGGAACAGCTGGCTGACTGCAGTTTCCCCCCCACTCCATCCACTGTTCTGTACCATAAGAAGCCTCACAGACCTCTTTTCTCCCCCTGGTGGCTGCTATCGCCAAAATCATAATGTGAGATCCAAACTCCATACCACTGGGTACCTCTGAGCAGTGTTAGAAACTCAGATATATACCGTATTTTTCGCTCTATAGGACGCAAAAATGAGGGGGAAATGTGTGTGCGTCCTATGGAGCGAAGACGCCATAGCCCCGCGACCCTCTCCTGGCTGGAGAGGTGACGCGCGGCTATGGCAGGAGCCTCTCCGCTGCTCCCTGACATGCTCTTTGGCCCCAAAGAGCAGGTCGAAAGGAACCTGAAGCCTGGAGAGTGAGAGGGGTCAGTGCACTCCAGGCTTCCAAGGTAGCCACCTGAACGCACCTTAAACGGCACCTTGGAAGCCTGGAAACAAGAGGGGGAAAGTTCTCCCCCTCTCTGTGCAGCGTCTCCTGCCGCTTCACTGAAGGGGAGCTGGGCAGAGAGGGGGAGAATTTTTTTCCCCTTGTTCTCCCCCCTCTAAAACAAAGTGTGTCCTATTGTCCGGTGCGTCCTATGGTGCGAAAAATACGGTAAGCTAGAAGCCAATGGCTCATTAAACCAAGGTTGCTGTCACCAAAAGGGAACATCTAGTTGCCATTTTTGGGCAAGATGGCTCTAAAGTCATTTTTTCCAGATGATGGACTGACTGTGATTTATTCTCATCTGTCTGGTTCAGACAAGCTAAGTAAAAAGCTTTGAGAACTTACAGGAGAAAAGTCCCTTGCCCCAGGAATGGTCCACATGTATATTGGCTTATTCCAACCTCTTTCTCTTAATGGCGACTGCTCCTGCTCAGGCTGCAAAGAACAAAACTATTGGCTTTCAGAAATTCATTCCGATTGTGCAGATGAAATATAACTGGGTGGGGTATTAGTGGATAAAAACAGTCCAGATTCAATGATCGATCCCCGGATGGTGGAGATCTCAGGCGCCATCCTGGGACCCAGGCACCTTCACTTGGTCGCAAGTTGTCGAAAGCCAGGCACAAAAGAGAGCCAGTGTGGTGTAGTGGTTAAGAGCGGTAGACTCGTAATCTGGGGAACCGGGTTCGCGTCTCCGCTCCTCCACATGCAGCTGCTGGGTGACCTTGGGCCAGTCACACTTCTCTGAAGTCTCTCAGCCCCACTCACCTCACAGAGTATTTGTTTGGGGGAGGAAGGGAAAGGAGAATGTTAGCCGCTTTGAGACTCCTTTGGGGGTAGTGATAAAGTGGGATATCAAACTCTTCTCTTCTGGCCCCTGGCTAATTTCAAACACTGCCTCTGAGCCCATCCCTTTCACCCCTGGGAGAGACCTTTTGGGGTGGATAAGAATGCATGCTTGTGCTTTGCCAGTTTTCTGCACCCAACTAGACACACTCTTTGGGGACTCTGAGATCAGGCGGTTACATTTGAGGTTTGCTTTCTGGGGATCAGGCCCTCATTTTGGCAGTGGTGACGGGCAGGTTCTGGAGCTCTGTGTGTCCAGGACACTGTTCAGGTCTGTGCAAATCCTGCTCTGGGGTGTTAGGACACCTAGGACAGAGGTGAGGACTCGAGCATGCAAGGTAAGGGAGAGCGTGGCATGTGCTTCTCCCATTCCCAAGGCACTGGCTCCATCTCCCTGCAGCATCACAACTGCAGTTTGCTGTCTCTCGGCAACTGGTAACCAAGGCTACCATCTCCCTGCTGCTCGCCCGGAGCCCCATCTCTATTTTTATCAGCAACGGGAGAGACCAGATCCAGATTTAGGGGAGTTGTACATTTGTGCATATGGCTTGGGGCTTAGGTGCATTTTGCGCGTACTGCAGTAGTGCCGGCTCCCCAACTCCCACACCCTCACATGTGATGGGTTTATTTGTGTACTCGCACTGAGCGTGGGCATGCTTGCACAATTGTGTGCACGGGCATATCCATCGCATGCACACGTGTGTTCCGCAGTTGCACCGTGCACGTATTTCCCCGTGGCGCAGTCATGGTGCCGCTTGAGCAAACCTCGGGGTACGTTCGCACTTCCTCTGAAAGTGCGAATTTCATGCTTGCAAGCTGGCGTTCCACACCTGTCTTGTGCTTTTAAAAAAGGAAACCATCATTCTGTGGAAAGCGATCAGGCTTGGCAGACTCGCATGTGGGAGGGAAACTACAAAACGATCCTGTGGCATCTTAAACACTAACCCATTTATTAGAGTACAGTGGTACCTCGGGTTAAGTACTTAATTCGTTCCGGAGGTCTGTTCTTAACCTGAAACTGTTCTTAACCTGAAGCGCCACTTTAGCTAATGGGGCCTCCCGCTGCCGGAGCACGATTTCTGTTCTCATCCTGAAGCAAAGTTCTTAACCTGAAGCACTATTTCTGGGTTAGCAGAGTCTGTAACCTGAAGCATATGTAACCTGAAGCGTATGTAACCTGAGGTACCACTGTATGACCTTTCGTGGACTAGAGTCCCCTGTATTGCAGTAATCCATGAAAGCTTATACCACAATAGATTCATTAGGGTTTAAAGGGCTGTCAGACATTTTTGGGGGTTTTTTGGCTGCAACAAATTAGTTTATTTTATATCCCACCTTTGCTCAAGGGGGCATACATTTTTTCCTGTGAGTTAGGCTAGGCTGGAAGACAGTAACTGGCCAAAGGTCACCCAATGAGCTTCATGGCTGAGTGGGGATTTGAACCTGGTCTCTCAGGCCCTAGTCCTGGGACACTCTAACCCAGCTTGTTTTGGACTACAACTCCCATCATCCTTAGCTAGCAGGACCCGGTAGTCAGGGATGATGGGAACGATAGTCCAAAAACAGCTGGAGTCCCAAGTTTGTGAAACCCTGCTCTAACCACTACACCACACTGGCTAAAACCACCCCCCTCTGGATGTTCTTGCAATGTGAGTCCGAGAGGCTTTTCATGCTTTATTCGCCAGCCTGGATTTAACAGTGCTAACCATGATAAATGTGCAAAGCATGGCTGGGAGGGATGTGGACTCTGACATGCATTAGACGTGCAACAGGCTCTGGCTGTCTGATGCAGCTCTCTGTAATGTTTGGAGTAGGACCAACCATAGCTGAGTGCCAGAGAACATGCTTTGTACCTAAGAAAGTATTTGGTGCAACAACTGACATCCTCAGGTAAAATAACATGGATCAGGTAGCAGCAGGTTATGGGAAAGACCCCAGGTAGCATGAGAGTTTCAGGACACAGGTCTCCTTTTCCTCTTCCACTGCATCAGACATTAGTGGAACTCTGATGCCCTGGGTTGTTGTATAAGGTGTGATGTGTGTCTTTCTCCCTATTATGTAATGCAGCGTGTACCTAGTTCCAGCACTGAATACCTGCTCTTACACAATTCCGGATGTTCCCTACACCCTGGAAAGTGCCAGGATATTAGTATGGTAAATGATTGTGCTCCCGACAGAGGACAGTGCCGAAAGCACGCCAGCAAGCCAGTTGTATAACACACCCTGCTACAGCCAGGATGCAAAACTCCCCGTGCAGCAGGGGCCGGAGTGTGCACACAGCCTACTGCTGTGTGGGAAATCCAGATGGGAACAGATGGCAGCAGGCATCTGCGGTTGCCCTCTTCGCAGCTTTGCATGTGTGCACAAGAACGCAGCTTTCCCCCTACAGTGACTGGTGGTGTATTTGTATCAACACAGTACTAGGTCGACAAACGTTTAATGGCTAGTGGTCACGGGGGGTGGGGTGGTCCACCTGTATCTGAGTCGTACCGTTTTCGACTCAGGCAGTGACTCAGATGATTGAATAATCTTCCACTTAACTGTGATCAATATCCCTCCATGCTGTTTACTAGCATGTTAAGGAGTAAGGCTCCCCCGCCCCCCCCCATGTTCAGTTTTCTATGTGGAATGCATGTTTTTTGTATGGAAGAGCATTGAGTCATGCGCATCTTTAGGCCTGAAGCGGTTTAGCCCGGCTATGGGATGACCACATTGAGTGATAGCTTAGCCTCAGTCAGGGCAGGACACGAATTAAGCCAGAAGCACATTCGCCTTGAAAGAGGAGGACAATCCCAGTTGAGCCCGTCTCCCTCCGGAGATGGTGGACTCCTTCCTTGGAGGTTTTTAAGCAGAGGTTGGACGGCCATCTGCCATGGATGCTTTAGTTGAGATTCCCTCAGGGTCCCTTCCAGCTCTACATGATTCCTCATCTTCCCATGAAAAAAGGAGGCCTTCATTTCTAGCAGCGTGTTCCTGTGTCCTCACCAAACATGAGCTTTTGCATGTGAGAGAATGTTTTTCTCTACAGAGAGAGAGTGTGGGCACTGCAGAAGCAAGACACACACCAGTGAAACTTCTAATGTTGCTTGCTTGCATTTACCGTATTTTTCGCTCTATTGGACGCACCGGACCACAGGACGCACCTAGTTTTTAGAGGAGGAAATCAAGGAAAAAAATATTATCCCTCCCCCTAGCCCCAAAGAGCAACGGACAGGCTGCGCGCAGCCTGTCTGCTTCTCCCAGAGCTTCTTGGGGCTGCGGGGGAAGCCCGGGTTCCCCCACCAGCCCCAAAGAGCAAAGAAGCCAAGACAGCTCAGGGGATCCATAGCCGCGCAACCTCTCCAGCCAGGAGCTAAACCTCTCCAGCGCGGCTAAAGAAGAAGACAAGGCAGTCCAGGGCAGGCACTCACTGCCCTGGCTTCCTCTTTAGCCTTGCACAGCATCTTTAGTCTTGCACAAAGGAATGGATTGCGCCCGCTGTCCACCGGGGCTGGACTAGATGACTCCTGGGGTTCCCTTCCAACCTTGCAATTCTATGACCTCGGAAGGTGTTGGGGGTCTCCACCACTGGAGGCTTTTAAGCAGCGGTTGGGGGACCATCTCTCTGGCGTTCTTTAGCTGTGATTCCTACATTGTGAGGGGGCTGGGCTAGATGACCCTCAGGTGGCCCTCCCAACTCTATACAGTCCTACAGTTCTGCAGCAGGAGATCCACAGCCACTTAGAATCATAGAATCATAGAATTGGAATAGACCACAAGGGCCATCAAGTCCAACCCCCTGCCAAGCAGGAAACACCATCAGAGCACTTCACACAATGCCCACACCATCAGAGCACTTCACACAATGCCCACACCATCAGAGCACTTCACACAATGCCCACCATCAGACCACTTCATACAATGCCCACTCCCAATTTTCATCTGAGAGACATGTGGCTTCAGTGTCTAGGTAGGTACCCCCCTACTTGCCACACTTCCCCCACCCCACTTAAGCTGAGGGAATTCCTGCCCAGAGAAGCTCCCAGGTGAGGCAAGGGTTAAGATCTACCTCTGGTAGATCTCTTGCGGCTGGAGAGGCACGCAAGGCTAAAGAGGAAGCCAGGGCAGTGGGATGGATTTGCGAAGGAGGCTTTGCGAAGCCTCCTCCCCCCCCCCCCTGGAGAGGCGCGCAAGTCTAAAGAGGAAGCCAAGGCAGCGAACGGGATGGATCGCGTTCCCTGCTCTGGCTTCCTCTTTAGCCTTGCGAAGTCTCCCCCCCCCCCCAGGCGCGCAAGTCTAAAGGGGAAGCCAGGCAGCAAGCGCGATCCATCCCGTTTGCTGCCTGGCTTCCCCTTTAGACTTGCGAAGCCCCCCCCCCCCCCGGAGAGGCGCGCAAGTCTAAAGGGGAAGCCAGGCAGCAAGCACGATCCATCCCGTTTGCTGCCTGGCTTCCCCTTTAGACTTGCGAAGCCCCCCACCCCCCCCACCCCCGGAGAGGCGCGCAAGTCTAAAGGGGAAGCCAGGCAGCAAGCGCGATCCATCCCGTTTGCTGCCTGGCTTCCCCTTTAGACTTGCGAAGCCCCCCACCCCCCCCCCACCCCCGGAGAGGCGCGCAAGTCTAAAGGGGAAGCCAGGCAGCAAGCGCGATCCATCCCGTTTGCTGCCTGGCTTCCCCTTTAGACTTGCGAAGCCCCCCACCCCCCCCACCCCCGGAGAGGCGCGCAAGTCTAAAGGGGAAGCCAGGCAGCAAGCGCGATCCATCCCGTTTGCTGCCTGGCTTCCCCTTTAGACTTGCGAAGCCCCCCACCCCCCCCCACCCCCGGAGAGGCGCGCAAGTCTAAAGGGGAAGCCAGGCAGCAAGCGCGATCCATCCCGTTTGCTGCCTGGCTTCCCCTTTAGACTTGCGAAGCCCCCCACCCCCCCACCCCCGGAGAGGCGCGCAAGTCTAAAGGGGAAGCCAGGCAGCGAACGGGATGGATCGCGCTCGCTGCCCTGGCTTCCTCTTTAGCCTTGCGAAGCCTCCCCCGGCTGGAGAGGTTGTGCAAGGCTTTTCTAGAGGAGGGAGAAGGGACTGACTGGCGGCGTCAGTCCCTTCTCCCTCTTGGGGAAAAGCCCGCAAGAGCCGCGCGAAGCTTGTGTGGGGCTCTTGAGGGCTTTTCCTGCCTGCCTCCTCCCTGCATTCGCTCCATAGGACGCACAGACTTTTCCCCTTAGTTTTTAAGACGGGAAAAGTGCGTCCTATGGTGCGAAAAATACGGTATGTGGATGAGAACTAGAAAGGCTCAGCGTTCTGGGATAGATCCCTTTTTGTGGCCCTGAACTCCTTGGAGGAAGTATGGATTGTCCGGGATCTGGTGGCCAACGCTTAGGTCCATTTAATCTGGTGGCCCTCTGCATTCCTTTTAGACGGACAGGATGGTGTGCTGTAAGTCGCCCCTCCCTTTAAGCCACCTTGAAGTAAGGAACTTAAAATACAGCTTTTATTTCTGTCGTTCACGGAGAGAGGTATATCTGGGTTTTGAGTGTCATGTGCCTCCTGTTCTGCGAATATGTTTTCCTCCCTCTGTGCTACCTTCTGTCCTTTGCACTCGGCGGACATAAAATGTGCTCGCCGGCGAGAGAGAGAAGGCGGTGTGTGTGTGTGTGTGTGTTGCCCTTGGGCTGCAGAGTTTGCAGGCAGAAAGTTCTGCGGGCTCCTGTGAGGCAGCGGGTCTGCATGCAGCATGCGTGGCTGTGTCGGGGCAGAAGCATGAGGAAGGCTAGGTTCCTATGAGTTATCTGCATGTGAGTCGATGTGCATTGCAGAGTGAGCGTGGGTGGCGCTTTTTCTGTGCAATTGTTTTTCTCTCTCCCCCCCCCCCCGCCCCAACGTCATGGTCAGTCTTCCCTTCCACCCCGCCCTTGGCGTAAGGCAGTGCGTGCTGGGAGTGGTGTGTTTGTGTCCTCTCCTTCTCACCCCCCCCCCCAATTCCCTCAACAATGGGATCCTCGCCCAGGCCTGGCCTTGTGCCCAGATCTAGTGTGTGTGTGTGCTTGTGTGTTGGTGTGTGTGTGTCTGTGATGGGGGGGTGTTCCTACGTGTCTCCTTACTTCACCTCATAGCCTATTGGCTGCTTGCTGGGGGAAAGAGGCTGGCTACAACCCACCCACCCCCAGCTGTGAGCAGAGGCAGCACTGAGTCAGTCTTGCGGGGGAAGGGGCTGTGGTACTCAGGGACGGGAAGGGGCTAAGGGAGGAGGCGAGTGTGAGTCATAGGGAGGCAAGCGGAGGCAGCTCTGTGGAAGAGGAGGCACGCGGGGGGGGTGCCCTGGAGTGCACGACACTTGGGGTTCACTGCCTCTCTGCCCCCCCTCGCCCACACTCCTTTTTCCCGCCACCCTGCCCCAGGGAGGATAGATTATCCCAGGAATGCGTCTGTGCTGCAAGCTCTTAATCCCCAGCCGCACTGGGCTGCCTGCCAGCAGAAGCAGCTTCAGTGCATATGTGTGAGTAGTATGATAGGAGTGACTTTAATAGAAAGACACGTATGTATCTGGGAGTGTGACGGTGATGCACTCATCTTAACGGGTCTCCATTAGCCTGCATGCTTAGCTGGGCTCGCGCCCATGTGCCCCATTCAGGTGTTACACAAGGATGCATTTAATCCCACATGTGGGTCTGTCCATGCGTATGGCTAGCCAGGCGTGCACCTTATCAAGGGTATGCCCAGGCTCAGAGGTGGTGACTGGCCCAAGGTCACGCCAAGCCAGCTTCACCTCTTGAGCAAGGATTTGAACCCTGGTCTCTCCCAGGTCCTAGACCGTTGTGCGCTAAGTCAGTAAGCGGGGGGGGGGGGAGGCAAACACCACAAATCTTGCACAGCTTTCCTTAATATCCCCTCCCTACTTTGTTTTGTCTTAAAAACAAAACAAAACTGCATCAGCCCTACTTGTTTCCTCTTTTTTTCTCGCTCTTGACCTGGTTGGCCCCGTCACCACTTCCTACCCATTCTTACCCACCCCCATCTTCCCTTTTATTGCCCATCCTCTTCCCCCGCTTCCCCCTAAGCCCCCACCCTTATTTCTCCCCTTCCTCCCTATGCCCCCTACTCTCATTTCCCCCCTTTGCCCCCACTCATTTCCATACCCCTCCACCCCCCGGGATTTATGAAGGGTATGCTGGTGTGTATGTGTGTGTCCACGTCTATGCATCTGTTTGATGTGGTGCCTCCTCACAGGCATCTGCCAGGGCATGTGTGGCCACAGCATGATCCAAGCAGGTGCCCACATGGGCGCAAAGTGGGTGGGGAAGGGGCATATGGGGTGTATCATATATGCACTGCATTTACACTCCACCTTTCTCCCCAAGGAGATCAAGGTAGGGGACCTGGTTCTCTCTCTCTCTCCCCTCCCCACATCCTTCATTTAATCCCCACAACAACCCTAGGAGGTAGCCCAGGCTCAGAGGTGGTGACTGGTCCAAGGTCATGCCAAGCCAGCTTCACCTCTTGAGCAACGATTTGAACCCTGGTCTCTCCCAGGTCCTAGACTTTTGTGCGCTGAGTCAATAAGCGCGGGGGGACGGACCCAAACGCCACAAATCTTGCAGAGCTTTCCTTAATATCCCCTCCCTACTTTGTTTTGTCCTATTTGTTTCCTCTTTTTTCTCACTCTTGACCTGGTTGGCCCCGTCATTACTTCCTGCCCATCCTTACCCACCCCCATCTTCCCTTTTATTGCCCTTCCTCATACCCCGCTTCCCCCTAAGCCCCCACCCTTATTTTCCCCACCCTTCCTCCCTATGCCCCCTACTCTCATTTCCCCCTTTGCCCCCACCCTCATTTCCATACCCCTCCACCCCAAGGATTTCCCCACCTTCTCGCGCCCCCCTGCCCCTATCCTTCCCCTGCCCCCCTTATCACGCCTCTCTTGCCCCCTCTCCCCTCATTTCGCCTCCCTTTTTCTCTCCTCTGCTCCCCCCTCTCCCCGGGCGTGGTCTCTCCCTCTCTCCCTGGGTTCCGACGGGCGGGCCTGAGGCGGCGGTAGAGTACAAGAGAGAAGACGGGGGGGGAGAGGCGGGAGAAGAGGAGGAGGAGGAGAAGGCGACTGGTAGTAAACCACGGCCAATGGGAATCCCTCTCACCCCCCCACCTCTCTCTCCCGCCCCGCGATCCGTTCCTTCACCCCCACCACCACCCTCGCGGCGGCTCGCGGATTTGCATATGACTGACATTCCAAGGGCGGCCAATGGGCGGCCGCGGTGCGTGCGGCAGGGAGGGGTGCTCATTTGCATGTGAATGACCCAGCGCGGCGGCAGCCAATGGCGCGGCGGGGGCTAATTGGGCATGCGTGACGACGGCAGTCTGTGTGAGTGTGTGTGAGGGAGAGAGAGCGAGTGAGTGAGGAGAAGGAGGGAGCGGGCGAGGAGAGCGAGCGAGAGGAGGGCGGTTCGGGCGAGGGGGCCGCCCTTGTTCGTAGCCCAGAGCGGCCGGGAGAGGGAGGAGGAGGCGGGCAGGCAGTGAATGGTGTTTGGTTACAACGTTACAACCGGAGGGGACGGCGCGACAGGCGGAGCAGCAGCAGCGACAGCCTCCTCCCTCCGTCTCCGTCAAGACGCTCCGCGACAAGCAACCGCCCGCCTGTCGCCGACAGTGGCTGCGAGGAGGAGGAAGGGGAGGCGGGCAGACGGGAATAGGCGGACAACTCGCGACCTCTCCCCTTCCCCTCCCTCTCCTCCCCTCCCCCCCTCCCCGGTCTCTTCCTGCCTTCCCAATGCGCGCACACCGTAATCCTGCCAGGCGACAAGCCTCTGGCCGGGGATCGGGGCAGGCGGTGTGGGCGCTCTCTCTCCCCGCCCCCTTCCAACCTCTCTCCTTCCTACCCACCCGCTTTCATCGCTGAGGTGCTAAAGTGCCCTTGCATACTCGCACACACCCACCTCTAGAAACTGCACCTCAAAGCAGCCTGTATTTCCCTCCCTCTCTTTCTCTCCCACCAGCACCTTCCTCTCAACGCTGCTGGACCCACACGCCCCTCTCTTTTTGCACACACTGCCAGAGCAGCCGGCTTGGCACATGGGTGCGCGCGCACACACGCCGCCACCACACAGCTACCTCCCTCGCCTCCCTCTGCTCCCCCACCCTAAGATGTTTCCTAACTTACCCCATGCCGACTGCCGGACACGCTGCTGCGCCTGTGAGGAGGACCAGAGCAGGCCGTAGGAGAAGAGTGTTGCACCTCCTGCTGCTGCTGCTGCTGTTGCACATGGGCGGCCGTGCGGTGGTGAGCCTTCAGACTGTTGACATCCAGCTGGCCTTCGCCCCGCATGGGACTTTCTAAGGTGGTCCTCTGCCGTGGAGCGGAACTGGCTTGCTGACCCAGCGCACATCCAAAGCTGCAGACTTCAGTAGGCCTGTTAAAGAGACCACCCCCCACGCCTCCCTCCCCAGGGCAAGGGCAGGGGGAGGATGCTCTCCGGACTGGGCAGCTGAGAGACACGTGGTCCACCTGCCCTCAGGACAACGGCTCAACACGCCTTGGGATGTTCTCCACAGAAAGACCCCCGTCAGCATTGCCCCCTCTGCCGCACAGGGGGCTAGGCATGTTCGGTCAGTGAATTCTGGGTTGCAGAGTGGTAATTCTGAAAGGTGGATTTGTTTGTGTATGGAGACATTCAAGGCACGCCTTGGTCTTCTCTCGTACTCTCTTCATGCTGGAAAGATGGGTGATTTGGAAGATATAGTTGACCTGAAGCTGACCTTTAACCTTTCTTGTGTCGCAAGAGATTGAGGGTGTCTTCCATTTCATACTAAGATGACTGTAGAGGTGAAATCTGCAGGATGGAAGGGGGCGTGGGTTCCTTGATATTTCCATTTCTTTCACATAGTCCCCTTTTAAGTTCAGGAGGTCAGTTGGCTGCAGATGGGGAATGGTATTTGAAGTTTCCCTTTCCCCCTTCCGTGGCTACTATTTCTATTCCTTGTCTTAAGACCAGGAGCAAATGTTGGATATTTGAATTTGCAGTATTGTGTTTGGTGGTCCATTATGCTAGCAGCAGCTTAGCACCCAGGTGAACTTTTTCTTGGAGTTGGAGATGTTGCAAGTGACAGAACAGCAGCATTTTTTTCAGCATTTCTGGATGCAGTAAAAAGACACAGCAGCCTGTGGTAAAGGTGGCAACCCTGGCTGAGTTTTGTCTGAAGCCCCTCCCTATGGGCACTCCTCCCCTCTCCTCCCCACCCCTTTATTAGCATCCTCTGTGGAAAGGTGATTGGAGAAAGGTTCCATGTGTTGCTGTTTTCATGCTTTCAGTTCTTTTAATTTGCATGCCATGTCTTGCATCCATGCCAGCTCTGTGAACTTGCTTGCTTTGTCTCCACCTCTGTAGATGAGAAACTGAGAATGTTGGTGGGCTTGCAGTTGGTTTATGACAAAATTGGAAACTGGATTTCTTGTCCTGTTCTCTGTATGGATGCTGGGGGGGGCATCTTGGGGGGGTCAAGGAAGGACGCGGGATGCCAGGATTCCACATGGTGCAGCTTCAGACAAGCACTGTGTCTATACTTTCTTCATCACGTGTGTTCTAGTTTTTCTCGATGGACAGTGGCTTCAATCTTGGAAGCTAGATCAGTAATCTTTACTTGGGGGTGGGTGGGAGGGGGCAGCCTCCAATCATGACATTTTAAGAGTCTTGTTGCTTTGCTGAGACCGGAGGGAGGGTCTTACTATTTCGTGCCCTTCCTTCTGCTGTCGCCCCCCTCCCTTCTCATCCTCCCCCTCCGCATAGGGATGTGGTCACCAGCTGGAGGACAGGAAGCCACTGAGCCAGCATTTCCCGGCACAGTCCAACCACGATGCGCTGAGTGCTTTTAATAATTGAGTTAACTTTACACGCAGGCACAGGAGCGATGTGACTGATCCATCAGGGGATGCAAAGGAAGGAAGAGAGAGAGATGAATGATGGGAAAGGGGCTTAGCAGTGGGAATAGAACCATCCTTTTCTTTCTGGAAAGCAGAGCCAACCCCCCCCCCCCGGTTCTATTATGATTTTAGCATTCTTCTTATCAAACAAGTACATCCATATTTTTTTTAAAAAAAATCCCAAACCGTAAGTAAAATCCAAATAAAATCGAAAGCCCCCAGCCTGCAAAGGAATGATGAGCAGTGCAGGAACATGGGGAACTTTATATACCAGGACAGATTATTTGTCCATCTGGCTCAGCATTGCCTACTTTGGCTGGCAGCAGCACCCCAGGGTGCCTGGTAGAGGCATTTCCCAACCTGACCTTTTTAGCTGAGGATGCCGGGGATCAAACCTGCGGCCTTCTGTGTATTATTCCACCAAAGTATAGTCAAAGCTAAGTATGAATCGGTTTTCTGGTAGGTATGTTATTACTTGCGGAGTGCTGAGCACTTAAGAACGCAGGTGACCCTGAGCAGCAGTTGCTTCACAGGGATGAGGGTAGCATAAAGTATGTTAGGTTGTGCTGTATGTTTGTGTTGTTGTTTAGAATCAACACTACTTACTCCACAGAATTAATCCTGAGGCATCTTTGTGCACAGCTGATTAGCGTGTAGTTTTCCAGTTATGCATGTCAGCTGTGTTTTGTAGAGGCTGTTCGTGGGATGGAGGTAGAGGTGACACTAATTGTGTGTTTGATGCTGGAACAGAGAGCCCTGCTGCTGCCACTGTATGACTGAAGTTGATCTAGGCAGCCCTGCAATGTGTCCTAGGTTGTTTCCTGTAAAAAACAACAACACATGATGTGGTTTGTTGCAGTGGTGCAAGGCTCTGGTTTAGTCACACTGGTTTAGTTAAGCTGTAGTGGACACTGTGAGTCCACGTGCCATAGAGCTGAGAGTGTCCTGTAGAGGTGTTTACACAATATTTTGGGCTTACTGGTGTTGCATATGCAGTTTGTTTTTTGGGTTCCATAGAACCAGGAAGTACAGATGCTGCAAATTTGATTGTGTGTGCACACGCGTACGCAAACACATGCAAGCCAGCTCAGGTCTCTCTCTCCTACGCAATAATAGCCTTTTCTTGGCACCCCAAGAAGGAAGTCTTGCTTAGCCTGATACAGGGGCAGCAGGAAGTGATGGGAGGGAGAGCCAGTGCAAGCAGATCACTTCCACCTTCAAGGAATAGCTTCTAATGGGGGCCGGTGCTGATGTCTATGGACACTTCTTCCTAGGTTGGGAGGACCTTCTTCTCCTGAGGGCACAGCCCTGGGGCGCTGTTTGGCTTCCCTTGCCCCACGCAGCCTGAGCTCCTGAGGATGCTCTCAAGCCCTCTGGCTGGGATGGAGCCAAGTAGCTTGGCTGCCCCAGCAAGCGTGGGAGTCTGAGTGAGCTGGGCCCCTCACCCCTTCCCTCCCCTTCCCCTCCTGCAGCTGTAAAATTCCTTTGCCTGGCTTCCAGCTGGGAAGGGCGGAGGAGGGGGGGGTGTTGCTTCCTGGCAGGCAAAGGAGAAAATCTCTCCCACCCCCAGGGACCTAGAAGCTAGCGATAAGGCATGGCACAGATTGTGGCTGCTAGGACTCTGGACGGAAACGCAACTAGGATGAGGCTGTTAGAGGTGTGCATGAGAGAGAAAGGGAACTGGAGGAAGGGAGACTTGGACTGATTGAACCCTGGAGTCCTGACTCCCAGTCTCCTATTCCCTTTATTTTACTTGCTGGTCTGAGCTGACTGTTGCAACACTTTCTTTCTTCTCCTGTTCCTTCCAGTGTGGACAAATGTGGAGCCACGGTCTGTGGCTGTATTCCCATGGCACTCCCTTGTGCCCTTCCTGGCTCCCAGCCAGCCCGATTCCTCCGTGCAGCCGACCGAAGGCCAGCAGCCTGTCAGCCACCCGTCTACATCCAATCAGAACAAAGGCAAGTGCGCAGGGCGGGGCGAGGGGAAGAAAGGGGGCAGGTGCAGAATTTCCACCTAGGCTTCCTGCTATGGGACAGGCCAGCAGGTAGGACCGGGCATGCGCGCAACTCCTTGCCCTCCTCTGCAAGAGCACATGGCTGTTCATTCTCACCTGAGGCTTTCCATTTCAGAACCTCCAGAATCAGCTGCTGTGGCCCATGAGCTCCCCAGCGTATCTTCCGGGGCCGAAGCAGGGAGGCCAAACACTTCGCACCCTGACAGCCCGACTCCAGTTTCCCAGCCATCAGCGGCAACTCCTGGAGGGAGCGGAGGGCCAGCCCAGCAGGAAGACGACGTCCCAGGGCACTCGCGCCTGGACAGTGAGACAGAGAGCGATCACGACGATGCGTGAGTTCTGCTGCCTTCCGGGGCTGCTCCATCGTGCTTTGTTGCGGTTCTTCTTCCAACAGCCTTGCGAGGTCACAGCTCCCCCCCCCACCTGACAGACAGCTGTTTTATAGCTGTGGGCGACTTGCGCAAGCTATAAGTCCACGACAGAGGTGGGACCGCAGCACAGTGGAGCAGGGAATGTGCTGCTGGGAGGAGCGGCGTGAGGCAGTTGGGAGAGAACCCTAAAACAGAGAGGGAACAGGGAGCATGGTTAAGTTGAAGGAGGATGTCAGGAGACCCGGGTGAGGTGCCGGCGCTGGGAATAGTTTGGAGAAGATGGTGAAATTGGACTTCCTTCTGTAGGTTCTTGTCCGTTGTATCTTCTGAGATACAACTCCCACTGCTGCCGGGCAAGCGTCGTACCCAGTCCTTGAGCGCTCTGCCCAAAGACCGAGATTCATCTTCCGAAAAGGATGGGCGCAGTCCTAACAAGGTGAGGGATCTTTTCCTGTCATCTCTCTCTCTCTCCCTCTCCTTCTCTCTCTCTCTCTCTCTCTCTCTCTCTCTCTCTCTCTCTCTCATATTCCTCAGCCTTCCTTCTCCTCATTCAACTGTGGAATGCTCCACCAGTATTCAGAGTTCACCCTAGGTAAAATATAAGTTTAGTGGTGGCTTTGGTGCTCTTTGCATCCACACGCACCCTTTTTTTTTTTTGCAGAGAGAAAAAGATCACATCCGGCGGCCTATGAATGCTTTCATGATCTTCAGCAAGCGACACCGGGCCCTGGTGCACCAGCGGCACCCCAACCAAGACAACCGTACCGTCAGCAAGATCCTAGGCGAGTGGTGGTACGCGCTGGGGCCCAAGGAGAAACAGAAGTACCACGACCTGGCCTTCCAGGTACAGCCTCCTAGGGAGCGTAACACGGAGAGCGAGTCGGGCGCCTTATCTGCAAGTGCTGTTGCCTCCCATTGTGCAGCTAGCATGCCTGGCTTAGATCAGTGGCTCCTTTCATCCAGCATTCTGTCTCCCAAGAGTGATGCTGTTAAGCAGGGCCTGATGGTGAAAGCCAGGGCTGTATGTATATAACCTTTTCAGGAGTACAGAAAAGGTATGCAAGGTTGTATGGTTGCAGACCTGAGTTTCCGGAGAATATCTGTTTTCATGTAATTACAAAAGCAAGTCTCCGGCCTTTAGGTTGCCAAGATATGCTTGAAAAATTCGTAGCTAAAACCTAGTAAAATCTCAGTAGCAGCAGTTTTAAAGGGAATGTGGATGCAGTGTCTTGCTTTGTTTCTTTTCCCAGTGTATAGCAATGATGTATGATTTGCTCATTTTAGATGGGATTCAGATCTCCATTGCACAGAATTTTAACTTATGTGGCATGGAGTCCATGACAGCCATTCCCACTTTTCCCCCTCAGTAGCTGGTACATTGCCTAGGAATCTTTTCTTCATTTCTCTCCATTCTCAACTTTTCTCTCTCTCCCACCCCCCCCCCAAAAAAAAACCAGGTGAAGGAAGCCCATTTCAAAGCACACCCTGACTGGAAGTGGTGTAACAAAGATCGCAAGAAGTCTAGCTCAGACGTGAAGCCCTCAGGGCCCGGGGGATGCTCCAAGGAGACCCGAGAGCGCAGCATGTCTGAGACGGGTACCGCTGCTGTGCCAGGAGGTGAGCTCCTTTCATATCTTTCTTCCCCCTGCCCCCCCCCCCCGCTTTAAGACTCTCTCCTTCTTGTCTTACCACTCTCTGCTTCCCCACCAGGCCCTTCCGAGATGCAGGTGCTGCTGGGGCCAGAGGGCAAGGCAGGCATGGTAGGATCCGGCCACAGCCATGGGGAGCGGATCCTGCCCTCGGCAGGGCCTGGCGCACAGCGCCCCCGGGCCTTCTCCCACAGTGGGGTGCATGGGATGGAGAGCGACCGTGACAGCCAGGTGCTGCAGGAGCTCACCCAGGTACGTTGGCACACTCTTGGGTTCTGGCGGCGAGGGGCGGGGCAGTAGGAAGTCATGGAGAATCTGGGCTTTGATCAATTCCAGGGGAATTGGGGCTTTGGGAAGGAGAAGGAATTATTGCTTGCTGCAAACCCAGCTCACATGTGTGCACACACAAGAAAGAGTGCAAGAATGCAAGGCAAAGGGAGTGTTGCTCAGACACGTATCCTGACTTGGGAGCTTGTAAAGGGAGTTGCCTTTTCTGGCCTACACTAGTTCTGGGGCTTCCTTGTCGGTTCAGCTGTTGTTTTGCCACCCAGCTCCTTCTTTCAAATGAAGTCTGACCTGACAAAAATCCTTCAGGTCGCAGATCAAGGATCACCTTCTTGCCCTGGGAGATGCGAGGCTCTAACAGATGACGCTATTCTGTTCCAGATGTGTCCAGGACAGTCTCTGTACGTCAGTGGGAAGGGGCAGTTCGGGGGGCTGGGCCCTTCGGGGTCCCCATTTGCAACCCCAGGCGAAGGCCCCAGGCACTCCTTGCACCTGCACCCCTCCCGTGCCTCCCGTTCTCAGCGCACAACCAGCGAGGACATGACCAGCGACGAGGAGCGAATGGTCATCTGCGAAGAGGAGGGTGATGACGACGTCATTGGTAAGGAGTCCCTGCCCAAAATGCTAGCACAACGCTTTCGCTTATCCCTGAACCACACGGAGCTCAGAGTATTTAAACTTGTTGCCCTAAATTCCTGCATGGCTGCCCCACTCCTAAAGCAAAGGGTGAGGAACATTGCAAATACATTGGGGGTGAGGAAGATGACATGTTAAATAAATGCTGAGGTTTCAAGAACTCGATGCAAACCATGAACTAATAGTTCAGCATTAAATTTAAGTTGAAAGCCGGAGGACTGATTTTCAGCAGTAAGACCTGCCCTCTTTTGGAATAGGCTTGCTGGTCTTCTAACTGTTGCCCTCACATCTGCAGCAAGAATAGCGTGTGGTCCTGTATGGCCTTGGTGCTTCTCTTGTGCCATAAATATCAGTGTACCTATATTCTTACCTACCCACTGACCCAAATCTTGCTAGGGGATCTGTTTGCCCCTGGCAGACTAGAAGGTTATTCAGCACTGTGTTATAGGCGCCCCTAGCTTGTTCTAGGGCATGACTTAAAGTTGCTTTCTGGGGCGTCCTGCAAACCCAAATCCACGCAAATCCACCATGTGCCACACAAACCTTGTACTTAATCTGTTATCAAATGATGTTACATCTGGTAAAATTCAGTGAAACCAAGGAGGCAGGATGTTCTGCGTTTTCTGGGAGCTTGTAGAGGCGAAGAAGCTGGGCCCCCTAAGTTGTCTTTGACTCTCACTTCTACAATGCTAAAGTTGATTGGGTGGGACTGGAAAGGCTGTGACCTCCATGGATTTAAGAAAGACTTGGGTTTTTGTGAAATACCTTGTGATTTGCTGCACAGGTAATGCAGCACAAGGATGAAGAAATGGCTACTCTTCCATTATTGACTCTTTTTCTCTATGTATGCTGAGATTGTGGGCATGGAAAATGGTACTGGGAAATTAGTACTTGGGATTTAGTATCTTCAGAATTCCTTAAGTTTCTAACATTTAGGACTGCAAAGATGGGCTGGTGGACTATCTCCCAGACGCTGCCCTCTCAGAAGCTGAAAAGGTGGAGAAAGTTAGTAAGATCTCTAGGGCTTCAGTGCCTTACACAACACTTTCTCCCTTTCCATGACTGTCAGAGAAGCAGAGTGAAAATATGCAAACCAAGTAAATATATGTGCTCATTAGCATGATTTGTGCAGATTGCAGAATAGTGTGACTGTCTTGAATGCCTAGATAGCTCAGTTGGCTAGAGTGTAGTGCTGATAATGCTAAGGTTTGCAGGTTTGATCCCGTATTCCTACTAGATGATCCTCAGGATCCCTTTGAACCATACGATTCTATGATTCCACCATGTTTTTCCCCTCCTCCCGATTTACACAGTCTTGCCAATAAAGAGGAACTTTAATTTACTTCGGTCAGAGTGCAACACCGACTGTTCTTTACCTGCAGTGACAAGCTGTGCTATCACACTAAGCTAAACAAATGTTCCCCGCTACCCAAACCGTTCAAATTTTATTAGCTCAAATAAATGAATGGAATTTCCTCTTCTAGACACAAACTCAATTCAGCAATGGAAGCAGCCACCTCTTTTTGAACAGTAGCTTTAGGCAAGCTGCTGTAATCACCAAATTGCACCACAGAAGGGAAGAAAGAGGGATAAAACTCAAAACATTGGTGGCGGGAGGGGGTGCAAAGTGAGGGCAGAGGAGTGATGAGGCACCCCCCTTGGGGAGCATGGAATCTCCTCCCAGCTGCCATTTCATATTGAAGTCTTCAGTCTTACTCCCATTACCACAATGGCTCAGACTTCCCCTTGTATTAAAAAAACCCCCAGTGTTTTCTGTACCACGAGATCATCGTACCCTGCATTAGTTTATGTGGAATAAGCTGTTCTCAAACAAGCATCTGATTCCCTTGCACACAATCTGTCATATGGGATAGAATGCGGAGTGAGGCAGTTTGCTGTGCTGCTTTATTGAGGCTGGATGTTCTTGGCGGTAGAGCCAAGTGACCTGCATGCAAAAGACCCAAGGCTTAATCATTGGCATTTCCAGGTAGACTCCTGCTTGGCACCCTGGAGAGCATCTGCCAGCCAGTTTCTGCAGACAGTATTGAGGCAGATGAGACCAGTGGTCTGATTCTGAATAACGTGTCTTCCTAATCCCAAGAGGCATTTATTACAGGAGTGGGGTAGTCCCATTCTTGTTGCTATTCGCTTTTTAGATTGTGAACGTAGTGGTAGTGGTGCGTACTGGCATTAAAAGGTAACTAAGGGATGTGGGTGGCGCTGTGGCTTAAACCACAGAGCCTAGGACTTGCCAATCAGAAGGTCGGCGGTTCGAATCCCTGCGACGGGGTGAGCTCCCGTTGCTCGATCCCTGCTCCTGCCAACCTAGCAGTTCGAAAGCACGTCAAAGTGCAAGTAGATAAATAGGTACTGCTCTGGCGGGAAGGTAAATGGCATTTCCGTGCGCTACTCTGGTTTGCCAGAAGCGGCTTAGTCATGCTAGCCACATGACCCGGAAGCTGTACGCTGGCTCCCTCGGCCAATAAAGCGAGATGAGCACCGCAACCCCAGAGTCGGCCACGACTGGACCTAATGGTCAGGGGTCCCTTTTACCCCCTTTTTAATCTGCATTTAAATGCAATCTTGATTATTTACTGAACAAGATTCTCTGAATGCACCAGAATCCAGATTGCTCTGCTTCAAAGCTGGGCTGCGGGCAGGTAAAGAGATGGGCATTTCTGCCTCGTTTTCCGTCCTGCGCAGTGTTTCGTTGTGCCCCGGTTATTGGCCCGCTACCAGCACCGCCTTTTCCTCCGATTACTCAGCTCCCTTCTGCACCCAGAGCACCCCTAATTTAGATCTCTTCCAGGGGACAGCAGCTATAATTTCTAACACACACACACCGTTCCCTGCAAAAAAATAGAAATAAACACTCCGCATTTTGCCTGTACTTGAAGTAAGTGAATTTGCAGATTTGCAGTAATCCTATCTCTCTCGGATAAAAATCTCTGCCTCTCCAGGAGAGTTTTGGAGAGGGAGTGGGGGATGTTTGGAGGTGGTCAGGTGTCTTGCTGACTCATGCTTCTGCCCTCTTACAGCTGAGGATGGGTTCAACCCTGCTGATGTTGACCTCAAATGCAAGGAACGAGTGACGGACAGCGACAGTGAGGGTTCCTTGGGGGATGAATCCGACAACAAGGTGAGTAGGCTGGAAGTAAAGGAATAAGGGTGCAACTATAAGCCTTGCAACATAAAGAGGTTGTGGCAACGAGAGAGGAATCTTTGCTTTGTGGGGGGTCTGGCAGTGGGATGCTTCAGAGTGTTCAAAGCACCGCACGCGTCTTCCTTGTGGCAAGCTAAACTCCTGGCTTTTGGCATGGCGTCTTTAGAGGTTTTTAATTAACATTTTGTGTTGAGATGAGCAAACACAAGCACAGTCCTTTGCAGGGAAGGGGCTGGAGCTGAGAGAGGGGGACTTTGCTGCCCTCTTGGCAGAAGTGAGATTCGAAATGCGAACTGTCCTGGTTCAGAACTCATTCCTGTTTTGGGACTTAGAATTGTAGAGTTGCAAGGGATTCCGATGCTCATCTAGTCCAAGCCGCTGCTGTGTAGGACTGGCGATGCTGTAAGGAAGAGTATGAAAGCAGCTCTGTGGAGGAGATAACTCCCGGGCGTTCCGGCAGCCTTCTAACCCTTTCCCCATCTGCTCGCAGGACTTTGGCCGCAAGCTCTTCTCCCCGGTGATCCGCTCGGCTGCGCTGCCTCCTTCCTCCGGTGCCTTCGCCCCCTGCCGCCCGCCGCCCCCTCTGGACTTGGAGCCACCTCCGCCTCCTCACAGCCTCGACCAGCAGCCCCCTCCCAAGACGTACGGCTCCTTCCAGCTGGCACCCAGCACCTTCAAGGCCCAAGACTCCCGGGGAGGACTCCGCCCTCACAACACCCCAGCCAAGCGCCTGGAGCCGCGCTTTGAATCGGCGGCGGCCTCTTACCGGCGGAAGCGGGCAGACAGTGCTGGAGGGGGCTCCCAGGCAGCAGCCACGGAGTCTGGGGTGGCCCCCCTGGCCGCCCCGACTCACTCTGTCATCTCTCCGCCTGGTGGAATGTTTCAGGCTGTGGTGCTCTCCGATTCCGCCCGCTTGTCCTCGGGCACCGTGCTGGTGACGGCCCCGTCCATGAGCGCCCCGAATGTGGGAGTGATCGGCTACAGCGGCGCGCCCAGCCTGGTCCGCACGGCCTCCACCGTCGTCACCAACGTGGTCAAGCCGGTTAGCAGCACCCCGGTGCCCATTGCCAGCAAGCCCTTCCCGCGCGGGTCAGGGGAGGGGCTCCCGTTGCTCAGCCCCCCTCCCTCGGATGGGGCCGCGAAGGCGGAAGGGATTTCTGTGGGGCGCTTCGGCCTCCTCTACGCTGACAAGAAGACTCAGCCGCCCTCGGCGATGCCCGGGATCCAAGCCACGTCGCCTCACCTTGTAGCCGGCCCTCTCATTGGGCAAGGCTTGACCGCTGTGGGGAAGGGGCCTGCCAACCAGGGCAGCGTGGTGACCAACCTCCTTGTGGGAGCCCAAGGCTATGGGCAAGCAGGCAGCGCGGGAGGGGCTGCCGTTCCGGTGACTGTCTTGCCCCCCGGCGCCATTGCACAGCAGCCCTCGGTGCAGTTCATCACGCAGAATCCGCCTGGGCCCGGGCAGAACGGCCCAGTGCCGCTCAGCATCCTGCAGCCTCAGGGCATCCTCTCGGGGGCAGCGGGCAAGGCAGGCGGCATCACTCAGGTGCAGTACATCCTGCCCACCTTGCCTCAGCAGCTGCAAGTGGCCGGGGGAAAGGTGCCGGCGGGAGCGGGTGCTCCTGGAGCTGCCAGCATCCATTTCACTCTTCCGCCAGCCAACGGAAAGGTGATCGCCACACCCCAAGCCATCCCCATCATCCAGCCTGCTCCAGGAAGCGGCAACAGCAATGTCACCGTCATGTCCTCAGCACCCAAAGGTAAGGGCATGGGCCTTTTTGCTTGATAAGCCCTCCGTACCAATATTTTATTTTATTTTTTAAAAAAGATAATTGCATCGCATCAGAGATGTAGACCTCACCCTGCCTAGTCTCTGTGTAATTCCTAAGACTGAGAATGCTTCCTGGCTAGTTCATCCATGCCCCATGATGAAGTGCAGAAAGACATTCATTTTCATTTACGGATCTCTCATCCCTGGAGAGTCACCGCGCCCCAAAGCATTACACATTTTAGAAGCGCCAGGTTCCAGCCGTTTTTAATACATGAAGGGGTTTTTACCTGAATCTCCTGCTGCCTCTGTGTTAACGGAGCTCACCTACCTGTTAGTGGTGACGGTGTGGGTCACCGTTTTGTATGGCAGAGTTCACTTCTGGTCCCTGGGCAAGCAAGCAGGAGGCCGGCCGACAAGAATATGCACATTGGCTCTCCCTGGTGTAAAAGAGCCAAGAAGAGCCGTGCTGCGTTGGGCCAGGGCCCTGTCTAGTCCAGTATCCCATTTTCCATGGCTGGCAAGAGCCATGTGCCTTTGGGGAGCCCCCAGTGCAAGGCATGAGGTCAATTGGCCTCTCCAGAAACATGTGTAGTATGTGGCCATCACAGCTAGTAGCCCCTGATAGCCTTTGCCCTCCATGAATTTGTCTAACCCCCTCCCCCAACTGCTGCCCTTTCAAGATTACAGTGAAGGTGCCTGCCTGATGCCAGCAGGCAGGGAGCTCCACCGTGTGGGTGCTGCCACCCTGGAACATTTGATTCCTTGCAAATGGGAAGCAAGCATTACGTGGCCTCTGTCACGGTGCCAGTTCTGTGGATCAAAGTGGTTGGGCGGCCACATACAGGGTAAGGTGATCTTGCAGGAAAACAGTAGAATTACGTAATCCTTGATCGATCTTCCAAACTTGAGAAGCCCCAAACGTAGCTTTCCTCCTAGGGAGAGGTGCTTTTGTCCTCCCGATAGTTGCCCTGTCCTGTGCCTTTCCCAGGTCCTCAACATCCTTCATGAGATGTGGTACCTTGGTAGCTCCACTCAGATGCTGGGCTTTTTGACATCCGCAAACTGACCTCGTTGTGTGCGCCTCTCTTCTCTCTCCCTCTCTCCCCCCCAGTTCAGTCAGTGTCTCCAGTTCAAGCTCCATCTCCCAGCACTTCAACCCACCTCGTGTCTGGGCAGGTGGTGCCCCCTGCTGGGCTCCAGGTACAAGGCAAGGTCCTGGTGCCCATGGCACCCCCACAGGTGACGGTGCGCACCTCCACTGCCACCCAGCTGCCTCTGGTGACCCCACCTTTCCCCGTCCCGGTGCAGAACGGGAGCCAGCCAGCCAGCAAGGTTAGTTAATTTGGGGGGGGGGCTGTGCTGGGTACCTTATGCGATGGGTGAAGGTGGTGCTATCTGCTAATTGTGAATACTACGCTTGGCATAAATGCTGCAGGACTGTCAAATAATAATAATAATAATAATAATAATAATAATAATAATAATAATAATAATAATAATAATAGTAGTAGTAGTAGTAGTAGTTGTTGTTCTGGCGGCTGCTATTATTACTTTCTTGCACAAAGGGTGGGTAGGTGGTCAGTTCATGGAGCAGTAGATAAGCCTAGGGATGGATGGATCATTACCTCCACGTAGGAGTCTTTCTTCCCTGTCCTCTGCATATCCTACTTAGGTCACCCTCTGGGTTTCAAAGTCCAGGTACTTCCCTTGAACCGCAAGGTCTTTAATTCATGGCATGTAAAAAACAAACAAACCCCAAACTTTCTATAACCTGCCAAGATACCTTTGGCTAGTACAGTTCTTTCATTTGTTTTTGACACTTGTATTCCCCCTTTTCCTTGGCAAGTAATGTAATCAAGTTTCTTTGAGTATATTGTTAACGTAGTACAACGTGGGGAGGAGAGCAGAGCCTCTTAACGTTGTGTAGCAATGCTTAATTCAGTTGCTCGTTCTATAAGTAAAGCAAAGAAAAACTCAACCCAGCTGAACGATGGCACTCTGCTGTAGGGCCACAGGCATCCTGCGAAACTGGAGGATTGAAACTTCGGTACAGGATGCGTTGCTTCGACTGGAATGCTAAGAAAACTCTGCTTTAATCTCTTTCTTTCTGGACAGGTTTATCAATTTCAGGATTGTGGGGAGGGACTTTAAAAATGAAGGAGAGATAAAACTAGAAGGCGATTGGTGGGCCCAGACGGTTTCTTCCTCACAGCTCCCTGTCCCTACTGATCACAGGCTGCAGTTCCCACTCACACTTCAATGCTCCTTCCTCTTCTCCAGTTAGGGCACCTAAGGCAGCATAGGTTACATGATTACTGTTCCTACTACTGCAGATGTTGAATTCTGACAAATCAGACCTGAATGGCATGTGGAAACAGTGTTTTCATGATGTTGGTTGACAGCTCTGATTGACAGGTCTGCCTGGCCACCCCGTCTTTCTGCTTTTCCAGATCATCCAGCTCACCCCGGTGCCCGTGGTTCAGCCCCAGCCCTCCTCGCAAAGCAGCGCCACCTTGGTTCCACCCCTTAGCCCAGCTGCTCTCCAAGGCACTGTGGCCACTGCCGTCATGGGCTCCCCGAGCCAAACCCAGAAAGTCCTCTTGCCCTCCTCCACCAGGTACAGACCACCCCCCTACTGATTGGCTATGCCAGATCCTGGGGGCACCCTGCATGGGGGGTGGGGAAGGTGGCAGGGGCGCGATCTTGTTCATTTCAGCATCAGCCACCTCCTGTGCTATAACACACTCTCCCCCCTCTCTGCCCCCAGGATCACCTACGTGCAGTCAACAGCCGGGCACCCCCTCTCCCTGGGCACCTCGGCCTCCCACACACAGTCCAGCGCCCCCCCGGCCACACCTTCCACGACCTACGTTCAGTCCTCAGTGGGCCCTGCCCCCATGGCACTGGGTTTCACAGCCATTGGGCCGAATGGGCAGGCCATAGTGCAGCCGCTGCTCTCAGGTAAGGTTGGCAAGGTGGCTGGGGTGGGGGGTGGATGGGGCCAGGCTGGACGGATGCGCTTGGCAAGGGGCATGGAGGCAACGAGAGATGGCGCCAAGGGTCGACTGGCTTGCCTCTGATTCCACTGCCCGTTCTGCTTCCTGCAGGTCAGAACCCTCTGCTGGCTCCAGGGCAAGTGGTGTCCCCACTGCAGAGCCCCCAGCTCCCGGCGTCCTGTGCTGGACAAGGGCAGGTTATCACTGCCATCTACCCCAGCCCCACGGGGACCAGTCCTGCTCAGCCCACCAGCCATGGCGTGGTCTACACGGTGGCAGCCACAAGCACCGTCACAGTCTCCTCTCCTACAGCCATCCTGCCCAAGGGGGGCAGCAACACTCAGAGCCCGGGGGGCCCCAACCAGGGCCTGATTTCCACAGGTACGGGATGGGCGGGTGGGTAGCAGCCCAGAGGGAGGAAACTGAGAAGTAGGGGAGGCAGCCAGGGAGGACATGAGCTAAAAGAAACAAATTGTACACCTAGGCTGCAGTTTGTAATCCCCGCAAATGTTGCCCATCGCTTTGCATCATTAGAAGTCCATAAGGAGTAGAAATCTTGCTCTTTTTTAAAAAATGTGCATCCCACTATAGTTCATTCCATTATAGTTGAATGTATGAAAAATAATATAACACAAAACTGCACAATAATACCATGACAACAGAAAAAGTATAACGAGAAAGATTGGAAGTTTTTTGCAAATTTTTTTTTTATCTAATAGCTATAATGTCAGATTATAATGTCAGATGAGGGACGCGGGTGGCGCTGTGGGTAAAACCTCAGCGCCTAGGACTTGCCGATCGTATGGTCGGCGGTTCGAATCCCCGTGGCGGGGTGCGCTCCCGTTGCTCGGTCCCAGCGCCTGCCAACCTAGCAGTTCGAAAGCAAGTAGATAAATAGGGACCACTTACTAGCGGGAAGGTAAACGGCGTTTCCGTGTGCGGCTCTGGCTCGCCAGAGCAGCTTGGTCACGCTGGCCACATGACCCGGAAGTGTCTGCGGATGGCGCTGGCTCCCAGCCTCTAGAGTGAGATGAGCGCACAACCCTAGAGTCTGTCAAGACTGGCCCGTACGGGCAGGGGTAGCTTTACCTTTATAATGTCAGATAAATCTTTGGTCTTTTTTTCTTTTTATCTTTTTTGTCTTTGTTTCAAAATTTTTCTTTCTTCCCCTTTCTTTTTTTTCTTTTCTTTTCTTTTTTTTCTTTTTTTGTATTTAAATCTGAAATACTTACCTTCGTTGTATGTTTGTATCTTTAACCATTAAATATTTTTTTTTAAAGTGTGGGGGGCACCCCTGCTTGGCAGCACTATGTTCCTGTGGTGCGGGATCTGCTCGGATCCTGAGTTAGGTGGGCTTTCTTTCCCTTTTGGGCGTTTCTGACTTGACTCTAACCAGCTTCGTTTTCCCTCCTCCCTCCTACTCAGCTACCCCTGCCGCTCCTCCAACGGTTCCCCGACCTCAGCGGCCACCGCTCAAGCCCCTCCAGAAAGTGAAGGCCACAATCGCCAGCATCCCAGTCGGCTCTTACGAATCCTCCCCCTCTCCGGGTCCGGCCCGGCCCCCTGGAGGGCAGCAGCAGGAGCCGGGAGGGTCGCGATGCCACCGGGAGGCCGAAGCAGCGGGAGAAGCCCGGACTTTGCGGGAGGCGGGGCCCCAGGAGCAGCCTCTTTCCCCCGTGTGCCGGGGCAGCGAGCAGAACCCCCCGCCCAAAGCCCAGGATCTGAAGCGGGAGTCCTGGGAGCCAGTGTCGCCCCCATCTCCCCAGCAACCGCAGGTCACAGAAGCGGCGCCCGCGGAAATCTGGAGCCAGCGGGAGGCAGGAGCCGGAGAAGAGAGGGCGGTCCGTGACCCTCCACTGGGCAGCAAAGGGACCGAGACGGTAAGAAGGAGACAGGAGGCCTTTGCTCAACTTGTGCTTTCAACGCTTGGAAATCCCACAACCGTCTTTGCCAACCCAGCCCCCCCCCCCCCAACATTTCACTAGGGCAGGCGGAAACTGGAAAAGTCTTCCATAAAGTCTCCAGCAGAAGCTTCAGAAGCTCCAAGGAGATGGTTCTGCGTCAGGGGAGCACAGCCACTGAGAATGCCTCTCTCTGTGCCAGCCTTGTACAACATGCACTCCCTGCCCCCCCCCCGGCCAATGTTTTGGCCTACAGTTCCCATCAGCCCCAGGCAGCACACCTGTAGGAATACAGCTGCATGTCCCTGGAGATTCCCCCAAGCTGCAACCTGAGCATCTCCTGGAGACTTTGGAAGATCTTCCCAGTTTTCACCTGCTTTCACCCAGTTTTAAGCTCACGAAATCTTACAGGGTTTTGAACATCGGGATTGAGGCTTCTGGGCTGTGTATTTATATAATAACCTCCCGCACATAATCATCTTGCCTTGCGAAGCAAGCGAGAGGGTCTCCCTGCTAGTAGTTCAGCTCCCCATTTGCCAGCCTTGCTGATCTGCCTCCATGTTGGCCCGCCCTCCTTCTGAATGCCTCTTCCCAGCCGCTCTCTGGTGGTAAACACCTTACTCCTTTCTTCCCCAGGCCCTCAAGTTCTCCACTTCCCCGGACTGGAGAACGGCTGGTGCTGAGGGCCGCAGTGAAGCGTCTGCCCCATCCGCAGGCCCGCTGACTTCCTCACTCAGCCCTGGCCCTTCGAGCTCCACGGAGGTCCCTAGAGGAGGCCCCTCGACCCTTGCTCCAGCGGCAGCAGCCTCCACATCCGAGGCAGGGTCCGAGCAGAAGGAGGTTCCCGTGGGGAAGAAAGTCAAGGTCCGGCCTCCGCCACTGAAGAAAACCTTCGACTCTGTCGACAAGTGAGTGATTGGGGAGCTGCAGGAATGGGTTGCCAAAGACCTAAAGCACAGGCAGCTGCTATATGCAGAGTCAGATTATTAGGTCCAACCAGCTCAGAGTGGTCTGCACTGATTGGCAGTGGCTGTCTGGGGTTTCAGGCAGGGAGTCTTTCCCTGGAGATGTTGAAACCCAGGACCTTTTGCATGCAAAGCAGATGCTCTATCACCAAGTTACATCCCTTCCCCAGGAGTTACATTTTGCAAAGTGTGTTCTGGGGTATCTGGAGTTCTTCATCAGGAGTTGCCGAACTCCCCCCTCCTACCCCTCAAAGGCAGCTTGCTTGCTGATACCATAATAATAATAATGATAATTTTATTATTCACATGCCAGTTGGCCGTTCATGCTGGTTGTATTTATATTATATGTATTATCACATGGTTCTCCTAGAGTCATAGAACTGTAGAGTGGGAAGGGGAACCCTGAGGGTCATCCAGTCCAACCCCTTGCAGTGCAGGAATCTACGCTGAAGCATCCATGAGAGATGGCCATCCAACCTCTGCTTTAAAACCTTCAAGGGGTCCATAACCTCCTGAGGGAGACCGTTCCACTGTCAAACAGCTCTTAATGTCAGAAACTTCTTCCTGATGTTTAGTCGGAATCTCCTTACCTTTAACTTGAAGCCACGGGTTCAGGTCCTACCCTCCAGAGCGGGAGACAACAGGCTTGCTCCATCCTCCATGTGACAACCCTTGAGATATCTGAAGGTGGCTCCTCTCCCAGTTAGAGCTTCCCAACAAGCCTGTGATGTAGACTAGGCTGAGAGAGAGTCCCTGGCCCAAGGCCACCCAGTGAGCTTCATGGCTGAGTGGAGAGTTGAGATTTGTTCTCCCAGATGTTCTGTCCCTGCAGTGACATGGAGCCAAGGGAGGTTCCGTGGCAGTGCATTCTAATGTGCAAAGAACTCTGTGCAGCTAGGAAGCTTGGGAAGCTGCAGATGCCAGGGGGGAGTTGAGCTTGGTTTGGCACCCAACGGACTTTGCCAGAAGGGCTGGAGCTACTGACCATGTGCCTGGGCTGAATGTGTGAAGGCTGCTTTCCGTGTCACTCTTTTCTACACAGCTGTTGATGCTTGTGCCGAACTAACAGCCTAATTCCAGAAAAGGCGCATGCCTCCATAATGTGCAAATAAGTGTGCAAAGTGCCCTGTTTTGGTCTGAGCTCACATGTTGGTAAGAAAGTACGTGCCAGCGTTATATCCTGCAGAAACACACACGTTGGTTAGCACTCTCTTGGGAACGGGCGGTGTTGCAAGTTAAATTCACAGGTGAAGGCGGCCTTTTCCGTAGACAAGGTTTTCCACAAAGGCTTGCCACTGGTGGTGGTGGGACCCTGGAGGAAAGCACTGGCCTTTTGAAGAGCAAAGCACGAGGAGGCTGCTGGGTTGGGGGGGGCAGTGTGTGTGTTGGGGGGGCATGTTTTGTGGGAGCCCCTGACTGCACGGTGTGACCCACACCCTGTCCCCTTCCCCAGCAGGGTTCTGTCGGAGGTGGATTTTGAGGAGCGCTTTGCCGAGCTGCCTGAATTCAAGCCCGAGGAGGTGCTGCCCTCGCCCACCCTGCAGTCTCTTGCCACCTCGCCCCGCGCCATCCTCGGCAGCTACCGGAAGAAGCGCAAGAACTCTACCGGTAAGGAGCCGGGCAGGGCCAGGAATAGCCTTCTGTGGGAGCGGCTGCTGGGCATTGCAATTCCAAGGCAACAGAGAGGACAAACACGGAGGAGCAGATGAGAATGGCAGACACAGATATTGCCAGGGGCTGGACGGAGGAGGAATGGTGGTGGCCATCCCCCACACTTCTCATGAACCTTCCTGTGAACAGGAGGACAGTATAGACTCAGAGCAGTGGTTTGCAGAAGGACATAGTTCAGAGAATGTAGAGGTGAAAAGCTGGGCAATATTGGAAGAGGAAGTAGATTCACCGGGGGAGAGACAGATGACAGTGTCTTTGGAGAGCATTCCTGAGTCTCCCTCCCCCAGGACTAGGCGTGCAGTGAGAGTAGCCGAACAGAAAGCTCAAGAGACAGAAGCCCAGACCAACTGGCGCAGGAATGACGTAAGATAAGAGTGACGAAGGGGGTGGGACTTGGAGCAATGCCATTATAGGGAAGGCTGCATTCCTTCATCATTCTCTGTGAATTATTGAATAAATTGCTTGGTAAGAACTTTAATCGTTTCTCGATTCTGGGCTGCCACCGTGGGAGGGATCTGATTCCCCGAAGCCTGACAGATATGGAGGACGGGGTACTATCTGTTCTGTGGAGAGTCTCCAGGCAGGACAGGTTTGGCCAGGAGGTTACTGGAGTCGAAAAGCAATGTGGGATATCCGCCCCTTTCACATTTCTGGGAAAGGAAGCGTAACTTGTGCTTCCTGTTTCCAAGCTCTCCCATAATTCTGCATCCTTGGGTTTGATTTGGCGCAGATTTTTTAGGGGCAGGGCTTTCCCCTCCCCTGACTTGGTAACATGACTTGTTTGCGGGTGTCCCTTTCAGACCTGGACTCCTCTACGGAGGACCCCATCTCCCCCAAGCGGAAGATCCGGCGCCGCTCCAGCTGCAGTTCGGAGCCCAACACTCCCAAGAGTGCCAAGTGTGAAGGAGACATCTTCACCTTTGACAAAACCGGTGAGTAAGGTTGGAGGGCGGGGGGGGGGAATGATTGGGGAGAAAAGGTGGCAGTGGAGGAGAGACCACCTGAGCCTCAAGCAACACTGAAAGGGTCCCGAAATACCCCCAAGCTGTGTACCTGCTTCCTCAGAGGGAGGGTGACCCCATTCAGAGCAGGCAACCTCCCAACTATCCGCTAGCAAACCACCCACTAACATTTAGCCACCCAAACTTTTTAAAGGGGCATTTTGGCTCCAGGTGCATCATGGATCCTTTCTCAATTTAGGCACAGACACGGAAGACGTACTCGGGGAGCTGGAATACGAGAAGGTGCCGTACTCCTCACTCCGGCGTACCTTGGACCAGAGGAGAGCTCTGGTCATGCAGCTCTTCCAGGATCACGGCTTCTTCCCTTCAGGTAAGGAGGAAGCTCAACCTGGCTGACATTGTCCTTGGGGGAGCAGAACTTTGGACTTTCTTTTCCTGCAGGGGATTCATTCCCAGCCCCCCCGGCCCTTGGACCCTTCCTCCACTGCAAGGAAAACGACTAGTTTTTGGGTTTCAACTGAGCAGCCATTTTAGGGTCCACCAGACAGTCCTGGAAATGTAATCGAGAGCAGCTTTCCTCATCTGGCGGGTTTTTTTTTGATTCCCGGCTCTCACCAGCCCCAACCACCACGGCCAGTAGCTGGGGATGATGGAAGTTGTAGTCCCAGCAGCTGCTGGAGGGCAGCAGGTTAGGAAAGACTCACGTAGAACAACTCTGCGTCATCCTCCTGCTATCTGAATGGCAGCTTTCAGTTTGGAACAGGAAGCGAGACTGACTGTACCCCTCTAGGCTTCTTCTGTATATTTTTTGGCTTTGCTGGTGGTTGGGGTGTATGCTCCAGGTTAAAGCACTGCCTATGGAAGAGTTTCTGTATTTGTTCTGTTAGAAAGGGTGGCTGCATCTCTGTAGAGGAATCAGACTTCGTTCATTCATCCCATCCATTCATATACCCCACTTTTGAAAAAACAACAATCCTTTTAAAAATTGAACATTAATAGAATTAAATCTGTCTAACTATGAAAAATATATAAAAACCATACAAATAAAAACAGCATAGCACCAGCCCTTTCATTAAAAGCACTCAGTTCCCCAAAGCCTGTTGGAGCAAGGGCGTGGAGGGAGGACAAAGAGGGAGCCAGTCTAACTTCTCTAGGGAGGGAGTTGCAAAGTCTGGCAGCAGCCACCGAGGCAGCATTTCCCACATCCCTACCAAGAGTGCCTCTGAGGGTGGTGGGACTTGAGAGAAAATCTCAAAACCAGGGAAGGTTCATATGAGGGAATACGCTCCATAGAATTGTAGGGTTGGAAGGGACCACAAGGATCATCTAGTCCAACCCCGAGATGCAGGAATCTTTGCCCAATGTGGGGCTTCAACCCATGACCCTAGCATTCAAAACATTTCAGAGATTACTGTAATATTCCTTAGTCTTTCTCTCTCTGTTTTGTGGCCTAGTTCAGTTCTCTGCATTAGTCTTTCTTCGCACCCCCCTTTTTATACCCAGCCGTTCTCCTCCGCCCCATCCTCCTTGCTGCGGCACTCACCACCTTTCCTCTCTCCCTCCCTCTTTGGCAGCCCAAGCCACCGCGGCTTTCCAGGCCCG
This sequence comes from Podarcis bocagei, assembly GCF_964188305.1. NCBI lineage: Eukaryota > Metazoa > Chordata > Lepidosauria > Squamata > Lacertidae > Podarcis > Podarcis bocagei. Next base: position 12,329,121 of record NC_138132.1, read on the forward strand.
CTACTCCGACATATTCCCCACCAAGGTCTGCTTGCAGCTCAAGATCCGGGAAGTGCGGCAGAAGATCATGCAGGCGGCCACCCCGACGGAGCAGGCCCCGAGCACGCCGGAGCCCGGAGGCCCCGCCAGCCAGGGCAGCGCTGCGGAAGCGGGGCAGCCTCTGGAGCTGACCATGGCACAAGACTGTGCGCAAGGAGCAGAGGCCACCTCTGCCGCTACCGCCACAACTGCCCCCCTTCCTACCACAGCTGCCAGTTGGGACTGTAACCAGCAGTCTTCCCCAGGAGGCAGCGGCAGCGGAGGCAACACCAGCAGCAGATGAACAGCCGTGAGCAGAGAGAAACAGCCTTGTGGAAAAGGAGTGGGGGGGATATTGGAGCTTTGCCCCCCCTCACCCGCTGCCATCTCTGTTCGTCCCTCCTGCCCTCCTTCCCTTGCTAAGTGCTTCCCCCATTTTCTGTGCCCCTGCTCAGGGACTGGAAGCAGGGAGGCAGCTGTCCTTCCTATGCAGACTCTTCCCCTTTCTTCTTGCACTCCTCTCCAGCCAGTCTGCTCCGAGAGGGAGGGGCTCTGGACTGCTGCCAGCCCCTTCGCTTCCCCCTCCACCCCAGGACTCGAGTGGTGGTGCTGAAAAACCATTCCAGGACACACAGGCCTTGCTCTCTCAATGCAGCGGAGACCGGCGACGGGCCGAGTTGGGGGACAGTTTTACAAAGGGCCTTGAGCGATGGACCCGTGCGAAGTGTCGGGTTCCAATTTCAAGGCCCCTCCCCGCCCTTTTAATAATGTTAAATATTTTGAGAACCCACATATTCGTTGCTTTTGTGTCCGTAACTGGGGTGGAGGGGAGAGTCTTTCCCCAGACACACACACACATACACACAGCTGCAGGGGGTCGGGCGGGGAGTTTGCGGCCTTGAGTTCTGGACAGGGTTATTGCTTTGGTCGCCGGAGGCAAAGGAAGAAGAAAGCACACCCAGACCGCTGCCGGGATCAGTTGATTACGACGCCCGCTTCTCTTGACCGGTCAAGGCTCTGCGTTGGCAACGAGAAGGAGGGAAGAGGGTGTTACTTGCGGTAGAGACTGCATACAGACCAGCCTACATCTGGACAGGAGGTGGAGAGGGGTTTCTGCGAGTGAGGGGCTGACCCAGCACTCAAAGAAGCAAGAGAGAGCAGGTGTGGGTAGCTGGGGGGGCTCCCCCCCCGAGCGTGAGTGCCCTGGCGGCCCCACGTCACATGTTGACCATGTGTGTAACCCCTTCTGTATTGGGGTGCTCCCACCTCACACGCTATTAAAGCTCTTTAACAATCCGTTCAGGCGTGGAGTTTTAATTGCGCACATCTTTGGAGAACACCTTCTGGTGGGGGATACGCTTTCCACCAAATTCTCCTGCAAGTCTGGTGCGGAGCAGCACAGAACCCAGCTCCTTCCAAAGCCTCCACTCCAGCAGCCTCCAAAGGCTTTTAACCCTTAAAGAGGTATGTCTGAAATGAGTGTATGCGAGGGGTTCCTGTGAGCCTTGGCCCTGGGCGCTCTCCCTTCTGCAACACTGCAGCGGCAGAATAAAAGTGTGTATATTTGCAGCGAACTTGTGCAGGCTTCAGACCTCAAGGCGCCTCTGTTAAGAAAACCGACAGCAGCAGGATGTGGAGTTGGCTGCATAAATCGAGCCCCTTTGTGCATCTGATTTACAGGTCTCTCTGGGTTGCAATCCTTGTTCAAAACAATTTTCAAATGGATCTTGAGTGGCAGGAGAAGGAGGCTGAACAGCAGGTTGCAGTCAGTGTAGACCAGGGGTCAGCAAACTTTTTCAGCTGGGGGCCAGTCCACTGTCCCTCATACCTTGAGGGGGGGCGGACTATATTTTGAAGGGGAAAAGAACGAATTCCTATGCCCCACAAATAACCCAGAGATGCATTTTAAATAAGAGCACACATTCTACTCATGTAAAAACACGCTGATTCTTGGACCATCCGCAGGCTGGATTTAGGTGGTGATTGGGCTGGATCTGGCCCCGGGGCCTTAGCTTGCCTATCCATGGTGTAGATGGTGGTCCTCTCCAAAAACTAGGTTTCTACGTATGAAGAGAGATGACCTGTGCCTGTTTTTCAGCCATTTCCTGATAAGGAGGGGCAACCTCTTTTTGTGAGTGGTGAATGGTAGGATTATTGGGTAGGCATTTATAGCGTTACGAGGTTCTGCACCAAGGCTGTGTAATGTTGGCTTGCACCACATCTCAAACCCTGCTGTGCTGTTGGCATCTGTCTTGTTTCGGAATGCAACGGAGTGTGAGTCAACCATTCGGAGAGTCCACCACTTGCTGTGGCTGTAAGGAACAATACAGAACTTGCACCACGGCGGTTAACAGTAAGCCCCACCTGTCCATTTAGAGATGAGACCCTGCTCTTCAATTACCTAAAGTTTTGGGAGGGAGCAGCTTTAGGGAGAAGGTGAAATTATACAGAAGAGCCAGCTTTCTAGATCTTGCATGTGCTCCATCTGATTCAATATTCAACTACCTAGCAAAGATTGCAGGGAACAAAGAAGGTGATGTTCCCTGCTACAGAGATATAATAGGTCCTCCATGGAAGGTTCATGCATTTCGGTGGGGAACTATAACTCCAATCATCTGTGACCATTGTCCATGCTGACTGGGGCTGATGGGATCTGTCCCAACGGGAGCTGGAGGGCTACTTGTTCTCCACCTCTATTACACGCTGCGGCTAACGGTTTGACAGTTCTATACTAATCCCTGTAATTTTTCAAAGTCTGCTTAAGGTAGGCCACCCCCAGAGCATAGGATAGTGCTTTGGCAAACCTCCATTTTCATTTGAGAAGTCGCTGCTTGCAAATCTGGGACGAAAAACACACACCCAGTCAGAATCCTAGACTTGGAAAGGATCCCAAGGGCCATCTAGTCCAACCCCCTGGAATGCAGGAATCTTTTTGCCCGGCGTGGGGCTCAAACCCACAGCCTTGAGATTAAGGGCCTCATGTTCTACTGGGTGGAGAGAAAGAAGAAGCCAGTCTTGGAGACCAGAAACTTTGTGCACCACTTTTATTAAGTAAACATAAGCAAGTTTGCATCAACTTGCCCTGTGCCCAACTTAACTTTTTGGCAAATGCCGGCCAACAGGCCCCCCAACCCCACAGTCTCCCACAATCACTTAACAATCTACAGAACTAACATGATGAAAGGGATTTGGGGGAGAGAAATCAGCATTCAGTGCTGAATACTAGGTAGATGAAGATGTAACAGCTTGGGAGGGAAGCTGTATTTATTGCCTACCCACGTGAAGACCGGAGGAGAGGTGGCGGGAGAGACAGCATTCTAACTTCTGGGGAGATGTCCCTTTGCAGCCACCCAGGCCACAGCGTTGCTCCATCTTGGCCACAGGCAACAGCATTTGGTCAAGGGCTTTGAGCGTGGCATTCTCCCAGCAGGCAAAGCAGCAGCCGGTGCAAGCCGGGGCAGAGTCTGGCGTAGCCGTTGCGGGTCAGGTGGAGGTAGTCGTACATGTCGTGGTGGCTTATGGTCCCGTCCGAATGCACAAAGCCCGGGTCGACATTGAGGAAGGAGGCGTTGGGCAGCAGCGGGACCTTTGCCTCGAGCAATTCGTTCACTCTGCTGTTCTTCTCCCGCAAGGGGTTGGGGTTCTTGCCCCGCGGCAGCAAGCCCTGCGTCGGAGAAGACACAAGCCGATTAGAAAGCAGTGCAGACCTTACACCAGGGTTTCCCTAACTTGGGGTTTTCTTTGGACTACAGATCCCATCATCCCTGACCACCGGTCCTGCTAGCTGGGGATGATGGGAGTTGTAGTCCAACAGCAGCTGCCTTAAACCTTCATCCCTCCCAGCAGAGCAGTCCCACCCGGACACCCTTGGCACTCACCAACACCACCACGCGGGCCTGCGGTTGCTGCTGATGGATGACCCGCACAATGGCTTCTATGCCGCCAGCCACCTGCTCGGCAGTGTGGCCGTGGTTATTGGTGCCCACCCAGACGACCACGATCTACGGGTAAAAAGAGCGGGGTTGGGGCTGCATCAGTTTCTCTTGGGGAAAGGCGAGGTTGCTGTCCCGGCCTAAAGGAAGCCACCCGCATCGTTAGAACAATCGTTTTCTCCTGTAGCTGAAGATTCCTCCCAGCAGGGATGGAATGTTGCTGTACTACAACTCCCATCAACCACAGGTTCCCCATCCTGCTTTTAAAGCCACAATTGGGCTCTCTTTTCTCAGCAAAGGTGGACAAAGGGTAGGCAGGAGTCTCTCCCCTAATCGGTGGCAGCGACAAACAGTATGGGGATGGGGCGATAGGGGCGAGCTGTGAAGGGGTGGGTTGGGGGGGCAAGGTGCAAAGAGAATGAGGTTAGCATTGGGTTGGGATGGGTGAGCAAGGATGGAAGCCCCTAGCTGATGTTTTAAAAGCTTGTTTCAAGTCCTTAGGCCTAGCAGCTATAGTATATGCTTTACAAGGTACAGATAATCTCAGCAAATCGGGAGAAGTAGTCTGAACGGTATTTCCAGTGCTTTCTTCTTCTTCCCAAGGGCTGATTAACTATTGAAAGCAGAATTAAGCAAAATAAAGAGACATAGGCATATGATGCATGCGTCACAGAAACCGAGTTAAATATTTTTTGCATAGAGATTATGCAAGAAGGGCTACTGTTGATTTATCTCTATCTCTTCTTTCAGTCCTCCCTTGTGAGTTTTTGGATACGTCCTTTCAAAAAAATGCCAAAGTACCTTTTTACACACACACACACACACACACATTCCTAGAGGCAGAATATATATGCAGAAAATATGAAAATCTGTATGATTTCCTGCTGGTTTTCTTGGTGAAGAATAGACACAAACCTAACTCTCCTTAAAGATCAGCAATTACTTCCTCATCCTGCTCTATGTTCCCGTACCACCACTCCCCAATCTCCTCGGATGCTTCCCGTAAGGAGACATCTCTCGGGAAAAGCTTTAGGATCACGGGCAGAGTCCTCAATCCAGTTTTTAAAGGATCTTGCTGATCAAGATCTTGGGAAATGGCAATCAGTCAGTTCCAGGCTGGATGAACCAATGGTCTGAGTCGGCATAGGACTATTTCATAAAGATTACCTTTGGTCGGATGTGCTGCAACTCCCCATTCTGCAGGCGCCAGAGCACATGCTGGGTGGCATCGCCCCCAATGCCAAAGTTGAGAGCGTGTAGAGGGGAGAAAAGCTCTCTCCAGATCTGTGGGGAGGAGGAAGCGAATCAGCTGTCAGACTATTAAAAGAGAATTCCACTTACCCATCTCGCCTCTTACAAGTTTCTTTCTGAGCCACCTTACCTCGAACTGGTGCAGCAGCTGCACCAAAGAATCTCCAATGAAGACAACCTCTGGTTCCTTGTCTTTGCTATCAGCAATAAAGCGATGGTGCTGTTTTTTGGGGAGAAAGAGAGCAAATTTCAAGAGACAAAGCTAAAAAAAGGAATGTCATTAGGTGGAGAGAGGAAGCAACCCAGGCATGCAGACCAGTTTCAAAATGAGATGCAGGTGAGACTCACTATAGTCTTAAAATATGCCTAACTCCGCACAGGAGTGCTGCCTTAATCCCTCCTGCGTTAAGGCTGTGCACACTCCAATTCTTCAAATCACATTAGAAGCACATTCCTCCCCCCTCAAAGAATTCTGGGCAATGTAGTTTACCCCTCACAGTGTCACAATTCCCAGCAACCCTTAACAAACGAAAAGTGCCCAGAATTCTTTGAGGGGGGGAAATGTGCTTGGAATGTACCTTAAAGTTATATTGCGAACGCAGCTTTTGTGCATTGTTAACGCCAACCATTTCCCATTCACTTACCACACAAAAAACTGCCATATATTTACATGCCAAGACATAGAAATGGAAAAAACTCCACTGTTATTGTGTGCCCCCCGATATGAATGGGGTAGCTGAAAAGGAGGCTAAAAGGGGTATCTAACATTCATAAAGCACTTTCCACATTGTAATGTGTGAGGTGGTAGCCAGGCCAAAGGTGAGAAATTAGGCTTAGAAATAGAAACTTCCCAGGGGGCATAAATGTGCCCCATGCAAACTCAACACTCCGTTATTGGCCTTCAGTTAGCGGGTAGCATAAGAGTGGGTCCCACCTCCCTTTGCAGTTTCAGGTGAGCCACACTGGTGATACCAGCACCATTTTCTTTTGTGATTATGATGATGATAATAATAATAATAATAATAAAATAATAATAAATTTATACCCCGCCCATCTGGCTGGGTTTCCCCAGCCACTCTGGGCGGCTTCCAACAAAATATTAAAATACAATGGTCTGTTAAACATTAAGTTTCCCTAAACAGGGCTGCCTTCAGATGTCTTCCAAAAGTCTGGTAGTTGTTTTTCTCTTTGACATCTGGTGGGAGGAGATTCCACAGGGCGGGTGCCACTACCGAGATTATGAAGAAAGAAGAGAAAAGGAGGGAACATACAAGATTGAAATATTAAAAGCAGGCCCTGGCCCTAGCCTGCAAAAGCACCTCCGACAATAAAAGTGTTAATATTTCAGGTGCTCTGTTGGTTTTGCTGCAATAGACTTGACACAGCCTACACTCCTGAAACATTAAAAATAGGTCCCATGTTGATGGTTAAACGAAAGCCCTACAACTGAGGAGGTAGTAGGTGGTTTTATCGCTCTGCACCACAACAGCACCCTTTGCAGGGGTGGGGCTCCGTTCTGCATCCTCAGGATGAGCACATTGGCAATTCTGGCCTAGCACACAAGAAATGAGCACACAAGCAACTGTACACTGCCTGAGGACAACCATGCACTATCGCCTCCACTGTAAGTCATTTGGGATTTCCCTTGTTGTTTTCCACTTTGGGAGAAAAAGCGGGTTGCAGATAGTAAATGAAGACTGCAAAGGCAGAAACGACCGCGGCCTTCTCCAGGAAGGGCACTGAGTGACCAAAAGGATCAGAGACCATGAAAACGAATAAGGCTACTCAAAGAGCCCATTGGGGCAAGTGAGAGGCAAGAGTCTTTTGTCTGTTTCACAGGTGGTTCATTCATAAGGATGTTCCCTCCCCTTTTCACCTTATCCTACATTTGCTTTGTTGTTGTTTTTTTAAATGCTGCATGTAACCTGCTTCTTTCTTTTTTTGTGGGAGGGTGCATGCGTTTCACTCTAAAAATACAAATATTTTGCAAGCCTTTCGAAGCTGCTAACTCTGACTGCCACCATTTGGAGACGTGCAAACGAAAATCCTGGAAAATGCAACTGCACCCTCCCAAGGTGGAAAACTATTCTCTCTCCCCCCCACAACCCCCCTCCTCCTTGCTTTGTTCTCTACATCCCGCCATCCTCCGAATGGGCCACTGAGCCAGCTGGGCCTCTCACCAGGGACATCCATCGCCCATCCCCTTGCACATCAGTGACTGGGGTCGGGGTGCTGGCTGGGTTCTTGTCGCCGTCACTCATGGTCCCTTGTGGCTCCTGGGAAGGCAAGAGCAGGAATGAGACCTCACACAATGAAAGCCCCCCACCTCTGTCCCCGCCCCACCTGCCCTGCACAGGGGACTGCACTACCTAGCCAGGGAAGGGAGGGGACTGTGCACCCAGCACCCAGCCCAGGAAGGCTAATTGCACGCGGGCAAGCCTTTCCCTCTGACCCTCCCGTCGGCGTGAGTGGTTCAGTCCTTTCTCATCGGCTTCACTATGAATCGGCAGTCCCATTTCTCAAAAAAAAGGGGGGTTGGTCTTATGCCATTGGTCTTTCTCGTTCCCGCTTCAAAGCAGACAGCACTAGGCAGCGTGATGGTAAAATTATATTTTGTGGGCGTGGTGGTGAGGGAAATACTTAGGAAGCAGGACATAAAATTTTCCTGCAGGCTCCCCTTTTGATACAATAGCTCTGTCCACTGCTTCCCCCTCTGTGTAGCGCATAGTGGTACAATCCTCAAGAGCCAAAGATGCCCCCTCAAGGCGAGTGGGAAATACCAATAAGCACAATGGGGGGAGGGAACGCGGTTTGCCCACAGAACCTCCCCCAAGGTTATGTAATAACTCAAGGTTCCTGCTTGCCTTTTAAAGCACTCTAACCGACGAGCGGGAATTAGGTTTCCTCAGGCGAAGGGAAAAGCGAGTTTGCCCGATTTCCCCCCCTCTCGTGCGCAGTGGTTCGCTCTGACCTTATCCGCTCTACGCTTGATACAGGCAGTACCATTTGAATCGGAGGGGGGAAATACTCACGGGGTTGATCGGAAAGAAGCCAGTTGGTCCAACCCTTCAGCGGCGGGAGGAGCCCCCTTCGCCGCCGACTGACTTGACGTTCAAGCCGCCTCAGCTCCGCGCTTGGAAGCGGTTGCTTGTGCGGCCTCGGCGGAACCATCTGACCCCGTCATTTGAGGGGGGGAGGAGGATGCATTCCTTCGCCACTCCCCCATCTCGTGAAGGAAATGGTACCGCTGTTCCATTCATCCTCCGGCTGTTCCTGGTACCCTCCCTTCCCCGACCGGGCTGTGCTGTGCATCTCCCCTCGGCTGCTGCTTCCTCGGTGCCGCGTTATGCATGCATAGCCAATGGGCGTCAGGTGTTGGTGCAGGCAGGATTTATAGAATCAGAGACTTGGAAGGGACCCTGAGGATCATCTAGTCCAGGATCAAACCTGCAAGCTTGGCAGTATCAGCATCATGCTCTTCGTCACCCCATGGGCCAGAGCACGCCAGGCACTCCTGTCTTCCACTGCCTCCTGCAGTTTGGGCAAACTCATGTTTATAGCTTCGAGAACACTGTCCAGCCATCTCGTCCTCTGTCGTCCCCTTCTCCTTGTGCCCTCCATCTTTCCCAACATCAGGGTCTTTCAGGACCTGTCCTTCTAGTGAGCACTCAGGGCTGATTTCCTTCAGAATGGATAGGTTTGATCTTCTTGCAGTCCATGGGACTCTCAAGAGTCTCCTCCAGCACCATAATTCAAAAGCATCAATTCTTCAGTGATCAGCCTTCTATACAGACCTTTGTTGGCATCATGCTCTAACCCAGTAGTTTTCAACCAGTGTGCTGCGGTGGCACCGCGAGGTGCATTGAATAATGGTCAGGGGTGCCACGGGCACCACTGGCCTCCACCCCTCTTTTCATCTCTCCCTCCTCTGATGCCTTCTCGTGTCTCTGCGTCCCAAAGGCTTACACATCTGTTTGTTGCAGCAGCCTTGGCTACAAGCTCCCTAGGGCGAATGGTGCCTCTGGGACTGGCCATGGGGTGCTTCCCATGCCCTATAGGGCAATGGGAGGAGGCACCTCTCTTTGGGGTGGAGCAGGGGGTGGGCAGCTCAGAGAGGGGGGGAGGTGCAGCAGCTGCTGCCCAGAGGACTCCCAAGGAGAGAGGAGAGGAGGCTGGGAGAACACTCCACAGGGGTGTTCAAAAAGGGGTGAGGGGCTGCCAGTTCTGCAGGCAAGGGGTGACATAAAGGGGCTCCTGAGCCCCACTGAGGTGCCGCAGAAAGAATGTAGTTGGTCAAGGGAGCCATGGACTCAAAAAGGTTGAAAACCTCTGGTCTAACCAACTGAACTATCTGAAACTCAATATCAGATCCAACAACATTTGTGCTCATGATTGGTTTTTGTGTGTGATAGTAGTTGGAAGCAATATTTGTATAATGTTTTCCTATTTGGTAGTGTACATTTTTAGATTTCTGCATTTCCTTACATTTATATAATGCTCACCACACCCTGCAGGCACCATGAGAATAAGGCTACTGCCTCTGTATCCCACACTGCCTTTGCTTCTGCACGTCTGGCAGAAATTCACGTATTGAAATAAGGGCATTGCAGCCCTGCCAGGTAAAAATAAAATTGGCAGCACTTTCTATTTTGGGACAAATTGGAGAGAGCAAGCTAATAGAAAGCCAGAGGATATTTGGCTCTCCATATTTTGTTGGACTGTAACTCCCTGAGTCATAGTAGCTGGGACTGGCTGGAGCTGGGAGTCCAATAATAACTTAGCATTTGTACAGCGGACTGTTAACAATGTGTTAAATACTTTGACACAGTCATCCCTACAACAACCTTGTAAGGTGGATCAGTATTATCACCTTATTGCAGAATGAGGTGCTGAGGCTGAAAAAATACTCCAAGCCTGCACAATGTGTGACACATTAATCTGAATGCAGCCAATTGGCAACATATTGTCCACCACGTTAATGAACCTATTTTTGCTGCAAGCACCTGGATGGTCATATTATACAGCTGATAAAAGCGCTGCATTACCTCCAGGATTCACAAAGTTGTGCTGGCCTGAAATAGTGGCCTTGCTGATGCAAGTTTTAAACCAAGGACTTTCCAGCGCTTGTATATTGAGACCTAGTCCACCCCATGGTGGTACAGCCACTCCTGGAGTGGCACTTGAATATTCACATTCACGTGTGAAGAAACATTGTGTGTTATTACAGTAGTTCGAAAGCACGCCAGTGCAAGTAGATAAATAGGTACCACTGTGGCGGGTGTGGTGGGAAGGTAAACGGTGTTTCCATGTGCTCTGGTTTCCGTCACAGTGTTCCGTTGCACCAGAAGTGGTTTAGTCATGCTGGCCACATGACCCGGAAAGCGGTCTGTGGACAAATGCTGGATCCCTCGGCCTGAAAGCAAGATGAGCGCTGCGACCCCATAGTCGCCTTTAACTGGACTTAACCATCTAGGGGTCCTTTAACTTTTTACCTATATCCAAATAGGAACTGACCAGTGGAAGGCTGTTGCATTCTCTCTCTCAGCCACACAGGGGACCCATTTTCCTGAGAATCTCAACAGAACAGCAATAGGAAGGAATAGTGCTGCAGATCAACCCTGAAGGCATGGCACTGTAGGCATGCCTGTACCACACACTAGGTGGACAGTCCCACAGCCTTCTGAGGGGTCTAGAGAACAATAGCAGATAATTCTCAGCCTCTTCTCATAACTATAGTCTGCAAGGTTCAAGCTTCAAGCGGTAAAACACTGACATTGTGTGTAGAGAAGGCATGTCCTGAGGATGTTCTCACATGTAGAACTTAGTGTTGCTGTCCCTGTATCTGAAATTCAAAGGTCTCTAAGCTATTTTAGATAGAATGTTTCTGCTTATCTTGCATTAATAACCAAGGCTTATATTTTAATTGTTTTAAGTTGCTCTGTGCAATATGAATGCATTGGAAGGCCTGGATGCCCATCTTTCTAATAAACAAATAAATGGGGTGGTTTTCAGTTACTTGTTTCTGGAATGATTGCTTATGGTAAACTGTGATGTGGGCTCTGTGGGTTTGGAGAGCTGATAATGAAAGCCTGTTGTAGAAGTGTGAACCTACAGAACACGGCCCCACCTCCTCTCGCTAATACATCCATCCTTCTCCCCTTTCCGGCAGAAAGGTGGAACAACAGAAGAGTCCAGTTTGGGGTGAGGGAGATCATAGTATGATCTACTGCTGCAGAACAAACCTCACTTTAACATCTGCTAATATTTGCTGCAGAGGCTCTCTGTGACTGTATATGGGAATATGTATATGGGAATCTGGTACACGTCACATCTGGTACAAGTTTGAGAACTTTTTTGTTCAAAAAAAATACAGTTCTTGTGGGTATAAGTTTGAAAATGTATAGAAGTGTTTGTAAAAGAATTCAGCATGCAAAGGAGAAATTATCTGTGACACATGGTTTTCTCATCTTACCTTGTGGTTTTCACTCATGGTGTTCTTGCATGTCCTCAAAAACCAACATGCTACATAAGCTTACAAATACAACCCTATTAATATATTCTGAGTGCAGAATTTCAGTATAGCTCTAATTTAGAAAACTTGATTCCTTCTTGAAATAGCACTAGATAAAGCCAAGTGAAAAATCTTTCAAACTTCAGCCTGGGGATAAAAACCAAAACAACTGCTGTTGTGTCTCAACATTTTATTGGCAGCGGTCGTGTAGGGAACATAACACATGTCTTGTTCATTAATCATTTCAGTGTGATTTATTTTTAAATGGTAGAAATCCATTACAATATCCCATTTCTTCAAGAAGGAACATTAACTATTTGTTAGACTATTTCTATTTCTAACTATTTGTTAGAAAGCTACTCCAACATGCTATTTAAAAATCTAACAGTTTCTCAAAACCCTTTCAAAAACTCTGCCTGTTGCCTGGCACTGAACTAGTTAAAAATGAATTGAATGTGTTAAGTGATGGTGACTTTGTCTTGCCACAATAAAGTGGTTGCAATAACTCAGCTGGGGATCTGAAGGAAAGAAATGCAGAGGCTGTGCCCCAGACCATGCCCTGTTAAAAGATCAGGAGAGAAGGGCTTTACCCAACTGAAGCCCTTCATTTCACAAAGTATTATATATGCACGCACCCTCCCACTGCCAGAAGCCTAGGTGGGGAGCGAGATGGAGCCCATCTGGCCAATGCTTAGGGAAACAGAGGGGGAGGTGTTGGCCTGGTGGAGGTGGCTCGGCTGTTGTTGGCTTGCTGAGGCTTGCTGAACAGACTGGCTGCATGCTTGCTTAGATGCGAGGAAGTCAGGCGCTGCTTCTGTAGAACCTACACAGAACAGAGAAACCCTGTTAGATCTCTAACCGTGCAGCTCAACGGCTTCTTCCCCTATTCCTACCTATACAACAACCACACTGATCTTGTGACAGCCATTCAGACAGGCCTCCCGCAGGGTGTCAGCCTGCTATTTGTAAATACCATGCGGCTGACCTGGGTTTGTTCCAGGTCAGCTAGAAGGTAACATGATTGGAATTGCATTGCCTTCTGCCTGATCCGGCGTGAACCCAGGTCAGCTACAAGCAGTAAGTTGACACACTGCAGGAGCCCTGTATGAATAGCTCCTAAGTGGCAACACCGTAATTGCCCCTTTTGAATTCTTTCTCTCAGACACTCTGGGTACTCTGCACATCATTATGACCACGATCCTTAAATCCCATGATTCTCAAGTTGACTGCAATGCGACTAATCCGGAATAAGTGATTTGAATATTTCTGTCTGTGTTCTGAGAAGCCCAGCTGTATGACCTCCTGTGTAACCTTTTGATACAAAGGTGATGGTGTTTAAAGGAATTCCAGCAAAGCTATATGAGATGTCTAGAGCAGGTTTCTTATTGGCACCATGGACACTGCCACTTGGTACTTCCTTGTATACGGGAAGATCAGCAGAAGATTCTCAGTTTAGGATAAAAGCAATATGGGTGTAGGTATGTTTTGGTCACTGAAATCAGGTTTCCTGATAAAGGAGAAACCTGCTGAAGCTAGTTTGCAAGCATTCTTAACCATTTCTCTGCAAGGACTGTTCTTGCTAACGGTAGGAATTTTCCTATACATCAACAGATCAAATCCTTTTTAAAAAAACAACAACCCAAGAACCCAGCATTAATATCTACCAAGAGAATAAAGATCCCCTCATTCCAGATTCCATGTCTGTCTGTACATGTGCTTAACATTTTGTGCAAATTCCTATGAAAGCAAACAAATTGCTACAGGTAGCAGTGCTGCATCATGGAAGGGCATTTCCAAAATTTAAAATACTTCAGTTTTGTATAGTGAGTTTTTCTAAAAGCTCAAATGCACATATTTGCAATTTAACGGAACCACCTTTACCATCGGGGCCTTGTAAAGACCCCAAGATCTCCTGCAACGATTTTGCAAAGTTTTTTGCAGATAAAATCACTCATATTCGGAAGGAGCTAGACACCACCGTGGGAGCAGGGCTGGGGCGGGAGAGTGCTAGAGCCCTGTCTGGTCAAGTTGCATGGAATCAATTTCAATCCGTTACCCCCGAGGATGTGGACAGGCTGCTTGGACGAGTGAAACCAACCACCTGTCTCCTTGATCCTTGCCCATCCTGGCTTATAAAAGCTAGCCGGGAAGGGCTGGGCGATGGGCTCTGCGGGGTGGTGAATGCTTCCCTCTGTGAGGGAACATTCCCAGATCCGCTGAAAGAGGCGGTCATTAAACCGCTTCTTAAAAAACCATCTTTAGACCCGGCCAGTATGGCCAACTATCGCCCAGTCTCAAATCTTCCATTCTTGGGCAAGGTGATTGAGCGTGTGGTTGCTGAACAACTCCAGGCACGCCTGGAGGATGCGGACCATTTGGATCCCTTCCAATCAGGGTTCAGGCCTCATCATGGGACTGAAACTGCCTTGGTCGCACTGGTTGATGATCTCCGGCGAGCTAGGGACAAAGGTGAGAGTTGTTTCCTAGTTCTGCTGGATCTCTCAGCGGCCTTTGATACAATCGACCATAACATCCTTCTGGACCGTCTAGAGGGGTTGGGAGCTGGGGGCACTGTTATACAGTGGTTTCGCTCCTTTCTCCTGGGCCGTGTTCAGAAAGTGGTGGTGGGGGATGAGTGTTCAGACCCTTGGGCCCTCACTTGTGGGGTGCCTCAGGGTTCCGTCCTCTCCCCCATGCTTTTTAACATCTATATGAAGCCGCTGGGAGAGATCATCAGGGGGTTTGGACTGGGTGTCCATCAATATGCAGATGATACCCAGCTCTACCTTTCTTTCAAATCAGAACCAGTGAAGGCGGTGAAGGTCCTGTGTGAGTGTCTGGAGGCGGTTGGAGGATGGATGGCGGCTAATGGATTGAAGTTGAATCCTGACAAGACAGAAGTACTGTTTTTGGGGGACAGGAGGCGGGCAGGTGTGGAGGACTCCCTGGTCCTGAATGGGGTAACTGTGCCCCTGAAGGACCAGGTGCGTAGCCTGGGAGTCATTTTGGACTCACAGCTGTCCATGGAGGCACAGGTCAATTCTGTATCCAGGGCAGCTGTCTACCAACTCCACCTGGTACGCAGGCTGAGACCCTACCTGCCCGCTGACTGTCTGGCCAGAGTGGTGCATGCTCTAGTTATCTCCCGCTTGGACTACTGCAATGCGCTCTACGTGGGGCTACCTTTGAAGGTGACTCGGAAACTACAGCTAATCCAGAATGCGGCAGCTAGACTGGTGACTGGGGGCGGCCGCCGAGACCACATAACACCGGTCTTGAAAGACCTACATTGGCTCCCAGTACGTTTCCGAGCACAATTCAAAGTGTTGGTGTTGACCTTTAAAGCCCTAAACGGCTTCGGCCCAATATACCTGAAGGAGCGTCTCCACCCCCATCGTTCTGCCCGGACACTGAGGTCCAGCGCCGAGGGCCTTCTGGCGGTTCCCTCATTGCGAGAAGCGAAGCTACAGGGAACCAGGCAGAGGGCCTTTTCGGTGGTGGCGCCCGCCCTGTGGAATGCCCTCCCATCGGATGTCAAGGTGATGGACAACTACCTGACATTCAGAAAACATCTTAAGGCGGCCCTATTCAGGGAAGCTTTTAATGTATGATATTTTAGTGTTTTTTGGTTTCTGTGGAAGCCGCCCAGAGTGGCTGGGGAGGCCCAGCCAGATGGGCGGGGTACAAATAATAAATTATTATTATTATTATTATTATTATTATTATTATTATTATTATTATTATTCTTTCAATAACCCTTACAACAGCCCTGAAAGTTTTACCAATATTATTATCATAAGAACTGTTATCCTCCAGCAAAAAAATATCTAATTATTATTTTTTAAGTCACAACATTCTGCAGCCAATTCCATGTTGATTGTGTAGTGTGAAGTATTTTTGTTTAGTCCTGATCCCACTGCCAATCACTTTCATTAAGTTCTAGTGTGTTGTGTGAAAAAAATAAAATCAAACCTCTATATTCCTTTATATAGCCCCCAGTTACATTTTGGGTACAGGGTGCTTTCTGCACATGTCATTGCTCTTTTGGAGACACTGTTTTCAAAAACAGTTGATAACACATATTAGTCCTTCTGGCATCGATTGCAGCTGCATTGTCTATAGTGTACCTTCTGGATCCTTGCTCCCTGGCGCATTGTGGCTTCTGCCATGTTCTTCTCTTTCCTGTCCCTTGCTGGAATGCTTTCCTTCTTGGCTCTGCTGCTGATGGCATTGTTGTGATTTCTGCCCTGGGGGGGAAACTGGCTCTGGGAAACCTTCCTGAGCTATAATGTAGGGGGTAGGATTCAACAGTGACAGCCTGGGAAGCATGTGCAGTTCCATCCCAAATGGAGTGCATGGGATGCCAGTTTGTAGGGGCACTGAAGTGACGGACACATCCATTGGTGGGACACAGAAGGGCAGAATTTGAGGGCCACTGTGAGTGGAGCTGGATGGAGCAAGGACTTCAGCATTTGTCTCTGAAATCCAACCACTGTCTACAGTTTGTGGCATGCAGATGGTATGTGGCATGGAGCCTGAGGCTGTGTGGTAGGTTGCCACATTTGGGGCAAAATGGTGGTGGCTGACACTGGAAGTCCCTCTGAGGCTGGGTTTGACAGCTTGGATGCTGGAAACCATTACAGAAGTAGCCACTTGGGGTGCCCGGGATGGAGAAATTGAGAATAGACGGACATTTTTGTACTGCTGGGGAAGAGCACTTCCATGGAGTAACGGAAGGAAAAGAGGCCCTGGGGCCTGTTCTCCATGAGCACTAACTGACTCTGGGGACAGCTGGGTTCCTTTCAAAGCTATATCCTTGGAAGCCTTTACAGGCTGAATGTCACATGGAGGCATGTAGTATGAGGGATGCTGCTGGAAGGGACTGGCCACCCCGGGATTGTGAAATGTTGCTGAGGGGCGTGTGAAAGCTGATGAGGCCAACAGAGCAGGTGCAGAGCTGGTGGGGGGCAGAAGACTGGAAGTGGCCAAAATGGGACCTGGCTGGGGAGCATTTCTTAGCACCATCAAGGCTTCAGCAGCCTCTTTCTGCAGCTGTTGTTCAGAAAGGGGGGAGAAGATAAACCCCCTGGTGGGCCAGACCGAAACATGAGCAGAAGAGGTTGGCTGAAGAGAGAGGGGGAGAGACTATTAACCTCATGATTAACAAACAGACATGAACTAGATTAATGAACGTCTCAGGTACAGATTCTGCTTGTTCTTTTTGCAGAGTTTGGGGAACAGAATAAGAGCAGGGTAAATCTTGCATCCTTCTTTGCTGGTGGGAAAGAACAAAGAGACCTGCAACACCTTAAAAGAACCACTGTATTATAGTATAAGCTTTTGTGGGTTACAGTCCACTTTATCAGAAGCATGAAGTGTTACCCTGATGAGAAGGTGCTAGCTGAAGCTTCGCCCATGCAGGTAACCAGCTCATAGCTCTGGACTCCTTTTTCTCGCCAGAGTTAAGAAGAAAAAAGGAAAGTGGTAGCAGCAATAAGAATGACACAAAACCGGCCTCTGCTGCAGGACAGGTCCTCAATTTTAATCTAGCCCCAGGTTGGCTTGTGGTATGGGCACTTGCAACATGGAATATTTTAATAAAGGTTTCCAATTAGAATAGGATGGAGATGCAACTCTGGCTGCTTTCCATGTATACAGAGTGAAGTATAGACCAATTATTAGTCATTTTACCAATTGCCTGTGCCAAATAACAATTCTTTGATTGAATGGATATCATTTAGCCTTGCCAATCATTGCTCGTGTTCTCCCCAGCTGTGCATTCTGCTTAGTCCAATTTAAAGGGCTGGAAAGGAATAGGAGTTGTTTCACTTTCCAAGGGATAATGTTTACTGTTTCCAACACAGTTCCTCTTTTGCAGCCAGAGCTATGGCATTTCATAACTTAACATTAGACCAAAGAGCATGACTGGCTGACTGTCCCACTTTTACCCTCTCCCACTAAACCACTGGACCAGCCCATGAAAACCCTCTACCAATATAAGGCCCTGGCAAGTTGGGGCCTTCTTATGGCAGAGAAGCAATCACCTACAAAATGGATCATGGGACTTTTATAGGGGAAGCATCAGTTCTACTATTAGTAAAGAGGTTGCCCATTCCAAGACCTTGAACTGCTCTCCATTTCTCTGTGACAAGCTAACACACCTGTGAGTCGCCAACTGGAGAGACATCAGGAGAGAATCCTTACCATACATTGGCATGTGTGTATTCACCCTCCCACAGAACAGGGCAGACTAAATAATTCCGACTGCCAGCTCTGCTACCTCCTGCAAGATCATTGAAATGTGTGTTCCCATCTTTCAGGAAGGAGGTAGAAGGTATTAATTCCAGCTCACGGGCAATTATTGTGCAAGACACAAGGACCAAAATACCTGACCTCCCAAAGGTGCAGCCTTTGGACGTCTGCTGAAATCCATGTTGCCACTCAGGGGATTCAGGGCCATGCGGCTGGAAGAGGGTGGATGGGAGGGGGAAGAGAGAGAAAGACAGAGAGCACATTCAATCCTGTTTATAAAGTTCCTTACTGGCAGCTTGTCTCCCACTCGCCTTCTGTCCTTGCTAAACCACAAACTGTTGAGGGGGAAGAGGGGCTTCTGCATCTGTCATTCTCCCAAGTTCACTTTACATTTCCACCCACAACTTGCTGTTTGCAGTAAATGTTTGTTAGTATAGACAGCTGTTGCTGTACCAGTGCCAAAGAATAAAAGATAAATAATAGATTAGGTAGTGTCTTTCACTGGAGCAATTTCTGTTTATTCATTATACAGGACCTGAAGTTACATGGAACTGTTAAAATTGTTCCTTAAATAATTTGTGCAAATACATTATTCTAGCAGTAAAGGCATATACCACCCTCTGGTTCCACTCATAACAAGACAATTATTCCATCACTGTCTTTGCTATATCTACTTCATATCTGTGACATTGTACTTTCACTAGATTCTTCTGGATCAGGGATAGGAATGTTTTTCAGCCTGAGGGCTACTTTCCCTTGTGAGTAACCATCTGGGGGCCACATGTATGCCCAAAAGTGGGTGGAGCAATGGATGTGATGCTTTCTTTGTTGTAGGCCAAGCAAAAGTCAGAGGTTTTCCCTCTCCACCCTCCATCCAGGCAAGGAAAGAACATCACCACACTTCAAGAACATATTCCAACCAGGCAAAAAATATTGGGTGCAGAACAGGGCTAATGAGCTAATGAGGTGTGTTGCCTGGGGAGAGTTCTGAGGGCCACATTCAGCCCTGAGTCTGAAGTTCCCCACTCATGCTCTAGATTAAGACTTCTGTGTAACTGGAAAGTTTGAATATTTCCTTTAGCAACAGAAGTTGGCCAAAAGGGTCATCAGCTTATCTGCTTTGTATCTCATAAATTTCTATAGCAAACTCTACCTTTTATACTTCCCTTTGACTTCACTGTAATTACTTTAGTAACTTTACCTTCTACTTACAATGTAATTTACACAGAGAAGTAGATCATTTAATAAATAACCCATTTTAAATCATGGGCCTTGTGTCTAGCAGAGACTTATTCCTCAACAGCCCTGACATTAGCTGGATTAGCCCTTTCTTGGGATTAGTGAGCTAATATACACCCTGATACTGTAAACATTGTGGCAGAAGTCAGTCCTATTGACATTAATTGAACATTTATGCTAAGTGCACTTAGGATCGTAGCCAAAAGGCATGTTCATTCCCACATGCGGGAGGCACTACCTGATGGCTAAATCAACCATGTGATTAATACCCAGAGGTACTATTACCAACTGTTTGCTCTCTGTCTTGTCCTGGCAGGGAGACTGAGCATTACAGCTGCCAGACTTTCCTTAGGGTGTTTACACAACTGTCATGTGCATAAACATTTTGGACAAGAAAATATTTCATAGAGAGCAAATATTTCATCATATAGTGTGGACAAAATGTGAGTGGACAGGTGGTAGAATTGCCAGCTCAAAAGTTCAAACTTACTCTGGAGCTATGTTACTTTTTACAGACCTCATCCAACATGTTAGGCTTGGGAATGTGATATGGCCAGGGCCACCTCTTTAAAGATCTAACAACTCTAGTGAATGTCCACATTCTTTTTACTATATAACTCTGCAAGGACTTCTTATCATTGTGATAGGATTCTCTTATTTTCACCAGAAATGTGTTCTCATATGCAAATAAGCAGTCATTAAATTTATTTTGCATATGAAAATATACAACTATAATGACCAAAGATTTCAGTCATCCACAGTTACGTCTTCCTGGCTGATTAGCTGTTATAAAAGACATAGTCCTGTTTTTAAATTTTCAGTCACAGACCATTACTTAGCTTTAAATATTCCCGATGCTGGAACGCCATACACAAAATACCTGGGCAGATTGGCAGGTGTAGGTAAGCACCAGGACGTGCCAGGGGTCTGGTGAAACATCTGTCCTGGAGCTGTCATATAACTATCTGGCATGTACAACGCTTCATTACCATCACAACCTGCAGGGAGTGGAAAACAAGCTCAGTGATCAGATCCTGAATACAGAGGCCAACATGGTGTTTACAATACAGTGGTACCTCGGGTTAAGAACTTAATTTGTTCCGGAGGTCCGTTCTTAACCTGAAACTGTTCTTAACCTGAAGCACTACTTTAGCTAATGGGGCCTCCTGCTGCCGCCGCTGCGCGATTACTGTTCTCATCCTGAAGCAAAGTTCTTAATCTGAGGTCCTATTTCTGGGTTAGCGGAGTCTGTAACCTGAAGCGTCTGTAACCTGAAGCGTCTGTAACCCAAGGTACCACTGTATAAGAAACCAGAACTAGGGCCAGCCTTTCTGAAGCAACACCTCGTTCCTCAGGGCTGTTTCAAAGAACACCAGGACGCTGGAAAAGTTACATTAAGTTCTTATATAATTGCTGCTATTATAGTATAAGAAGTGCAATATACCGTATCTTTCATAGCATGTGCTATGATCATGTAGGTTTTATTAATTACATGAAACTAAAATATTAGCCATCAAATCACAGGGTGAGGGTCTGTTGGCTCAGAGTGGGGCCCTGTTTGCATGAGAGACAGAGGGAGAATGAGTGGGCTTCTATATGTGAAACAGGGAGTAGGAACTCTTTCTAAGACTATTGGTTATCTAAAACGTTTGATTGTCTTGTGTTTGTTTTTTACCACAGCATTTGGTTTTTGTAGTTTAGCTTTTTTTCCTTGTGACAGAATTGTTATCGAGGTTTTTTTTGTAATTTTTGTATGCTGTTGTTTTTACTTTGCTTAATTTTATTAGTTGTTCCCTGCTCTGTGACTGAAAATGTTCAATGAAGAGTGGACTACTGTACTAAATGCAACAAAATAAATAAATAGATTACACCAGATTTATTACTAGAGAAATTGGTCACCCACCTAACATACCTTGAAATTGAAAAGAATGTTCCTGAGGCAAGAATGGGCAGAAGGGTGCAGGGGGCATAGGAAGTGGAGGGGGGAACCAAGCAGTATGAGGTGGTTGATGTCCTCTAAGGGTCCACGGCAGTTCTGTCACTTTAGAGCAGTGAGGGAGAGGCAACCAAGAACATTCCTAGAGAACAATGCACAATGCAATGCAAATACAGCTTATAAATATTGCAAACATCATACAAATTATTTCATTAAATAAAAGAAGCAATTTTTAAAAAAAGTTTCTGCTCAAATCATTAATTGACACGAAATATATTAATTAACTTTGGGAAATCCTGATAGCATGATAGGGGACATTCTCTGTGAGGTTATAGCCAGAGAATCAGTCAAGTCTCCTAGATCTTAAAGGAGTGAAGGAAACAAAGGGAGGCATCATAGGCTACACCAAGATTCCAGAGCAGTTTTGCCAGGGAGCACACCTTTCCACTCTCTGGCACTGCCCACGCCTGCCAAGCCTACTGTTGCAGGGAGTTCCACAGGCTCAGGTTGGATATATAAGGGGAAGCAGCCCTTACAAAAAAACACCCCCCCAAGTGCTAATAGTGACTCCAGTGTTATGCTGGCAAACATATATGAGGCTGGCTACTTTATGTTTAATTTGATGATTTCAAGACTACATTTTGAGGCTTCCAGCTTTATTTCATTTCTCATTTCCTGCCCATTTTGCCAACAACTCTATGACAACAAAGCTGAGTTTAGCTTTGGAAAAGGCATATTGTTGCCAGTATAAAGAGAAGACCGGAAATCTCTTTCTGCAAGTGCCAACCACAATCTACTGTTAAAATGACCCCATCAAATAAGAAGACAAGATAAGTGATCTAGTCCCTTTTCCTCACCTTCCTGGCTGCTCTCTGCCTTTGTCTTCGTAGGAGTCCAGGAACCCCTCTGAGTCCATCCTCTGAATCTTTCAAGGGTTCTTCATTCTCTTTCCTGCCTGTACAACAAAAGAGAAGAAGCTTGTGGGTCACTAGCTGTGAACTGGAATGTTGCCTGAATTTTGAAAAAGTCATGTAATGGTAGTTCATTTGGTGTCTGTCATGCTGCACAGCAAAGGGAAGCAGGGCTATTTCATTGACTCTGCTGCAGGTCCGTGCAGAGCTTGTCTGAGACCCGGGGCCTGAGGCTTGTTCTTGACATGACAGCATAGGTCCAGCAGGCTCCTGGCAGGGCACCCTGGCCATTTTAGCCTTCCAAGGTCTGGGGCAAGTGTACCCGGCTGCATCCCCCCTCACAGGTCTGCTCTGATGAGAGACTAACACCTTCAACCCTCCCTGAGCTGTCCCCTAGCAGCACTATTCCATCAGATTATCTGAAGTTGGTTGTTTAAGAACTGAAACTTTAAGAACTGAGACCTTCCTGCTTTCCCCTTGTTTGCCACAACATTTAGATTGTAAGCTTGAGGGCAAGGACTGTCTTACAGAAATTGTTAGTAAGAGGCTCAAGGAGCCTTTTCAGTGCAAAATAATGGAGTAAAAAATACTTAAAATAAATAAGTGTATTTATTATTTAAAATCTGACAAGCAGCCAATTTACCTCCTATGATATGGTATTTATTTATTTATTTAAGACATTTTTTACTCAGTCTTCAGCCAAAAAAGATTCCTAGAGCTGGCTTACAAATGTCAGTAGTGCAACAGTCCCTGCCCACAGTCTTACAACCTAAAAGACATGACAGAAAAAAGAAAAAAGGAAATGGGAAGAATTAAAAAAGCAAACACAGGCACAGAATGCTTCTAAATACCAGCCTGAATGGATTTTTTCTAGTAGAGAAGGAGCCAAAGGTTGCTGGACTTGCAGCAGTCCCTGAGTCCCTGACCCTAAGGACAAAACTACATACCGTATTTTTTGCACCATAACACTCACTTTTTTCCTCCTAGAAAGGGAAAATGTCTGTGCGTGTTATGGAGGGAATGCCTACGGGTGGCATGCCTACGGATTTTCCTCCTCTAAAAACTACGTGCGTGTTATGGTCGGGTGCGTGTTATAGAGCGAAAAATACGGTACATATTTTAACAACCACCACACAAACAGGGGTTTTTTTTTTGAGAAATTCAGTTTCAGGAGGATAATTTTGGAGCATGAAAAATTGTGGGGAGAACGCACTTAACCCTCTTCCCACTTGTTAATTTTTGTGTGTACTCTTAATCAGCTTTTCCATCTAAGTTCAAAGCATCTGTTTGCAAGGGCTCATGGAGCTGAATTTGCGAAAATCATTCCTTGCCAGCACAAATCCTCATTTATTTCATTGCAGCCATTCACATCGGACATATATTTTCTGCTCCCCTATGTTTGGCAGCCTGTCTTATTATTGTTATATATGTATTTATACCCACCTTTTTCTCTGGTGGTGTTCTTTTGTTTTAGAACTCAGAGGCGATTGAGAAAGTCAGTTGCTCCCATATAAGCTGATGGGATTGTATATATAATTAATGCTAAATGCTATAATCCTAAACACATTTAGGACTGGAAGCAAATTCAGATCAATGAGGAGTACAGTTCAGTCCTTTGCATTTATTTATATAACAACAACAACAACAACAACAACAACAACAACAACAACAACTTATTCATACCCTGCCCATCTGTCCCACGTTTTCCTGTTCTCATAGCAGCTTACCTATGTCTCCCCTACATGGTTTGATCCCTTTTGGCAGTTTGGCTGGGTGGAGAGAGCTTGATGTGGGGCTGTCCTGAAGTTGCAGCAAACCACTGGTCAGCTTCCTCAGCTCCATCTCCTGCTGCCTGCGCAAGGCCACCTGGGCAGCCATGACCCGGCGT
This sequence comes from Podarcis bocagei, assembly GCF_964188305.1. Classification (NCBI taxonomy): domain Eukaryota; kingdom Metazoa; phylum Chordata; class Lepidosauria; order Squamata; family Lacertidae; genus Podarcis; species Podarcis bocagei. The sequence continues at coordinate 12,353,059 of NC_138132.1, forward strand.
CTCTGCCTGGGAGGAGAAACCATTAAATAAATAAAGAATTAAAGTGGTAGAGTGGGCAGATACAAATCACACACAAGCAAAGAGTTCTTGGCCTTTTCCCTACGATGTAACAAAACCTGCTTTTCTCCCTTTGAGGCCTTTTTTGCAGCCCTTGGCAACATTTGATGCCCTCCACTCCTGGGCTAGGCTTTGGGAAGAAGGTGTGAGGGCTCTCTGGCAGGGTCCTAAGGTCCTACCGCCTCCTTCCCAAAGCCTAGTTAGTGCTTCCTCAGCGTTGGGAAGGAAGTGAGAGGGATCTAGAACCCTGCCGGAGCCTAGCACCTCCTTCGCAAAGCATGGCGTCTCGCTAGTCAGCTTCGGAAAGGCAGTGCAAAGGGTTGGGGTGGGAGCATCAAGTTTTGGCCTTGCTTTCCTCCTCCCACGTGACAAGGCCATAGCTGTCAACTTTCAGATTTGAAAATAAGGGATCAGCAGCCTCAAAAATAAGGGACCAGCAGCCTCACCTGTCCCAGGGACAGTCTACAGGATATCTTAACAATCCAGGATAGCAGCGGGAAGCAGCGCTGGAATAAGGGAATTTCCCGCAAAAAAAAAAAAGGAAAGGTTGACAGCTATGAACAATGCAGTGTATGTAGCCTGCTGGTTCTATGTTGAAGTACTCTTGCGGCCTACTAGGTATGAAAAGTTGGCCTGTCCTGCTTTGGAGTTTCAGATGCATATTTAACCTTCCTGGTTCTCTAGTCATACCCTCCCAAGATTGCCTTTTCCCAGTTTTCTAAGCCATCCATGCACATTTGATACAGATTCTTCCTCTAGGATACCAAGCAAGGAGCTGCAAGGAGTGTACTTTAAAAAGAAAAACATTGTGCCGTACATCATTGCAAGTATTAATGGGCTTGCTGCGGAGCTAGCAAAGCACAAAGGGGAGAGGTAGTACTTGCAGCTTAATATGACGAAGGCCTTATTCATAAGGGAACAGTGCCACCTACTGAGACCAGCACTGTGCGACGTTCAACACAAATCCCCACAATGTCAGGGGCCAGCACCCACTTCCATCTTGCTTTCCCACCAGACGTACAGGATCAGGATACATTTTTCACACTGGCACCCCTGGAACTGGCAAATGTTCTTGTGGCCTTTCAGTGGGACTCGGATGCCATGATTGCGGCAGCGGGCACAGGTTGGAGAGCGTACGATGGCGGGGAGCGCATAATCATCTTGGGTGCTGCTGTCATCTGTGGTGGAGTCTGAGGGGGAGCACTGCATGTTTGGTGCTGCTCCAGCGTCAGGATCCTCATTGTCTCCCATGGTGTGGGAACCTGAAAGGCAGGGGAGAAACATCATGTCTCGGAGTGTGAAGCCATTTCTTCGATCCAAACAGAGCCACCCACCCAAAATGTTGACTAGAACCAGCTTTGAAGGATTCCCGATGCGCTCCTGGACCACTTCAAATGTTTACCCTCCTGTCTCAGTCTTGCAATATGTCTGAAAAGATACATTTTCTTTGCCTCTAAAATGGCATCTTTCCTATTTTAGATAGTTGCAAGATGCTGGTGGCGGAGCAGGATTACCCAAACATAGGATAATAAATGGGTGAGGTCAAAGGTGTGATTGCCTGTGCTGGCCTTTGACGTTTTTGCTCCCAGTATGAAAATTGAAAATGACTCTAAGGCAATTGGCTGATTTATTTTTTTTAAAATTAATGACAAGCACATCCCAGTCCATACTTGGAAGTGAGCCTTGCCTTTTTTCTAGGGGATTCACTTTCAAGTAAGTATATTTTGGATTGCAGCCACAGAGATGGAGATTAGAGGTGGGAAAATGGCAACCCCTCTGAAATTTGATGCAACCGCTTCATGCGAAGGCCTGCTCTGGTTACGGTCACCTGGACCACCCAAATTACCAACATTTGCTTCTGGAGAAATATGAAATAGACTCCTGGAGGAGATTATGCCGCTATAATCTTGACATGACCGAGAGGGACTCATGCCATGGAATTACTACAGAAACATGACATAATTTTAAAACGCTGGGGTGTGTTTGAAGCCAGGTTGCTGTTGGGGGAAGTATTGGAAGGGCACTTCATGCACGGTGTCTAAATGATGTGAAGTTAAGGCACAGCAGTTGTGTGAAAGGACACTGTGGGTTTACGAGGGAATTGTGTCACTAGATAGCCAAGTTAAGTAACTGAGTGTTACTACAGGCAATAGTGACACCATCTTGTTTTTGACAGGATGATGGGATCCTGTGGGATGGTTGCTAGTGCTGCCCTCACAATGAAGGTGTGTCAATACTATGAAAAAATTGTTGGGTGAGGAGAATGCAGATTTTATTTCCGAAGGCTAATTAAGGTTCTGAGGCAACATTTTTATAGCATTACCATGTCACTTTGAAACCGATATATATATTGGCTACGGGATACTTTTGTGGAGCGGCGTGACAAAAAAAAGGAGAACTGAAGAGTATTTCAGAACGCTATAAAAGGCAAGCAAGCATTCATGCACATAAAACGGTTCCTAGAGCACTCGCTTTAACTCCGACTTCAAACAACCAATCACAGCATGCCTATCATTCTCTGCTTGGACAGCGAGCCAATGAAAAGTGGCCTTTTATTACTCCCTTAGCCCCCGTGACCAGACAAAAATCATTCGTTCGCCCCCGCGCCTCGCCAGGTTGCTACTTTGAGTGCTTTCTGCTAAACTGTCGCTCTTCCCTCCCAACTGCAAAAAAAGAGAGAGCCAATGAGCGACGAGAGCGTCCCAGGCTCGAGCGGTGTGGGGTGGTAGTTAGGAGAAGTCCGCTCAAACTATTGAGGGGAGGAAGCTAGCAACAGTTGGGCTGAACCATTGTGGGGGAAATAGGGGGAGAAGGGGAGGACCACTGTGTTTCAAAAACAGTGCTGGTGAAAAAAGTTGGCGAAGGGATGCCTTAAAAAGCAAAATAATATGCTCGGGGCAGATCAGTGGAAAATACAGCGCCCACAGATTGCTCTGGTTCCCTCCAAAATTTTGGGTGGTTTGCCCTGAACCAATGAGTAATGAAGAATATACTGTACATGTATAGATAAGATAGAATGAGCAAGAGATCCAAGAAAGGGATTGAGCCCCTCAGCTAAACGACTTGGATGGAATTCCCCTCAACCCTAATTTGGGTGAAAGGCTATTACAACAAAAATAAAAAACCCAAGGGCAATATTGATGGTTTTTAAAAGTGCATCAGCCACCCAAAGGACTCCCCCCCCCCGCGTGATAGGAGTCTGAAGCTATTCCCCATTCCCTGCTTCTTTATGTGAAGCTTTTTGAAACAAAGTTATGAATTTTTATTTTTTGGCTTGTTAGCTTATTAAATGCAGCTTGAATCAGTAGCTGGGATTTGTGCACCTCTGTGCTGCAAAATAAAGGGTATCATCCCAAACTGAATTGTCACTGCATTTATGTTCCATCTTCCCTTCAAAGAGGTCAGCGGGCTATGCATCTTTTTCTCTTCACCCATTTTACCCTCACAACAATGCTGTGAAGTAAATTACACTGAGATGGTCCAAGGTCACCCAGCGCGCCTCATGGCTGACGGGATTCCGATGTACTCTGCTCTTGTTATTTATTTTATTTACTTATTTACTTTCATCAGGTCTATCAACCATTCCCCCCCCCATCGTGATAGAGCTAAAACCAAAATTTAAAATACTGACCAGGATTTCTCCAACATTGTTCTCATCACATTTACAACTTCTTTTTTTGCCTGTCAGTTAGCTACCAAAATAAACCATCCATTTATATTTATATACAAGGCTGCTATGAATATAATATGTGGGGGTGCGGACACTGTCTTGAGATTGACAGATATGAAAGAGGGACATGGAATAAAAATGCAAGCTTGTAAATAAATCCACAATGTTATTATAGCCTGCAATGTTATTAAAACAGCCCACTAAGAATTATACATTTCCTTGCTAGCTACAGAGGAGGCGAGTCACAGAAATGCAGGCTGTTAATTCCGATTTCAAGCTATTCCACTGAAAGGGCAATGGGAGCTGCAGAGAGACTTAGGGGCTAGTTGATAATATATTAGTCAAACTGTTGCAGGGCAAATCTGCTGTCTCACTAGAACTATTAATTACTCATGAGTCGGATTGAAGAAAGAGTCCAAAAGTTTATTTACTGCAGTAAATAGGTTCAGCACGGTCACCTCCACAAAGGCTGAATGGGGGGAGACGGGACCCTCCAGACCTTTTACAGTGGTACCTTGATTCTCAAACTTAATCCATTCCAAAAGTCTGTTCCAAAACCAAAGCGTTCCAAAACCAAGGTGTGCTTTCCAACAGAAACTAATGCAAAATGGATTAATTCATTCCAGACTTTTAAAAAAACAACCCCTAAAACAGCAATTTAACATGAATTTTACTATCTTATGAGACCATTGCTCCATAAAATGAAAGCAATAAACAATGTACTGCAGTCACACAATCAATCAATCAATCAATCAATCAGTAGCTGAACTGGGTTCCACACAGCCAAAAAACAAACAAAAATGCAAAATAAATAGCAAAAACAGACAGACCTCAGCGTAAAACTCAAAACGGAAGTGTGGCACTCAAAATGGAGCACATTTGGCTTTCAAAAAAAGTTCACAAACTGGAACACTTACTTCCAAGTTTGCAGTGTTTGGGTTCCAAGGTGTTTGAGAACCAAGGTACCACTGTATAGGTTTTAGAGATAAAATCCAATCAAACTGCTGCAGACATTTTCAGAGGGTAACTGGCAGAATACTCATTGGATACAACTTTCTAGATGTCCAGCCTGCAACTTGATGTGTGTCCAGCCCTTCTAGGGCCCCTCGCTTCCAAAGTTTTGAAGCCTACATACATACAAGCCTACATACTAAAGAAAGGAGAATTGTAGTCTGAGATTTATGTTCACCTAGATAACAAGCCTACAAAAGGGGAGTTGTCCTTGGTAAGCTGGCACAGCCAGACTCCCATAATTTTACTCTTCAGAAGTTCACTCCCTGAATGCCTTATCTTTGGTATTTCCAGCAACTGGGCTATGTGTCTTTTATGAACAAAACGAAACTATTATGAACAAAGGATTTTAACAGAACTCCAATATATCATTCAGTTGGGGCTGTTTTAAATAGGTTTCTCACACAAAACATAGGGACGCGGGTGGCGCTGTGGGTAAAACCTCAGTGCCTAGGACTTGCCGATCGTACGGTTGGCGGTTCGAATCCCCGCGGCGGGGTGAGCTCCCATCGTTCGGTCCCAGCTCCGGTCCACCTAGCAGTTTGAAAGCACCCCTAAAGTGCAAGTAGATAAATAGGTACCGCTTTATAGCGGGAAGGTAAACGGCGTTTCCGTGCGCTGCACTGGTGCTGGCTCGCCAGAGCAGCTTCGTCACGCTGGCCACATGACCCGGAAGTGTCTTCGGACAGCGCTGGCCCCCGGCCTCTTAAGTGAGATGGGCGCACAACCCTAGAGTCGGACACGACTGGCCCGTATGGGCAGGGGTACCTTTACCTTTACCTTTTACACACACAACATATTTTGGGGGCCCTTGGGGTCCCCCTACAATACCATTGGCCAATGCTACCTCAGTTAAGAATGAAGACAGGAATGGGAATTTCTGTGTAAACTCAAGGTTATTTTGATGGGGCCTGATTTCAACATACCTTTCTGATATGCCTAATGTTGGGGTGGGAATTAATTGCATATAGAAGTTAATTTGTCTCACTGATGGTCTTCTTATATTCGTGGATGCATATGTCAGGGGTGGGCTGATCTGATCAGAGCATCAGTCCCCTCTGTTATCCATCAAAAGCAACACCAACAACTTGACAAGGATAAACGTCTGGAGGAATAATCTACTACTGACAGAATATCACAACACATAATAACAAGGGCTCATTTCCTCCTCTTCCAGTTGTCACTTGCCAGCAACGCCCTTCTGCTTTATATAAGTGACAAACAGACCAGTTCCTGAGAATAAATCAGTGAAGGGAAACCCTCAGCTCACAGGCCAAATTAGGCCCACCAGGGACTCTAATTTCAGAAATGAGGCCATTTCCCTCAAACCATGTCCACCTGCTCCACATCTGGCTTTGTATGTGACACCTGGTGTGGGTCAGATAAAGTTGCATCTGCAAAGGGACAATCGGAATAAATAATAAAGTGTGTGCCTGATTGCTTTTTGATTAGCAAGGTTGACATGGCTGGGGAGGAGGGCGCTTGCAATAGCTTGGCTGAACCACTGTGAAAAATAGATGCAGAATGATAAATAGAAGGAAAGGGCAGAAATCACTGTGTTAAAAGTAGAGCAGGGAGAAAAAGATGGGGAGAGGATTCCTTTAAAAGTGGAGTAAAGAATGAAGTATAAATGTTATTTTTGGCATGTTCCTGAACGGAGGAGTGTAGCCGTATATATTTATTTTGATTCCTCGGATTTCCCCAAAACCAGAAAGTAGCACAAACAAACAAAATTAAAAATTGTGTACTGGGCAGGGGAATTAAAACAGGACAAAACAAGAAAACAAAAACGAGGTGCGCCTGCAGAAATCTGTTTATGTGCCCTACCAGTACATAACTGGTGTAACTGAATTAATAAATTAGAAGGTGGGGACAAACATAAAAGGTAACACCTACTGGTATAAATTGTAAATTACTCCCCAGATACAAATTGAAATACATATGGGTCTCAACTAGTCTAATGCAATTTGAATGGTGGGGTGGGGAGTAGATTAACAGCTAAACAATGCTTACATGTGGACAAGCCCTATGGGAACACCTTCTCACAGACCATCCTGCCTGCACCTTAAGGTCAGTGGATGATGCCTGGCTGGTGGTCCCTGCGCAGGATGAAGTGCATACCTCTGGGACCAATGGAATGACCTTTTTAGTGGTGGCTCCATTGCTCTGGAATGTTCTCACTAAGGCATGCCTAGCCGGATTACCATTTTGTTTTAGAAAGCAGGTGAAGGCACACCTATTCCAGCAGGGGAATTGTGACTGAAGTAATGTGAAAATAGTTTGATGCTGCTGCTTTTGTTTGCAAGTCCTTGTGTGGCTTATTATTATTATGATGATGTTGTAATTTTGTTTTTGTGTTGGCTACCCCTTGTCATAGACTGTGCTTTTTGTATTGCATTGCCATTTGAAAAGCTTGTGGTGCAATTGATCTGTTTCAGATCAGAATCTCTCCCAGTCCCACCCCCACCTGGAGACTGAACCAGGCACCTTCTGCATGCAAAACAGATGATATACCACTGAGCTGCATTCCTTTCTCGTACATCTCTATCTTTGGAAATTGCTACCCTATTTTTCAGGAACTGCTGATGCTCATTCTGAGAAAGAGGCATAAGAGCAACATTGTTTTGGAGAACACAGGCAGAAGTCTTTATTTGTGGAAATATGGCAAAGATCAAGGGGTCAAAAACAGTGTTCCCATTATGGTGTATGGGTTCCACTTTCTTCCCTCCTCACAGCGCCAAATGGGGCAATACTTTTTCTGTGGCCTTCTGTACAAACAGGAGAATTTCATATTAAGCACTGACGTTGACCGGAAATGCCATTGCTGTGGGCTGAGTCACCAAGTGCTGGGAGCCAAGCAGCTACAGGGCAGCACATCATGTGTCAAATTTAGAGCTTTGTGAAGGGATCGTGCAGTTTGCCCTGCTCAAACAGTGGGATCTTCCAGCCTCCAGCACCTCCACCTCACCCCTCCTCCTTTAGTCAGCTGAGAACAAGCACTCCTGCTGGCTGGGTAAGACAGGAAACCAAAAGGGAAACTGAAACCTTTTCTTTAGCAATTCTAATTCCAGTCAAAGCATCTATTGAGGGGAATTCATGTGAGTGCTACCATAAAAAGCCACTGGAGTTTGCAGTCAGAGCAGAAGTGTTGTAAACTGCTCCAAGCACACATCTGTGGGGAAGGCTTCAGCAGCTGCAGCCCCCTCCTGAGTTCCCTCCTGGCTGAAGTGCCCCGCAGAGAGACTGCTGCCAAGCCAGACCAGCCAGAAAATTACCTATGTGAGTACCACCTTTTCTCTCCACAGCCCTGTCTAGCTGTTAGCTTGAGAGAAATAATAAGAAGAATTTACTATTTATACCCCGCCCATCTGGCTGAGTTTCCCCAGCCACTCTGGGCGGCTCCCAATCAGTGTTAAAAACAGTACAGCGTTACATATTAAAAACTTCCCTGAACAGGGCTGCCTTAAGATGTCTTCTGAATCTCTTTGACATCTGATGGGAGGGCGTTCCACAGGGCGGGCACCACTACCGAGAAGGCCCTCTGTCTGGTTCCCTGTAGCCTCACTTCTCGCAATGAGGGAACCGCCAGAAGGCCCTCGGCGCTGGATCTCAGTGTCCGGGCTGAACGATGGGGGTGGAGACGCTCCTTCAGGTATACAGGACCGAGGCCGTTTAGGGCTTTAAAGGTCAGCACCAACACTTTGAATCGTGCTCGGAAACGTACTGGGAGCCACAAGCCCTGGATTTCAGACTTTCAGGCTGGGGAAGAAATGACTTGGGTCAAATCAAGGCAGGGCTGGCAGGATACATCTTGCTGAGTGTGGCGAGGCAGCAAATGCTTTCTATTTGTGCCCTGTCTTGCTGGCTATGCAAGGGACTGAGGAAGTAGTTGAGTGATTCTGGCACCTGAGGCAGAAAACCCCACAAATGTCTTGGCAGTGAAAACGCAGTAATAATAAATAACAAACAATTTGCGGCCTTTTCCTGATGCACAAAAACAGCTGCCCGCCCCTCTACCTAATGATAGGGCTCATCCTGGAGTGAGTGAATAGTTTCATAGTTCTTGAAGAAAGGCATTCAGAGATCCTATGGTCAGCCCTTCCTTTATCTAGCTAAGGGATGGGGAATCTCAGGTTCAGGGGTGCCAAACGTTACCTTGTAGGCCTTGGGACCACACCTCCTCTCCCCAAGAGATTTTGCCTAACTGAAATATGTCCTTTCCCTTTGATGTTTTGAAATGGTAGGAGTCGCTCACATTCACTGCTCTGGCCCAGAAGTTTGCCCAAGAGGAAATGCCCTTGGGGAAGATGTTTCCCAACCTCGACCCAGCCTTTCCAGGGGAAATAACCTGAGTGCAGAAGCAGAGCTTGGAATTTCTTTTTCTCTTTAGATTCCTCAGCCTCTTTCTTGGGCTGCCTTCTGAGCTGCTCAGCCAAGCATCATGGAAGAGCCAGTGTGCCTGATCGAGAACAACCCCAAGGAACAGCTGCGGGTCAACCAGGAAGCCCTGAAGATCTTGCAGAGCATCCAGCAGCCAGTGGTGGTAGTAGCCATTGTGGGACTGTACCGCACTGGCAAGTCCTACCTCATGAACAAGCTGGCAGGAAAGAAGAAAGGTGAGTCTGCAGAAGGAATAGGTGTTGGTGGGTAGAGACTTTGGGCTGGATGGGGCCAGCAAGGTACATTCAGATGTTACTTCATTTAGGTAACCGCTTTTTCAGATATCGGAGAATTCCACACTAAGAGGACCATATTCTGAGATTACTGCTGATCCCCTCGTACCTGATTCCCTTATTCCTGTCTCATTTGATCCCTATAGGCTTCTCTCTGGGGGCCACGATTCAAGCACAAACCATGGGCATCTGGATGTGGTGCCTTCCTCACCCCCAAAAGCCTGACCACACCTTGGTGCTTTTGGACACAGAGGGGCTGGGCGATGTGGAGAAGGTAAGTTGGAGACACAGAGCAGCTATTGTTTGGGGGAAGGGCCATAGCTTAGTGGTAGGGCAGCTGCCTTGCATGCAGAAGGTCTAGGTTCAAGAGTGGCGTAGCGTGGGTTGTCAGCACCCGGGGCAAGGCAAGTAATTTGCGCCCCCTAACCCGTGGATTTGCGCCCCCTAACCATAACCCCCAGATGTTGCGCCCGGTGCGGCCGGCCCCCCCTGCACCCCCCACACTACGCCACTGAGGTTCAATCCCCGATATCTCCAGGTAGGGCTTGCCGTTTGTGTCTCACGCCTTCATTGTATACCTTTAGGCACCAGGCAAAAACATTCCTTTCCAACTAGGCTTTGGCTGATTAATATTCTACAGCCTTTTAAAATGTTTTTGGGGGGGCATTCTTTTCTTTAACTATTTACTTTTGTTTTTACCTTTTACCCAGAGATCTTGTGATGAAGGGTGGTATATAAATCTTAATTAACAACAACAACTATACAACAGGAGAACAAGGCTAATCAGGAGCACTTTAAAAGCTCTCAGGTGAGGAAGGATGCTCATAGGAGTAAGGTGAGGGAGTGCGAGCAGAAAGGGATCAACCAGGCAGAGTTCTTTACTGTGTGTAGGGATGCAGCCTAGGTGCAAATCAAGTGTGTAACAGGATTCTGCACTAATTACTTACATCCCACCCTACAGAGCAATACTGCGAATGACTCCTGGATTTTTGCCTTGTCCATTCTGTTAAGCAGCACCTTTGTATACAACAGCATGGGCACCATTGATCAATATGCTCTGGAGAAACTGCAGTATCCTTTGTACAAATGGTGTCAGGCAGTTCACTGCCAGTTTTCCTGCTTTGCAGTCAGAATAGATGGTGTTTAGATGCTTTCGGTAGCAATGTAGCTGTGTGTGCATGCTGGGAAATGCCTCTTCGTACATACATTTATTTTCACGATACTGGATGGTGCAATGTAGGTCACAGTTAGTGGGGACACCACACAGGTTTCCAGGAAACACACTAATGGACAAATTCAAACGAAGATGAACAAAACTGTGATAATAAATAAGACAGCAATTTTTAATCAGTTAGCTGGTTAGATTTCTTTGAGAGGGAAACAGCACTAAAAAAAGACACCTCTCCAATGAGGCAGCAAAAATCTGTTAATTCATTTAAATTCAAGTCCTATTGATTTTTATCAATGGAGGGCAGCTGCCTTCTTAAAAGAGTCATTCTGCCTTCTCACACACACAGAAGGAATGCTTCTTCTAGTACTGTGTCTGCTATGTCGCATGCATACATCATCTGAAAACGAAGGAATTGTGCTTTTTGATTTGGAATTACTGTTTTTATCTAGAAGCAAGATTTATCTAACTGGGTGACATTTCTAATAAGGCCCTTAGGAATAGTGAGGAGGGATAGAGGAGGAAAGGTGAGGTGTATTTGAGAGATTACTGCCCTGTGAAGAGGCATCGTCATTTCCTTAGTGTGATCCCAGGTATGTGACAGAGCTGACTAAGCGCATTAATGTGAAGAGCACACCTGCAAAGGACTCTGAGGGTGAAGAGGAAGATTCGGGTGACTTTCTCAGGTTCTTCCCAGCTTTTGTCTGGGCTGTGCGTGACTTTTCGTTACTGCTGAAACTGAATGGGAAACCTATCACTGAAGACGAATATCTAGAGAATGCCCTGAAGAGGAAGAAAGGTACTGAGAGTCAGAGGGATCCTAGCCTGGATGAGTGCCGGATTTAGGACGGTGTGGGATCTTCCCCCTCAGAGGGGGCCGAGCCAAGGGGGCACAAAATAATAGCAACAGCAACAATAATAACCTTATCTGTGATTCTCTCTCTCTCTTAGACAACCCAGAGAAGTTGGACCTTGCCAAGAAATGCATACGCCAGTATTTCCTCAGCCGCAAGTGCTTTGTCTTTGACCGCCCGGCCTCAAGGCGAGCTTTAGAGGAACTGGAGGACCTACCTGAATCTAAACTGAATCCTGACTTTCTGGAGCAGGTCCAGCATTTCTGCAGCTATATTCATGAGCAAGCTCAGGCAAAAGTCATCCAGGGAGGGCACACGGTGACAGGGACATGTGAGTAGAGGCAAAGGGCGTGGGGTAGAGTGGCTCATGGGGAATCCTGGGTGGGGAGGCCAGGGTTTCACCATGAACTTCAGTATACAGCCAAAGGGTTAATGGACTGGAATACGTTTTTGTTTATGGACCAGAATACTTTTTGGTTGTTTTTTCTGCAAGAGACTAAGGGCCTGTCAACACTTCCACTTGCCCCAGACTTTTGCACAATTTGTGCTGGACCATTACCACTTATTTGAGAGCTTTTTCATATATCCTGAACTATCTCATAATAATAATAATAATAATAATAATAATAATAATAATAATAATAATAATAAATAATATTTATACCCTGCCCATCGGGCTGTGTTTCCCCAGCCACTTACATTAGTTCATCATTTATCCAGTTTTACTCATATCATATTCATAGAATCATAGAATCATAGAATCATAGAGTTGGAAGAGACCACAAGGGCCATCGAGTCCAACCCCCTGCCAAGCAGGAAACACCATCAGAGCACTCCTGACATATGGTTGTCAAGCCTCTGCTTAAAGACCTCCAAAGTAGGAGACTCCACCACACTCCTTGGCAGCAAATTCCACTGTCGAACAGCTCTTACTGTCAGGAAGTTCTTCCTAATGTTTAGGTGGAATCTTCTTTCTTGTAGTTTGGATCCATTGCTCCGTGTCCGCTTCTCTGGAGCAGCAGAAAACAACCTTTCTCCCTCTTCTATATGACATCCTTTTATATATTTGAACATGGCTATCATATCACCCCTTAACCTCCTCTTCTCCAGGCTAAACATGCCCAGCTCCCTTAGCCGTTCCTCATAAGGCATCGTTTCCAGGCCTTTGACCATTTTGGTTGCCCTCCTCTGGACACGTTCCAGTTTGTCAGTGTCCTTCTTGAATTGTGGTGCCCAGAACTGGACACAGTACTCCAGGTGAGGTCTGACCAGAGCAGAATACAGTGGCACTATTACTTCCCTTGATCTAGATGCTATACTCCTATTGATGCAGCCTAGAATTGCATTGGCTTTTTTAGCTGCCGCGTCACACTGTTGGCTCATGTCAAGTTTGTGGTCAACCAAGACTCCTAGATCCTTTTCACATGTACTGCTCTCAAGCCAGGTGTCCCCCATATTCAATCACATTAATATCTTATTAAACCATATTTCTCTCCCTTCCTACCCCTTGCAGCATTGGGGCATCTGGTGGTGACCTATGTGGACGCCATCTGCAGTGGCTCCATACCCTGCATAGAGAATGCGGTGGTAGCCTTGGCGCAGATTGAGAACACAGCTGCTTTGCATGAAGCCATTACATACTATGAAGCTGAGATGGGGAAACACTTGAAGCTGCCCACCGAGACTATTGAGGAGCTGCTGGAAGTGCACGCCCAATACGAGAAGGAGGCTATTAAAGTGTTCTTGGCACGAGCCTTCAAGGATGTTAATCACGAGTACCAGAAGGAACTTGGGGTATGGGGATTAACTCACCAGTGGGCATGAGATAGGGGGCTCTCCATATCTGATATGGGGAAAACTAGGAAGGATTTTGTGTTGGATGGAAAGCTGGATACTCAGAAGTGGGAGGTTCCTTTCTATGGGGCAATGTATTCATTCCTGTCCTAGTTCAGAGCCGAGATGTCAATGGATGAGATCCGGCTCCTTAGCAAGGTTGTGTTGGCCATTGATTGGATGCCAATGGAGCTAGTTGAGTTGAGCTAAGATGCCCCCAGGAACACGGAACATCTGGCAGCCTCTTGGTTTTGTTGGGATGAAAAAGTGACCCTGTTCCCAAGGGAGGTGTTTAGAATGAGGAACTAACTGTGGGAGGACCAGTTTGAGGAAAGGACAGAGGGTAGTAGGCGGGCCACCTTTTTCAGGCAAAGTAGACTTGCAGCAGGTCCTGTTATTTGAGGCCTTATCCACGCTTACTGTTTGCCTTGCTCTTTCTGAGCTTTAAAGCACGGATTGTGCCTGGAAAGAGCGGGGGAAAGGTAAATGTGAAGAAGCCCTAGGTCTTTTAGCCCTTTCTTAAATCTCTTCTCCTTCTGGGTTGACAAACGGGAAGCCAGCTGGCACTCAGCAGAATGGACTTTCTGATCTGTAGCTAAGAGTCATTTTCTCTCATGGATTTCAAGGGCATTGCAGCCTTCCTCCTGGGTCTCCACGTGCAAGATGCAAGCAGCTTTCTACCTTTCCCTGCTCAGTGCTATTTATGATAAATCTAAAAAGCAGAGTTAGGGGCATTCTGGGTGCTAACTTGCTTATTTGTTTGATGGTGCTGGGAGAGTAAGTAGAACAACAGCTAACTTTCAGAATAAAGTCCTTTTATTTCATACACTGAATCACACTTTGGAACCATGTTATCCGTTGCTTCCCCTTTGCACTGGTCCACTGGGGCTAGTGCCTGCAACAAGAGGGAGCCCTGAAATCCCTGGAATAGGGAATATAGGACTGTTCTCCATTAGGAAGCACCATTTGCCTCTCACCCTGTGCCCCCTTCTCTCTTCCTTTCCACTCTTCCCTCTTTCCTCCAGACCCAGCTGCATGCCAAGCTTCTCGAGTTCTGTTCTCGCAATAAGCAGGCATCATCAGATCGCTGCCAGGCTGTGCTTGCACAGCTGTTCCAGGACATGGAAGAGGAGATTGGCAAGGGGAGCTATTCTGTGGCTGGGGGCTACCAGCGCTTTCTGGATGACCAGAAGGAAAAGGTGGATCAGTATTACCTGGTGCCTGGGAAAGGACTCATGGTGAGTCAGACTTGTAGGCACAGCAACAGGAGGGATAAGAGGACATGCAACACACCCACAAACCACGTTTAGCTGCCCCCAGGGATAAATCCTCTCCTTAGAACTATTTTACTGTTCCTTTGCTATAATAGGTTTCTCCAGAGCTGTCGCTCCATCCCAGTCAGCAGCCCTGTCAGCATTACTGTAAGAGACACTGTGGTGCAATGGTTAGAGTGCTGATCTAGGATATCCCTACTTCATATCCCTACTTCATATCCCTACTTCAGCAACAAACCCGCTGGGTGATCCTGGCTCAGTCGCTACTTCTCTGCTATATCTTGCCTCACAGCTTTGCTGCAAGCATAAAATGGGGTGTGTGTGTGTGAGAGAGCCAAGTACGTCACCTTCAGCTCTATGGAGGAAAGGTGGGCTATAAATGTAAGCCCTGCCTCACTCCCCTGCCTTGCCTGCTCTCTGCTCAGCCACATTTCTCCCAGTGCAGCTCTGATCCTGAAGTAAATCAGGGTGGGAGAAGATTTCTTAAAAGGATAGTACACCTTGGGGTAGAGCAGAGGAGGAAATGTCTTTTTCAGATAAATTACATTTTGCTTTAATTGATTAATTAGTATTTTGCCTTTTCTTCAAGGAACAGAAGGCAGTGTGAGTTGTGTTCCCCCTATGTTTCTCTCACAGCAGCCCTGTGGAATAGGCTAGGGAGAGAGAGAGAGAGAGAGAGAGAGAGAGAGACTCTCCAAGATCGCTTCATGGCTGTGTGGGAGACTTGGACCTGGGCCTCCACAGTCTTAGTCATACACTTAAAGTAATACACCTCACTGTCTTCTCACAAACCCAGCTCAGCTCCAGATGTGATTGGGCCAGTAATCTAGATAAAGTACGAATGGCTACCCTGCCATATCTAGACTGGCCTTCAGGTTTTTGCAGTGTCTTCTTCACTGCATATAGCTTTGCATGCAAGCACAAAGCCAAACAATTTGCCTCACTCTACCCCTCTTCTCTTTAGGCTTCCCAGGCCCTGCAAGACTTCCTGAAATCCAAGGAGGCAGCAGCCCAATCCATTTTGCAGGCTGACCGGACCCTCACGGACAAACAGAAGGAGCTTGAAGGTGAGCCCCAGTTCAGAGGGGCCTTACAGATCCATAACAATCTTGGCTGGGATAGTTTTAGCCTCCTCCGTCTGAGGTGGGAGTCCCCACTTTCTATCACTTTTGTTAGTTCCTGATTCCTACCAATTCCTAGGCCTCTGAATGAAAGCCAAACTAGGAACATCTTGGAGGGTACAATGATCAGACCTGCCATTTAATAATAATAATAAAAAAATTGTAATGGCCACTGTGGAGTGGTGACTTTGACTGAGACCACAGGATGGGAGAGGAAAATGTTGCTGGGAAGATTCTTCTCAACTCATTAAGGGAAGTGGGAAAGGCCCACTAGACTGAAGTTCATTAAAATAACAATGTGACTTCTAATGATATGATAATTTATTAAAACTTTTTTTATATATTAAAAATCCCTGATACTGAGCTGTCACAGTAGCCCAGCTGAAATGTGATGCAGCAAAAAAAGAACTGATGGTGCTGTATACTGTTAAATACTGTCACAACAACAACAAATTAATAATGATTATGCTACATGCACACCACTCATGTAAAACACATTTCCTTCCCTAAGAATCCTGGGAACTTAGTTTGTGAAAGGTGCTGGGAATTGTAGGTCTGTGAAAGGTAAACTAAAGTTCCCAGAATTCTTTAGAGGAACTAAAGTTCCCAGAATTCTTTAGAGGAAGCTGTGTTTTTAAATTTGATTTCAGTGTATGTACAAATACACCTCCAAATACGCTAATGCAGCCTTTGCCAACCTGTGTCTTAATGTACAATTAGCATTCACCATCTCTCTTTCCCTCTAGTGGAGCGAGTCAAGGCTGAAGCCTCTGCCCGGGAAGCAGAGTTGCACAAGAAGATGAAAGATGAGGCTGTCCGGAGGGCCCAGCAGCAGGAAAAGAGTTTTGAGGAGCACAAAAGGCAGCTAGAAACAAAAATGGAGGAGGACAGGAGGAAGCTACTGGCAGAGCATGAGATGGTGATGAATGCAAAGCTCCAGGTAACAATATCCTTAGTAGTGTAAGCCTGATCATTTATGCAGTCCTACCAGCTTTCACTAAAGAGGCCAGAGTCGAAGAAGGGAGAGGAGGAGGAGTTTGAATTTGATATCCCTCTTTATCACTACCCGAAGGAGTCTCAAACAATCTCCTCCCCCTTCCTCCCCCACAACAAACACTCTGTGAGGTGAGTGGGGCTGAGAGATGTCAGAGAAGTGTGACTGGCCCAAGGTCACCCAGCAGCTGCATGTGGAGGAGCAGAGACGCGAACCCAGTTCACCAGAGTCTACGCTCTTAACCACTACACCACACTGGCTCTCAATAAGACACTATATATGTATGCAATTTCTATGCATGTATTTTTACCCCACTCTTTAGCCAAAGAAGTCCTCCTGAGCATCTCACAGCAAACAGTAATAAGCATTCAGGCTTACAATCTAAAAGATACAGCACAAAAAGAAAAGGGATTGGGAGGGAGGACAAAAAAAGCAACCCCAGGCACTACTTCTTAGTCACAATGTTCTTTTGAGTCTTCTTTCTGGCAGACTAGAAGGAAGCAAGCTTCCTCTTCCTGCTGCTGCTGCTGCTGCTGCCTCTTTGGATGATGAATGGAGTCTGGTTTGTCTCTCTTGCCATTGTTATTTTATCTGGGGACTTGTGACCATTGGGGAGCTCTACAACATACATCCTTCAGGAATCACAGGGCCAGTTTGTGCAAGATGGCACCATTCTAGCTGAGGATGCCTGTGTCATCTTGAGATAGTCTTCAGGGACCTAACATTAGGGGGGGGGGAAGCAGTTGGATTGGGGGCATATGGAGAAGGGAGGAGGAAGCAATTGCTCACCTGTCTCAATTCACCACCTGAATTGGCCTAGCTCTGTCCCCGTCTCTTATTGCAGTCTCCAGCTTTGCTCTGTGATCAACTGGCATTGATTTTATTCTTTATCCCTGCCATTCCTTAGGAGCAGAGGCGGCTTCAGGAAGAAGGGTTCAGCCAAGAATTCAACAGGCTTCAGGGCGAGATCCAGCGCTTGCACTTTGCGATGAGTCAACAGTCGAGGGGGGGCCCTGGATGTGTGATCCTTTGAAGCTGCTGGCATTTCCAAAAGGCCCTAAATGGATGAGGAATGGGATGGAGAGGAGAGATCTACTTTGTATCTGGGCTCACTGAGTAGATATCTTTGGTGTGACTTTTTGTGTGTATATGAGAAAAATGATGGCATATAAAGACAAAATGGGTGAAATTAAACAAGAAGGAAAATCTGATAGTTGATTGTATTCTGTTGAACCTTGTCTTAACTATTATGTTTATGTTGCAAATAGTTCTAGCTGCTGCCTTGCAAGTATTCACATAACTATGGTTTATTTATTTTGGTTTTATTTTATGTCTGTATTTCTTCGACAGTGATTTATAATTGTATATGGACCATGTATATTGCCACTAGATCATGTTTAATAACAGTGCATTTTGCAGAACCTTATATAACAGTTTTTGGACAATAAATAAATTGGAATCTGCCATGGGTAGAGGCTTCTCTGTAAAGGTAAAAAGTCTCCAGCTTGAAACAATCTAAAGGCAACTGGAGGAACGTGTAGCTACGCTCCAAAGAATTAGAGAGCTGGAGCTCTTCTTGGAAGCAACAGAGCACACCGTCCCCACCAAGGAGGAGACGGGACTCCCCTGAGAAGGAGGCTAGTTCATCAACACAGGAGCCAGATATATGGAGAAACGTGACTCAAAGAAGTAGGAGGCCCAGGGTTCACTCTGATTGTTTAGAAATACACAATCGCTTTGAGGTCCTCTCCCCTAGCATGGAAGACGAAGAGCAGACTCCATTTGAGGATCTCTCCTTCATTACAGTCGATCAGGTATATGAAGACGAGCAGCAAAGTCAGTCCTCAAGGAATGTGCAGGCGACCTTGGAATGGACAGCTCACGGAAGAACCCCGACCAAACCCAAGAGGAGGCGTGTAGTGGTGATAGGGGATTCCCTACTGAGGGGAACAGAAGCAGTGATCTGTGGGCCTGACAAGATGTCTCGGGAAGTGTGCTGTCTCCCCGGGGCTAAGATCCAAGATGTAACTGAACGACTGCAAGGAATCATAAAACCCACTGACAAATACCCCTTCCTCTTGGTTCATGTGGGAACCAATGACACTGCAAGCAATAGCCTCCAGAAGATCAAAAGAGACTACGAGGCTCTCGGCAGGAAATTGAAGCAAATAAATGCACAAATTGTCATCTCGTCTGTCCTCCCAGTTGAACGACGTGGCCCAGGGAGAGAGGGGAAAATAATGGAAGTGAACAGCTGGCTTCGCAAATGGTGTAAACAGGAACGGTTTGGATTCTTAGATCACGGACTGCAGTTTCTTGAAGATGGACTTCTGGCAAGTGATGGGCTGCACCTCACAACGGTTGGGAGAAATGTTTTTGCCAAAAACCTCAGAAACCTCATCAGGAGGGCTTTAAACTGACTAATGTGGGGGAGGGAGACAGTGCTCCTGAAGGTAGGAGTCTATCAATTAATGAAGATGATCATCCAAATGTCATAGACCAAATGGAGCAAACAGCACCCGGACCTAGTGGTGGGAGGAAAAAATCCTTAAATAAGAGACACGGGGGAATGATTAATGGACTTCAATGTCTGTACACTAATGCGCAAAGCATGGGAAATAAACAAGATGAGCTTGAGCTCTTGGTACAGCAAACTAAATATGACATAATAGGCATCACTGAAACCTGGTGGGATAAGTCCCACGATTGGAATGTAATAATGGGGGGATATAATCTATTTCAGAGAAACAGACCAGACAAGAAAGGAGGAGGAGTGGCGTTATATGTCAGGGATGTGTATACCTGTGAAGAGATCCAAGATTTAGAACCTCAAAGCCAAAGTGAGAGCATTTGGGTCAAAATTAAGGGAGAGAAGAATAACAGAGACCTCGTTGTGGGAGTTTACTATAGGTCCCCAAGCCAAACGGAGGACATAGATGATGCCTTCCTGGAACAGATGGCCAAGCATGCAAAAGGAAGGGAGATAGTAGTAATGGGGGACTTCAATTACCCGGATATTTGTTGGACGTCAAACTCAGCCAAGAGCATAAGGTCAAACAGATTCCTCACTGGCCTTGCAGACAACTTCATTGTCCAGAAAGTGGGAGAAGCAACAAGAGGAACAGCCATTTTAGATCTGGTCCTAACCAATGTTGATGACCTGGTTAGTGGGGTAGATGTGGAAGGATCATTAGGCGCGAGTGATCATGCTCTTCTGAAGTTTACTATACAGCGGAAAGGAGCAGCCAAGCATACTAGGACTCAATTTCTTGACTTTAAGAAAGCCGACTTCATAAAACTTAGGGAAGTGCTGGGTGAGATCCCATGGACAGCAATACTAAAAGGAAAGGGAGTTCATGATGGCTGGGAGTTTGTTAAGAGGGAGATAGTAAAAGCACAACGTCAGGCAATACCAATGAGACGGAAACATGGAAGGTGCCTAAAGAAGCCAGGGTGGCTATTTAAAGAACTTTTAACTGAGTTAAGATTAAAAAAGGATGTGTACAAAAAATGGAAAAGGGGGGAAACCACCAAAGAGGAATTCAAACAAATAGCCAGCACGTGTAGACACAAAGTCAGAAAAGCTAAAGCACAGAATGAACTCAGGCTTGCTAGAGAGGTTAAAAGCAACAAAAAAGGCTTTTATGGGTATGTTCGTAGCAAAAGGAAGAACAAAGAAACAGTGGGGTCACTCAGAGGAGAAGATGGTGAAATGCAAACAGGGGACACAGAAAGGGCTGAACTCCTCAATGCCTTCTTTGCCTCAGTCTTCTCCAATAAAGAAAACAATGCCCGACCTGAAGAATTTGGAGCAAATGATTCAGCAAAGGAAACACAGCCCAGAATAACTAAGGAGCTAGTACAAGAATACTTGGCTAGTTTAGATGTATTCAAGTCTCCAGGGCCAGATGAACTGCATCCAAGAGTATTAAAAGAACTGGCAGATGTGATCTCAGAACCACTGGCAGTCATCTTTGAGAATTCCTGGAGAACAGGCGAAGTCCCGGCAGACTGGAGGAGGGCAAATGTTGTCCCTATTTTCAAAAAGGGGAAAAGAGAGGACCCAAATAATTACCGCCCAGTCAGTCTGACATCAATAGCAGGGAAGATTCTGGAGCAGATCATTAAGCAAACAGTCTGTGAGCACCTAGAAAGGAATGCTGTGATCACCAATAGTCAGCATGGATTTCTGAAAAATAAGTCATGTCAGACTAACCTGATCTCGTTTTTTGACAGAATTACAAGCCTGGTAGATGAAGGGAACGCAGTGGATGTAGCCTACCTTGATTTCAGCAAGGCATTTGACAAGGTGCCCCATGATATTCTTGTAAAGAAGTTGGTAAAATGCGGTCTTGACTATGCTACCACTCAGTGGATTTGTAACTGGCTGACTGACCGAACCCAAAGGGTGCTCATCAATGGTTCCTCTTCATCCTGGAGAAGAGTGACTAGTGGGGTGCCACAGGGTTCTGTCTTGGGCCCGGTCTTATTCAACATCTTTATCAACGACTTGGATGATGGACTCAAGGGCATCCTGATCAAATTTGCAGATGACACCAAACTGGGAGGGGTGGCTAACACCCCAGAGGACAGGATCACACTTCAAAATGACCTTGACAGATTAGAGAACTGGGCAAAAATAAACAAGATGAATTTTAACAGGGAGAAATGTAAAGTATTGCACTTGGGCAAAAAAAATGAGAGGCACAAATACAAGATGGGTGACACCTGGCTTGAGAGCAGTACATGTGAAAAGGATCTAGGAGTCTTGGTTGACCACAAACTTGACATGAGCCAACAGTGTGACGCGGCAGCTAAAAAAGCCAATGCAATTCTGGGCTGCATCAATAGGAGTATAGCATCTAGATCAAGGGAAGTAATAGTGCCACTGTATTCTGCTCTGGTCAGACCACACCTGGAGTACTGTGTCCAGTTCTGGGCACCACAATTCAAGAAGGACACTGACAAACTGGAACGTGTCCAGAGGAGGGCAACCAAAATGGTCAAAGGCCTGGAAACGATGCCTTATGAGGAACGGCTAAGGGAGCTGGGCATGTTTAGCCTGGAGAAGAGGAGGTTAAGGGGTGATATGATAGCCATGTTCAAATATATAAAAGGATGTCACATAGAGGAGGGAGAAAGGTTGTTTTCTGCTGCTCCAGAGAAGCGGACACGGAGCAATGGATCCAAACTACAAGAAAGAAGATTCCACCTAAACATTAGGAAGAACTTCCTGACAGTAAGAGCTGTTCGACAGTGGAATTTGCTGCCAAGGAGTGTGGTGGAGTCTCCTACTTTGGAGGTCTTTAAGCAGAGGCTTGACAACCATATGTCAGGAGTGCTCTGATGGTGTTTCCTGCTTGGCAGGGGGTTGGACTCGATGGCCCTTGTGGTCTCTTCCAACTCTATGATTCTATGATTCTATGATTCTATGATTCTAAGACAGTATGTGAAAAGTTTATTGGGCTTGGATGTGGGGAAATTGTGCTCAGCTATGAAGCTTTCATGGATGGGTTTTAGGAAGGGTGGAGGGAATCGCCCCATATACATTTCAGATGACATTATTCATTAGAAGCACCTTTATCTCAGGCAAATCTGCTGCATCTTTGTATTGACTGGCTTTTGTGAACAATTACATTTCTCCAAAGTTCTTGATTGCCATTAGTCATATGCAAACCACACCAAATATGGACATCATATTTTCTCCAGGGGAATCAGACTTCTGCTGCTTCTCTCTCATACACAAACACACCTTTGCTTCTGGAGAGCATACTTCAGCTGTGAATATTTGCAGGCTTCCCATCATCTCACTGACTGCTAAAAAGGTGATCTGGAGCCATGCTGTTCGTTGTTTTTCAGACAATTAACATTTCCACACTAAGGTCTGCCAGTGCCGTCCAGACATGGCTGTTCAATGGTCAGCTAGAAGCAGAATTATAAATGTCCACATCAGCAAATGTGACTTGATATTGCAGAAGAAATTTTGACCCCAAGGCCTCAGTCCTGGTCTGTCACCGCCAGTTTTGACCCCATGAGCATATATGTGAAATGTAAGGTTATTTTGTTCCAGCATGAATCATTTTACACTTGAATTGCATTTGCCATTCCACCACCTGTTCACTCACTTCGGTGAGGTTCTTTTGGTACTCTTTGCAATCTCTTTTTGTTTCAACAAATCTGAACAATGATGTATCATCAGCAAACTTGGCCACCTCACTGTTTACCTCTTAATTCTAGATAATTTATGAGCAAGTTAAAAAGCACAATCTTTGGGATAATACCAATCTTTGGAAGACTGCACTTTCTTCTCCATTTGGAGAACTGTCCACTTATTCCTACCATTTGCTTCAATGAACTTAACCAATTCCTGATCCACAAGAGGACCTCTTATTGAATAACCTTAGCAAATAATGTGCCCATTTTCAGTCCCTGTCACTTAGCTCTGCGGGGGGCGGGGAGCAAGCAAGCAAACACCTATTATTCATACCCCACTCCTCTGCTTTTGTATTCAAGCTGGTCCAACCCAGAGAACGCAATCATCAGGTGAAGTGGGGAGGGATAAGGAAGTGGCAGAGTTCCACTCACACTTCTCTGAATTCAGGTTGCTCCTTGTTAGCCTACTCTTTCTCTTCAAATAAGGTGGCAGTACTATGCATGCTGAATCCACTGAATCTATTCTTGTGATGCATAGGATCTGGCTGCTCCTGGGATAAGCCCTGCTGGAACAGACCAATGGCCCACGTAGCTCAATATTCTGGTCTCACTGTGGCCCAGCAGATGACTTTGAGAAGCCCACAACCAGGGCTTGAGCACAACAGCATTCTCCCCTCCCGCTGTTTCCAGCAACTGGCGTTCAGAAGCATTCTGCCTTTGACAACAGAGATGGAATGTAGCATTGCAGTTTAGAAGATGTTGATAGTCTTATCCTCCATAAATTTGTCCAGTCCTCTTTTAAACTATCCAAGTTGGTAGCCATCACTACCTCCTGTTGGAGCAAGTTCCATAGCTCATCTATGAGCTGCACTGAATCTTCCAATATTCAGCCTCAGTGGGTGCCTCTGAGTTTTAGTGTTATGAGAGAAGGAGAAATTATGCACACACTAGTGGGGAGATTATAAAGGAGTATAAATTATGCACAATTTTATACACTTTTATAGTAGGCTTGCCCTATTTCAAAAAGTAAAAACCAGGACGCCCGAGAGTTGTAGAGCTTTTTTTAGGAAGACCCCCAAGGACTGATTTTTCAATGGACCTGCCTAACATCTAGGACAAAGCAATGGCCTTTGGAAATCCCCCCCGGACGTCGATTCTGCCTTTGAAATCCCAGTAATATTCAGGAAAATCTGGATGTAAGGCAGCCTTGCTTTATAGTGTTTCCACTTACTTGCTTTTTTATTGTTCTATTTTTTTATTTAAAAAATAATTAAAGATTCTTGGTTTACAAAAGTATGTGCAATGTCTCTTTCTTCAAGCTGCATTTTCTACAGATCAGTTTCATTTGTTGTGAGACATTAGTGTTACATTAAGAAGTAAAGAGGTGAATGGTGAGTGGGGTGGGGCCAGGTGTTACTTGACTTTTTTCTAAACTACAAAGACTCAAACGTAATATTTTCTCATAGGGACCTTTGATCATGTTGCGTTTGCTTACATTGCATCACATTTGCCATTTTGCTGTCCAGCTGGGAGAAATTGTTTTGCAACTTCTCAAAATCCCTGCTTCTTTTAGCAACCTCCAGGAGCATAGAACACCGGTCCTAAGATATCTGCATTGGCTCCCAGTACATTTCCAAGCACAATTCAGAGTGTTGGTACTGACCTTTAAAGCCTTAAACAGCTTCCGCCCTGTGTACCTGAAAGAGCGTCTCCACCCCCATCGTTCTGCCCGGACACAGAGGTCCAACTCTGAGGGCCTTCTGGCGGTTCCCTCACTGTGAGAAGTAAGGTTCCAGGGAACCCTGCAGAGGGCCTTCTCGGTAGTGGCGCCCGCCCTATGGAACACCCTCCCACCAGATGTCAGAAAGATAAATAGTTATGTGACTTTTAAAAGACATCTGTAAGCAGCCCTGTTCAGGGAAGTTATTAATGTCTGATGCAACATTGTGTTAGACTTGCCCCAGTCTAACACAGAGTTATGAACTAGAAGATTAGTGGTTCAAAGATTGTGGGAAGTATTCCTGCCTTGCAGGGGGTTGGACTAAATGAACCTTGGTGCCCCCTCCAACTCCACAATTCTATGATTCTTTGATTCTATGGCTCATCTTCACCACCACCACCTTGGAAATTGAGCCATGTCTCTTCTGCAGGCTTTCGTCACAAACAGAGCGTAATGCTTCAAGCTTTGAAGCAGAAGAAACAACCCGAATTACAGTTACTGAGGGCTGATTCATGAGCTGGGAGTCAGCGAATTACACAACTCAAGCCCGTTGTGTGCAGCGAAATCATCCCGCTTCTCCTAATCAAACCACCCCCCTCCCCGCTTCCAAGGCTGCGAGAGTTGATCTGCTCAAAGGACAAAGGCAGTTTCCCGGAAAGGGAAAAGCGAAACTAGAAGTAGACATTTCTCATGCTGAAAGAAGGAAGATTCCAGGCAAGGAAACCCCCAGGAAACACCCATCCCACCACCATAAAAAAGCCAGGGGGGAGTTCAGTGAAAGGAGAAGAGGTGTGCCCGGTTCCAGCAAGAGAAGAGCCACAGCAACTTATTGCCTTTGGCAGAAGTTCTGTCCACAAGCAGTGAGACTCAGCAGCAACCCAGATCATCAGCCGCTGCTCCCAGCAACTTAACTCTGTAAGTACCATTTTCCTTCCTCCTGTCCCTCCTGTTGGCTTGAGAGAGACAGGCATAAGCTTCGGAGGCCAGACTTCTCAGAGCAGGGAAGGGACTGCTCGGATGAGTGCAAGGATGCTGGTCAGCTAGTAATAATAAGAATAATTTATTATTTATACCCCGCCAATCTGGCTGAGTTTCCCTGGGCGGCTAGCAGGGGCGCCGACTTATAAAAAATATTGGGGGGGCCCATACCGGGGTCCTGCCGCTGGTTCGCTCGGGTAGCCGGGAGAATGCAGTTCGAGGTGGCGGTGTTGGGGAGAGACCCTCGCTCAGGGCGCCACTAGACTTGGCGGCCGGCGGCCTATCTGGGGGGTTTTGGAGCGTATTTCGGCGGAGCGATTGGGGAGGAGGGGGCTTGTTGCCGGATTCTTCAGCTGAGCCGGAGATCCGCTGCTGGGGGTCCCTGGGCCGAGTTGTGAGCACGGCCTGCTGAAGGGAGATCCAGCCGATTGCGCGACAGGGATGGCCGGGGCTCTCCGGCTAGGGCGCGCGGCTGGCTGGCTGGCGAGGGAGCAGGTGGGGAGGAGGCGGGGGTCCTCACTCTCTTAGGAAACGCACCCGTGCGCCCGATTGCCACGAAGTCCGAAGGGTGCGTGTGTGGAATTAAAAAGCAAAAACGAGATACGGGCAGGGCAGGCAAAGAGTTTTCTGCAAGAGGATGGAGGGCAGGTTGAAGAGAAAATCACTCAGGATGAGACAGTCAAATCAGCCATGATAAAATGGGCTCAGGATATTGGGTATAACATCATGTTTGAGGACTGGGAAAGGTTATGGACCACCGGAATGAAATTCACGGCATGTAATGCCTTGAAGGAAAATATTATGAAAATGTTTTATAGGTGGTACATGACCCCAGTCAAGCTTGCAAAAATATATCACCTGTCTGATAATAAATGTTGGAAATGTAAGGAGGCTGAAGGGACATTCTTTCACCTCTGGTGGACTTGTCCAAAAGTGAAGGCCTTCTGGGAAATGATCTATAATGAATTAAAAAAGGTATTTAAGTATACCTTTCCCAAGAAACCAGAGGCCTTCCTCTTGGGCATTGTTGGCCAGAAAGTGTTAAAGAAGGATAGAACTTTCTTTATGTATGCAACTACAGCAGCAAGAATACTTATCGCAAAATATTGGAAGACACAAGATTTGCCCACACTGGAAGAGTGGCAGACGCAATTGATGGACTACATGGAACTGGCTGAAATGACTGGCAGAATCCGAGATTTGGGAGAAGAAACAACGGAAGACTGGAAAAAATTTAAGGACTATTTACAAAAACAATATAAGTTGTATGAATGTTAAAAATTTACACGATTCGGAAACTATAGCTTCAGCAATTAGATTTGGGAAACAGGAAATTATATTTTAAGTAAGAAAAGGTCAAAATCTAAGGTAATACTATGTTTAATTTAAGATATAAGTAACTGATGAAAAGTATGTTAAATTTAGAGGTATAGTATTTGAAAAGTACAAAATAAGGTACGAAACAAGGTAATAATTTGCTGATATCTTTATTATAAAGAATGCAGGGTAAGGGAGATGCGAGGAAGTCCAGTTAGTTATATAAAAAATGTGTTGAATGGTTGGTTTTCTTTTCTTCTTTTTCTTTTTTTCTTTTTCTTGTTCTTTTACTTTTTTCTTCAGTGTATGTTTCTAACTTTGTATTTGAAAACTTAATAAAATATTTATAAAAAAAAAAGAAGAGAAAATCCTTTCGCTTTTCTGGGGCGCAGGGAAGTCTCAGAGCCGGAGGTTGGGGAAGGGACCCCCTTTGCTCTGCCCTCTTCTCCCGTCTTAGATTCGCATGGGGGTCCCCGCCCGAGCTTGCCTGGCCACCGGGCCACACAAGGGCCGCGCTCTACGCGGCACACCTTGCTAGCCGCGCAGCTGTCCTCCGCGGCTGCGGAGCGGCCCTGCGCCGGTGCCCAGCCCCTCTGGGCGCCCGCTGCGCTGCCAATGACAAGCGGGCGACGTCGCGGGCGGGGAAGGCGTCGCTTTCTTTCCCGATCCTGCATCCTCCCAGTCTTCCAGCCCTTTTTTGGGTTGGAAGCTCGTCTCGTTCGCCCTTCTCCTTTCTTCACCCTGCGCGCAATTTTCCTCCCTCGTCTCCCTCCCCATTTCTCCTTCCTTCCTTCCTGACTGACTGGCTCTGGCTCTGACTCGGGCTCTGGC
Source organism: Podarcis bocagei (assembly GCF_964188305.1). Classification (NCBI taxonomy): domain Eukaryota; kingdom Metazoa; phylum Chordata; class Lepidosauria; order Squamata; family Lacertidae; genus Podarcis; species Podarcis bocagei. The sequence continues at coordinate 12,380,713 of NC_138132.1, forward strand.
TTTGGCTCGGGCTCGGGCTTGGCTCGGGCTCGGGCTTTGGCTCGGGCTCGGGCAGCCACAGCGTCGGCGGTGTTGGCGATCGGCGGCGCGGGGGGATGGCCCTCCCGGGGGAGCCGGCGCTGCTCAGTGGGGTTGCCAAGGAGACAGGCCGGCCGCCCCCTCCCCCGGCCCGGCGCCCCCCGCCGCACCGGTGCCCGTTATTGAGCTGGTGCGCGCCGGGCGCCCTATAAAAGCCGCGGACGCGCCCACCGCCGCCCGAGATTATTGGGGGGGCTGAGCCCCCCCAAACGAATTTTTGAGGGGGCTCGGGCCCCCTCAAGCCCCATGGAGTCGGCGCCTATGGCGGCTAGGGATGGAAGCATCGACCAATTTCAGCTCTCTCAGCTTCTCGTTCTTCCAGTCTTAAATTTGATTCTTTCCATTTCTGCAGCAATCTGCAATCCCCCTAAAATGTGCCACCTGAGGCAGCTGCCTCACTCTGCCTAATGGAAGGACCGGTGCTGCTTTTGTCTGCGGTCTGCTTGCTTGCTTTAGTGATTGTGTCATTCTTGCTGTTACAATATAACAGCATTTTCATTGTCATTGTACACACATACAATACTCTGGGATCTGCTTGGATGTTTCCGACCTTTTTTAAAATAATAACAAAAAATTAGTTCCCCAGATCTTACAGAAAAGAGTCTGAAGAAGCCACAGGCAGCCTTTATTAAGAATTCTCCTAATTTTCCCTTACTCATGCCTCAGCTGATGACAGCCAGTTCATTGCTTGTCCCTGAGCTTGCCTTGCTCAGTAGGCAGAGAATACAGAGTAGAGAGAATTCAAACAAGGGAGGTTGGGATGGAACGGAGTTATCCTGGAAAAGGGCACAAGTGGCTGGCTGACACTATAGAGCACACTGCACAGCGTTTTGTTGCAGTTTTCACTTGTGGGACTAGAGATTTCTCTGTAAGTTGATCTTCAAGCAATTAAGCAGTGGATCCAGACTTAGTTAGACATAGACAGACCCATCAGATCAATGGGACAATCTCATTGCCTGCAATGGATCTGCACATCATACAGAGAAAACACATTTCCCCCCTTAAGAATCCTGGGAGCTGTGGTTTATCCCTCACAGATCTACAATTCCCAGGATTCTTGGGGGGGGGGTTGCTTTACATATATGGGGCGTGCTCGGCCCAAATGTGAACCCAACCCTTACACTATGCTCAGATTCATCAGCAGTGCGTGTTTGGGCTACAACAAAGAGGCAAAGTTTCCAGATGCTTGGAATGTGTTTCCAGATGTGGAACAACAAAGAGGCAAAGTTTCCAGATGTGGCTTGGAACATAGAACCAAGCAAAGGGGAGGTGACCTTGGGCATAGTCCTGTTTGGTGCTGTGCCCTATAACTGACCAGGAACACTGACCACAGTGCTATCAAATCCATTAACTTGGGGTCCTTTCCAACTCTAAGTTTCTATGAACTATGTAAACAGTTGCAGGGAAAGTCCAGCTCTTGATTTCAAAAGAGGAAATTATTTTAAAAACAATGGGGTTCTGGTAAAAAAAGAAGGGAGGAAGTTGAAACAAGAGCATTTCCAGAAACAGCTTGAAAGCAAAGCAGACAGTGAGTTTCATAATGCTTTTCTGAACACCCTTTAGCAGTGCAGAAATAACGTGGCCAGGCTATCCATTTGTGCATCAAACTTGGATGTCTGCAAAAGGGGTGCCTATGTTTGAGAAGGTACACCTGCATATGCCCTCCACACAATTTAATATCCGTACTTTCTAGGGTCATGATACCACGGAGCACCTGAAACCTTTGTCGATGTGCAGGACTGTTCTAAAAAGGGATAAAACATGATAGCGCTGATTCATAGAGGGTCGACGTGGACCTTAAAAAAGGACATAGTTAGTGCCATCAATACAGGCCCTTAGTAGCCAGAACAGCAGTGAAATAGGCCATCTACTCTTAGGAAAGCTGAGCAGCTATTCTTCTGAGTTAAAAAAAGCCAGATTTTCTGAACATTTTCCTTTACTTTTTCTCCCAGGAGGTTCTTTGTCCTGATCCATCCCTCTCATGGGCTCTCCGCGGCCTCCGTTAGTGAACATGGAAGAGCCAATGTGCCTGATTGAGAACAACCCCAATGAACAGCTGCGGGTCAACCAGGAAGCCCTGAAGATCTTGCAGAGCATCCAGCAGCCAGTGGTGGTAGTAGCCATCGTGGGACTGTACCGCACTGGCAAGTCCTACCTCATGAACAAGCTGGCAGGAAAGAAGAAAGGTGAGTCTGCAGGAAGAATCTGCTCGGTGTTCCTGAGTAGAGACTGGGGTGCTGAATGGGAACATTCACACCACGCCAGAGTTCCCTGAGAAGAGGGATTGATTGGAGGGGAATAAGGAGGCCTCCTCTCAGCTCCCTTAGCAAACTACAGGTCCCAGTTTTCTTTGGGGAAAGCCATGACTGGCATCATAGCAGTTCAAGCATAGAGTGTGAATGTGGTCAATGAGAAGGGGGCAGTTATAGTATGAAGTCCCTTAATAATGGGTTGTACCAAACTAAGTGCTCAGAGTTATGGATGGATCGATGGATCTCTCTCTTTCAGTTCTCACAATTTCTCATCTCTCCAGTCTAAAATTCAGTTCCCTATATTTCTGCAGCAATTTGCAAATAAGTAAATAAAATAAAATCCCCATCAGCTTTTCTCCTAATAAAAGGTTTTCAAGGGTCTCGGAAGCCAAATGTTTCGGTTTTTGAACGCCAAAAACTCAGAAGTAAATGCTTCTGTTTTTGAACGTGCCTCAGAAGTTGAACTTCTGAGGCGGCTTCCTGTTTGAGTTTTCCATACGTTTTGAGGCTTCCATATTGAGTTTTTGGTTTTTGAACATTTCGAAACGTTTCCGGTCTTCCGGAATTGATTACGTTCAGAAACCGAGGAACCACTGTAAAGACCTTTTTGTATGCAATTTTGCCCAACATTTTTGGAAAGCTGTTATATTCACTAAAATATGCATTGCCATGCACAATTTACCCCAATGTATGGATTATTGTGCACATTGCTCTGCTGGACAGCTACGTTTCAAAATCTGGAGAAGTGTGGATTTCAGAGGATGGCTGGGTTTTCTAGTAAACACATTGTTTTGTAAAGCATGGATGTGGTTGGCTTGCCTTTGCAAGCGAACTTAACTGAACTTTCCCCCCATCCTCATTCAGAACAGACACAGTGAAATTCATGAGGTTAGTCATGCCCAGTAACTTCATTGGGTCCACTTTGAGTTGGGCTAACAGTGCATACGCATCATATCCCTGTCTCAAGTGCATGTGCAAAACTGTTCTAAAAAGGCTAAAAGAGCTGATTTGTAGAGGGTCAATGTGGACCTTAAAAAAGGAAATAGCAAGAGGCCAGAACAGTAGTACAACAGGCCATCTGCTCTTCAGCTACTTGCTGGCTATAGGTTTTTGGTCTGTGTTCCCTGCAAATGGAAATACTTCATTCACTCCTTCTGATCTTTTGAACCTGTTCCATCCTCCCTTCTGTGCTGGAGCAGTCATCTAACCCACTTTATGGGCAATTAAGTGGCTGACAAGAGCCCCAAGGTTCCTTTTACAACCAGGCTATTGCTGCAGTTTGTAGTTATGGTGCTTCTTTGCATGTGCAGGGGATATAACAACAAGAACAACTAATTTATTACTTATACCCCACTTATCTGGCCAGGCCTCCCCAGCCACTCTGGGCAGCTCCCAAAAGAATATTATAAACACGATAAAACATCAAACATTAAAAACTTCCCTAAACAGGGCTGCCTTCTGAGGTCTTCTAAAAGTCAGTTGTTTATTTCCTTGACATCTGATGGGAGGGCGTTCCACAGGGCGGGTGCCACTACCGAGAAGGCCCTCTGCCTGGTTCCCTGTAACCTTACTTCCTGCAGGGAGGGAACCGCCAGAAGGCCCTCAAAGCTGGACTTCAGTGTCTGGGCTGAACAATTGGGGTAGAGACACTCCTTCAGGTATACTGGGCTATTCCTTTCATGCTGGCTTGGAAAAGAACATAAGTATTTGGCCAAGCCGCTAGAAGATAAGATGTTCACCCACCTGGTGCCATGCAGATGTTTTTGACTACAACTCTGGATTAGGCTGATGGAAGTTGTGGTCCAAAGCATCTTCACCGGGTTGGTGACGGATGCTCCATAGATACCTACTTGTTTGCAAAGGGTGGAAGCCCTCCATTTTAAGAACTGGAGTGAGTACTATTGAGAGTTGCAGAACAACACCTCCACCCACAACAAACACACAGGTGATCCCCTGATATCTGATCTCCTTCTCCTTTGTACCCTACAGGCTTCTCTCTGGGTGCCACCATACAAGCAGAGACCATGGGCATCTGGATGTGGTGCCTTCCTCACCCCGAAAATCCTGGCCACACCTTGGTGCTTTTGGACACGGAAGGACTGGGTGATGTGGAGAAGGTAGGCTGGAGGACAGGGCTGGCGCCAGTGTGATGCAGTGGTTAGGGTGTTGGGCTGAGACTTGGGAGGCCAGGGTTCGAATCCCCACTCAGCCACAAAGCTTGCTGGGTGGCCTTGGACCAGTCACTGCCTTTCAGCCTAATCTACCTCACAGGGTTGTTGTGGGGAGAAATGTGTCACACTTAATGAGATCCCCGTGACATCCTAGGTCTCAGGTTTTGGCCTTGAAATCTTGGGCTCCTGAGCTGGCAGTCCTAAGAACACTCCCAAAGCTTTTGGACGTGGAGTGGCTGGGTGATGTGCAAACATCTGGTAGTAGGGAGTTGATGCCTTGAAGAGTTTTCATTTTTAAAATGATAATAATTTTTAAATTCATTTTTAGCTTTAACAATTAGCATCACAAATAAATCATAATCATATACATATAGGATTCTCTGAATTCCTGGACTTCCCTCCACCTCTCCACGGTTTCCATAGTTATTCTTTTCCAACTGTATCAAATAATGTTCTCCGTATTTTCTTTAACCTCAATTCTCACCATAGTTCTCATTACACTGCAAGTGGTTTTTTTTTTTATCCCTGCCAATGCTTTTAATTGTTTACAGTGATATTTTAAGTAACTTATAAATTTCCCCCATTCTTTATCAAATTTATTATCCTCTTGAACTCTGACCTTCCCGGTCATTTTTGCCATCATTTTTGTCAGCCATTCTTCTCTTGTAGGTACTTTGTCTTCCTTCCATCTTTGGGATAATAACATCCACGCAGCTGTCGTAGCGTACATAAACAGTCTTTTCTGCTCCTTTGGTATATCTGGACCTAAGATTCCTATAATAATATAATAATAATAATTTATTATTTATACCCCGCCCATCTGGCTGGGCCTCCCCAGCCACTCTGGGCGGCTTCCATAAAACCAAAAATACAGTAAAATATCACACGTTAAAAACTTCCCTGAACAGGGCTGCCTTAAGATGTCTTCTGAATGTCAGGTAGTTGTTTATCGCTTTGACATCTGCTGGAAGGGCGTTCCACAGGGCGGGCGCCACTACCGAGAAGGCCCTGTGCCTGGTTCCCTGTAGCTTTGCTTCTCGCAATGAGGGAACTGCCAGAAGGCCCTCGGCGCTGGACCTCAGTGTCCGGGCAGAACGATGGGGGTGGAGACGCTCCTTCAGGTATATTTATTCCTAATAAAAAAGCTTCTGTTTTTCCCCACAAAAGTTATTTTAAACATTTTTTTCAACTCATTATAAGTCATTTGCCTAGGATGGTTTTCTATGCAGTCCTTACATACAACAGGAAAACTAGACTAAGAGCAGCCCCAGAGCTCCTGAAAGTCACCACAGTCTGAGGCAGTGGGAACAGAAAATACCCACCAAAGCAGTATCTCTAACTCTAGCGAATGCAACAACTCTAGGTTGCTGATATCAGGAAGGCACCATCATTGTACTCTTTCCTGCAAGAAATTTAAACTTTTTTTAAGGTAAACCTAGCATAGATGTTGATATGCTTCTAATCTCTCTTACTGTAGATTTCTTAAAATTAAAAAATCGCATTGCCGGGGGTTGGACTATATGACTCCTGGGGTACCCTCCAACTCTACAACTCTACAATTCTGTGATTCTATGTTTTCCATTGTTTTTAGCCTTTTAAATTGATGTCGTTTACAAATTTATTGCAAACCTCTTACAGGGTTTGCCGCAATCGAGCGGGTCTATAAATAGCGTCAGATGCAAATAAATAAAACAGGTGCAAGCCCAGTGTACAAGGGTTTTCTGCTAATTACTCCTATCGCTCCCTACAGAGCAATATTGAGAACGACGCGTGGATCTTTGCCTTGTCCATTCTGCTTAGCAGCACCTTGGTCTACAACAGCATGGGTATCATCGACCAGTTTGCCTTGGAAAAACTGCAGTATCCTTCCATGAAAACTCCATTCCACCTCCAGTTCCCTGATTTGCAGCCAGAGTAGATGGGGCAGGGACTTTGGTTTGTGTGGTATCTCCATGAACATTATGGGATCTCCCCCATGCACTTCTTTGCAGGATACTAGATGGCCCTCGCAAGCCTGCAGTGCCACCGTTCTCTCTGGACTCTTGTGTTTGTTAGGAAAACATTCTTTAAGAAACAGATAAAAAGTTCCTGGAAGCTTTAAAGAGGGTTCCAGAATTTTCTTTAGTGTGTAGGAGTGGTGCTCTAGGCTTGATTGGTGTCAGCTGGAGGTGCAAATAAATAATAATAATAATAATAATAATAATAATAATAATAATAAATTTTATTTATACCCCGCACTCCCCAATAAAGGGAGGAAGCTGCAGGCTGCAACTTCCGCACGAGGAAAGCACACACACACACACACACTGTCAGCACGCACGCTGACCACAAGGTTGGAAGTAGGACTATGCGCTGCTGATACTATGAGTTTTTGCTGTGTCAGGATTGTTAATTACTGGACTGAGATTATACCGTGCTGGAGAGATAAGGAAGGAATGTAAATAGCTTGTATATAATAGTAACAGAAATGCTTGTGCAATCAGTCAAGCAACAAAGAAGCTCTTGACTGTGAATTTGAGTATGACTCCTGTTCTTGTCCTCTGCCTCCGGGGAAAACTCTGCTACAAACAGCAAGAAGTGGTTTTACCGAGGTGCCACCACACAAGCAGAAAAGCGCAGCAGAAGTGTGTGGGCGGTAGCCTCTAATAGTGTTATCTAAGTTATTTAACTGAGAGATTATTGCCCCAGGAGGGGACAAGAGTCATCTCCATACATTCCTTAGTGTAATCCCAGGTATGTGACAGAGCTGACTAAGCGAATCAAGGTAAAAGCTACAGCCACAAAGACCTCTGAGGATGGAGAGGAGGAAAACAGTGACGACTTTCTCAGGTTCTTCCCAGCCTTTGTTTGGGCTGTGCGTGATTTCACGCTGCAGCTGAAGCTGAACGGATGCCCCATCTCTTCCGACGAATATCTGGAGAACGCCTTGAGGAGGAAGAAAGGTATGGGAAAGAGGGCTGATGGGATCCCACCCAGGCCTTGCGTCAGCAATCTGAGGCTGTGACAGGGACTGACTCTATCGGGGCAGGGAACCGTTATCCTTCAAGGGGCTGCATTCCCTTCTGAGCAACCTTACGGGGGCCACAGGGCAGAGGAAGGTGGAGCAACAGCTGTAGAACTGACCTTAGTACAGCAGGTCAGCATATTCCTCACCCAGGCAAGCAGAAAGCCTTATCAGAGTTCAGGGACACAGTTCAGCCAGGCAAAAACTCTCAAGGAGGCTGCAAGGCAAAGCCATTGAGGTCTGTAGCCTGAAGAGAAGGGGTGTGGACTGGCGAGAGTCCTGCAGGGCTGTTTTTGGCCCACAGGTCTGGGATTCCCCATCCCTGAACTACATTCTTGTTAGCTTTTTATAACATCCGCGTCAGTGGGAAGTCCAAATTCTATAGACAATGGTGAAAAATGGGAGAGAATCGTTCTGTGAAATGGGGCCTTTGAACATAAGAATCCCAAAAAAGCCCTGCTGGCAGTCAAGAACTGTGTACGGTCCCCAATTCTGTCATTTTACTCCACAATTTTCTGGGTTAATGGGGTTGAAAACAGATGTTTGTTTCTGGAAGCAATTAACGTGGAAATGAGTGCTAAACCTCTTGTATATTCTGCTAGATTTCTGGAGGTAATCATAATCATAATAATTAGTATTAGTATTATTTCCCCAGCCACTCTGGGCAGCTCCAAACAGAATATTAAAAACACAATAAAACATCAAACATTAAAAACTTCCCTAAGGGCTGCCTTCAGGTGTCTTCTAAAAGTCAGACAGTTGTTTATTTCCTTGACATCTCGTGGGAGGGTGTTCCACAGGGCGGGTGCCACTACCGAGAAGGCCCTCTGCCTGGTTCTCTGTAAGCTCACATCTCGCAGTGAGGGAACCACCAGAAGACACTCGGTGCAGGACCTCAGCGTCTGGGCAGAACGATGGGGGTGGAGACACTCCTTCAGGTGTACTTGGCCAAGGCCATTTAGGGCTTTAAAGGTCAGCGAAAACACTGAATCGTGCTCGGAAACATACTGGGAGCCAATGTAGGTCTTTCAGGACCAGTGTTATATGGTCTCAGCAACCACTCCCAGTCAACAGTCTGGCTGTCGCATTCTGGATTAGTTGTAGTTTCCGGGTCACCTTCAAAGGTAGCCCCACATAGAGCACATTGAGGTGGCTTTTACATTGTATGAAAGCTCAAATATAATGCGGATACATGAGGGAAACAGAATGAACTGCTGATGTGGTCTTTCAGGACTACGTCACTTAGGATTGTATATGGGGGACTGTTTAGTTGAAAGCACATCCTTGACAGAATCTGCTGGCAAAACGAACAGGAAAACAGGATGAGCTAGAATTTTCCTCCCTGGTTTGTCACCTTTCTGCAGGTGGGAGGATTTTGGCATAGGGGTGTTTTCACTGAATCCATTACAAATGCGCATTCCAAAACGCTGTTGACGTGAAGGATTGCACCGCTTGGCCAGCCGAATTTGATCTGAGGCAGGCATGACGCCTGGAGCAAAGATGGAATGCAGCAGCCCAGAAAGAGTGATGGCTTTGAACTTTCTTGCATTCTCCCTCTCCAGGACAACCCGAGAAGCTAGATCTTGCCAAGAAATGCATCCGCCAATACTTCCCCAGCCGCAAGTGCTTTGTCTTTGACCGCCCGGCCGGAAGCCGAGACTTATCAGAACTGGACGACCTGTCTGAAAAGATGCTAAGCCCCAACTTTGTGGTGCAAGTGCACCGCTTCCGCCAGCACATATATGAAAGTGCTCAGCCCAAAATGATCGAAGGAGGACACCTGGTGACCGGGATATGTGAGTAGAAGGGAAGGGACCAGAAAAAATGGATGTGTTAGCAAAGTCACTTAAGTAACACAGACGGAGTCCAGAGGGAGAAAAGGAATCATTGTAACATTTCACAGGAGAGAGGGGAAAGTCCCATTTCACAAGTAGAAATCCCTGACAGATACCCACAACTTAATATAATTGATATAGGAATACAGCATGTCTCACCATAGAAACGCAAGTAGCTAGCTAAAATAAATAAACTGGCTTTCTTCCCTCCCTTTGCAGTGCTGGGGCACCTGGCGGTGACCTACGTGGATACAATCTCCAGTGGCTCCATACCCTGCATAGAGAACGCGGTGGTAGCCTTGGCACAGATTGAGAACACAGCTGCTGTGCATGATGCCATTACATACTATGAAGCAGAGATAGAGAAACACTTGAAGCTGCCCACCGAGACTATTGAGGAGCTGCTGGAAGTGCACGCCCAATATGAGAAGGAGGCCATAAAAGTGTTCTTGGCTCGGGCCTTCAAGGATGACGATCACGACTATCAGAAAGAACTTGGGGTATGAGGATTAACTCACCAGTGGGCATGAGATAAGGGGCTCTCCATATCTGATATGGGGAAAGCTAGAAGGATTTTGTGTTGGATGGAAAGTTGGCTACTCAGAAATGGGAAGTTCCTTTCTATGGGGCAATGTATTCATTCCTGTCCTAGTTCAGAGACTGAGTAGCCAAGATGTCAAGGGATGAGATCCGGCTCCTTAGCAAGGTTGTGTTGTTGGCCATTGATTGGATGCCATTGGAGCTAGTTGAGTTGAGCTAAGAGGCCCCCAGGAACATGGAACAACTGGCAACCACTTGGTTTTGTTGGGAGAAAAAGTGACCCTGTTCCCAAGGGAGGTGTTTAGAATGAGGAACTCACTGTGGGAGGACCAGTTTGAGGAAAAGACAGAGGGTAATAGGTAAGGCAAAGTAGACTTGCAGCAGGTCCTGTTATTTGAGGCCTTATCCACACACCATTTGCCCTGCTCTTTCTGAGCCTCCCCACTTAAGCAAGTGGCCGTTCCTATATGGGGAAAACTGAAGAGGATTTGTTGTTGGAAGGAAAGTTTGAGACTCAAAACTGTTTCTTTCCTTTTCCATAGAGGGTAGCAGGTTGATGCTTGCCCTGATTCAGGGAATGACTGGCCAGGATGTCGAGGAATGAGACCTGGATTCTTGGCATGTGTCATGAATACACCAGCTCCCAGGGAAGAAGTGCAGACAGAGGGAGAGGGGAGACAGGAAGAGAGAGGTCTGGAAAACAAAGCTGAGGGAAGATCAAGTTACAGGGACACAGACAGGAGCAGAGAGGAGAGCAGGAGAATTCACAAAAGTTCCGAGTCCTGATATGAGGAAGGGGATAGAGTTGACCCCATTAGCCCTCATTCTCTCCTAATCATAGGACTCCAGAATCGCCTTCCTCACAAGAAGAGGGTAGGCTGCCTTTGGTTTCGAAGGAAGAAAAACCCGTAGTGGGAACATCACCAATGATGGACGGCAGGCAGATGTTGCCGCTCTGTGAACCTCGCCCATGGTTTCCAAGACTCCCTGACAGCATGGTTGTGTTGGCCATAGATTGGGTTTGGTTGGAGCCTGTTGAGTTGAGTTGCCCCCAGGAAGGCAGGGCATCCAGCAGCTGCTTGGTTGTGCAGGGACAAGAAGTTCAAGAAGTTGATCCTGTTCCCAGAGAGGTGTTTTGAGTAAGCAACTAATTGTGGGAGTACCATTTTTTGGAGTGGAACAGAGGTTTGTGGACCAGCTGTTCTCTTCTTCAGGCAAAGTGGAATAGCAGCAGTCCTGTTATCCAAGTCCGCTAGTCCTTCTATTCATTTCTTCTCCCTCTTAGTTGGCAAATGGGAAGCCAACCAATGACAACGAGATTTGGTTCTGGAGTTTCCAGTTGTTGATCTGTAGCTAAAGCCACTTCTTCTCACATCAAGGGCACCTTGGTCACCCCCTTGGGTCTCCAAATGTGCTTTTTGCACTCGCCCACCTGGTTTTATACACAAATGGATGAGAAGGTTGAATTAGGGGCCCTCCAGCCTCTTGCTCTGAATAGGTTAATCTTACATTGCATGTTTGGGTTACATCCTGCTTGCATTTGTTGATGTTGCTGGGAGGGGTGGCTCAATGAAATTTTGTGCTTTCCTGCAGACTTTCCCTTTGACACAATGAAGCTTTTGACTCTGGTGATCCCATTGTTTTCCTTTTCCTTTGGCCTTCTGCCTGGGAAAAGAGTGAACCGTGCCAACAGATTTGTCCTTGTTTTTAGGATGTTTAGCGTTTCCAGACTCTCTGGAATGGGGAATATAGGACCATCCTCTACTGCTGAACGTCTGTTCCTATCTGACGCTATCTGCTTCTTGCCCAACCCCAGGAGCGGCTGCAATCCAAACTTTCCGAGTTGTGTTCTCGCAATGAGCAGGCATCGTTGGATCGTTGCCAGGCGGTGCTCCTGGAGCTATTCCAGGACCTGGAAGAGAATTTCGGCAAGGGGACCTACTCTGTGGCTGGTGGTTACCTGAAGTTCCTGGATCACCAGAAGGAAAAATTGGAACAGTATCACCTGCTGCCTGGGAAAGGAATCATGGTGAGTCAGACTCAATGGGAGAGCAATGGTGGGGGGAGGATGGCAAGGGCCAGAAGGATACCCCTGAGAAAAATAACTCCCCCTTTAGCAACCTCAGAATGTTATTATTAGTTATATAATGCCAGATATGTACACAGGGATGTATCCAACAAAGTGATAATGTAAGACCCCATTCATGCAAGGATTATTGCTGGCAGAATGGGGCTCAGTCACCCCCTTTTCCTTCCCCTGCATCCCCCCCAAATCTAGGGGTCCCTCTGACCCTTTGGAGTAAATTTGGGGAGAGTGTGGGGTGTTTGTGTGTGGGCGGAGTTGAATAGAAACAAACAAACAAACAAACAAACAAACGACTTCACTCTCTCTCAGGCTTCCAAGGCCCTGGAAGAATTCCTGAAATCCAAAGAGGCAGCAGCACAGTCCATTCTGCAGGCTGACCGGACCCTCACAGAAAAAGAGAAGGAGCTTGAAGGTGAATCTGTTCAGGGACAGCTTGTTACGACTCGCAGACACTTAGGCTGCTTCCACACTGGCCATTTAATGTGGAATCACCACTTTTTGCTTACACCCTTTTTATGAGATCTCTGCAGGTGGCCATGAAGAAAACATCCGCCTCTCATGCCTTTGTGGTTTATCTTCAGTTCTTTTCTGTCCCCCCCCCCCAGGAAAAAGAAAAGAAAATCTACATTTTTAAAGCTCAAAAGAAGAGCTGTGTCATTTCCCATCCCCATGTAATGAACGTGGGGTGCCCCTGCAGGGCAGATTCATAACACCTCCTCTGGAGTCCTCCCAGTAGATGGTGACAGGAGGTAGACTAGAATAAATCCGCAGCTTCTTTCGGAAATAAAAATAAAAAAAACCCAGCATGAACTCACTGCTTGTCTCTTTCTGTGCAGTGGAGCGAGTCCGGGCCGAGGCTTCTGCACGAGAAGCTAAGCTGCATGAACAAATGAAAGAGGAGGCCGTCAAGATGGCCCAGGAGAAAGAGCGGAGTTATAAGGAGCATGAAGCACAGTTAATGGCCAAGATGGAAGAAGACAGGAAGAAGATGCAGGCTGAGCACGAGATGGTGATGAACAGGAAGCTTGAGGTAATAGAACAGCGCCCTCTATGGGCAGCCTTGGTCATCTACACCAGAGGTGGGGAGACTTGGGGCTTGGGGGACAGGTCATAGCTGTCAACCGTCCCTTATTTGGCGGGAAACTCACTTATCCCAGCGCCGTTTCCTGCTGCTGTCCCGGATTGATAATATCCCGTAAATTTCCCGGGTTTCAAAGGAAGCAGCTCCTCTCCCTCCCTCTCTGCCGGCCAGGGAGGAGGGAGGCTCCAACTGCGTTGCTTGGCTGCGTTGCTCACCCAATAAGGAGTCTAAGAACGACTTGGGGGTGGAGCTTGCATGCCTTGTGCCAATCAAATCGACCGCGTTGCCTGGGGACTCACCTTTGCTCAGCGCTTCCCAGCAGAGAGGTGATGGTTGTTTTCCTTGCTGCATCCCCTTTGCTGGGTTGCTGTGCTGTGGGAACCACTGCTTGAGGCTTCATTTGGCTGCTGGCTGGGCTTTCTGCCTTTGGCTCGGAGGGGCTCAGAAGTTGAATATACCTGTGCTCGGAATCAGATGGATACGTCATCGATGGCCCACTCACCCTTGCCGGGGAAAAGGTCTGTCTGGAGTGGGGGCAAATGGGGGGGGGGGAAATCCCTTATTTTGGCTGCTGATCCCTTATTTTCGAGGCTGCTGGTCCCTTATTTTCAAATCTGTAAGTTGACAGCTATGGGACAGGTATGGCCCCCCAAGGCCTCAGGCTCCTTGGAATCGCCTTAGGCCTCTTCGTAGCTACATTTCTTTTTTTCATTTCACTTTTAATTTGTATACCGCCTTTCTATATTACTATGCACAAGGCGGTTTACAGCAACAAAACATACAATAAAGAACACGGGCCTTGGAATAATCTGATCCAATACAGAAAGTCATAATACAACGTATCTTTAAAATGGAACGGCTTATATCAAATGAAGCAATATTTAGTAATCTAGTAGAATGTAATAGTACACAATGAAATTAACTCTCAATACATGAGCAAATAATAATTAACAATTGCAATGAATAATTAAATTCCTTCCACGTTATTAAATTAAATTCCATTCCTTTTATTTTGTTTCGACTATGGCAGACCAACACTGCTACCTACCTGTAAATAAATAATTACTAAACCATTGACCAATAAAAATAACTGCAGGTCACAATGCATAAAATGCCACATTACATACCAAACCATGTAAAAGGATCACATTGAGAAACAAAGGACACACCACTGATAACATTATTATTATTAAAATCCCTAAATTCCTCTCCTCCCTTTACCTGTTACGGACCCTGCATTGCATTCCCCCTTGAGGGTTTTTGCCTGACTAGAATATGCCCTTGAACTCTGATGATGCCACTTGCATAAGATTTCCATATGTTAATTTACACGGAAAGCACCACGTTTAGGAATAACAACTGCAGTAGAAATACAATACATTGTACTCCAGTGAGGAAGGCAGTGACCAGGGGATCTGCGTGGTTGCCCAGTCTGCTGCCTAGGCAAGGCTGGGCGATGTATCAATACATCGTCCCATGTAGGTTTGTAGACCACACCATGAGAACCTTTTCAAAACGAATGAGCTGGCAATTTATTGCTGAAGCACAGCTTCCAAAACTCCAGGGGGCGGTATAATTGTAAGTCATCTGACAACTGGCTGGCTGCCGTCCCTTTCGGCTCCCTTTCCCCTCCGATAGCAGAATAGTCCCGCTCCCAGCCTCAGTGCCTCCCTGCAGCCACGATATCTCTACTCGATGTAAGAATCGTGGCTGGGCTGCTTCTTCCTTCTCCTCCTCTCTGTCCAGGGAAGAATGGAAGGAGTTTGCCCTTCAAAGGCAAGGGCTCACGTTCCTCCAAGAGGAGGGATCCGCATTGCACAGGGTACATAGCAAATAATAAATAAATATTTATACCCTGCCCATCTGGCTGAGTTTCCTCAGCCAGTCTGGGTGGCTCCAAACAGATTATTATTATTATTATTATTATTATTATTATTATTATTATTAGTGATAAAACATCAAACATTAAAAACTTCCCTAAACAGGGCTGCCTTCTGAGGTCTTCTAAAAGTCAGATAGTTTTTATTTCCTTGACATCTGATGGGAGGGCGTTCCACAAGGCGGGTGCCACTACCGAGAAGGCCCTCTGCCTAGTTCCCTGTAATCTCACTTCTCACTGTGAGGGAACCACCAGAAGGACCTCAGAGCTGGACCTCAGTGTTTGGGCTGAACGATGGGGGTGGAGACGCTCCTTCAGGTATACCTGCTAATCTCCATGACCGCTCTTTCACCTAATCTTCGCCCTTCCATTATATAGCTCCATGTTTCAGACATTGTGATGTATACAGTATCCTATTGTTTAGCTGGGGATACCTTGCGATGTCAAAAACCAGATATCGCCCAGCCGTACAGTCCAGGTGTTGCTGATGAGCCTCTGCTCCCTTCTTAGGGTTCTTTATCTTCCCAATGGATTTGCACTGGGCAGCCTTTAAACAGAGGATTATCCTCTATATAGCATAACACACACGGGCACTCTAGACAGCCCTGTGCCCTTTTATTCATCCCTCCCATTCCAGCTGCTTTGTGAGGAACTGGGGCTGACTTCTATCTTCATCCTTGCCACTCCCTAGGAGCAGAGGCGCCTTCAGAAGGAAGGGTTTGAGCAGGAAGTCGCAAAGCTTCAACTTCAGATCCAGGCACTGCAGAAGACGGTGGAGATGCAGAGAAATAGTGGTGGCCCCCGGCGTCTTCGTTGTGTAATTCAATGAAAACAGCATCCCTGGAAGTGTCGATGGGTTGAATAAAGTGTCTAGATTGGCCTCAGGACTGTGGATGGGAGTGCAGCTAGGAAACCAGGGGATGAACGGAGATCTACCTTATGTTACCATTTAGCTGGTGTTTGCAGTCTGTTTGCGCACAAAGGAACCCCAACTCTGCCTTTTTAAGTCTACTTCTAAGGGGTCATCTACACTTCCACTTGATCTGTTCCATTTGCCCCGCTCCTTTCCCAAGGAAAACCTGCTCTTTAGTTCTCAATCGAAGCAAACAACAAACCCAAATTGCTGTTTGCACTGATTGAGCACTAAAGAGCAGTTTCCCCCCACCCCCAGGACAAGGGGAAGTGTGGATAAGCCCTAACAAAAGAGAAACATGAAACAGACTGTGACATGAAGACTTGGCCTTGGGCCAGTAACTGTCTCTCCGCCTAACCCATGAGCGTAGCCAGGATTGTTGCTGATTGGTCAGCTAGTTAAGCTGATTGGTCAGCTAGTTAAGTATTTCTATTGTTTTATTAGTTTTGGGGTGGGGGGCAGCTGCCCCCTGCCCCCCCTTGGCTATGCCCATGGCTTTTGAAGGAAAAGTGGGAAATTAATGCAATATATATTATCATCTATTTTTTAAAAAATAAATGCATATTCTTGGTTTTTCAGTGAAGTTGTACAGTTGAAAAAAGGAAGAAATCAATAAAGTACAATTGAACAAACAGAGATATCACATCGTTTTTCCTGTGGAGTAAGATATGGGGAGAGAGGGTATAAAGCCAGTATAGATAATACAGAACAAGAAAAACAGCAGCCATTCATGTCAATTCACAGAGCCACCCCCCCAAAGCCAACGTATGGAGCAGAGGGCTTTAAATGTTTGCAGGTGGAATTAATAAGAGTCAGAAATGGAAACCACACGTCTGCAAATGCATCTCTTTTAGCTCACTTGCCCTTTGGTTGGCCTCAAATTATGCGAAAGCCTCTACATCAAAGCCAGATGCCAGATATTATGACTGTACCATATTATGAGTGTACCAATTTTCAGTGGAGAAGTCCAAGGGTGTTTTCCTCCCTCCTGCTACTGCCCCCCAAAAGACAGCTAATGAGATCCCCGTGAAATGGTTTAGGACCAACAAAAGAGGAAAGTAGAGTTAGTGAGGGAGACTTTGGAACTGTTTGGGGCTGGGTATTTTCAGAGACATGGTTAAATACAAGGCCCAGACCTGAGCCACGTGGAGTCAATGCTACCACATAAGAAAGTTGGAGCCCCAAATGGACCATCCGCTCCAGCAATTAGGAGAGAAAGTGGGGCCCATATAGCTCATGCATATCATCATCTTGATACAATTTGAATGCAACTCTGCCTGCTGTGGCAGGTTTGGAGTTAAATGTGGGGAAGCTGAGCTGCAAATGCGTGCTCAACTGCGAAGCTCCCTTGAATGGGGTTTCAGAGATGGTGGTGTAACAGGGAGTCCATGGAGCAACCCACAATCGCCTAACCTTGACTCCCATAGGTTCAGGGTGGGGTCACAAGCAAGCGATTTCAGCCAGGAGATAGAAGCAAAACAGCAGCCGGTTAGTCTGATCTTCATTGTTGCAACAAGACTTCCTGCTACCATGAAAACGAAGCAGCCAGGTCAATGGTTACATCCATATTTTAAAGTTTCCCAAAGTTTCCCATAATACAACTCAGGATGCATCATCAAGACATCATAGATATGTCACAGAAAAGGTGTGGCCTCAGGTAGAACCTGAGATCCAGACATGCCCCTGTCAATCAAATATAGCCTTTCACACTTACCCCATCACAGTACAGAGAAAGGTATTTTCATTATTTTCACTGCCATGATCCTACACTTTGTTGAAGGGAAACTCCCCTCTGGAGTACAGTGGTGCCCCGCAAGATGAATGCCTCACAAGACGGAAAACTCGCTAGACAAAAGAGTTTTCCGTTTTGGAGGTGCTTCGCAAAACGAATCTCCTATGGGCTTGCTTCGCAAGATGAAAATGTCTTGTGAGTTCCTGCGGGTTTTTTCCCTTCCCCCCCTTTTTCTAAGCCGCTAAGCCGCTTATCAGCTGATCCGATAAGCCGCTAAAAGCCGCTAATAGCGCTAATAGCGCTAATCCGCTAATCCGTCAATGGGCTTGCTTCGCAAGACGAAAAAACCGCTAGACGAAGAGAATCACAGAACGGATTCTTTTCGTCTTGTGAGGCACCACTGTAGAAATAATATATCGAACAGATGGAAAGCTCTTTTATCTCAGTAGGCTGAAAGCTGAGTAAGGTCACCGTAACTTTTGTCATAGAGCTTCAGTATGCTGATGACAATGTAGTGTGGGCACACTCAGAGGATGACCTCCAAACCATCCTAAATATCTTCGCAGAAGCTTATGAAAAGCTTGCCCTGTCGCCCAGCATCCAAAAAACCCCAAAGTGCTGCACCAACAAGCACAAAACAACCTTTTTGCAGCACCACAAATGCAACTCAATGGTGTAACGTTGGAAAATGTATATCAGTTCTCCTACCTGGGCAGTTATCCTTCCACAAGGGCCAACATTGATGCCGAAATCCAGTATCGCAGCTTTCTCCCGATTGAAGTGCAGAGTGTTTGAAGACGGGGACATTCGCAGGGAAATCAAAATGCTTGTTTACAAAGCTATTGTACTACCAACCTTATTTTATGCTTGTGAAACGTGGAACTGAGAAGATTGATAAAATGAGTGATTTCTATAAAGTTTTCCCATTGAGCCAGTACATAGATACGTTTAACAGTGAATTGCTACATTTGGTATTGATACTTTCCCTGTTTTCCTTTGTTGGAGACCTGGGTTTCAGCGGGGAGTCGTCGGCTCCTGAATTGAGCTTCCCTTGTAAATGCAATGCCTTTGCAGATATGTATGTTGCTGTTATTTTCTCTTGACACTAAAGGATTTGGTTTGACGGGTGAAAAGGCGGCGAAATACCTCTGATATGTGTACGAGTGAATGGTAATGTGCAGCAGAGACTCTTTGTCTTTGCCTCATGTTGTGGAGAGGCAAGACTCGCGGCGGTGGTGGGGAGGTCTCTCACCCCCCCTTCCAATTTCCCGGTAGCAGTGGGTACAGACGTTTCACTGCGCACACGTGTAGGCAGCAGGCGTCCCCGCCCCTCCTACAGTCCCTAGAGTCCATGTCACTTATTCCCATCTCCCCTTTCCTCCGAGGAGAAAGAGGCGGCAGACCCGGGTCTTCCTCGCTCCGTTTCATCCTCACAACCCTGTAAGATCCAGAGTCTTTCCCTACCATGGGGGAAAGCGAAGGGTGGGCGAGAGAGATACAGAGGCCACACACACACAAAAAAACACCGTCTAGGATAATGACTCGGGAAAGCTGATCTGGCCTTTACCACGACCGTGGCAGTGGCGAGGGGAGGACCAGGCAGGCTCCAGAGATGGGACTTTCCCCCGGGAAGGGCAAGGCGAGATCGCGTCCCGTAAAAAAACGCCCCTCCCCGCAGCAAGCAAAACCGAAAGTACAGCTGCGCGTCGGCGAAGCTTGAGCCGCAGGGTCTCTAGGCAGCGGCTCCTCCGCTGGATGGTCTCCTCGTCTTCCTGGGGGGAAATCCTGCGGCTCCCTTGCACTGCTTTCCGCACCAGGACGCGCCTGCCGTGCGCGCCGGATCAGCGTCCCACGACCAGGTTCGCGTGCCGGGTTCCGCCACTTTCTTTCCTCCCTAAACTTCCAAGAAAGGATTGTGTAACGCGTCGGAGGAAGAGGAGGGGTGAGTTTGCGCGGAGGAGTGAAGGGGGGCTGGGGAGGGAGTCTTTTTGCTTTGTCTTAAAAAAAACACACTTTTTAAACAAATAAAACAACACACTGCAACAAACAATTACGATAAACCACAATCTTTTCTATAATGCATTTGTATCCGGAGGGTGGTGGGGGTGAAAGTCTTTGGAAAACCAAACATTGATAAATGTTTGATAAAGATTCAGCCAGTCTCTTCCAAACAAAGCCAGGCACAGAGCTGTTATTGTAGCGAAATGTTTTGGGAGGCAGCCAAGGTTTTATTTTTAGTTCTGTTCCTCTGCTGCTCTGCAGGTCCTCTGCTGGGAGCTGTAACTCTGTGAGGAGGAAAGGAGTCTCCTAACAGAAGCCAGCCCCGTCCCCCTAACAGGCTACAGCTGTTTGGGAAGTCATGGCTGTTCAAAAGGGCTTTCAGTGGTGTAGTCGAGCCCTTAATTGGCCCCAAAGCAGCATGATATACCATTTGCACTTGGGGAAACTGGGTTCCACCAAATGAAGGAAGTCGGGTTTTCTGAGCCCTGAAAGAATAAAAGGTAGCTGATCAGGGAAAACAAGAGAGGGAGGTGTGTTGCTCTATGAAGTACAGATGCCCTTTGAACAGTGAGTAAAATATGGCTGTTTCACAGTGAATGTCCAGTGTGGAAGTGGAATGTATTAACCTTGAAAATGCCCAAACCTCTAACCAGCTACCTGGACCATCACACCAGCCATCTTTGGCAGCAGCATCTTGAAGTATTCTCCTTCCTGTTCTTGACATTCAGTTCCCCGTGCTAGGGTTTTGGGAGCGGAAATCCCTGATCAGAGTAGGAATCAACAAGCTCTCCACAACAAGAAAGAGTGCCAAAGTTCTACTGCAGTCTCTTAACTTGTTACAAAAAAAGTTGCAAATACAAATCAACACATTGCTCTTAAACAACTAGCAATGCAGTCTATTTTTTTATTTTTTTTAGGTTCTCACTTGTTAATAAAGTGGTACCTCGAGTTAAGTACTTAATTCATTCCGGAGGTCCGTTCTTAACCTGAAACTATTCTTAACCTGAAGCACCACTTTAGCTAATGGGGCCTCCTGCACCACCGGAGCACGATTTCTGTTCTCATCCTGAAGCAAAGTTCTTAACTCGAGGTACTTTTTCTGAGTTAGCGGAGCCTGTAACCTGAAGCATCTGTAACCTGAAGCATATGTAACCTGAGGTACCACTGTACAGTTAAAGAACTATTCTCTTTCTCAATAAGCTGGCAGCTTCTGAGAGAGACCCAGACTGCCAAGGATGAGTCACCAATTAAAATAAACACTGAAAATAATTTTCCATCCCCTTGTTGCAGCTGTAGCTGCAAAAACACTTTTTTCTTTTTTCCTTTATTGCACTTGTACAATTTTCTGCAAAACAAACATCCTGCAAATGCAGACCACTAAGTTTCATACACAATGCACACAAACGTAGCATTTTGTGAGTGTTAAACTTATATCCTTTGCAGCCTACAGATTCCTCAGTGTCCCCGGTCTCCTTCCTGGCCTGGTTTTGGCTAGAGCTCAGCCAAGCATCATGGAAGAGCCAGTGTGCCTGATTGAGAACAACCCCAATGAACAGCTGCGGGTCAACCAGGAAGCCCTGAAGATCTTGCAGAGCATCCAGCAACCCGTGGTTGTGGTGGCCATTGTGGGACTGTACCGCACTGGCAAGTCCTACCTCATGAACAAGCTGGCAGGAAAGGACAAAGGAGGTAGGAACATAAGACATACTTTTGTGGGGTTGGGTATGGCCCATGGCATTTAGCTGCCTGTGGCAGTAAAGCAAATGGTGTCCCCCCCCGGCTGTTGCCCCATCCCCAAGTTAAATTATGTAATACTCAAGTCTAGTCAAGTGATTTTGGTATTTGAAGCAGAAACTCCTCCAAGCACATAGCAGAAACCACTGCCTGTTCATGACACCCAAAATCTGCTGCCCAAGGTGACGTTCTCACTCTACCTAACAGTAGGACTGGCCCGTATATTTGCTCTGTGAGCTGGCATTCAGGTCCTCCTTGCAGACTTGCAGGAGAGTTGCTTGCAGGTATCTGATTGGCCACTGTGAGACTAGAATGCTGGACTAAATGGGCCAGGCTTTCCTTATGTTCTTCAGTGCAGTGAAGCCTTTCCCATTGACTCCCATCTCTCCCCCCCCCCTCAGTACAAGAGGAGCTTAAGCTCTTGACCGATTTATTTTATTTCAACCATTTGTATGCCACTTAGCACAGTAGTTTGTAAGCGGTGTAGAAGGGATGTTACAAAAAGATACAATCTAATCAGTTTAAAATAACCCCAGATCATTCTGCTGGAATAAGAGGCATTGTCACTGAGTGCCAGAAGTTCAACAGGGAGGGAGGAATTGTCTGCCCTCAGCCTGAAGGAAGTTCCATATAACTGAACACACAGTTCCCAGCGGATAGGAGCAGTGTGTCTGAGCTATTGGGGGAACCACTCACAGTGAGTCCAGCAAAAATCTCAACGATCAGGCAGGGATATAAGGAACCCCCAGATGTCCTTGGTGGTGGATCTCAGTGTCCGGGCAGAACGATGGTGGTGGAGATGCTCCTTCAGGTATACTGGGCCGAGGCCGTTTAGGGCTTTAAAGGTCAGCACCAACACTTTGAATTGTGCTCGGAAATATGCTATGCTTTGAACACGGACATCTATGTGTGAGCAGATACTCCTGTTTTCTGTACTACTAGGATTCCCGTGCTCTCTGGGGCTGTGATATCACCTATACCCTCAGTGCATGTGTGGACATCCCTGACGGGGTTTGTACGCTATGGGCTCTGGGACCAGGAGGCATGGGGTTGCTCTGACCTCCACATCCTCATCTATAGGCATGGAAGACTGCTCTAAAAAGTGTACCCGAAACAGTTAAGTCGATTTCACACTACCCAGAAACCTGAGACTTGATACGCATGACGCCTAAGGCACCTTGATTTACCAGCAAGTCAGAAGTGTTGACATTGTATGCTTTTGTTGGCAGCGGTTGAGAAATTGCAGAGCTGCATGCCTCACTGCTTCTGTCCTTCCCATTTCTACACTGCCCGCTACAGGTTTCTCTCTGGGATCCACAGTGCAAGCAGCCACCAAAGGTATCTGGATGTGGTGTCGCTCTCATCCCCTGAAGCCTGACCACACCCTGGTGCTGTTGGACACGGAAGGGCTGGGTGATGTCGAGAAGGTGAGTTAGGGGTGGGGCAGCCAGGATAGTTCACCATGGAGCCTTTATCTGCAAGAGGCCTTCAGAGATCAGGACCACTGCCTAGTTAGCAGGAGGCACACTAGGATGTAGTGGGAACAGGACAGCACCCCAGGGGCCCCAAAGGATGGAGAGATTTCAGAGAGATCTGAGATTTCAGACAAAAAAATAATGCCAACATTCACATTCTTGTCCCATGCCAGGGGTGGAAATCAGTGGATATGACCCATATTGAAATGAACAGGGTGCGATAACATAGTGACAATGCAACTTGCTTACTTGATGCAATTTCCATAATCAATCACATAAATTGTGTAAGTTGCGGAATTTTGCTGCAGCAGACAGCCAGACAAATAACTGTGTTTGGCAAAAGATGAACTGCAGTGGAATGGAAACAGTGCTGCGTACGACACGTATAGTTTATGATGGCATCTTACGCCCCTAGTGGAGACCTCGGTCCAGTTCTAGCGCCTTGTTGCCCTGGAGTTTTATGCTCACTGTCCTCCTTTGCAGAGCAACCCTGAGAACGATGCCTGGATCTTTGCCCTCTCCATTCTGCTTAGCAGCACCTTTGTCTACAACAGCATGCACACCATCGACCAGTATGCTCTGGAGAAACTGCAGTATCTTTTTGTAAGAGTGCTCCCTGGCAGAACACAGGTTAGTGAAGTGTGTGGGAATCCCAATGCTGTGTTGTCTCATCAGGCCCTTGTCAGGTGTGACGGTGAGGGCTCCAGGGTCCTTAAATGAGAGGCAGGAGTCTTTTTAAGTGAAGTCTTAAAGGGCTTCAAATGAAGGAGCTGGAGGGGGAGAGAGCAGACTTCTCAGAATAACACAGTACCTTGTAGAGGGGTCTTTGTAGAATTAGAATTTGTTGAGCTTTATGGAATTGGGAGCATCTGTTAGAGGGATTAAGAGACTCTAGTTCTGTTTGTACAGCCTCCTTCCTCTCCAGTTTGCTGAGCAACTTTAAGTAAGGTATAGCTGTAAGTTAAAAAACATTATTAAAAGATGGGGGAAAGGAATAAAAAAAGGGATATATAGGAAAGATCCATCAAAGGGGAAAAAAGACTGGGGTCCTATTTTGCTGCATGTTTTGATGGTGTGAGGATTCCTTGCATACCCACTTTAGCATTTATATTTTTTAATTTAGCGTTTTCTAAAACGAAACACCTAGGGAATTGTGAAGCTTAGTGCTGTAAGTGAAAATGCCAAGCCATTCCAAGCCAGGGTGATTTTGATTTCTATGAGGGCAAATCCACATAGTGCCATTTCACCTCACAATTCAATGAGAAGTAAAATGACTTGCACCAGAGAACCCTGGGAAATGTAGTTTGGTGTTGGGGGGGATTAGACTTCTCCCTTGGCACAGGCTTGGCCAACCTGTGGTCCTCTAGATGTGGCTGGACTACAACTCCCACATCCCTGACCACTGGCCTGAATCCCCATCCCTGAATAAAAACTGAAAGGGAGAGAGTCAGCTGAGATTCTCAAGGAAGGACGTTACACAGCCTTGGTGCTGCTACTGAGAAGGCCCTGTCTGGTGCCCCAGTCAATTGTGTCTCTGAAGGGCAAAGGAAACAGAACCTGACTTCTGGTGATGATCACAGAAAGGTAGACAGAGTATACCAGTATAGATATCACAGACACAAAACATTGTAAGGAGGGACTGTTGAGAAACTATTATTCTATTCTGGGATGGGGGTGGGGAAACATGACTCATTTCCTTAACTGAGTCCCCAGCTACGTGTCTGAATTAACTGAGCATATCAAGGTGAAGACATCGGCCAGGCAGAGCAGTAACACATATGATGAGATGCCTGATGACTTTGCCTTCTTCTTCCCAACCTTCATCTGGACTGTTCGGGATTTCACACTGCAGCTGAAGCTGGATGGGTGCCCTATTTCAGAGGACGAGTATCTGGAGCACGCACTGAAGTTGAAGAAAGGTGCTGTGGGGAGCTTCCCTTGCTTGAAAAGATTGGGCCTTTCTGCTTTTGAAGCGGAGGCCTAGTAGGGTTGCTTGTAAAAACAAAACCTGAAAGTGGTTTACAAAAAGAATGCAACGGTGACGTTACCAGTACAATTATACAGTTTAAAACTGCATTGCAGGGGGTTGAACTAGATGCCTTGCAATTCTACGATTTTATGATTCTAAAAAAAGGTTCCTAACATGTTTTTTAGAAGTACTTAAAATCCACAATAAGATAAAAACCATGTTAAAAAAAAACACATGTCAACATTCTGCAGGTCTGGATAGGCTTGTCCAAGGAAAAAATGTTTTAGCAGGTGCCGAAGAGAGCATGTTGTTTAGTTGTTTAGTCGTGTCCGACTTCGTGACCCCATGGACCAGAGCCCACCAGGCACTCCTGTCTTCCACTGCCTCCCGCAGTTTGGTCAGACTCATGTTTGTAGCTTTGAGAACACTGCCCAACCATCTTGTCCTCTGTTGTCCCCTTCTCCTTGTGCCCTCCATCTTTCCCAACATCAGGGTCTTTTCCAGGGAGTCTTCTCTTCTCGTGAGGTGGCCAAAGTATTGGAGCCTCAGCTTCAGGATCTGTCCTTCCAGTGAGCACTCAGGGCTAATTTCCTTAAGAATGAATAGGTTTGTTCTTCTTGCAGTCCATGGGACTCTCAAGAGTCTCCTCCAGCACCATAATTCAAAAGCCTCAATTCTTCGGCGATCAGCCTTCTTTATGGTCCAGCTCTCACTTCCATACACCACTACTGGGAAAACCATAGCTTTAACTATACGGACCTTTGTTGGCAAGGTGATGTCTCTGCATAGGGAATGTGATTGCCCGATGTCAGTAAGCAAGGAGTTTCAAAGTATGGGTTCTGCCACGCTAAGAGTGATTTCTTGCAAATGTGGACCTGGTATTGCATGGCAGCTGTGCCAGTTATGCGGATCAAAGCAGTCAAGTGAGCAAATTCAGTGGAACCTTGGGTTACGTTACCCTCAAGTAAAGTCAACTTCGGGTTGTGAAAGTGGCAAACCCGGAAGTGTTTCACCGCTCGCATGTGCAGAAGCGGTCTCTCTGGTTGCGAAAACTTCGGGATACGGCAGGACCTCCGGAACGGGTCCCATTCGCAACCGGAGTTACCACTGTATATGGTGTAAGGCAGCCTTGCAGGTAAATGGTCCCAAGCTGTTGAAACACTTTATACTAACAGCATTGTGTGTAATTTGATTCTATATTAGATGCCCCCGAAAAGCAAGACCTTCCTAAGAAATTCCTGCGGCAGTATTTCCCCAACCGCAAGTGCTTTGCCTTTGAATGCCCAGCGTCGCAGAAAGACTTGGCCGTCTTGGAGGACCTCCCGGAATCAAGGCTGAGCGCAGAGTTCGTGAAGCAAACACACTGTTTCTGCAGCTACATTTATGAGAACGCCCAGGCCAAAGTGATCCAGGGAGGGCACTTGGTGACTGGGACATGTGAGTAGAAGCAGGGGAAAATATACTGAAAAGGCTCCTGGAATATTCCATATGGGGCAGGGGTTGGGCCTCTTTGGCTCACCAGGGTTCCATTTTGACTTATAGGGCCATTTTTTCCAAAACCATAACCGCCTGTCTATTAGCTAATATCAGTCCAATGCATGTGTGACATCAGCTGTTGGGTGAGGGGGAGCAATTCTATGTTGGCTGCTCATACCAGTTCTCCACACAAAAAACTGGCCCACGCAGCCAGCACAGCAGGATTAGGGCTAATCCTGCTCCATTTTTCTTTAGGGAACTCACCCATGTAGCCAGAGCAAGGAGGATTTAACCCCCATTCATCAGGTGATGAGTGGGGAGTTCAATCCTGCTTGGTTTGGCAGGATCACAGCTTCCATTGAAACAAAGTCCCCCTGTCCCCTCACTTTAGCAGTGCCTTTCTTCCTGCAAGAGGCTTTGAAGTCTGAACTTCAGAGCACCAAATCGGGTGACGTTATTGTGACGCCAGGTGATGGTCAAGTGGGTTGCCCTGCCCACTTCTCACATTTGGTACCAAAGGTCAGTCCTCATAAGAATCCGGCCCATGAAGCCAAAGAAAATTCCCAGTCCAAATGCGGGTCTACTCAGAAGCAAGTCCCATTGGATTTGAGGGAGTCACTCGCAAGTATAGAGAGGATTTTAAAAAATCTTTTTATTTAGTGCAAGAGGCCGAAATTTAGACATTAGTTCTTTGGAGAAGGGTCTGGTGTTCTATTAAAAAAAAAACCAACCCTCTGGATTTTATGAAATAAAACAGCTGTTGCCTCCATGAGTTCCCTGGATGAAGAAAGACAGAAAGTTAATGAAATAAAATAGACAACCGAGTTATCCTGCCCTTGTCTTCCTCTCCCTTTTGCAGCCCTGGGGAGCCTAGTGGAGACTTATGTGGACTCCATCCGCAACGGATGTATGCCTTGCATCGAGAACGCTGTGGTGGCCTTGGCTCAGATCGAGAACCAGGCTGCCATGAAGGATGCTCTGAACCGCTATGAGGCAATGGTGGACCTCATGTTGATGCCTCCCACTGAGGACGTCGCAGAGGTTCTGCAAGTGCACGCTGTTTGCGAAGAGGAGGCCATTCGAGTGTTCCTGGCCCGTGCCTTCAAGGACGAAGACCAAGTGCGCCAGAGAGAATTAGGGGTATGGGATTCTATGTCTCTCGTGGGAATAGGATGTTGGCCCTATTGGTTGGTTTCCTAAGTTCAAAGAGCCTTTTCTGTCTGCTGCAGAACTCCTGTGCATCCCAGCAAATCCTGGAGCACGTTCTAAGGCAGGGACAGTCAATGTGGTAGCCTTCAGATATTTTGGACTCTTAGTTCCCACCATTCCTGACCATCTCCCATTCTGGCTAAGGATGATGGTAGGTTGGGAGTCCAGCAACATCCGGAAGGGAACATATTGGCTGTCCTGGTTCTAAGCATAGGATGCTGCTCAGGCCTTTTGGACCACATTCTTGCCCTGAGTAAATGGAGGGGGTATCTTGGACAACATTGAAGACTCTTCTGTGACTTCAAGTTACAGGGGAAGATTGGCAGTGGTGGAGAAGCAGTATTTCAGGGAAGCTTGTCCCCCCATTGATTTCCTTTTTAAAATAAAATAAAATACTTTTTTGATATTTCCCCCATTTTTAACAAAAGGAGAAATAGCATCTTAATCTGAGTTGTTCCCCTATCATGTTCATGAGTAGGGATGGATTAACCTGTCAATTTTGGTTTCTGTCAGTTGCTCGTTTTTCCAGTCTTAAATGGGAAAATCTCATTGAGTTTCCAAGGAACAGCAGGGTTGCCTGGAATATCCAATTAATATCTAGGACCAATTCAGAAAGATTGGTTGGAGATTTTTGCCCAAGTTTAGGATGAACCAGCTTAGATGGCGGACGGTGAAGATCAGGGTTATTGGAAGGAGTGGACCACCAATGAACTGCCTTGGTCAGCTGGACCAGCAAAGAGGTTCAGGGATGGAGAACTCCTGGAACAGGGGATAACAGGCCTTTCTTTATTAGGGAACATCTGCTTTATCTGACTCTGCCCACCTCTCTCCTCCAGAGGCAGCTGCAAGAAAAACTTCAAGAGTTGTGCACTCGCAACGAGCAGGCGTCATCAGACCGTTGCCTGGCTGTGCTCATGGAGCTATTCCAAGAAATGGAGGAGAGGATTAGCAATGGGGAATACGCAGTGCCTGGTGGTTATCAAAGGTTCCTCGAGGACCAGAAGAAAGTAGTGGGGAAATATCACCAGGCGCCTGAGAAGGGAGTAATGGTATGTTGGTCACCAACCTTGGCTTCTCTGCTCTTGCATGGGGATTCCTGTTTTCAGTGGGTGCTTCCAGATGGGAGCTTAATATTACAACTGGGTCATTTGGATATTGCAAACAAGTCACTGGCAATAGGATTTTAGTTAAGTTTTTCGTATGGTAAATCTAGATTAAGGGGGTGGGGGGGGGTAGGGGGGATATGGACTTCCTTTTTGATGGCAGTAACATCAGTCACATGACCTGCCCCATACATTTAAAGCACACAACTTCCTCCAACGAATTATAGGGATTGCAGTAAAACAGTTCCCATGATTCCTTGGGGAAAGCTGTGTGCTTTAAATGTGTGGTGTGGATCATGTGACATGTGAGGTCACTGTGAAAATTGTGTGTGCATGAGGATTACCAGTTCACAATAGATACCCATCTGGAAGTGGCCAGAGCCGTCTTTTGTGATTCTTCTCCAAGTTCCAAATGAGCCACCTCACTCTCTTCTCTTCAGGCTTCCCAGGCCCTACAAGACTTCCTGGAATCCAAGGAGACAGCAGCCCAGTCCATTCTGCAGGCTGACCAGACCCTCACGGACAAACAGAAGGAGCTTGAAGGCGAGCACCTGTCCAGTAGTCTTTGTTTGCCTTGAAGACATACTGGCCCCAACAGGCCACTGTAGCTGCGAAAATATGATGACACAGTAAACAATGAATTGTTTCTACAGTCATACCTTGGGTTGTGAACATGATCTGTGCGGGAGGCATGTCTGCAACCCGCAGTGTTCGCAGCCTGAAGCGCCGCATCTGCGCATGCGCATGATGTCATTTTGCGCTTCTGCGCATGTGTGGGCATCAAAATCTGGAAGTAACCTGTTTTGGTACTTCCAGGTTTGGCGCAGTCCTCAACCTGAAAACGCGCAACCCACAGTGTTCGTAACCTGAGGTATGACAGTAATGCTGGTTCTACAGAGTGCACCCAGTGAAGTTAATGAACCTAAGTTAGTCATGTCTGTTACGTTCAGTTGGTCTACTCTGAGTAGGACCAGCATTGGACACAACCCACTAAGACTCTGTGTAGGCACAGTGGTAGGTACTCATTATCCCAGACGTTCTTGTCCTAAGAAGTTGTGTGAAACAACCTGTGTCCCTGTATCAAGCATCTCCCCAAGTGGTCTGTCGCCTCTTGAGTCGTTCCACCTCAGGTGATGCCAGCACTACGTTTTTGGGCTAGACCAGCCCTCAATGCAACTGCCCTGAATTCCCAGCTACTCCTCCTACTGTGCTGTTCTCCATCTGGGAGCAGGTTCTGCACCTGGCAAAAGTGGAAACTGCAAGGCTCCACCCCCTTGAGGTGCAAAAGACAGGAGGACTCCTGCACCTTAGGTAGTTCTGCAGAACCTGCTCTCAGGTAAGGAACAGTGCGGTTAGAGGCATAGCTGGGAACCTCCGCCGGCAGAGGCAATATGTTTCTGAATACCAGCTGCTGGGGTTCACAAGTGGGGAAAGTGCTGTTGTGGTCAAACCCTTTTTGTTGCCTTTGTATAAGCATCTGGCCGGCCCTCATGAAAAGAGTTTGCTGGACTAGGTGGGCTGCTGACCTGGCTAAAGCACCCTGCAGAGTCGGACGAGGGCTCCCAGGAGTTCGGATATGCAGGAATTCCAAAGAAAGATGCCCAAACCATCAGAACGATCAGGTGTAACAATTTATTAAAGAAGGGTTCAAACCTAGAGCAAAAGTCTGACAGCTCCCTCCCTCCCCCTGCTCACATCATTCCATGGGACGGACTGCAGCAAGGAGATGGCTTGTCCACACCCAAGTAAAGATACACACAATCTTCATGGGCTCAGTGCTCTAAACCACTGGGCCTCTTGGGCTTGCCGATTGAAAGGTTGGCGGTTTGAATCCCAGTGACGGAGCAAGCTCCCACTGCTCTGTCCCAGTTCCTGCCAACCTAGCAGTTCGAAAGCACACCAGTACAAGTAGATAAATAGGTACCGCTGTGGCAGGAAGGTAAATGGCATTTCTGTGTGCTTGGGTTTCTGTCATCGTGTCCTGTTGTGCCAGAAGAGGTTTAGTCATGCTGGCCACATGACCTGGAAAGCTGTACCTTTACGTCACATGGAAACACAGGTGCCTAGTATTAACCATTGCCTGGGGTATCTTGGGAACACAAGTGGGTGGTATTAACCATACCTCCCCCTCTAGCTATGCCTGGGGCCTGTGGATACATCAAAGCATGTGAAGCACACATGTGCTCAGTGCTGCAGCTGCTACCGATTAGGCAGTGGTCATCTTGACCATCAATATGCAAAGTTTCCAGACCAGCTTACCTTTCAGTTCAACGCACCAGACCTGATCCAGGAGGCTGTTCTTATGTTCTTCATTACAAGAGGACACTTCATTAAGTGTTGCTT
Source organism: Podarcis bocagei (assembly GCF_964188305.1). Classification (NCBI taxonomy): domain Eukaryota; kingdom Metazoa; phylum Chordata; class Lepidosauria; order Squamata; family Lacertidae; genus Podarcis; species Podarcis bocagei. Next base: position 12,411,594 of record NC_138132.1, read on the forward strand.
GCATGAAGAGCAACACCTACTTAACATTACCTCTTCCACCCAGATAATGTGCAGAAGCCCTGACCTGTATCTGCCCACCTAAATTACAGACCACTCTAAAGAGCAGGGCTCATTTCAAAGCAGGGAATGGGATGACTGTGACCTTCTGGAGGTGGCTGGACTGCATCTCCTGTCCCCCACTAATGGTCACATTGGCTGAGACATGCTGAAGACCCAACTGATATCTGGAAGGCCCCCTCTGTTCTACAGCTCGAAAAACATCACTGGTGGGAGAAGACATTCCTGCTAATTGTGTTCCTCCCCCACTATAGTGGAGAAAGCCAGGGCTGAGGCCGCCAGGCGGGAAGCTGAGCTGCAGAGACGGATGCAAGAACAGGCCGAGCAGATGATCCGGGAAAAGGATCGGAGCTATGAGGAGCACAAGCGCCAGTTGTTGGCCAAGATGGATGAAGACAGGAAGGCCCTCCTGGCTGCGAATGAGAGATTGTTGAACCAGAAGCTCCAGGTAACAGCCCTTCTCTGCTCCCATGTTGTTTGCTTTTCTTAAAAAAGATGTTTCAATACATGCAGTTCCTTATGTGTAGGTCTCATGATCAGCAAGGGCACACCAGTAAGTGGACCTTAAGGGGAACCTCCAGAACTGGTGTTTCATTGTATCCTGCAACATGTTCTTGACACAATGGTTAGTGCACTAGGGATGGCTATATTATTCTACAGGCCCCATTCACACCGTGCATCGAAAGCCCCTGTGATACCACTTTGAACAGCCCCAGCTTCCTTCAAAGAATGATGGGAGCTGTCATTTGGTTAAGGATGCTGAGAGTTCTTTCAGAGGCCCCCTATTCTTCACCCCAGAGCTATAATACTCAAAAGTTCCATGTGAGAAGGGATTGATTGTTCAACCCCTCTGGAAGCACCCTTCCTCTTGCTTCCTTGGAGGGAGGCTAGAGAGTAGAGCATGTGTAGAAGCTAGCCTACTGTCAGACGTAGGTCTCTGTTGTTGGTGAAGTTGACTCTTCAAGGAAACGAATATGCAACTTGGCCTCGTGGTCTCAGCAACACTCCCCAGTAGGTCATGCCCCATGGAAGGGTTGCCAGGACTGAAGGTCCCTGTCTTCCACCCTCTCTAAGACTCCTCCTCCTCCTGGATGTTTCCCAAGCAGTCTCAAACTGCATTGGCATGCCTCTGGCCTCTGCTCAGCCCATCTCAGAGACCACTGGTTCTCAGAGGCAAGTGGAGAGGGGAGTTTGTCGCAGCAGGAGAGGGAGACTTCCTGGGTTCTTCAGCAGTCCCTTGACCACTCCCGCTCCTCTGCTTCAGCCTCAGAGTCTGAACTGCTCCCTGTCAGGTTCTTCCTGCTCACTAAAACCTGTGCCCCTTCAGCATCTGACACCTTCTCCTGCCCAGCCAGTCCCTGACACCTACTATACAAGGCAACAAAATTTACATGAATTGCTCCAACCACTTTTGCTTCTGCCCCCTCCCATCACTGACATGTGCTCTCTGGAAGATGGTCCAGAAGGAAATGTGACCCTCTTTGCTTCATGGGCAGGGGATGAAACATGTTTTTGTTTGTTCCTTGATAACTTCCATGGATCCTGGGATCTGCTGGGAGCTGGCAGCGCTGGGTTCTGTTGTAGCCCAGTTCCATCTGTTTTGTGATCCTCTATGCTTCCCCCCCCCCACAAAATATGTTACAATTAACAGATGCTGACTTTGTTACGCATCTCTCCACCCCCTTCCTCTGACAGGAGCAGAGGCGTCTTCAGCAAGAAGGGTACCAGCAGGAATTCTTAAAGCTACAATCTCAGGTCCAGAGCTTGGAGTCTCAGATACAGCAACAGAGGAGTCAGAAGAGAAGAGGGTGTGTGATCTCTTGAGGACTGCATCTCTGAACAGCCCTGATGGACTGAGTGAAAGAAGGGGAAATCCTGGCCTGGCTTCAGGGCTGTGGATGTGGTTCAGCTGGGATGGGAAAAGGAGAGAGCTCTACTTCGTACCACTTTTAATAGATGTTTGCAGTGTGCCTATATACGTGTACATGATTTCAACAAGTTTGCTCTAAGGCTGTAGTTCTAACTGAATTGATTTTAATAGGACTTGCTTTTGATACGATACGATTATCTTTATTGTCATTGTCCCATACAGAACAACAAGTAGGCTTGGTTAGGGTTGCATCCTAAGCTGGGCTCCAACCCAAGATTTTCAGCTTGAAATTATCTGAAGGCAAGTTAAGTGTGTGGAAAACCTATTTGGTTTAGATGTTTGGAACTGACCACTGATTTTTCTATCCATGAAACACAGAAGGATGGGTTTTAGGAAATGGGAAATAGAGGTCATCTGCCATCATCCCACTTGTTTATTTCAGTATGTGTGTCATTATTCCTGAAGGGCATCCTTTATCTCGGGCAAATTCACTGCACCTATGTACTGACTTCTGTTTTAAACAATTGCCTGTGTCTGTGTGGAGTGAATCAGTCTTCAGGGGGCGTTTACAGTGTTGTCTACGGTTGTACACTGAACTGCATTTTGATATGGATGGTGCTAATATAAAACCAGATGGTTGGGTCCATCTCTTAGGAAGAAGATAGGAAGCTGCCTAATACATAGTCAGATCACTGGTCCATTTGATTTTGTCTGCACTGACAGGCAGCAGCTCCCTGGGGTTTCAGATTGGGACATTTCCAACCCTATCTGGAGATGCCAGGAATTGAACCGGCGACCCTCTGCATGCTAAGCAGCTCCTCTGCCACTGAGCTACGCCTTTGCCCCTCTCCTGCATTGCTAAGAACACTCAGAATCAGCTGTGTGGTGGGGCTGTTGCTGCCCAGTCCACATGTACGAAGCAGCTAAGGTAGAGAATCCCTCATATTTGGCTTGTGGTGCTGTGTGTTATGAACTGGTCTGCAGCCAAAGATGGGTAAATGTGTAGCTGCTGTGCTTTTGCAACCTCTGAATTCCTCACCCCCAAACCCAGATTCCTGGCATCCCTCCAACCACCAGTGATCTGCACTATTGACAAGGGAAGGAGGAAGGAATCCAGTCAGTTTGCTGGATTGGGGCTGCTGCCAAGTCTTTTGAGCTGAACCCCCTCTCCCCTTGTGCAGAATGAGTGGGGGTGGGTCTTAAGCACGCTTACTCTGAAAGTATTGCAGCCTGAGACCTGTCACAATGAGAATTGTACTGAAATGTGCATGAAGTGCTTGTGTGTTTCAGTATTATTATTTTTAAATAAAAGCTTTTGTCTTTGAGTATTCCTGATTTGTTACTAGTCTCTTCAGCTAACATCTTTTTAAATGTTTTTATTTTGGAGAACTGTTGTACCAGCTAGCGTTGCCAATTCTACCCCATTCCAGGAAATCGGGCAATCAACACTCTTGCCGAGGGAAAAAGTTCAGTGATCTCAGTTCCACTCACTGGTTTTGTGTTGGGGAGCCATTATTTCCCAAGGTTAGGATACCGTGTTAAATCTTAAAACTAAGTCAAGGAACTAGTGGGTTCTCAATATGACAGTTGAGCAAGCAGACACAACTGCCTCATTTGCTTGTGAAGCAATTTCTCCATTGAGAAAGACTTGCGGTTACAGCTAATTGCGGCTAAAAGGTCATCTCTTTGGGTCTACTCAGTTTGGACTGTCACGGCTTTCCCCATCAAATGCAGACCCTGAAATTTGTTTAAAGAGTGTCTAGTCAAGTTAAAGGAAGGTGGGAAGTTATGAGTGTGGTTGGTGAGGAAATAGTAAAAAGTGAGGTCAGAGAGATATGAAATGCAGAAAAGTACAGGATTGCGGCAATTCTGAGGATGCATGGTGAGAGACAGGCAGAGGGGTGCAAAAAAAGGGAAGAGGGAAATGAGTGGCTGCTGGTTCCTGCCCCATCAGGGCAACATTTGGGGGCAGACGTCCAGGGCCCCAGGGCCAGGCTTGCTACTGCAAAAGACCGAGGGTGTGTGTTCGCATTACTGCCTCAAAGTGCAGTGAAGTTTTTGAGGGTTTTTGCATTTCTCCTCTCCCTCCCTCCCACCCAGCTCCTTTTTATCTGTAAAAGAAAATAACAAGCATTTAAAACATTCAGAAATAATTAAAATCAACTGTAATCTAAAACCAGATTAAAACACATGACAGGCTGGATATTCGATGTGCTCATAGGCCCTCCTCCCAGGTTGGTCACCCCTGCTCTGGTGCCACAGAATAATGTTGCACGCCACCTCAATCTGAGGTGCAGGGTTCAATTTCCATGGAATGAGGGTCAGTGGTGACTGATGTCTTTATGATATATGGTTTATTTGCATATATAAGGTAAAGGACCCCTGGATGGCTAAGTCCAGTCAAAGGCGACTATTGTTGCACAACCCTCATCTTGCTTTCAGGCAGAGGGAGCCGGGGTTTGTCCACAGGCAGCTTTCCGGGTCATGTGGCCAACATGACTAAACCGCTTCTGGCACAACGGGACACCATGATGGAAACCAGAGTGTACCTTCCCGCCGCAGCGGTACCTATTTATCTACTTGCACTTGCTTTTGAACTGCTAGGTTGGCAGGAGCTGGGACAGAGCAATGGGAGCGCATCCTGTTGCGGGGATCCGAACCGCTGACCTTCTGATCGGCGAGCCCAAGAGGCTCAGTGGTTTAGACCACCCCACCACCCCATTTGCATATTTACCTATTTGTGTACATGCCCACCCACCCTGACAACAGAAATCAAGCATGGCTTTCCTTCCCTGGCTTCCGCCTGAAGGCTGCTTCCAACTCTCACACATGACTCTGCTGCCCCTACCAGCCAGGTGATTGAGGGGGAGCACCCATTTGGCACAAAGCTACTTCCCTTTGTTATAGGTAAAGGTAAAGGGACCCCTGACCATTAGGTCCAGTCACAGACAACTCTGGGATAGCGGCGCTCATCTTGCTTTACTGGCCGAGGGAGTTGGCGTACAGTTTCCCCAGTAAGTCACCAAGAAGATGGCCTGGCTAGTTTTAACCCTTGCTGTGGGTCTAGGAGCCCAGGAATTAGGGCTCGGGCATTATGCAGACTACTAGTAAAGGTAAAGGGACCCCTGACCATTAGGTCCAGTCGCGGACAACTCTGGGGTTGTGGCACTCATCTCGCTTTATTGGCCGAGGGAACCGGTGTACAGCTTCTGGGTCATGTGGCCAGCATGACTAAGCCGCTTCTGGCGAACCAGAGCAGCGCACGGAAACGCCATTTACCTTCCTGCTGGAGTGGTACCTAGTTATCTACTTGTACTTTGACGTGCTTTCGAACTGCTAGGTTGGCAGGAGCAGGGACCGAGCAACAGGAGCTCACCCCGTCGCAGGGACTCCCCCCCCCAAAAAAAACTCACAACACTAAAATCCCACAAAAGCTAGGCATATATCAAGTTCATAAGTTTATTGTTCTAGCCAAAGTCCACAACAAACTGACACTAGGCAATAGTATTAATAAAATAATACAGAACAGACGTTCATAAAAGGGCATACATAACTGGCAACAGTTCAGAAACACCCAAATCCGTGCGTGAAGACAGTTAAAAACTCAGAAAGTGAGGACGCGGCTGGCGCTGCTGAGAAGGCACCGCTCTTCCAGGAATCCTGCGCTTACAATCAGGGGCTGCTTTCACTTTCACTTCCTGGTCGCGAACAAAAGCCGCGCTGGGTAGGCGAAGAGCCAGAGTTAGCGGGGTCGGCGGGAGAGCGCGCGGGAGGTCTGGGAGCCAGAGGCCGCTACTGCTGTCGGGAGGTAAGGAGAGCGACCGGGCCACATTTCGGGCGGACCTCGCCGCGATCGGCAGTTGCGCCGCGATCCCCGTTGCTGAACAGCCGCGGAGGCGGAGCTTGGAGAGCCACCTCCTCGTTTGCCTGCTGCGAGAATCCACACGTGCAATCCCAGCCCTCTTTACCCGGGAGTCATCCCCGTGACCGTGTGTGCCAACTCCCTGGGACCCTGGTGGGTGCGCCATCGCCCACAAAATTCCCCATGAAGGGGACCGGGCACCCACAAATTTCGGTGCCAGGGTCATGCACGCTCCATGGCGCCCACGGCCCCGGGGCCAAGTTGGCAGTCCTGCCCCGTGGGGTTAAAGTAAGGCTTACTTCTGAGTAGACGTTGCACCGGAAAGTTGGGAACCGCTGCGCGAGTGGAGAGGGGGAGAGCCGTCGCCGTCTCGTTTACTTCCGAGTAGACGCGCGGAGGATCGGTTTGCTGGTGCACATGCAAAAGCAGAGCAGCGAAGGGCCGGTTGTTTATTCTGGGATCCCCACCCGAGCTAGTCTTAGCTAGCCATTTGGAGCGGCGCCCAAGCGAAGCTCTTTTTGCTTACGAGGTGCTGCCAAATGTCTCCGCGCGTCTGAGGCTGGTTTAGCGCCAGGGGGCGGGGGGGCCCCCCGATGAGCTAAGGAAAGAGTTCTAGCCAGGGGTGTCAACTTCAATCAAATTGAGGAGGGGGGGGGAGATAAGCCTCGCACCACATAATCGATCACATGGCACGGCGCACGCACATCGTTTGAATGACAATGTGGGGGGGGGGGGCGCGACCCCCTCAAACATTTTATTGTCGGGGGGCAGCGGGGCGGGGCGAAGGGACCTCGGCCCCCTAGGAGTTGGCTCCTATGATGCTAACTAAGAAGCATTTGGCACCATTACCCCATTGGTGCGTGTCTCGTGAGAATCGGCCTGGGGATTCCCACACGAACCCTGTGCGGTTTGTGGTTTTGCGCGATGGGTTGCTTTGCAGGCTGCAAAGAGGCCAGTCAACCTTCCGGGTCCTCTGTGTGTCTCTGGGCAAGGCAGGGCCTCGATCCGGAAACTGAAGCAAGTTTTAACTGCCTCAGCAGTTATCACAGGGAGGGAGGGAGACCCCACGAACTTGGTGGTTTTGAAACGGTGTTCATGGAAACACGGGGCTCCCCAGAGATTCTTGGGTGATAAGTTTGCTCATTGCAGACAAACTGCTCAGAACATAGTTTCTTCCTAATAATAACAGTAACAGAAAAAATTGTTTGTCTAAATTGTACGCCACCTTTCACTTCCAATAAAAGCCATGGCAATTTACAGAAAATTTAAAATATTAAAACAATATTATTATTGTTGTTGTTGTTGTAACTTCAATATGTGTGGTGTTTTGCAAAAGGTTAGCTCCTTGCCTGGATTTAGAAGGCGATTGGGCCGGATCCAGTCCCCAGACCTTAGCTTGCCTACCCGTGTTCGAGATGACAGAATCATAGAGTCAGAGAATTGTAGATTTGAAAGGAACCCTGAGGGTCAGTGCAGGAATCTCAACAGGTGGTCCCCCATCCAAATCGAAACCATACCTGGCCCTGCTTAGCTTTGCAAATTCGTCAGCGGTTTTGTTGCTGCGCCCCATTAAGGCAATAAACCATCAAGTTGTTCAATATCTTGGCAGTGAAATCATTAAAACTTCCAGAAATTATAAATTCATGGCATACAGAACAAATGGTCAACACTGAATCAAATTCATTACCTAATTTTTTTAGCTGTGTTTTATTAATGGATTTATTTGCACATTGCTTGTGCACATTATAAATCATCTATCTTATCTTCACTGGTGGTGGTGTAAATATGTAAACTTTTTTTGGTAAAGGGAGTTTAAGGAAATAACAGAAATCACTGCGTTAAAGCTGACTGAAAGTCCAGAGGTAGCATTATTATCTATTTACGATGGGGTGGAAGGTTCACAGGCTATGAAAGACTTGCTTACAAATTTATTGACAGCTGCACAAATTACGATCGCTAGGAAGTGGAAGGGGCAAGCAGAATATAAAATGGAAAAATGGTGGGTTATCGCTATTAATAACCACCAACCTTCTGATTGGCAAGTTCTAGGCTCTGTGGTTTAACCCACAGTGCCAGCCGCGTCCCAATGATAAAGTAATATGTGCCATTAAGATAAGATGGGGAATATGCAGGAGAAATGATTTTGAGGAGACAGGGAGAGTGTTTGTAGAATTTATACTGTTAAAATGAAAGGGGTCAAACCATCGCAAGATGTGTTGAAATTTTGGGATGTTAGACAGTTGCAATGGAATGGTCTAAATATAAATAAATAAATAACATCTTTCTGATTCTTCTGGCTGCTGGATCCATGCAACTCATATTTTTGATTCATAGGTGTACATGAAATATATCCCATGGTGACTCTTCCTGGATTTCCATCTGTCTCCTACCCCAAACAGTACTTTCAGGTTGAGAGCAATGGCGCCCGAAAGCCACATGTCCGAGCCCATCTGCCTGATTGAGAACAGGGACAGGAAGCTCTTTGTCTGTGAAAAGGCCCTTCGCCTGCTCTCCGAAATTCGCCAGCCGGTGGTGGTGGTTGCCATTGTGGGACTCTACCGAACGGGCAAGTCCTACCTCATGAACAAACTAGCTGGCAGAAACTCAGGTGAGAGAGAAAATTGCAGTGAACCCTGGAGAGGGAGGGGAGCAAACTCTACATTTAAGTGTTTTATGCTCAAATGGGGGGGGGGGTGGACCACAGAGTGCCCTTCTGTGCAGAGAGAATCATGTAGTAACTTATTCCAAGCACAATTCAAAGTGTTGGTGCTGACCTTTAAAGCCCTAAACAGCCTCGGCCCAGGATACCTGAAGGAGCGTCTCCACCCTCATCATTCGGCCCAGACACTGAGATCCAGTGCCGAGGGCCTTCTGGCAGTTCCCTTACTGCGAGAAGTGAGGTTACAGGGAACCAGGAAGAGGGCCTTCTCAGTGGTGGTGCCAGCCCTGTGGAACGCCCTTCCTTCAGATGTCAAGGAAATAAACAACTATCTGACTTTTATATGACATCTGAAGGCAGCACTGTTTAGGGAAGTTTTTAGTGTTTGATGTTTTATTGTGTTTTTAATATTCTGTTGGGAGCCACCCAGAATGGCTGGTGAAACCCAGCCAGATGGTGGGGTATAAACAACAACAACAATTCAAGGACAGTTAATGTGTTCCAAGGCAACAATTTGGACACAACTTCCACAAGAGTCCAGCATGACTCTAATCCTAGTTTTCCTGGTACATCTCTTTGGAAAATGTAGAATATTAGTAGAGTATATGATCTGCATGTATAAGTTCCCAGGTTGAATGCTCCTAGTCTGAAAACCCTGGTGAACTGCTGTCAGTCAGGGTAGACAATACTGGGTTAGATGGGCTGATTCAGTGTCAGGAAGCTTTCTAGATTCCTAAACAGAAGCCTACTTTTTCTACCACCCCACCCCCCTGTGTGGGAGAGGGAACTGACGTAAGAGCCTTCCAAGAGAAAGGGCGTTAGCCCCATTCCCTGTTCTTACTAGCTCACATGATTCCGGTTTCCTAAATCCTGAAAATTTGATTATCTCCATGGTTAGGTTTCCCCCTGGGTTCTACGGTGCAGTCGAAGACCAAGGGAATTTGGATGTGGTGCGTCCCTTACCCTGGCAGGCCTGGTCAAACCCTTGTGCTTCTGGATACAGAGGGACTAGGCGATGTGGAAAAGGTAATTCTGAACTCTTGGATGGCGCGCCCGCTGAATTTCTGCCTAGCATGTACGGGCAAAGGACATAACAGCATTTGTGGCAGGGCCAGGCGCAACATATCTGCCACCATACCCAGCTGCTGACGGATCATTGCCAGGTATTTGTCTACAGAACCAGAAAATGCACACATCAACAGAGATAAATGTTTTTTACATTCAAAGTGCCACTCTGAGACTGAAACCAGGTCTCGGTGAAGGGACTGTGAAAACAAGCAGGTGTGAGGCTGCCGACCTCTTTGTAAACTACAGGAAAGCCCCAAGTATGACTAAATATTTTGGCTGCTGGGATTTTGATGGCTCAGCACAATTTATGTAATTTTTGGAATTTCCAGTCAGTTGAAGTTGAGAGCTGGAGGAAGGTCTATACAGTAGTGTGAATCTGGTGCTGATTGCTTTCCCATCCACGATGGTATGGGATAGCAAAGGACAAGCTCGAGCCTACATGAGCAAACATCGCTACGCCAATGGTATTTCTCAACTTCCTTGCACACTTGTGCTTTAGAGTTGTGCCGCTTTGTTTCTGGCAACAATAGCATCAGCCTGAGGAACAGAAACTGTTTAGAGAAGTTTTTAATGTTTGATGTTTTGTCGTATTTTTAATATTCTGTTGGAAGCCTCCCAGAGTGACTGGGGAAACCCAGCCAGATCGGAGGGGTATAAAATCATCACCATCATCATTATTAACCTTGGGAAGCTTTTCTCTGGTATGGGAACAAGTGTTGGGCAAAGCTTTCCCTGCTTGATTTTGATGTGACTAGCTGCTGTTAAAACCCAGAATCGGGGCTCAAAGGAAGGGAGTTTAGGGACAGCCCAGCACCAACAGCACTTTGGAAGCAACACTGCGGTGGAAGGGGAGAAGCAGAACCTAAAGACTTTCTTCCTCCTTTCTTAGGGCGATACTCAAAATGACACCTGGATCTTCGCTTTGGCTGTGCTCCTGAGCAGCACCCTGGTCTACAACAGTTTTGGTGCCATTGACCAGCAAGCTATGGATCAGCTTCAGTATCCTTCCCAAGCACTAACTCTGATTTTCATTTGCTGGAGGGAGTTTGAGGAAGTCCTGTATTGGCTCTCTCTCTTTAGGACATTGCCTCTTGTTACTCTAGAGCAGGAGGAAATATTTTTCAGCCCAGGGGCCACATTATTTTATGTGCAACCTTCCAGGGGCCATGTGTCAGTGGTGGGTGGGACCAGAGGCAAGAGTGTGCAGAACAACGGGTACAACTCTAACCTTTGTAGTGTTAGATTTTCATTCTTTTTCGGTATTGTGACCCACAAGTCCACAGAGCAAGCCAGTAGTAAATCATACCGTTCAAAGTTGGTGATAACTTAGAAGAGGAGGAGTCAGACTGGGAAGAGGAAGTCTCAGAAGATGAGGAGGTTATGTTAGCCCCAAAATGGAAAATGAGCAAGCTTCCAACCAAAGAAGAATGGCAACTTACTTGACAGAATATTCACAACTTGCAGGCTTAGCATACAGAGTAAGAGAACAAGAAGAACATACAGTTAAAGAAGATTGGAAAATGTTTATTGAATATATGGAAAATAATTGTGCCCAGCTGAAAATGCTGGCAACATTAAGATAAATTCAACAGTGTAAATGAGTTTTGATGGATGCAATAACAGTAAACTGATTGGTATAGTTTTTTGTACAATATGCAGGGATTTAAGATATGTAAAATGAACCATGGAAGGAGAAGAGAAGTCATTGATATCTTAAGGATGTAAAATGAGAATTTGAAATTGTAAACCAGAAAATTTAATAAAAATTATATACATAAAAAACAGAAAACAAGAAGATGAGGAGGTAACAGGGTTCAGTGAGCAGGAAGAATCTGTGGCAGAGAGCAGTCCACAATCAAAGGCAGAAGCCAAAGCCGGTGAGTGGGAGGACTCCAAGAGGAAGATGAATCAGGTCGATGAAAAGTCACAGGAGTCTCCCCGTCCTGCTGCTACAATCTTCCCTCCCCACTTGTCTCCCAGAACCAGAAGAGGGCTGAAATGGGCAGAGCAGTGGCAAGTTGCATGCAGGTGCAGTCTCTGATTGTTTGGGGAAAGCCCTGGAGAGGAGGGACCTAGACTGCTGTGGGGAGGTGGGGACTTTCAGTCTCAGCAATGGAGTCATGGAGCAAGACCTACCGGAGGTGAGCTGCTGCGCTCCTTTGGCCTGACACTCAACCAAGTCCATGAAGATCCTGCTTTTGCTAATAAAGAGTTAACTCCCAACTTTGAACATCTTTGACATCATTTTTCTAAAACTGCCATCCATGTGCCACATAAAGTTGAAGGGCTTTTCTCTCCTGCTGTAACTTTGTTTTCCTGTGGCAATAATTTCAAAGCAGTCCACCCTTGGGGGCAGGATGGGGGGGGGGGAGAGGCATGGAAAGGGCACATTGTGAGGACATCATCACCACAAATGCAGCTGCATGAGGATTTGTTCTGCACATGCAATGGAAAAGGTTAATGAGATGGTGCTCCAAAATATGCAGCAGTTTAAAGGTACAGGACTTTTCTCGTTTGCATCGAACTGTCTGTTCTGTATTGCATGGTGGGGGTATTTTGAGGGGCTGCTTGTTCTCCCTCTGTGCAGGCAACTGGTCTCTTGATTCCTAAACCTGGCCAACAGCTATGTGACAGAGCTCACCGAGCGCATCAAAGCCAAATCGTCCCCCGGGGGCGGCAGTGAGGGACTGGAAGACTCTGCTGAGTTTGTCCGCTTCTTCCCAAGTTTCGTCTGGGCCTTGCGGGATTTCACCTTGCAGCTGGAGCTGAATGGGCACCCCATCACTGAAGACGAGTATCTGGAACATTCCTTGAGATTAAAGAAAGGTACTGACAGTGGCGGGCGAATTCAGTGGCTTCCCCCAATGAATTCCAGGAAGTGCTGTTTGTTAAAGGTGCTGAGGTGTTGGGAAACTACTCTTCCCCTTCCCAGACTACAGAGTTCCTTGAGAAGGAGTATTGGTTGTTAAACCACTTTGGGAATTGTAGCTTTTGGGGGAGATTAGGGGTCTCCTAACAACTCTTCGCCTCCTTAACAAACTCCAGTTCCCGGAATTCTCTGGGGGAAGCCATGACTGGTCAAAATGGTATCCTAGTGCTTTGAAGTTTTGTGTGAATGTGGCTTTAGTTTAAGACCAGTCTAGGTGTGTTAACGTCATGTCTTTACTACCTACCAGAGTCGTGCTTCAAAGCACGTTTGATGTGTTTACACATCACATTTATTTGAAACAGTTGCAGCTTTCCTCTGCACAAAATTCCTCCCAACAAACCACAATAAAATACAGTATATAAACTGTTTCAAAGGGGTAGCCAAGTTCCTCTGTTGCAGCAAACACAACGGAACCTTGCTAACTTACTAACAGCTGTAGGAATAACTGAGACCACAGGTTGAATGCGGGTGAGCTATGCGGAAGCAAGCTAATCGGCTAGCTTGGCAGAGCCTCTTTTATTGGCAAAAACCAACAGTTGCAAAGCAGTAGTGAAACCACTCTGAACTTTAACATATTTCCATCTAAGCACATTCCCAGCATCAGCAAATGCACATGACAGCAGGTGTTTCCCTCAAATGTCCCCCCCCATACTTGATAACACCTGCTTTCCCTGCCGTGCTCCAGCCAAGCGATATGTCTAAGCAAACAGTTTGTGAAAGGACAAAAGGTCAGGGAGGAAACCCTGTTTTCTAGCCAAGAAGGCAAAAGGTCAGCGAAAGCAAGCGTAACGCTCCTTGACATGCTGTGGCACGTCTTTGTGCGAGGTTTGCCTTTGCAAAACGGAGCGTTACTCCCACAAACAGCCAGCTCTGGTAGGCCCCAGTCAGCATGGACACTGCTTAGGGATGATGGGAGCTGCAGTCCCATGACACCTAGAGGGCACTAGGCTGGCTAACCCAGCTATGTAACTTGCATGTGTGTATATATCTGCCAACTTGGGATAACATTCCATGTACCTGAGAGAGTAAGCTTATGCCATAACATACTTGCTAGTCTTTAAAGTGCATGAGACTGTTGTTTTTAGCATATATATTTAAAAACACTCAGAATTCATAATGCATCTGAAATTACTAGTTGTTGCTTAAAACTTAGAAACTCATGCCTATAGGCTTGCCATCTAAAGTTAGATCTAAAAGTCAGAATGGGGGGGAAGCAAGGAAGAGGGGAAAGGGTTGTGTGCCTATGTACTTAATAAGGATAACCATGAAGTATGCTATGCCTTCCCTTCTGTAGTATGAAATATCCGCCTTGCTCAAATCCCACTTTTCCTCTTCCATGTTCCAACCCACTGGTATCTTTGCATTTCCGTGTGCCATTTCAGATTTACCCACAAGCTCCCCATCTCCTGTTAATATTTGTACTGGTACTGTATTTGTTAGAAAATGTATTTTACAAAGAGTGATTTGTACTGGGGGGAAAGAAAACCTATGTAATGTAACAGCTGCAGAATCTTGTGACTACGATTAAGGTCACTGAAATGCTGACTCATTGCCTTGGTAATTTGTTAAGTCCCTTTAAAAGTGAGTGTGTTTCTTATATAGGAGGGGAGGGAGTTGGAGGTTGTCTTGTTGTTGTTTCATTGACCAACAACAACAACATGGGAGTGTGGAAACTTCAAGCAGATGCTGTGTCTGGAGGAGTTTGTGAGGACAGACAAATCAGCAACTCAGCAGTTCTCAACCTGTGGGTCCCCAGATGTTGTTGGACTACAGCTCCCATCATCCCTGAGCTCTGGCCTTGCTAGCTAGGGGTGATGGGAGTTGTAGTTCAACAACCTCTGGGGACCCACAGGTTGAGAAAGGCTGTCTTACTGCTATGAAAGAGTTTTTGAAGCAAGAAGCAAAAAGATCCTCTCTTGGGCTCAAATGCATTGTATTGGACTTTATATGCACAAATAATACTGATTGTTAACAGCTGCCACCCTGCAAGTAAAGAGTCATCTTCAGAGTCCTGGTTCTGGAGCCTACTTCATCATGAAGGCTTTGAGGGTGAAACCCCTGCATGACTCAGGAAAATAGCTAACATCTCCATCGTCTTCTTTCCAGGCGATGCCTCTGATGTTCAGCTGTACAACCTGCCTCGCAAATGCATCCGGATGTTCTTCCCCACTCGCAAGTGTTTCATTTTTGACCGACCCACTACTAGGAAGAACCTGCCCCATCTGGAGTCGATGCAGGAGAGCCAGCTGGAGCCCGACTTTGTGGAACAAGCCGGCCAGTTCTGCCGTTACATCTATACTTCATCCAAGGAAAAGACCATCCCCGGAGGACACCTTGTCAATGGCCGCTGTGAGTCCTGGTAACTGTGTAGTCCTCCTCAGACTAGCTGGTTGGCAGCTGGATGGCCCTGTGCACCTGCCATAATTGCCCCAGGGAGGAGCTTGGGATCTGGCCCACCATCCTAGCTACTTGGTTTTGCATTGCAATGGGCCACTCTGAGCACAGGCAGTTCAGTGTGTCTTCCCACAACTAGCTCCTTTTCTTTCCCCCCCTGGTAGTGCTGGCAAACCTAGTGACAACCTATGTGGACACCATTCGCAGTGGGCAAGTGCCTTGCATGGAGAGCGCAGTGCTGGCCTTGGCTGAGATTGAGAACTCGGCTGCTATCCATGATGCTACTGTGCGCTACAGGGAGCTGATGGATCAAAAGCTGAAGCTTCCTACGGAGACGGTCCAGGAGCTGCTGGGGATCCATGCCGAGTGCGAGAAGGAGGCCCTGCAGGTGTTCCTGGATCGTGCCTTCAAGGATGACCAACAACGGTTCCAGGTGGAACTCATGGTAGGTTGTCCCTTGATCCCCTGTATATTAACATGCTGCAAACTGTATATTATACCCAAATATTCAGATTTTTGTCCACCACACGGGAATCTTTTGGTGGAGGGTGGTTAAGAAATGTCTTGAACAATTTTATTCTGAAAATAAATTTGGGCGCACAAAGTCTGTTCTCCCAGATTAGAAAAGTTTTGAAGTGCTTAGCTATGTCTCAGCTTTGTTTTGTTTGTGTTGCCAGAAAACCATGGACCAGATGAAGGAGGGCTTCTGCCAAAAGAATGAGCAGGAATCTTCAAAACTCTCTTGGGCTGTGTTGATGTCCTTGTCTGGGGAGCTGGAGGAAAACATCAAACAAGGGGTTTACTCCTGTCCTGGCGGTCACAAGCTGTTTTCGGATGACCTGAAGGAAATGGAACAGAGATACCACCAAGAACAGAAGAAAGGAGTGATGGTGAGGAAGCGCGAGGGCTGCTGAATGAACATCTTAAAGGGGCATTATAAAGCTCAGCTAATTGGAGAGTAGGGGTGCAAATCATGGTTTTCTCAGAATTCAAATTGCCAAAACCTGAAACACATTTCATAGGTGTGGCTGAAATAGGTGCAAAGTTCATATCTGAGTACCAGAGCTGGAGACTGGGTACTGAAATTGTGACTGGGGAAACCCAGCCAGATGGGCGGGGGTATAAGACAACAACAACAACAACAACTATTGCTACACAATTGCACCATTTTTAAAATTCTGAATCTATGAAAAATTAAGGCTTGTCTGACTGCAGTCTAATAGCTCATTGTTCAACCCGGTAGGAAACAGAAAGGCATACAGCTGAAACAAGCTCAGATTCCTGGTCCAGTCGAGAGACATATAAAAAGTAGACGGGGAGAAAGATTGTGGGAGGTTGTTCTGCTTCCCCTAGCAATGTGCCTGAGCTTCCCAATTTAGGACCTATGTAGATGTGACACAGGAAGTCCACAGTGCTTTGAAATTTACTTAAAATCAATTGCTAGAGATTGCAGATTGGACTAGGACACCGTGGCACTGAGAGATCCTTGCGTTATCGGATATTTGGAGGGCTGTTTAGCTCAGGAAAGCAGATGACCTTTTCTTCCATCCTGGCTGCTCTGATGTGATGTGCAGTCCCCAGCAGTGTTAAGTAACTTTCAGAATGCTAGCAGATCCAGTCACAGGCATCCCTCAACATATCTGCTTAGGCTCTTAGAGGGCCACAATTCTAGGGGTGAATAATACAGAGGACGCGGGTGGCGCTGTGGTCTAAACCACTGAGCCTCTTGGGCTTGCTGGTGAGAAGGTTGGCGGTTCGAATGGGTTGAGCTCCCATTGCTCTGTCCCAGCTCCTGCCAACCTAGCAGTTCAGAAACATGCCAGTGCGAGTAGATAAATAGATACCGCTGTGGTGGGAAGGTAAACCGCGTTTTGGTGCGCTCTGGTTTCTGTCACGGCGTTCCATTGCGCCAGAAGTGGTTTAGTCATGCTGGCCACATGACCCAGAAAGCTGTCTGTGGACAAACGCTGGCACCCTCTGCCTGAAAGCAAGAGGAGCGCTGCAGCCCTGTATTCGCCTTTGTCCGGACTTAACCGTTCAGGAGGAGTCCTTTTTAATACAGAGGTAATAGAAGAAGGAAGTCCACAGCCCTCAGCTGCAGGATGAGATCTACATTGTTCCTGAAATGAAAGGGGTGCCTGCCAGGGAGTCAAATGCCATCTGGGCCATCTATCTTCTCACAGTCCATGCTTCAGACAGTCTCCCTTCCTCTTTACTATTAACATCACTGCAGAAATGTTCATGCATTTGTATTTCTCCTTTCTCACCTTATTAAGCAAAAATGGGAAACTTGAAGCAGGCAGGGGACCCAATCTGTTTTAGCCGGCCTCTCTTCATTCACTATGCTGACTCTTCTGTTGCAGGCAGAGACAGTCCTACAGCAGTTCCTCAAGGAGAAGGAGAATGTCAGCAGAGCCATACTGCTAAGTGATAAAGCTCTGTCAGAGAAAGAGAAGGAAATGGCAGGTAAGGGGATGGGAAAGTAGCATGCATGGGGCAGTGGTCAACAATGTGGCTCCCTGGAGGTCTTCCCCTGGGGCTCATGAAGACTCTGGGCCTCCCCACATGCTGCCCACTTCGTCATGAGGTTGTGGGTGTGGTTATCTTTTTACCCCTTGAAAATGACATAGAAGCATGTTGGAAAAAGAGACATTTTCTCCCACTTTCTCTTTCAGCTCTGTGTGCTTTTCAAGGCTGATGGTATATGGCTGTATATAAATTTTAATAATAATAGTAATAATAATAATAATAATAATAATAATAATAATAATAATAATCTGCTTACAGAAAGCTTCTGCAGAGGTTTGATTAAATCCCGCGTTTGTTGAGCATTCATTGTGATTTGTTTATGACAGTGTTTCCCAACCACTGTTCCGCGGCACACTAGTGTGCCGCGAGATGTTGCCTGGAGGGAGGCGGGCGAGTCGGGCGGCGAGAGGCGGGGCGGCGACGGCGAGGAGAGGCCGCCCAGCGTGGGGCTCTCGCCGTCTGCCTACCTGGCTGCCTGCGAGCTCGGCGGGCAGCGTCTCCGTCCGCAGCGCCCGCCTCGCGGCTCTCATTCCCTGCCAAAGCTCACCCAGCCAAGCCGCGCTCTCCTTCCTGCCTCGCTTTGCTGCCTCCTCCCCCCCCCACCCCCAAAGCTTGGAGGTTCCCCGGCAAGGGGGAGGGAAAAAAATTGAAACTTACACTTTCGTGCGTCCCTCCCGGCGTGACGCTGCGCGCTGACGTCACGGGGCTGTAATGGTGGTGTGCCTCGAGATTTTTTTCATCAAACAAGTGTGCCTTTGCCCAAAAAAGGTTGGGAAACACTGGTTTATGACACTGAACATTCATCCTGACTTGCTTGTAGGGTGCTTATACATTTTCCCTTTTACTCATTCACATCCCACAATTTTCAGTTCAATTGCCTGTCACTTTCCTAACAGCAGAAAAAGTTTCTTTTTTAAGTGGAATTCTTGCGCTAGGGCAACAGAATTCATTAATTAACTTGAATGTGCAAACCTAAATTTCCTAGTGTTCACTTGAATCTGTCCCACAAACTACTGCTCTGGAGTATTTATTTATTTCTGCTACTACTTTTCTATTTTCTAGTTGTTTTGGGGCTTCTTACTTTCTCCAAATACAGATATGAACGGTATGCAGGGCCACTGAGCATTAACAAACTTCAAGCAGTAATTCTGGCCCCTTTAACCCTATTTTAGCCAGAGCCAGACCCAAACTCCATAGCAGTCAGTAACAATATATTGTTACACTATATTGTGTAACAATATAACAATATATTGTGACACTGCACAAACACCTGCAGTTATTCGTTCTTCCTTTTTTTCATTCCCGGGACAGAGGCGAAGGCAAAGGCTGAAGCTGCACAGCGAGAGCAGGAGATCCAGAAGCAGAAGCAAGCTGAGCTGGAACAGAAGATGGAGGATCAGAAACGGAGCTACGAGCTGAACATCCATCAGCTGGAGGAGAAGATGATGAAAGAAAGGGACAATCTACTGAAAGAGCAGAAAATGATGATGGAGAGTAAACTCAGGGTAACTATCACAGGCCCATCTTGGGCCTCTTCTCCATTTGCAACAAGCAAACACAAGAACACTAGTTTGGGTGGTTCTGGAGTTGTGCTTCCTTACAAAATGGATCAAGTCAGGCTCAGGGGAGTGTTAGCCCTCTTCCTCACAATCCCAGGGCCCCTATCTAATTTAGTTAGCAGTGTTTGTCCTGGTCAGGCATCCTTGCAAGACACACTCAGCTGTGGAGTGAAGCTTCTGGGGTTGGAAGGAAGTTCGTCGTGATCTGAGCCATCTCCTTGACTGTCAAGTGGCACAGACAATGACGTTAAAAACTTAAATTCCATTCAATTAGATGCCTTCTTTAGAACACCAGAAGAAAGCTTTTGCCTTTCGGTTTGGCTGGAAGTATTCTTAAGCACCCCGAAAGCCGAATCACACCCCTTTTTTTCTTTTGATGTGAATGCTCTCTCTTTTTGCAGGAGCAAGAGGCTTTGCTGAAGGATGGATTTCAGAAAGAAGCAAATCGACTAAATGGGGAGATTAATCAGCTGAGACAACAGGCTGAAAATATCAATAAGCCATCTTGGTTTGCAGGGGTGTTGGGTGGTCTGGTAGATGTTGCCACATGTTTTTTGCCTGGTATTGTCCCCAGACTTGCTGGATCGCTGGCTTCTAACTTTATAAAGCGCTTGTGATCAAGCAGGAAAAGGCCTACACACCAATTACATTTGTCATGAGACAGTGGTGGTGAAGGCATCCTCTTCTATTTCTCCCCATGTCAGTTTCAGTCTCAGTTTATTGATTAACTTTTCTAGTAAGGCTGTTTCCCATACTACTTGATACCCGTGTTCCATGTTTATTCCTGACAGGTCCCTCCAGTGTCTGCCTATGAAGTTTCTGGCTGCTGAGAGTAGGTGGGCTATGAGCTCTTTATAGTGTGAGTGGGCATTGCTATCTTGGAAGATGTTTAGTAGGGCCAGTTCTGGGGTGACTTATAGTACCTGTTTAGTTATTTTGCTTCTTTCTTGTATGACTGCTGTCCAGAAGAGTTGGGTTTTGGGGCATTCCCACCACATGTGGAAGTATGTGCCTGTGGAGGTCCAGCCTCTCCAGCATTTTGGCGAGGTTCCTGGGCGTATCAGCACCAGTTTCTGTGGTGTGAGGTACCATCTGTATATTGTATATTGTGGATACCATCCCCTTGCTATGTTCTGTTGTTGTTAGGAGAAGGTTTTCAAAGGTGGTCAAGGGCCTAGTAGCTGTTGATTTTACTACTGCATTGTTTAAGAAGGTGTGTTAGCCAGGGCATTTGGGTGTCCCCTAGTTTAGCTTCTGTTGTTCCCTGACACACCCACATATTAATATATTTGCCAGGATTTCCCCACCCTCCCCATCAGAACTGACACTTCCTTTTTCTTCTTCCCTGACATTTGTATTATTAAGTTAGTAAGCAAAAAGGAAGCTGTAAAAAAATTCCACTTGCGAGTGGGAGGCAAGAATGTCTTCCAAGAGTGTATTGAAGATGCAGATTGTGTGCAGATTTCCTTGAACACCTTATAATAGTGCTGTATTTGTCAAAGGCAACCTCTTTACGAAGCCAGTTAGCTACTTGCATGCCTGTTGCCTACGAAGAACTTTTTGCCATACAGTGTCTCAGGTCACACCAAAGCCACTATCACAAAGAAAGCTGCTGTGTTGATGTAGCCTGAGTGCCATATTGCAGTATTAGCAGAGTGATGCTTACCACAGACTTGACCTGAAAATGTGGTTGGGTGCAGATTGTAAGCGCATGGAAGCTAACAAATTTGACTGTCACATCTGAGGGTAGGTTTAATCGCTGGATTTGAAATATGCCTGTTTGCTTTGATCTTGTACTATACACTTGTTGTTGTTTTTTATGTGAATAAACATCTGGCAAAATAATAAAATAATTCTGGAGTTCACAACATTGCATTTTTAATTATGTGTTTCATTAAATTTTCTTGTGGCGTGGGAGAAGAGGCGGCTTATTTATTTATTTAACTTTTTTCTCCCAAGAAATTCAAGGTGGCATACTCCTCACTGAATCTCCGCAACAGCCCTGTGAGGTTGGTTAGGCTGTGGGAGGCTTTGAATGCCCCATGGTCATCACTCAAGTGTCGTGGTCATGTGGGGATTTGAACCCTGTCTCCCAGGTCCTTGTCCAACCACTCTTAACCACTATGCCAGCCTGGACAAAGATGTACAATATCCGCAAAAATGTCATGCTATCTGAATTTGCTTTTTGTAACAGCCCTGTGCCCCAAATCCTACTTATAGGCCCCAGCACCTGTTTTCCAGTCAGTCAGGAGCACAGAGTCTGCTGGAGAAACCTTGGCCTGATAGAAAGTCTCAAATTTCACATGCAGTAGGGCCAGAGTTTGAAACCAGGGTTGACTCCCAATCTGCAAAAGATGAGAAGGAGTTTCTGCACCAAGGCGAAGTTGAGTTATATCAGGAGCAGCAAAGTGGGAGGGTAAGACATAGGACTTGTGCACAGCAGAGCAAAAGGTTCTTTAGCTCGTAAGTTTCTTGTTGTAGCCAAAGGCCACGACTAACTTGTATTAGTATTAAGAAAATAATACAGAACATATGTCCATAATATAAAAATTCATAATATAAAAAAAGACTTTTCCAAGTTCCTGAGCGTTAACCTTCTGCATCCCTGACAGCTCCAGTTCTGATATTATTTTGCCTTTTTAAAATTCAGTTTGCCAACATCCACTGTACTGGCATTTTCTCCCATTATGAGATCCTGTTGGTCTGCACCAAATGCGGTTGCCTTATACTCTTCTAGGCTGTAAGTGCTGTGAAGATCAGCAGCTGTCCTCCTCTAATGGGGCCTGGGAGTGGGTGCAAGTGTGCGCCTTATCCTGTGGGCACAGAGCAAGGTTCATGGAGGGTTCAAGGCGTAGGCGGTCCTTGTGGCTGAGCCAAATACATTTCATGTCTCGGGCATGATAATTTGTCAAACTAGGCAGGTGCCTGACAGTTGGCCAAATTCTCATTAAATAACAAAGCGAGGGACCACCCCTTATCCATATGATACGTGGTCCTAATTATATCGACAGAGAGTGACGTCTCGTGTCAATTCCTCATTATAAGTTGGCTATATGAGGATGCCCTCACTATACGGATAAACATAGAAAGATTTAAAGCTACAATAAGCATTGAAACCAGGAAGTGCCAGTTACTGGCCATATGTGGTAATATATCCAGCAATACATATAATCATTGCTGTGGTTTATTTTTGTCCCACTTTTATTGCGTTATAGCTCCTCTAGGCAGCAATAATGTGGAAGCACTAGGAAGCACAGCAGAACATATCTGTCACGAATGCACTCTTACAGTGTAGAGAGCACATTGCAGGATACACCCACAAATAAAACACCAGTCAGGGAGGGGGGAACCTGAAGACCCCATATCTGATAAGGTTGACATATTTCAAACTGAAAATCCCGACAGAAAAGTTGTTGAGCTTTTCTTGGCAAAACAAAATGCCGTTTTTGAGCTATTTTTATGGGGAAATGGCACTGTCGACTTAGGTATTCCAGATAAAGTGGTACCTTGGTTTAAGAACAGCTTAGTTTATGAACAACTTGGATCAAGAATGCTGCAAACCTGGAAGTAGGTGTTTTGGTTTGTGAACTTTGCCTTGGAAGCAGAACATGTTGAGTGTGTTCCATTTGGAAACTGAGTTCCCCGCTGCTATGGGAAAGCACACCTTGGTTTAAGAACGCTTCGGTTTAAGAACACACTTCCGAAACGGATTACATTCGTCAACTAAGGTACCACTATATGTCAGCAAAGTTCACCCTCAATTACCAAATGTTCTGGAAAACTCAAGTTCACATACAATTTGTGACATTTGGGCTAGCTTAGAGGGACGCGGGTGGCGCTGTGGGTTAAACCACAGAGCCTAGGACTTGCTGATCAGAAGGTTGGCGGTTTGAATCCCCGTGCAGGGTGAGCTCCCGTTGCTCGGTCCCTGCTCCTGCCAACCTAGCAGTTCGAAAGCACTTCAAAGTGCAAGTAGATAAATAGGTACCGCTCCAGCGAGAAGGTAAACGGCGTTTCCGTGCGCTGCTCTGGTTCGCCAGAAGCGGCTTAGTCATGCTGGCCACATGACCTGGAAGCTGTACGCTGGCTCCCTCAGCCAATAAAGCGATGAGCGCCGCAACCCCAGAGTCGGCCACAACTGGACCTAATGGTCAGGGGTCCCTTTAACTTTACTAATAGAAGTATTGCCAGGTACATATTTTGGCATTTTTCAGAACAGGTATTTGGGCATTTCCCACAAACCATCTCCAGAACCGTTTCTCAGACCTCTGGACTCTCCTTGGAGGTTTTTAAGGAGAGCTTGGATGCCCATCTGCCATGGCTGCTTTAGCGAGATTCCTGCATTGCAGGGCTCCAACTCCACCATTCGATTATTCTTACGCACGCTCAAAGCCCATCCGCCCAAATGTTGCTGCCTGAAGTGGAACTGCAAAAGGTGGTTTTCCACCACTCAGACCAAAGGCCAATCAAGTTCATTTGGCCCCTGAGGCAGAAAAATCTCACAAATGCCTTCCCCCCACCGTGGAGGGGGGCGAAAGAAAATAGAATTTAAAACGACCTAGCCACTCGATGCCCAGCCCCCCCCCCCACGCCCGGGGCAACGCACACAAAGGAGTCATTTTGCGAAGGAATTTATTCGGTTTGGGATCAAAGTGCTGCAAGGGAAATTCAGAAAAAAGTTCCTGTTTTTGTCTGGAGACGGGAGGGTTCTTCCTCGTCTTCACGGTTGCCAGGGAGATCTTTATGGAGGCGGGAGTGAGAAGCGCTGATTTCCTGGAATCGCTCGCCTTGTCAGGAAAGAGACAGCCGGATGCCTGCTTTCACTTTCGGTCCTCCGCTATCTCGCCACCCAGACAGGCCAATCTCACGTTCCCGCCCAACCCGCCCCCTTGGCCAGGAAGCGGCGCATTGTTGGCGGCCCCCATGAGGCTGGATGCAGCATCCTGTTCTCAGGAGATGGAACAGTTCCAGGCAGCTGGGATTCAGAAGCATTTTGCCGCCTTTGGCCCCCTTCTACGTGGTCTCGTCCTCCTTTAAAGCCATATCCAAATCGGTGGCCTTCCTTGCCTCCCGCAAGAAGCATTTCCTTTTAATCTTCCAACATTCAGCTTCGTTGGGATGTCCACGAGTCCTGGGGTTATGAGAGAGCGTGGAAAACGTGTCTCTATCCGCTCTCGCCATGCCATGCGTAATTTTGCAAACTTCTAGCACGACTCCCCTCACCCGCCCTTTGTCTAAAGCCGTGGTTCCCAACGTGGGGCACACGCCACACACGGGGGCAATTTGATTTTTAAGGGGGTGCATTTTGAGAATGATTTATTAACAGTTAATGGCCTTTTAGGCTTCCTCTACGTGAAAAAGAGTTCACTTTTAGAATAATACGAATTGTATGTCGGGGGGACACACCAGGATTTTAGAGATGCTTACGTGGGGCATGGCCAAAAAAAGGTTGGGAACCACCGGTCTAAAGTAAAATAAAAATCATGCAGGGCAGGTTTGCAATGCCTGAACTTTGCTCCCTGGTGGACAAAATGGTGAAATAGTTTTGGGGTTGTAACCAGAAGTGGATTGGGGGGTGGGGTGGCTCAAATAATTTTTGAACGTGGCTCTGTCCAGATTTTGCTGGACTTCTGCCTGTCCCGGCCAGGATAACTAACTGTAAGGGGGGCGGGAATGAACTTCCGAGACCAAAACATGGGAGGGGGGCGCTGGGTTGCAAAAAAAGGGGAATTCTGCTCGAGGAAATCTCTGGGCGTCTCTGCCTTGACTTTGGAGCCTCGCCCTCTGCTCCGCCCGCCCGGTGCCACCTTCCATTGGGCTCGGGCTGGCGCTCGTAACCGTCCGGAGGCTGAGCTGCTGCGCCGTCCTCGCGAAACGAGCCCGATTTCCTCGCCGTCTCCTTCGAGGTTTTGCTTGCACTTTTCTTGCTGCTGCGGCTAGCGCTGGATCTTTGCAGAGGTGAAATCGCCAGACAGAGAATAAAGGGAGAGGGGCGCTTTCCAAGAAAGAGATCCAGAACTGGTAACCCGAGCCTTCCGGGAAGAAGGTGCTGTCAAGGCGCTGGAATTTGGCCGGGGAGGGTGGGAAAGTGGACGGGGGTGATTTTGTGGGAAAGCAACTGGCAGGCAGGGGAAGGGTTAAGTCAGCCTTTCCGCGCCCCCAACTGGCAGGCAGGGGAAGGGTTAAGTCAGCCTTTCCGCGCCCCTCCCCCCAATCTTTGCAAGGGCGAAATCGGAAGTGCGCAGTTCTTTAGAAAAGGGTTTAAAGTGAACTTTGCTCTCCCATGCTAATACAGTAAATCTATCAATAGCACCATCTGTGTCTACCCTGAAATGGGCTCCACTGTATTCAGCGGGACTTATTCCCGTGTAAATGTATATGGGACTAATGTGCAAGCATTCTACACAGTCCTTACTTCTGAATACATACATATATATATACAGTATAGAGAGAGAGGGAGAGCGCGGATTGCACTGGAAGGCTGCAAGCCTGAACACACTTTGTATTCCCTCCTTGAAAGCAGTGGCCCTTACTTCTGAGTAAGCTTTGCAAGGTTCCTGCTGTCAATCCGCAAATCTGATTCACTGGTAGAATTGTATTGAAAGGAAAACCTGGACTCTTTAAAAAAAATGTTTCTGTGTTATGACAGCACATGCCTCTGATAAAGATCTTAAAACTCCTTCCTTTTTTCTAGTTTGATTTTGTAACATATATCAGATTGGAAGAGTGTATTTTATTGTATTAATAAAATGATATGTTTGACTCATGTACTGTACTTAAAAAAAAAAGGCCTGCATTTTGGATCAATTTCCTCCCAAAATCAGTTTAAAAGGTTGTAATTCTATACACAGCCCTCCCGCTAATAGATCAGCAATGTGAAAAAAAATGTTAATTATTTTTAGTGTCGGTACATAAAATAAAAGGTGGCAGTCATTCACCTTCAAAAAATAGGCATTTGCTCTTCTGTCTCTTCTTCTATGATAAAAAGAAGGAAATGTTTTAACTTCCATCCAACCCAATGTATTTACACTACTGGGCATGGTGCATAGCAACAGGGCCTTCTTAAGTATATCTGACACTGTGGTGCAAAGATCCCTCCAACAAGGAAGAGGCGGAGGCTCCAGGCAGTGCTGCTTCAACGAGATGGGCGAGGGCAGCAAGCTGACGCAGGGAGGCGCTGCGTCCAGCCTCAGCCTCTTCCCTGGCGTCCTGCGCCACTAGCCTCTATAGGCAAGATGCCCCTGCATAGCAAGTAACCCCCCCCAACACCACCTTTGGCTTTCAGTGTCAGCATCTGATGCCAAGGACCTCGAGCCTCTAGAACAGGTGTAGACTTGTCACAGATATCCTGAGAATGGTGGTCTGGGCAATGTGATCTGTGCTGTTCCTAACGTCTTGCCCTGCCAAGTCAGGTTTCACTTATTCACTCACTCCAGGGTTTCCAGCTGTTGTTGGACTACAAATCCCATCATCCCTGGCTAGGAGGACCAGTGGTCAGGGATGATGGGAACTGTAGTCCCAAAACAGCTGGAGACCCAAGTTTGGGAAATGCTGGCTCACGAATAGGCAGAGACACACTTGAGTTTCCACTGTGTTGTGAGCTTCTCTGTTTTCCTTTTGCAGACCCATCATCTTTTGCACAATGGCCCCAGGGCAGGTCCACATGGCAGCTCCTGTTTGCTTAATTGAGAACATGCCGGACGGGAAGCTTGTGGTGAACCGGGAGGCTGCAGAGGTGCTTGCCGGGATCTGCCAGCCAGTGGTGGTGGTGGCCATTGCGGGGTTGTACCGCACTGGCAAGTCCTATCTCATGAACAGGCTTGCCGGCAAGAGAAAAGGTGACTGGCTTCATGAATAATCCCCGTTATTCAAGGGAAGGGCTGGAGTCTAGTAGCTTTGCATGAGGCCTCTTTGGAGCAGGGGCAGACTTCAATAATATTTTGGCCTCCCTGAGCGAGGCTAAAATTTGGCGCCCCAAAACAGATCTTCTCAATTCTGGAGCTTCACAATTTTGCACCCCTTCGGTTCATTGCCCTGTGCAGGGGAACCACTTTCACCACCCTTAATCCAGCACTGTTTAGAGCAAAGCAATGACGTCTGCTACAGCTGGAATCGGCTTTCAGGGCCCCTGGGTTTTCTGCCTAGCCTAGGGGGAAACAGAGAGACAGAGGAGTAATGGCTGTCGTGGAATATTTATATACTTATCAATGTGCATGGTGCATTTCAGATAAAATTGCCAAAAGGTCCCTGCCCTGGGGAGCTTCCAGTCTAAATTTCAACAGGCGAGTGTAATAAGGAGCATCAATATAAGTAAATGGGGTTACACACACTTGGCTTCTTTCCCAACATATCTACTTTGTTTCTTGTGGGATACATATTCTGGGTTTAAGCCAAAATAGCCTAGGGAGTAAAGTGATCTTGCAGCCTGATCCTCAGAAGTGAGCCTCGTTGGGTTCAATGAGGCTAAATCCCGAGGAACTGTGCAAAGGATCAAAGCCTTGGGAGCTCTGAGTTTCTTGATGGGAATCATTGTCTGCTCCTTCCTCAGGTTTCTGTCTGGGTACCACAGTGCAGGCGCAGACCAAGGGAATCTGGATGTGGTGCCTCCCTCATCCCAAGAGGCCTGACTTCACACTGGTGTTACTGGACACAGAAGGGTTGGGTGATGTGCAGAAGGTGAGCTGGGGGAGATGGCAGCTGTGGAGGACTAGCACTTTCAAAAGAGCCTCGTGACAAAATACACTGAGCTGGTGGCCAGCAGTGGGGGGTGATATCTATGTGAATTATCTGACATCCCTGTGTCACACGTTTGGGAATGTCTTTGTATCTCAGAAACAGCCGTACCTGGAAGTCAAATGGAATCCTGCACCCAATCGGAAGCTGCGGTCGCCACGCTGGACGTTTGGCTTCCGAAAATCATTAAAAAACCAGAACAATCACTTCCGGTTTTCAATCGTTCGGGAACTGAAACTTTTGAGTTTACAGGTGTTCAGCTTCCAAGGTTCCACTGTAGTAGGAAAAAGTAAGATTCTGGAGGGAAAAAATCTTTTAAAACCCTATGGCTAATCTTTATTAAAATGTAGAAACTAGAGAGGTCTTGGTGCAGGTGGTCAGTGGATGGGACACTGATGGAACCCCACAATATTATATTATTATTTCAACCTTCAGAACATTTTATGTATGAATGACATAAAAACAGAGGCAATCAAGGGAGCTTTCAAAATGAATGACACGATATCACTATTAATCAAGAAATATGATCAAATCTGTAAAAAATATATAATTTTGACAGTCAATACATCGAATTAACACCTGAAAGAGCCAAGATTAAGAACAGAAAATGCTGTGTAGCAGATAAATTAGAAGCTGCTGCAGAAGAAGATTTATCAGGTGACAGTAAAGGGGGCAGAATAACCAAACTTCTGTGAGTTCAGCATTCTGCATCCCATAGGAGAAAGGTCCCTTTCTTACTTCATTGCTAGCGAAACATGGGAAGGTAAAGGGTCTGCTCTTGCTTTCTGGGCCACCTAAATAGGACCCATGTCTCTGTGTATGTGTGTGAGAGAGAGAATGAGACAGGATGCTGCACAGAGAGAAAGCACTATGCCAGAGGTTTTCAACCTTTTTGAGTCCACAGCAACCTTGACCAAGTACATTATTTCTGTGGCACCCTAGTGG
Organism: Podarcis bocagei; assembly: GCF_964188305.1. NCBI lineage: Eukaryota > Metazoa > Chordata > Lepidosauria > Squamata > Lacertidae > Podarcis > Podarcis bocagei. The sequence continues at coordinate 12,440,199 of NC_138132.1, forward strand.
GGCTCAGGAGCCTAGTTATGCCATCCCTTGGCCTGCAGAACTGGCAGCCCCACACCCCTTTTCAAACACCCTCCCTTGTAGGAACACCCTCCTTCAGCCTATCTCTTCTCCTGTCTCCTTGGGAGTCCTCTGGGCAGCTGCCGCCCCGGTCTCTGAGTTGCCCCCTGTCCTCACACTGCCCCACAGGAGCCTGGGAAGGACCCCATGGCCAGTCCCAGAGGCACCATTCGCCTGGGGAGCTTGTAGCCAGGGCTGCTGCAACAAGCAGATGTGCAAGCCTTTGGGAGGCAGAGAAACAAGAGGGCATCAGAGGAGGGAGGGGAGGAAAGAGGGACAGAGGCCAGTGTTGCCCGCAGCACCCCGACCATCATTCAAGGTTGAAAACCACTGCACTATGCAACCCTGTCATGCTGGGAAATTTTGCCAATACAGTGGTACCTTGGTTTACAACCATAATCCGTTTTGGAGGTCTGTTTGTAAACCAAAACAGGTTGTAATCCAAGGTGCACTTTTGCCAATGGGGCCTCCCCCCCAAAAATTGTTCGTAATCCGGAAAAAAACCCACCGGTTGTAATCCCAAAAAAAAGCTTGTAAACCGGAACACGCATTTCCGGGTTTAACGTGTTTGTAATTCAAAACGTATGCAAACCAAGACGTATGCAAACCAAGGTACCACTGTATCTACTTTGGGGTCTAGCTCTGTGCCCTTTTGACAGCTTCCCCCAATTGATTTTTGCTGTGGGTCAGCAGTTCTTCATAGTCAAAAAGGTTCCTTACACTTACCTTAGGGGCTAGAAGCTGGCTTCGACATTTTAAATAAAAACGTGCTTGATTCCTGTGCCCAATACCAAATTCTGTTACAAGCCCACTTTGGGGGCTGTGTACAGGATTGAGTGGCACGATATACACAGTAATATAAAATAAATAAAAAGTGCATGCACACTGAAGAAGTGTGCATGCACACGAAAGCTCATACCAAGAACTAACTTAGTTGGTCTTTAAGGTGCTACTGGAAGGAATTTTTTATTTTTTTATTTTGACTATGGCAGACCAACACGGCTACCTATCTGTAAATAAAATAAATAAATATGCTTTAGCTCTTCCTGGGCACGTGCCCACAATTGTGAAATGCGCACAACTGCTAAGCACCACAAGCCTTCCAAACGCAGTCTGAACAACTGCGAGCAAGTCACGGTTTGCATTCATTTTAGACAACGACTTCGCCTAGTGCAACAGAAGCAACAACACAAATCTCAAAGCAGCTGCTTTGCACATGCAGGTCCCAGAGGAAAAAGCTGCAGATAAGAATGGGGCATCAGGATTTCGGGTATCAGAGGCTTGGGATGAGAAGTCTTAAAAAATATCTGTATCTGTTTCAGGGAGGCATGGAGAATGATTCATGGATCTTTGCTCTGGCCATTCTTCTCAGCAGCACCCTGGTGTATAACAGCATGGGCACCATTGACGAAACAGCCGTGGAGAAGCTCCAGTATCCTTTTTGGGGCACCATCAGTTCCAACCACCCCCACAAGATTGGGAAGGCAGCTGGATGTCTGTGTAGGACAGCACTTCCTGGGGGGAGAAAGCTTTTGGTGTAGTCGCAAGTGGAGCAAACCTTCCCTTTCCAGGTCTGCCTTGGAACACAAAGCGCTGGGGGAGTGCAGGGGGGGGGCAAGGAAACATGCAGGGCATGTAGCTGATGGGGGTGGGGCAGCCAGCCTGCCAAGGATCAGGTGAGCAGGTCACTGGGGCAGAGCAGGGATGGGGAGCCTGTGGTCTTCCAGGTGTTGGCAGCGGCGTAGCGTGAGTTGTCAGCACCCGGGGCAACGCAAGTAATTTGCGCCCCCTAACCCGGGGCAAGGCAAGTAATTTGCGCCCCCCCCAACCCCTAACCTACGAGTTGCCGCTGGCGCTGCCGCGCAAACAACGCTGCTTGCCCGGAGGAGGATGGAGGCAGAAGCAGCCGCCGCCTGTGGCTGGGCCGAGGGGATGGCGGCGGCGGCAGGGTGCAGAGGCTGCCCGTGCCCGGCCAGGCGTCTGTGGCGGCGTCGGCGCTGCTGCAGCGGCTGCTCCTCCTGCGAGCAGTGAGCGGAGCGCAGCCACAGCGACGGCGGGGGGCGCGCGCGCTAGGGCGCAAGGCTGGCGGTGGCGGCGGGGAGCCCGGTGGAGGAAGGAACTTGTCCCTTCCCTCTGGACTCGCGCCCCCCCAGATGTTGCGCCCGGTGCGGTCGGCACCCCTGGCACCCCCCACGCTACGCCACTGGGTGTTGGTGGACTCCAACTCCCATCAGCCCCAGGATGGGAGTTGTTTGCTCAGCCACATCTGGAGGGCCAAATGTCCACCCATCCCTGGGTTTGTGCTTTCGGAATGAATAGATGAGGGTCAGACCACCCATGAACTCAACTGGATAGTTGAGTATAGGGTCCTCATTCTCCACAAAAAAAAAACCCCACCACAAGCACCTGCCTGGTGTCCCAATCCAGAATAGGACTTCAGTACGGAGGAGCCAAGGGCTTTAACCGGTTACCCCTGCTGTGGTCCTGATTCAGATTGGATCAGGATCTGGGTGCGAAAAGCCTGGAAAAGAGGAGACCGAGAGGAGATACTAAATCCATCTTCAGATCTCTCAAGGGCTGTCACACGGAAGAGGGGACAACCTTGTTTTCTCCGGCTCCAGAGGCTAGGACCCGAACCAGTGGATTCAGGTTACAAGAAAGGAGATTCCAACTTAACATCAGGAAGAACTTTCTGTCTGTCAGAGCTCTTTGACAGTGGAACGGTCTCCCTCACGAGGTTGTAGACTCTCCTTCCTTGGATGTTTTTAAGCATCTGTCATGCATTTAGCTGAGTTTCCAGCATTGCAGGGGGTTGGAATAGATGACCCTTGGGATCCCTCCCAGCTCAACGATTCTATGATTCTATGGCATATCACAATTTGCATGGCAAAAAGGCACCATTGAAATGACTTGGATCTTTGCCCCACTTTATTTTGCAGTGCTTATTGCAGGTATGAGGCTCCTGGTCAAGACTGGGATTGCAGGGAGAGCAAAGGGTTAAATGTCTCCTGTCCCAGGATCCTGATCTGTATCTCTCACACTGCACTGACAATTTGTGTGTGAGTGGCACACCTTGCATTAAATGGCAGGGCTACAGAGTTAAGGTCTTGTAGTTTCACCTTCAGCTGCAGTTCCTGTTGGGAACTCCCTGAAGTGTGCTTCACTGGCAGGCAGCTGAAGAAGGGCATCTAGGAACCCCAGAAGCAAGCAGGAATGGGAATGGGCCCAATTATGTGTAAAGCAAGATATGCAAGGAGGGGTTAGGGCCAGGTTCAGCTGCAAAGCCTTGCCCAGACTGTGGGGGTCAGATGGGATTGCTGTGAGGAATTATGAAAAATTGAGCATGCCATTGTGTCAGCAATGAAAGCATTGCTTTGACTGGGCTTGATTCATTGACAATAATTTCTGATCAAATCCCACAAGCCTCTGCACCTCTGCCATTTTCTTTCTTTACAACTGACAGGCACACATTCTAAACACAGACCAGCTGTTCACCAGGCATCCTGGGTCATAAAGATAGAAGGTAGCTTTTGTTAGTTTTGTTAATCTAAGGGCCAGGAGGAGAGTTCACAAGGAGATGATAAAGATGCCTATCTTTCCTTGCCATCCTTCCTTTCCTGCTGTTTATGACCTCCGGCGTTTGCTAAAGGCATTCCACCTTGATTCCTATTTTATTTACTCTGAACTACGTATGCATACTCAAGTAGGAAATATGGTAGTTTCTTTGTAGTTAGAAGGATTTCTTCTGATCTGACTTTGTCCCATGTGAGGGTTTTTTAAATGCTCAGAGAAAATCTGATTGGTTCTTACGAACACTGTGTAAAAAGTTCTTTTGTGAATAAAACGACCTGGGCCAAGCGGTGGACAGATTATTATTGGCACTTCGTCCCAGAGTCTTTCTGGTCAAGCCTCGTGTGTATTTTATTAATCAGAGTCCAATCCTTCCTTGCTTTTGGAACGCAACACCAGACCACTACTGTGTGCCCACAGTCAATGCATGACTTGGGAGAAGTTCAGATTGCAAAGCCCAACAATAACCTTGCAGTCCTTTTCCTTAGCAAGCCCCAGCTATGTCACTGAGCTGACAAAAGCAATTAGAGCAAAATATCCCTCTGGGGATGGCCAAGAAGAGGAGAATTTCACCGAATTTGGCCGATTCTTCCCAGACTTCGTCTGGGCCTTGCGGGATTTCACACTGCAGCTGCAGCTAAACGGACGCCCTATCAGTGCAGACAAGTACCTGGAGAACGCCTTGAGATTTCTGCAAGGTGCGGTAGCCGAAACCAAATGCAACATCAGGACAGATCCTTCCTTGGCCCTTCTTGTTTCCACTTACCTCCTTCTAATCGATTGAGTTTTCTGTTCAGCAGGGAGATTTTGTTTTATTTTGAAAGGTGTTCTGGGCCTTGCTACCCGCTGATGACAGAGTATGCTTGCCGGGGTTGCTGGGAGTTGTAGTTCTGCAACATCTGGAAGGCCACAGATTCCCTACACCTGGATTAGAGAAACCAAATGACACCTGCAGACTGTCACTGTTTTGCAAGGGGGATTCAAGTGCATTCTGGAACTTTAGGTCGGCACAATACTAACAAAGAACTGCACCGCCCCCCATACCTACACCCGTTCTTCGTCTTTTCTCCTAGGTGATGCTGGGCACATCCAGAAGCACAACATGGCCAGATCATGCATCCACAGTTTCTTTCCTTCACGGAAATGTTTCGTATTTGACCGTCCAACTACCAGGAAGAAGTTGCATCTGCTGGAGGAACTGAAAGAGGAGGATTTGGAGGAAGATTTCTTGGTACCAGTGGCTCATTTCTGCCAACACATCTGGGAGACATCGCGACCCAAGATGATCCCAGGAGACCGAGTTGTGACTGGAACGAGTAAGGAAGCTTCAGCAAAATTGTAGGCTTGGGGGATGTAGGAAGCTTTCTTTCATTGAAGCCATAAGGAGCAGTGTATTGACTGTGCTGCAATGTCACAGAGGTCTTAATTTGTGCTCGTCAACCCTTTTGTGTTGGTCAATTACCTGTATTGCACTTTGAATCAAGCCCAATATAGCTTTGTCCAGCTTTGTTATGGTATCAATAACAGCTGTCAAACTGGTGGTGGAGGGACCCTTTGTCACCAGAGCAACATGAAGGTGTAATGAGCTGTTGGCCTGACCATTGTAGATTTCAAAGGAAGCAGCTCCTCTCCCTTCCTTCCTGCCGGCCAGAGAGGAGGGAGGCTCCAACTGTGTTGCTTGGCTGCGTTGCTCACCCAATAAGGAGTCTAAGAATGACTGGAGGGTGGAGCTTGCATGCCTTGTGCCGATCAAATCGGCCGTGTTGCCTGGGGACTCTCCTTTGCTCAGTGCTTCCCAGTGGAGAGGTGACGTGGTTTTCCTTGCTGCATCCCCTTTGCCGGGTTGCTGTGCTGTGGGAACCACTGCTTGAGGCTTCGTTTGGCTGCTGGCTGGGCTTTCTGCCTTTGGCTCCGAGGGGCTCAGAAGTCGAACATACCTCTGCTTGGAAAATCCCTTATTTTGGCTGCTGATCCCTTATTTTCGAGGCTGCTGGTCCCTTATTTTCAAATCTGTAAGTTGACAGCTATGATCAGGTAACATCAAAAACCAATGGGGTTCCCCCCTCCAACCGTATGAAGTTGCTGATTCTGCCCTGGCCCACTTGATTGCCTGCTGAAAGCACCTTTGCCAGCAGGTGAAAAAGAGTGGAGAGATGAGAAACAAAGGAAAGTTGAAATGGACAGATTCGCTAATCCCAAATGATGAGTTGTTTTGTTATACTGTTGCCTTGTCATTTGGAAATGGTCAGTCTGCTACAGCACCCTCTAACCTGCTCTTTGTTCCTAGGGCAGGGGTGGGGAATCTGTGCCCCCCCCCCAAATCCTCAGTCAGCATGGCCAATGGCCAAGCGTGATGGAGTTTCAGTCCAGCAACACCTTGAGGGTCACAGGTTCCCCATTCTGCAACAAGAATACGCAAATTCTGTTGCATAAATTATGCAAATCAAATGAATTGGTTTGTTTTTCATTATTCATTCTGCTTTCAGTGTAGGTTTTTTATTTTTTTTAAGAGTTTCAATTTTAAGGGAAGCACAAAGGGCAAGAACCAGAGTCCAGCACAGAGGGATCAAATTAGGACTGAGATTTATAGGGGGCGGGGAGTAGAGCAGAGCAAAGTAACTATGAGAGATGGTGACTGAATGGTGGTCCTCATCCCCCTCTGCTTTTTCACATCTTCAAGCTCTTATTTGTAGCTAGGAAGGCTAGAGCCCTTCTTCTGAAAACGAATGGGATTACTTCATACTATGTTAGGTGCAAGATCCTGATCCTGTTCTTGCATGACACAAGAGATACAGAATACTTGGTCCTCACTCTCTTGATGATGTGGGCGGACACTTCAAGGCCGTTTGGGTCTGCAAATTCTTTCTCAACCTAAGGCGGTTAATCAAGCTGTGCATTCCACGTCTATTACCTCTGATTCTTTGACTTCAACAATCTTTCCCTTTTCAGTGCTCGCAAGCCTGGCAAAGACCTATGTCAATGCCATCAACAGTGGGGACGTGCCCTGCTTGCAAAACGCAGTGCTGGCCTTGTCCCAGATCGAGAATTCGGCTGCTGTGCATGACGCCATTTCCTGTTATGAAGAACGGATGCAGCAGCTGCTGCTGCTTCCGACCGACACTCTTGAAGAGCTGCTGAGGGCACATGCCAAGTGTGAGAGGGAGGCCATTGACGTCTTCATAGCCCGTGCCTTTGGGGACAACATTAAACAATTTCAAGAGGAGCTTGAGGTGTGTTCTCTTTAGTGCCTTATCAGCTGCCTGCACTTTAGCCCATGCCCATTTATTTATTTAATATGCTTATACATCACTTTTGGTCACACACGACCTCGAAACAGTTTACATAAAAATTAAGCGTTATCATTAAAAACACAGATTAAAAATCACAACAGAAGATCAGTGACACAAACAGTAAAACCACAAAAATCGGTGCTATAAAGCAAATGTTTAATGTTTTACTGTGGCTTCATAATTGTTGGAAGTTGCCCAGAAGTTGTTACTGTTGATGGGTGGCATATAAGTAATAAATTATTATTTACTGCAGTTGCAGACAGTTCCCACATTTTGGGGTGTGGGGGTGTGTGTGTCTTGACATAACTATTTCAGTTAAGTCAATCTCACACTGATTGAATTTTGTAGTGTAAACAACAACAACAACAACAGTACCCCTTCCTTCTGACCAGGTTGCCCCAACCACTCTGGGCAGCTTCTAACAAATATAAAAACATATTAGTATGTGGCCTTAGTATGTCTTCCCATTGTATAGTACACTGGGGAGGAAACGTTTCATCATTGCTAACGTGTCATCTTTCTGGTGCTTTGTTCTGTTTTCGTCCGGTAGAATAAGTTGAATCAGAAAAAGAAGGCATTCTGTGAAAGAAATGAGAAGGTGTCTTTGGACCGCTGCCGTAATGTGCTGCGCTTTCTTTCCCGGGACCTGGTATCTGAGATCCAGGAGGGGATTTACGCAGTGCCTGAAGGCTATAAGCGCTTCCTTGCCAAGATGAACAAAATAAAGGAGAAGTATGATGCATTTGATGGAAAAGGGGTTCAGGTAGGACAGGAGGAGCAGCACTTCTGTGACACTCAGAGAGGTGGGGATCCTGTTGCTGACTGAGGGCAGACTTACAGTGCAATCTAATGCATGATTACTTGGGAGTATGTCCCACTGAATTCACCAGTTGGGGGTAAAGATGCAAAGGTACTAAACTGGTTGAAGAGGAATCTTCTCATTGCAGGATTGATAGCAATCACAAACGTGTCTTATAATTGTCCCCTCCTTAGTGAGTTTTACAAATACTTCAAAACATTTTTAATGCCGATCCACATTTTATTTTATCAATTGATATTGTTAGGATCGTCCTCCTTGTGTGTAGGACCCTGGCAGAGACACATGCCCGACTGGCATGTGCTCTCCCTCCTGGTTGATCGTTTGGGAGCTTCAAAAGCTTTCTTAAGCCCGAACATCACAGCCACTGATATCAAGAAGCATCAGCACACTCAGGGATCCTGCAGAGTATTTGCAGTTTGCGTAACGGAACACAGTAGCACAGCATTTTGGCTAATCTACTTTATTTACATATAATACACTTGGAGCATTCTGCTTTAGCTCCTTCCTCTTTCTCATCAGACAGCAAAGAGAAAGACCAAAGGACAATAGTCCCACTTCATGGAACACAGTAATACCAAAACATCCTGTCTCTGTCACTTCCCACACTGTGGAATGAAAACATACACTGTCATGTGATAGACAACAATCTCATGACTGCAAACACAGAGCAAGAATCCTAACAATTATATCACTGGTGGTTTTGTTTTTTTTACTGTTCTTTTCTGGCTCATTTTAAGGGATATAGTTGTTGTTTTTAGTTGTAATGATTTCTCTCCGTTACCTTGTGAGGATTTCTGTTCAATAATAATAATAATAATAATAATAATAATAATAATAATAATAATAATAATAATAATAATTTTTATTTATATCCCGCCCTCGCCAGCCAAAGGCGGGCTCAGGGCGGCTAACAACAATAAAATAGTACAAAATTCTAAAATCATTTCATTATAAAATTAATTCAACTCAAATTGATGGCAACCATTAGGCTAAAGTTCTGTGAAGACTGCCAAAGGAGGGAGTCAGGCTGTGCCCTGACCAAAGGCCTGGTGGAACAGCTCTGTCTTGCAGGCCCTGCGGAAAGATGTCAAGTCCCGCAGGGCCCTAGTCTCTTGTGACAGAGCCTTCCACCAGATTGGAGCCACAGCCGAAAAAGCCCTGGCTCTAGTTGAGGCCAGCTTAACCTCTCTGTGGCCTGGGACCTTCAGGCTGGATATATATCTTTCAATGAGTAAACAACATCAGTTTCTCAGCGTGTCAATAAACTACTTGCTTACTTCATATACTACCTTTGGGTCTTTAATCCCAGCAGGACAGAATATTCAGTTTCCTCATCTTTTGGCAAAATTAATAACTTTTGCTCCCAATGTATTATCAGGCAGACAGAGCTCTTGAAGAATTCCTGAAATCCAAGGAGACGGTGGCAAAATCTATCCTTCACATGGATGATGCCTTAAGTGGCAAAGAGAAAGAAATTGAAGGTACAGGTTTGGGGAAACAGAAGCACTATATTATAATTTATGAATGCCACAGATTAAATGCCACTGTAAGTGTGGGGACACAAAAGGTTTTAATTGGTGTCCAGAAGATAACAGCATGGTGAGGTTCTAAAGCAGGGTTTCCCAAACTTGGGTCTCCAGCTGTTTTTGGACTACAACTCCCATCATCCTGTTAGCAGGACCAGGTCACAATTATGGGAATTGTAGTCCAGAACCAGCTGGAAACCCAAGTTTGGGGCCCTGTTCAAAAGTCCAGATCAGGGTTTCCCCAAACCCTGAGTTCATTGACACCTTGATGAGTTTATAAAGTTGTAATTGACTGCTTCTTAGGAATGTAAATGAGGGGAAAGTGCAAAAACGCTGCAAAAACAATTATTTAAAAAGTAAAACACTGCACCTATGCATCACTTTTTAGCAATAAAGCAGCATGCTCCGAGAATACTATTGTACTGTATTGTGGAACCATCTTATTAAATTCAGGGGTTCCTCACTGGCAAGGAAGGTGGACCCTGTACCCATGCCCTTGATTTCTAGGGATAATAGTTCCTATTTATTTTTTCTATGCCTTGTAAACCTCTTGTGTTTTCCTAGGCCCTTTTCTACCACCTTTCTGCCCCTTGGTCTTTATTTACCTGTTGCACATTCCTGTTGATCCCAGGGGATTAACATCTGCCACTTGGGGAAATCTTGGCCTAGATCCACCAGTGCAATGGCAAGCCCCAGAGGGAGGCCTGAGCAGATGATTATAGCGCACACAGACAGCCAGGTTCATATGAGCGTAGAGGGTTCCTCCAGATTATTCACCTTGGATGCCTGATCTGACTGCCAGCAAATCACTGCCTCTGTTTCTTCCCTGGACCACAGCCCAGCGTGCTCAGGTTGAAGCAACCAAGCTGCAACAGAGGCTTTTGGAGCAGGAGCTGGCCAACCTGGAGCAAATGATGGAGGATAAGAAGCGACATAATGAGGAAGGCATCCAGCGGCTGAAGGAGGAGTGGGAGGAAGAGATGAGGAAGATGAAAGAGGAGGCTGAAAGGAGAAAGAGGGATTTCCGCAAGGTAATGAGAGGAATGCATGGCACTGTATTGTTTTTTTAATTACACACACACACATCCTTTATTGTGATCCATGGACTCAAAATACACAGTACAATTGCTTTCCATTTACATTGCCGCTGTTGTTTTAATTTCATTTTTGTATTATTCCCTTGTATTCATGGATGCATATTGTACTTACCTTCACACTGATTTGAAGCCGCTGTGTGTCCTTCCCAAAAGAGGCTCCTGGGAAGCCGGAGGGACATTGCTGGAACAGCTCTTGGATTGGGGCAATTGGCTAAAATATTTTAAACGGTTCCAATTTTGGTTTCTCTGGTTTTTTTTTGTCGGGTTGATGTTGGTTAAATGTTTTGTTGGGGTTGGCAATTATTTTAATTTGGGTATAACTGTAAACTGTTTATTATTGTTATTATTATTATTGATTTATTGGTTTGTTTGTTGCTCGTGTAGGATATTTTGTTTTAATATTTGATGCTTTGTTGTGTTTTTATGTACCGTATTTTTCGCCCTATAGGACGCACCAGCCCATAGGACGCACCTAGATTTGGGGGGGGGGGAAATAAAGGGGAAAAAATTATTCCCCCCCCAGCGTGGTGCTGGGGCAGGGTCAGCCCGAGCTTCCCCCTCCCCCAGAACGGGACCCAGAGCCATGCCGAAGCTGCATGCAGCTTTGGCATCGCTCTGGGAGCTTGCGGGGCTGGGGGAGGGGGAAGCCCTCCGCCAGCCTCCAAACCAGGTCGGGAGACAGTGGGATGGCGCGCTGCGCCTCCCCGCTGTCCCCCGAGTTTGCGGGGCTGGCGACGGGGAGGAGCAGGCTTCTCCCCCCCGCCAGCCTTCTAACCAAGTCGGGGGACAGCGAGAAAGGCGCGCTGTGCCTCTCCCGCTGTCCCCCGAGTTTGCGGGGCTGGCGACGGGGAGGAGCAGGCTTCTCCCCCCCGCCAGCCTTCTAACAAAGTCGGGGGACAGCAGGATGGCAGCGTTCCACCTCCCCGCTGTCCCCCGAGCTTGTGTGGCTGGCGGCGGGGCTCTCCTGAAGCCTGGAGAGCGAGAGGGGTCGGTGTGCACCGATCCCTCTCGCTCTCCAGGCTTCAGCGAAAGCCTGCATTCGCCCCATAGGACGCACACACATTTCCCCTTCATTTTTGGAGGGGAAAAAGTGCGTCCTATAGGGCGAAAAATACGGTATGTTGTAAGCCACCCAGAATGGCTGAGGAAACCCAGCAAGATGGGTGGGATATAAAATTTATAACCATCATCATCATCTCCAGCTAGGAGAAAGTGTTTTCAGAGAGCCCCTCTCCAGCATGCTGGGAAATGCATGTTTATTTTGTAACCAAAGGCAACGTGGGCCTTGTGACCCAAGACAGGCCTGATTCCACCGTGAGTTTGTATCTGTTGCCCTCACTCATCTGTTTTCTCAGTTGAACAATGACTGCGTGCTCCTTGTCTCTCTAGGGGCTGCTAAGACAGAGGTTTTTGCTGATGGCTATGGAAACAGAAGTGGAGCTCCTAAGTCTCAAGGCATAAAGGAACAATACCTCAGGGCTTACGCTTACTACAGAAGCTGTCCACAGTGCAGTTTCGAGGACCAAATAAAGAGGCCTGGAAGTCAGGACATAACCGCAAGGCTGGACAGTTGGAAACTTCAAACTAGTGCAGATTATGGCAGCCTGCTTGTTGACTGGCACAAGCTGTTGAATACCACATTGCCTGTTTTGAGCCATCTGCACTGCTTGAAGTATCATTTCTGCAATCACTTTGAAGTGCTGATTATGACTTTTAAAAGGTGATCAGCCTGCTTTCCTCAAAGGATGTCTCCTCCCATATGAGCCTCCCTCATAGGAAGAACTTACAACAATGGCTTGGTCCAGCTTCTGTCTAATGAGGAAGTCATAAGAGGAACTGCTTTCCAAGAAATGGTTCTACTGTCACAGCCTTCCTGCTGGCTAAATAAGAAAAGAAAAGAAAAGTGATAACCCTGTTTATTTCAGCTGGCCTGTGCTGTTTTGTGTTTCTTTCTCTTATTATCCAGCTTCAATGGGGCACTGTGTTGTTGTTGTTGTATTTTAAATCTGTAAACCACTGTGATATAGTTTATGAACAGATATATGTAAATTTCAAATAAAATAAATAAATAAATGTGCAATACTGAGTGTGTCTATTCTGAAGTCATATTAATTTCAGCAGAGTTACTCTCAAGTAAGTGTGCATAGGGCAGGCTGCATTCTTACACCATATATCATAACACTGAATTCATACCATGGTTGGCTAGGGGAGCATTCACACAATACATATATATATCATTATGTGTTAGTTTACCTTGTTGAAAATGCAGATTTCTGTTTAAACATAGCTCTTCTCTTGATAGGAACACCTGGGAATTTCCTTTTAGTTTTTATCATGTTTATGTCCCCTCTTTTCATGCGTTGACAGATGTTTTAAATACATCGCTGTAGTACTTGTCATACTGCCACTAGTTGTCACTATAGTACTCCCCGCACAGCTAACAGCGACTGCAGCAGCAATTTGTGAGGAAGGGGAAGGAGACATTTTGGGGGGAAGGAAACCCATTATTCTTTAAATCCCTGTGGTTCCAGTTTGATGGGACCAGACAAACTAGAACAACAGGCCCAGTTTACTGAGAACTTCTTTTTTTATTATTATTAATTGCATTTTCAAAAACAGGAATAGAGAGCATATTTAACCCCCTCCCTCTGTCCCACTTACAACTTGTACCAAACACAGCATGTATACTAATACCAAATGCCTTCCCTTCCACGCTTTTCCTGGTTTGTTTGCTTTTCTACTACTCTGCGTAATCCACATCTTTTTAAATTATCCAATTTGTTATCTATTAAAAACTCTTTATCTCTGCTGGATTTAGTTCACTGAGAACTTCTTGAGTGCACTGGGCTAGCAGATGGAGAAGCATTCGTGGCTGCTTTGATTTCTAATGTGCACAAGAAATTTCACAACCTTAAACATGACAAAATTAAGAGCTAAGAAACAGAGAATTAGAGAGAGACTGGGTTGCTTTGGGTTTGTTTTTATTTTCCCCACATCTTCCAATTTGGGCAGTAGGATTATCCTGCTGGTTCTAATGGACCTCCTGTTTCCTAGGAAGGCAGGTAGCAATCTGTGCAAACCAGTGAACATTTACCATCTCCTAACAAGCTTGCTGGGACACAGGTGGCGCTGTGGGTTAAACCACAGAGCCTAGGACTTGCTGATCAGAAGGTCGATGGTTCAAATCCCCGTGACGGGATGAGCTCCCGTTGCTCAGTCCCTGCTCCTGCCAACCTAGCAGTTCAAAAACACATCAAAGTGCAAGTAGATAAATAGGTACCGCTCTGGCAGGAAGGTAAACGGCGTTTCCGTGCACTGCTCTGGTTCGCCAGAAGCAGCTTAGTCATGCTGGCCACGTGACCCGGAAGCTGTACACCAGCTCCCTCGGCCAATAAAGCGAGATGAGCACCGCAACCCCAGAGTTGGTCATGACTAGACCTAATGGTCAGGGGTTCCTTTACCTTTACCAAACTTAAAACCATGGAGATGCCTGGTCTGAATAGAGACATTGGATTCTTATCTCATTATACATCTCACCCCTTGCTTTTTCCTGTAAGACCAATTGCAGTCGTTAACAGTCGTCAACAGGTTTACAACACCTATCGGCCAATCACCCATTCCCACCACCCTTCTGAGTGGGAATATATATAAGGGTCTGGTGACTTCTGTTTCAGTGTACTGTATCTGAAGAAGTGTGCATGCACACGAAAGCTCATACCAATAACAAACTTAGCCGGTCTCTACGGTGCTACTGTTGCCTTTGTCCATGGAGTTTGTCCATGCGAAAGGCTGGGCTGGATGAATCCCAAGCCGGAATTAAGATCGCCGGAAGAAAAATCAACAACCTCAGATATGCAGATAACACAACCTTGATGGCAGAAAGTGAGGAGGAATTAAAGAACCTTTTAATGAGGGTGAAAGAGGAGAGTGCAAAATATGGTCTGAAGCTCAACATCAAAAAAACGAAGATCATGGCCACTGGGCCCATCACCTCCTGGCAAATAGAAGGGGAAGAAATGGAGGCAGTGAGAGATTTTACTTTCTTGGGCTCCATGATCACTGCAGATGGTGACAGCAGTCACGAAATTAAGACACCTGCTCCTTGGGAGAAAGGCTATGGCAAACCTAAACAGCATCTTAAAAAGCAGAGACATCACCCTGCCAACAAAGGTCCGTATAATTAAAGCCATGGTTTTCCCAGTAGTGATGTATGGAAGTGAGAGCTGGACCATAAAGAAGGCTGGTCGCCGAAGAATTGATGCTTTTGAATTATGGTGCTGGAGGAGACTCTTGAGAGTCCCATGGACTGCAAGAAGATCAGACGCATCCATTCTTAAGGAAATTAGCCCTGAGTGCTCACTGGAAGGACAGATCGTGAAGCTGAGGCTCCAGTACTTTGGCCACCTCATGAGAAGAGAAGACTCCCTGGAAAAGACCCTGATGTTGGGAAAGATGGAGGGCACAAGGAGAAGGGGACGACAGAGGACGAGATGGTTGGGTGGTATTCTCGAAGCTACCAAGATGAGTCTGACCAAACTGCGAGAGGCAGTGGATGACAGGAGTGCCTGGTGTGCTCTGGTCCATGGGGTCACGAAGAGTAGGACACGACTGAACGACTAAACAACAACAAAGCCACTTCTGGCCTGCCCAGGAGGTGGGGTTGCGGGCTTCACGCCCACCCCCACGTGAGCGTGGGGTGGTTTCAGCCCCCGCGAGAACAGGGGAATCCCGGCCGCGTGGCCTGCCCTATTTAGGGCCGGCGCAGAGGGGGCTCGCCCTCTTTTTGCCGGCTAGCCCCCACGTTTTGGTTAGGTTTGTATTTGGGGGGTTAGAAGTGGTTTTCTTCTTGCTTACCTTGTTCCTTTAGGTGAATCTTTTGCAGGTTTTGAACAGCGTTTGGACCTTTTTCCTGGGTGCCTTCCGCGACCGGGCTGACCATTGGTAAGAAGGGGTTAAGAGGATGTGTGTGTGTGGGGAGGAACGCCATCACCTCCCCCCCCAGCGAAGGGTGGTCCGTTAAAGGACTCCGGGGGGGCGTGGCCCTGTCCGAAGCCTATGGAGGTGTGGGCCAAAGGCATGCCCCCCCCAGCGGTGACCCGGGGGAGCTCCTAGTCGACAGCTCCTAGTCCACGTTCCTCAGCAGGAGACTCCCCTGATATAGTGTTAACCCTTCCCCGTGTCTCCAGCAAATGGGCTGGAGCCGGATAGTCGATAGGACCAATGCCTAAGCCAATACCTCTCATTCCTGAATTCAATAAAGTTGTGGCCTAATTCGCCCATTTAACCTTAAATTATGTTGTCTCGTGTCTTTATTTATCCTGGTGAGGGGCGGGAACTCGTCACGCAACACGGTGCTACTGGAAGGATTCCCACCCACCCCCATTGCTTAATTCCACCTGCCTTTCTGTTTGCTCGTTTCCCGGAATCGCGCGCCTTTCAGAGAAAGAGGTGCGCAGCCCGGGCACTTTCGCTTTCGGTCCTCGCATATTTTGAAGTGTCGCCAGGGCAATAAAGGAGGCTGATTGGTCGCGACGACCTCCCATTTCCTGGAAGGGCAGCTGGGGCGCTGCAAGAGCTTTCGAGCCACAGAAGCGTCTCGCAATTCCCGAGTTCTTGCTCTTACCCTGAAGGCGAGGCTTGAGCTTCTCCTGCCGTCCCCTCCTGCCGTCTCCACTGGGAACTCCGAGCAACGCTCTCTCCCTCTTCCTGCCGGCCTGCCAGCTCGTCTGCAAGAGAGAACCCGCAACAATCGAGTCCGGTCAAGACCCATCCTCCCGAGGCCCGTCCCTGCAAAAAGAAAACAACACCAAAAAGTAAGAAACGGCAGCTTCCCGATGTCGCTGTTGTTGTTAACCCCTAGCGCTCCTTTCCTTTTGCAAGGTAAACACGGCGCGGGAATCTTAGCCAGGAGCAAAAGCAGCCGAGAAAGGAGTGTAGGAGCCAATTCGGAGGGGCCGAGGGGTTTTTGCTCGCCCAATAAAATATTTGAGCCCTCACCCCCACCCCAAGTTGAAGGGCATTGTCATTCAAATAGGGAGTGTGCACCGTGTCATGTGATCGATTATGCAGGGTGGGGCTTACCTGGGCCTCCCCAATATTCAAGTTTTGACACACCTGCAAGGAAGGGAATCCTAGCAGCGGGGAGGTGGCTGGCAAGGAAAGGGTTAACCAAACATGCAAGTCCCGTGCCGCCGCCCCCCCACTGACCTTTGCAGTGGAGACTTTTGCTTTCGTGCCTGCAGCGTGCAGCTAGAACTTTTGCTTCAAATTTTGCCGATAGTATAAATACGTGGCTCTTGAAACAGAGGCACGGGAGGGGCGGGAATTAAAATGTCGGCACGCCAGAATGTATTCTTAAATAGGGAGGGGGGCAGTTCTGCCGGCTTCGCATCAGTTCCGATAAAATGAAAGCCATAGGTGTGGTGCTGGGGGGGAATGGTGACAGCAGGGACAAAGTCTATTTCCAGGTGTGCATGAAAGAAAAATGACAGCATCTAGGACAGATGTAGACTTGTCACAACTATCCTGAGAATGTCCAGCTGGGTAACTTCCAGGTGCCAAAAAATATCTGGGATCCCAGTGAGGCGAAGCTGAATTGTGATTTGTGCCCTTCTTGAACTCTTTTTCCAGTCAGGTTTCACCCATTCACTCGCTCACAGGCAGAGAGACACTTGAATTGAATTGGAGTACAATTCCCATCATCCCTAGCTAGCAGGACCAGTGGTCAGGGATGATGGGAACTGTAGTCCCAAAACAGCTGGAGACCCAAGTTTGGGAAATGCTGGCTCACTAATAGGCAGAGACACACTTGAGTTTCCACTGTGTTGTGAGCTCCTGTTTTCCTTTTGCAGACCCATCATCTTTTGCACGATGGCCCCAGGGCAGGTCCACATGGCGGCTCCTGTTTGCCTAATTGAGAACATGCCGGATGGGAAGCTTGTGGTGAACCGGGAGGCTGCAGAGGTGCTTGCCAGGATCCGCCAGCCGGTGGTGGTGGTGGCCATTGCGGGGTTGTACCGCACTGGCAAGTCCTACCTCATGAACAGGCTTGCCGGCAAGAGAAAAGGTGACTGGCTTCATGAATATTTCCTGTTACTCAAGGGAAGGGCTGGAGTCCAGTAGCCACATGAGGAGCAAGGCAGTGGAGTCTGGTGTTTCTGGAACAGGGTATCAGAGCCCCTGGGTTTTCTGCCTAGCCTGGGGAGAAGCATGGAGGAAGAGGTGTAAATTAATATTTATATAGAACCAGAGGGGAGATAGGACTTTGAGTCAGAGGTTTGTGGTCCCCACTCAGCAGAATTCACAGGAGGGAAGGTTATTTTTTATTTTATATATATATATATATGGGACGCGGGTGGCGTTGTGGGTAAAACCTCAGCGCCTAGGACTTGCCGATCGCATGGTCGGCGGTTCGAATTCCCGTGACGGGGTGAGCTCCCGCCGTTTGGTCCCAGCTCCTGCCCACCTAGCAGTTCGAAAGCACCCTTGGTCATGCTGGCCACGTGACCCAGAAGTGTCTTCGGACGGCGCCGGCTCCCGGCCTCTAGAGTGAGATGAGCGCACAACCCTAGAGTCTGTCAAGACTGGCCCGTATGGGCAGGGGTACCTTTACCTTTTATATATATACCCCACATTTCCTCCAAGGAGCTCCAGGTGGTATTCAGTTTTCCCCATATACATTTTATGCTCACAGCAACCCTGTGAGATAGGTTCAGCTGAGAGACAGCAACTAGCCCTGGGGTAGGCAACCTAAGGCCTGTGGGCCAGATGTGGCCCAATCTCCTTCTCAATCTGGCCTGCGGACAGTCCGGAAATCAGCGTGTTTTTACATGAGTAGAATGTGTCCTTTTATTTAAAATGCATCTCTGGGTTATTTGTGGGACATAGGAATTCGTTCATTTTTTTTCTTTCAAAATATTGTCTGGCCCACCACATGGTCTGAGGGACGGTGGACCGGCCCATGGCTAAAAAAAGTTGCTGACCCCTGAACTAGCCCAAGGTCTCCCCGTGTGGATTCCAACTCTGTTCTTCCGCATCCTAGTCCCAAGTTTAATGTGCTCGACACTTTACAGCTTACATAGGTTCTTCTTTGTTTTGTGCACAAGTTTTCTTTCACTACTTGCTAAGCTACTATTCCCAGCACCCAAGCAAACTACAGTTCCCATTATTCTTGGGGTGTGTGTGGAACTCGTGTGCTTTAAAGCTATGATGGGGATGTGACAAATATTTCATTGAGTTCAGTGGGGTTTCCCAGTGACCTGCACCTTACGCCTTGACACCTGTTGTTTTTTTGTCTCTGAATCATTGCCCGCTCTTTCCTCAGGTTTCTGTTTGGGTGCCACGGTGCAGGGTCTCACGAAGGGCATCTGGATGTGGTGCCTCCCTCACCCCCACAGGCCTGACCTCACACTGCTGTTGCTGGACACAGAAGGGTTGGGTGATGTGCAGAAGGTGAGTTGGGGGAGATGGCAGCTGGGATGACAGCGGAAGACTAGCCCTTTCAAAAGAGCCTTAAGGCAAAATATGCTGACCTGGTGTTAAGAATACCACAACACACACAGTAACTAGCTGTAAAGTAACATAACATTATATATAATTGTCATATCAAAAAATTGCAAAGCACAGTTCCTGGTGGCAATAACATATCATGTTACTATTAACCTTCTATATGTTTTTATTGTCATAACATCTAAGGATAGTCAAGTCCAAAGATTGTCAAGTCCAACGATTACAACGTACAGTTCCTGTGGGAAACAACATACTGATATCTTCCTTCTGCATTGTCCTATGTCTTCAGAGTGTAACAAACTTAGTAACAATAAGGCAGCTGATGAAAGACCAGTTCGCAGGATACACCCTTGTTTCGCCCATTGGGCTTCTTCAGTGACAAGGTTTCCAGGTGGTTTTTCAGGAGGTTTTTTCAGCCGAAATAGTCCATGGGAATGCAGAAGTTGCCAGTCAGAGGCGTTTGTGTTGTGGTATTCTGAACATGATTTATGTACAGTTACAGATAGGTAGCCGTGTTGGTCTGCCATAGTCAAAATAAAAAAATTCCTTCCAGTAGCACCTTAAAGACCAACTAAGTTAGTTCTTGGTATGAGCTTTCGTGTGCATGCACACTTCTTCAGATTGGTATCTGAAGAAGTGTGCATGCACACGAAAGCTCATACCAAGAACTAACTTAGTTGGTCTTTAAGGTGCTACTGGAAGGAATTTTTTTATTATGATTTATGTAATGAGGCAATTGTGTTGTGTGTTGACCTTGTATTAATGGCAATGGCGTCTACCAGAGAGGTGCCAGAACTGAGTTCCGGTGAGTTCTGGCTGAACCCCCCCCCCCCGGTGGTAACTGATATTATATTTCTGTTTCAGGGAAACACACAGAATGACTCGTGGATCTTTGCCCTGGCCATTCTGCTCAGCAGCACCCTGGTGTACAACAGCATAGGCACCATTGATCAAAATGCGCTGGAGAACCTGCAGTATCCTTTTGGGGCATCAGAAATCCCAGCTGGCCTTGCACTCTTGGCCTGGAGGAACTAGGAGGAGGCAGTTGTAGGTTGTCCCCCTAGGAGTTTCACTCCATGGGAGGGGGTGCAGGCAGGAACTCCAGAAGGCATAAAATCAGGAATTGGCCTTAAGGTGTAAAAATGAGAGATGCCAGCCCCTTGCCACAAAACCCTGCCTTAATTACAGTTGCAATACAGTCGTATCTTGGTTGCCGAATGCCTTGGAACTCATGCTTTTCGGTTCCCGGACGATCGAAAACCGGAAGTGAATGTTCCGGTTTTCGATCGATTTTCGGACGCCAAACGTCCGGCACGGCTTCCGATTGGCTGCAGGAGCTTCCCGCAGCCAATCAGAAGCTGCACTTTGGTTTCTGAACGTTTTGGAAGTTGAACAGTCTTCCAGAACGCATTCCGTTTGACTTCCAAGGTACGACTATATGTGGTCTTTCTGTAGTGTAAATCTCTCTGCTCAAAAGCTGTATCATCATTTCCGGCCAGCCCACAACTGCAGGTTCAAACAGGCCCCAAACCAGCCCTGGAATTGTTTTCCTTAGCACTCCCCAGCTACGTCACTGAGCTGACAAAAAGGATTAAAGCCAAAGCTTCCTCCGGGGAAGATGAAGAGGAGGAGAACTCTGCCGAATTTGTCCGTTTCTTCCCAGACTTCATCTGGGCAGTGCGGGATTTCACACTACAGCTGGAGATAGATGGACACCCCGTCACTGAGGACGGGTACCTGGAGGAGGCATTGAGACTGCAGAAAGGTACAGTAACTGCAAGGGGGGAAATGCAGTGTCTGAGATGGAGAGAGGACACCGTTAGTTGAGAGGTGCACAAATGATCTAAGTCAAAAAGGCCTAATATTCAGGTGGGTGAATGTATCGAGTCACATAGCCACTGAGGGCTAAAGAGGTTGAACTGATTTCCCCTGTGCTACATGGAGCAAGACACAGAGATATATCCCACTGGGTCCTGAGGCACATGTCTCTGGCTGCAGACTGCATTAGCAATAACTCTTCATGCCAATCCTCAATTGTGCTCCCAGGGAGGTTTACAAATGCCCTACAACAATTACAATGTTGATACCCAAACTGTAAAAGCTAAAAGCCACAAAACCTCATGCCACCAAGCTAAGTTGCTTGTACAGTTGGACTGGGCTCCCTGAAACTCCTATGACATAGGAGTCTTACCTGCTAATCTCAAATTTACACATGCGAGCTGTAAGTGCACTATGAAGAGGGAAATATATACAGTGGTACCTCGTGTTACAGATGCTTCAGGTTACAGACGCTTCAGGTTACAGACTCTGCTAACCCAGAAATAGTACCTCGGGTTAAGAACTTTGCTTCAGGATGAGAACAGAACTTGCACCGTGGTGGCACAGCAGCAGCAGCGGGAGGCCCCATTAGCTAAAGTGGTGCTTCAGGTTAAGAACAGTTTCAGGCTAAGAATGGACCTCCGGAACGAATTAAGTACTTAACCCGAGATACCACTGTACTCAGAGCAAGGCCATAACATTGGAGTGCTGAAACAGAGAGCAATATCCTAACTCTGTTTACAGCAAGCCCTGGGACCTCAGGTGTCAGTCGAGTTGGCATGGAGAATTGAATGTTTACAGGGAACCAGGTGAGTTTGCTCCACCAGGGAGATGGTTGGCACATTTTGTGTGGAATTTGGCGATAGTAACAGATTGTCTTGTGTACTCTCACTTCTCCCCCAGGTAATAGTGAGCAAATCCAGAGGTGCAACATGCCTAGGTCGTGTATCCGGAGATTCTTCCCTTCGCGGAAATGTTTCACGTTTGACCGCCCAGCTAGCAGGAAAAAGTTGTCCCGGCTGGAGGAACTGGAAGAAGATGATTTGGAGGAAGATTTCTTGGAGCCGGTGGCTCGTTTCTGCCAACACATCTGGGAGACATCTCGACCCAAGACAGTCCCGGGAGGCCAAGTTGTGACAGGAATAAGTAGGGAACATTTTTAAAAGATTGTAGGCTGGGGTTGGTGGGTAGGGAACCATTCTGAGTAAAGTAATTAGTTTTACCCAGTGCCGTTCTAATAATACTAATAACTGGTCTCAATCTGGGAACCCCATGGATGGGGGGCTTTTTCCTCCAGAGCAGTTTGGGGGTGTAGGAAGCTGTCAGCTTGAGGTAAATGGTGTTACTCAGCTACCAGCCAAGAAGGGATCAGGTGACATCAGAAACCAATAGTGACCCACCTGACTGTAGAAAATGCTTTAGTTTGCCTTGCTCTGCAGTTTGATAATTTCTTTGTTCACGTCCAGGCTGAATTGTATGTAAACTGCTCACTTGATTGGCTGCTGAACATCATTTAGCTAGAATTTATTTTGAAAACTATATACACAGAATAAAATACAGTAACGATTCTGTGATGAAACCCAAATTCTACTTTCAGAGAAATTTGCTTGCGCCATTTGTGCAGAAAGCAACATTGTATGCATTGTTTTAAACTCTTACATCATTTATTATGCTTCTGCAGCAAGCAAGGACTTGAACCCATGACATTTGGCTACTAAAAAGCCTGTTCACCCCCTCCCCCTTTTATTTATTGAGAATTAATAGACCCAAACACTTCCATGCCTATTTCTGCAGAGTTAATTCCCCATGGTGCCGCTAATATAGGGGCTTTGTTCTTTGTTTTGTTGATGTTTTATTTCTTGTATTCAATAAAATATTGGTTCTGAGCTGGGTTCTGAGCCCAGTTGTACTGTTTCGTACTTATCACAGTGTGGCCCCACGGCTGCAGGATACACACTGTGCTGACAATGAGTTATGGATTGGGCTGCTTCCAGTTTTGGCAAGAACCAGAAGTATGGAAGGCAATAATACATATGCAGCATAGAGGTAAAGGTAAAGGGACCCCTGACCATTAGGTCCAGCCGTGACCGACTCTGGGGTTGCGGCGCTCATCTCGCTTTAATGGCCAAGGGAGCTGGCGTACAGCTTCCGGGTCATGTGGCCAGCATGACTAAGCTGCTTCTGGTGAACCAGAGCAGCACACGGAAACACTGTTTACGTTCCCGCCGGAGCGATACCTATTTATCTACTTGCACTTTGATGTGCTTTCGAAATGCTAGGTTGGCAGGAGCAGGGACCGAGCAATGGGAGCTCACCCCATCGTGGGGATTCGAACCACCGACCTTCTGATCTGCAAGTTCTAGGATCTGTGGTTTAACCCACAGCGCCACCCGCGTCCTGTAGCATAGAGAGGTAATAATAATTAGGAATGAGATGTGGGTGCAGGGCAGAGAATAGTAATCTCTGCTTTTTAAGCATTCCCAAGTGCTTCCTTCATATTTCAGGTTATTTTCTACAGGCATGAGGGCTACAACATTACTTTTAAAAACATGTCTTCTCAGCCTCTTGTTTTGTGCAGAATATCTATTTCTTTTCTTTTATGAGAACAGTGGATGACGTGTCCCCAGTTATAGTACAAACGTTTGAAAGATGTTTGACTCGGGATACATTTCCTTGGCGTACAAAAGTTAAGTGGGATGGGCATTCCTGTTCTGCCATTTCTGATTTGGTGACTTTGCCCAATTCTTCCCTCTTCAGTGCTTCAGAACCTGGTGAAGACCTATGTCAATGCTATCAACAGTGGGGATTTGCCCTGCTTGGAGAATGCCGTGCTGGCCCTGGCAGAGATCGAGAACGCAGCAGCTGTGTGTGATGCCATTTCCTGTTACGAAGAGCGGATGGGGCAGCGGTTGAACCTGCCCACGGGCTCCGTCAATGAGCTGCTGGCGGTGCACGCCGAGTGTGAGAGGGAAGCCACTGGCATCTTCATGGCCCGTGCCTTTGGCGATGCTTTGGTAAAAAAATCACAAGAGAAGCTTGAGGTAAATCTGTTCTCTTTTTTAAAAAAACAACACACACCTCTGCCAGCGTGGCATATCAGGGAGTCTCCTCTGCCTGAAGTTGTGTTGAACTGCTGCCAGTCAGTGCAGAAAGAGTCATAGAATTGTACAGTTGGAAGGGGCCACGAGGGTCCTCTAGTCCAACCTCTGCAATACAGGGATATTTTTACCCAACATGGGGCTCAACGTGGTTGCTCAACATGAGACAGGATTAAGAGTCTGATGCTCTACTGGCTGAGCTGCCCCAAGGATAGACAATACTGGTCTGACTCTGTACGAGGGAGCTTCCTGTGTTCCTACATAAATGTTAATTGGCTGAAGGAAACGTTTAGAAGAAAATAAGATCTGGAAAAAATAAATAAAACTTAGCAGAATACAGTGGTACCTCAGGTTACAGATGCTTCAGGTTACAGACTCCGCTAACCCAAAAATAGTACCTCGGGTTAAGGACTTTGCTTCAGGATGAGAACAGAAATTGCATGGTGGCAGCGGGAGGCCCCATTAGCTAAAGTGGTACCTCAGGTTCAGAACAATTTCAGGTTAAGAACGGACCTCCAGAACGAATTAAGTTCTTAACCTGAGGTACCACTGTAAACACTTACCTAGCTTAGCTCTGAGCATCACAGCTAGGAGGGCCTTCCAAAACTCGCACGGTTTTCTAAAAATCTCACTTCAGAATGGAGACAGCCTCTTGTTATCCAAAGGCAAAAAGGAACATAGAAAGGTGACATAAAGCAGGCTGGTGTAAGCTAAGCTGGTGTAAAATTATACACCAAACTCCATTGAGCTACTACTTGCCTAGCAATCCTAAGCCTGGCAGAGGTAGAACAAACCTTTAAAATAAGTGTTTGAACTGCACCATCCCCTTGGCCATCTGAGTTTTCATTGGGTTTCCAGGTCATATGACTGAGCAGAATAGACTTAGGATTCCCCCCCCCCCCCCGGTCCTGCCCCCATCATGCTCCTTAAATGCCCTCTTTTCAGGCTTTAGGCCAGCTCAAGATGTGAGTCATGGCTGAACCGGGATCAGGGGGATACTCTGGAGTATCCCTGACTGAACCAAGCATGAGGGAGCGAAGCCAGCATAGCTTGCTTGTGTGGGGAACTTCCTGGCTCAGCCAGAGAGCCGCTGGATCCTAGCCCGTTCATCGTGGAGCATCTTGCTGTAGGATTGCTCGCTTAGTTATCTGTGAAAGACACATTCTCCAGATGAAATGGAAGACAAACACATATCCCAGAAGACTGGTAGGATTGCAATTTGATTGGGTACACACTTAGTTTTTAACTTTAGGAAAGGTGGAGCCAGACAATTTAAACTGGCCTACATTTTAGAAATGCAGCCGTTATAGAACATTGATGTTGTAGCCAGTTCCCACGATTTTTGGTGGGAGTGGGGACAGCTAAGTCAATTGAAATTTGTACTGTAGTTTTGATGTGGCCTTGTTAGTAAGTCTTTCCACTAAAGAGGAAAAGCTTTTTCATCATTATTAACAGATCATCTTTCTGCCAATTTTCTGTCTCTTGTAGCAAGAGCTGAAGCAGAAAAAGGAAGAGTTCTGCAGGAAGAATGAGCAGGCGTCTTTTGACCGCTGCTTTGCCGTGCTGACAGATCTTTCCCAGGAGCTAGAAGATGAGCTCCGGATGGGAATTTATTCTGTGCCTGGTGGCTACCAGCGTTATCTGAAGAAACGGGACGAAATAGAGAAGAAATACCACTTGGTACCTGAGAAAGGAATTCAGGTAGGGCAGGAAGCCAGCATTTCTGTGATATCCAAAGAATGAGCATTCTTATACTGACTGAGGACAGATCCAAACTTTAGACCTGGAGTGCAGTACTGTGAATATTTTCTTGGGAGAAAGCCCCACTGAATTCAATAGGGCTTGATTCAAAGTGAATTAGTTTGTTCGTCTACTTACCAAGATGAATAAACTCTGTTCAATGAAAAATATATTAAATTGGTTTACATAAAATAGTTTAAAAGACCTTTGACTTGTAGGCTATGTGAGAAGGATTAGGGACCACTATTATCAATTTCTCAGCGCCTTATTAAGATACAATTATTAATTTACTATACACCAATTTTTGCCCTTAATCACAATATATAATCTCGTCTGTCCCCCCCATTATACTGTAAAATGAATAACTTTTGCTCTCAATGTGTTATCAGGCAGACAAAGCTCTTGAAGAATTCCTGAAATCCAAGCAGACGGTGGCAAACTCTCTCCTTCAGATGGACCACACCCTGACCGACAAACAGAAGGAAATTGAAGGTGCATATCTAAATTATATGTATTAGAAAGTAAACGTCATGGCCTTCTCTGGCTGGACTGAGTTCCCAGGGAAGGGTTACAGTTGTGGTACCTTTTTGCAGAATGGCATAGCGACAGATGTAGTATTCTCATCTTCAGGCAAGGAGAGAACATTGAACAGAACACAGGGTGAAGGGGAGATAGCGGCGAGGGATGGCAGCCCCCTCAGTATTCATGTTGTCTCTTTTCCTTTGCTGGCCCCCAGCCCAGCGCGCTAAGGCCGAAGCAGCCCAGCTGCAGCAGAAGCTGTTGAAACAGGAGCAGGCCAGACTGAAGCAAATGATGGAGGATGAGAAGCGAAGCAACGATGAACAGCTCCAGCTGTTGAAGGAGAAGATGGAGAAAGAGAAGAAGTTGATGGAAGAGGAAACAGAAAAGATGATACGGCATAAACTCAAGGTAAAGAGAGCTGAGTCAGATGCAGACTGACCCATTGGAAGATTCAATATTTAGGCCAGGGGTGGGGAGTCTGTGGTCCTCCAGATGTGGCTGGAGCCAACTCTCTCCTTTCCCAGTCAGTATGGCCAGTGTTCATGGACCAGAAAAATCTGGAGGGTCCCATTTCCCCTGCTCCTGCTTTCTTTTTAGGATGCTGCATAGAAGCCAAATTCTTCCTCCATTCAAGGCCAGATCTAGTTCACAGATAGCCTCCTT
Organism: Podarcis bocagei; assembly: GCF_964188305.1. Taxonomy (NCBI): domain Eukaryota; kingdom Metazoa; phylum Chordata; class Lepidosauria; order Squamata; family Lacertidae; genus Podarcis; species Podarcis bocagei. The sequence goes on from NC_138132.1 coordinate 12,466,908, forward strand.
TACCCTTCTAAATGTCTCAACATAAACCATACATTTCCGGATATGCCATCACCCTCTTTATACAGGCCACATAACCCTATGTCTTTCAAGCAAAATCAAGAACAAATTACCGTATTTTTCGCTCTATAACACGCACCAGACCATAACACGCACGTAGTTTTTAGAGGAGGAAAACAAGAAAAAAATAATATTGTAAACGAAATAGTGGATATATGATTTTTGTGGTTCATGCTGTGGCCACAGACATGTGATCTGACAGTGAGTTTGGAGTAGCCCAATGCAAAAATCCTGAGGATCCATGTGGATGCATGCTTTGTAACCACGGAGGAGGGAAGGAAGAGGAACCATGGATCCTCTGCTCACGACTGCAGCAGATCCCCCCGCCACCCACAGGCATTCACTCCATAACACGCACAGGCATTTCCCCTTACTTTCTAGGAGGAAAAAAGTGAGTGTTATGGTGCAAAAAATACAGCATTTAATGCTTTAAAGGTGATTGCCGTCACCTTGATTTGTGCCTGGAAAATCCTTAACTAGAGAACCTGCTTTAAAATGGGCATAATATGCTCTTACAGGCAAGAAAGCTGCACTGTCTGGGAGCTTTTCAGTGACTCACTGTGGCTTGGTAAAACCTAGGTTCCATATATTCAATAGACGTTAGCTGGCGTTTCTACAGTACTTTTCCTGAGTGTTCAAACAACTTCTTATACAATTCCTTTGTTCTCTTTATAACAACCCCTTCAGGTGGGTCAGGATCTAATTTTGCCCATACAGTATAGGATGGAATAGTCCGCATAGTACCCTCCAAATGTTAGTGGCCTCCAGCTCCCATCGGCCTCAGCCAGTGGTCATGGATGATGAGAGTCCATTAATATTTGTAGCATTGACCGTATCTCTTATCTGTGAAGGTATGGGTCCAGCTGGGATTGAGAGATATTGGCTTGCCTGAGGACACAGAGCAGGACTGAGTTGAATTTTGTTTGTTGCGCACAGCCAAGCTTCTGTTGCTGTTAACCACGTCATTTTTGCACATATCCCTATATGCTCAAAATAAAAAAGCAGGTCTAGTTTGGAGACAGTTGGTTTAATGGGAGGCCATTTGGCAACACAGTGGGAAATGCATTGGTTGGCTACGAAAACGCAACTGCCACACAAAGTGGTCCAGGTCTGGCCTGATCCCATCCCTGTTCATAGATGCTGACCCATTTCTTATCCCTCCGTCAACTAAACTGTCTCTGTGTGCTTCTCAACTTCCCAGGAACAAGAGGAACTGCTGAAGGAAGGATTTCAGCAGAGGGCCAATGAGATGGAAGATGAAATCCAACGTCTCAAAGAAGAAAATAATAACTCCAATGCGGCCCTTATTCTGTCTGCTATAGAAAAAGGGGCGGCAGCTGTATCATCTATAGCAGCACAGCTTTTGCACTACAAGATCTTTTCCAGTGCTCTAAATCAACAAAAGAGTGAAAGTGCACCACAGAGTGTAGGAAGCACACCAAGGAGTAAAAACCCACTGTTGCAAAATGAGAGTCAGACAGACAAGTAGAAGGTGTCAAGCAAGTAACTCTGCCAGGTGAAAAACCTGGGAGCTCTTCTTTTATTGAATATTAACAAGCATTGCAATGGGTGTGCTAGTTGCTGATTGGTTGTTACGAAGACAAAGAAACTCATTTCTTATTGGGTAGTATAGTTACAAGGAGGGATTAAATAAGTATGTTAATCTTCAATACATCAAAGGGTAAGAAAGAACTTGAGCTCAGACACTTATGACAACTCCTTATCAAATTAAAACTAGAGATTGATTATAGCATGACTTAAAGCAATTACTAATTATTTAGCATAACATAAAGAATATAATTGGGAGCGAATAAACATCAACTTTTTGACCTGTGCACAATGAGGAGAGATCTTTGGTATGTGGCCTTGGTACGTTACACACTTAGTAGCAAGAAGAGAAATTATTAGCAAGAGAGGAGATTATAAATGAGATTTCCCAGAATGCAATAGGAAGAAGAAGCAAGGCTTCCCATGATAAAATCACATGCCTGTCTGGGAAGAGTGGGGGAGCAGAAGGCGGCCTTATCTCTTCCGCTGTATGTACTGTTTTAAGGAGTCATTAGGCGCCCAGCTTATATATCTGAGTTTCTAACTGGCTAGAGAACTAAGTGAATAGTTGTGTCCAACTTGTTTTCTTATATGCTATTTCTTTTCAGGCATGCAAAACTGTATAGAAAACAAATAAATGAAATAAATGGCCTGGTCTTTGCCTATAGCCTTATGATTTTATGCCTCTCCCAGCAAATCTTGCAGCCAAGCTGGTGCCAAATGTATGCTTTCCTTTGGACCACATCAGTGAGGCTGAGAACCAGGGTCTTGTCGTCTGGGCAGCCCAGGACCTCCATACACGCTGCCCAGGGTTGCATCATGGAGAGGTCACTTCAGTGCTTTCTAATGCAGCAAAAACAACACGGGAGACAGACGTTTAAAAGTTACCGGTCTCTGCAGCCACAACCAGTGCTGTGATTTTCCAGCGGGTTGGCTTCACCCCCGGAGGTGCACTCCATTGTCTCTTGAGACAGATGCCAACAAATGGCACATGCAGGGGAAATAGCAGAGGACAGGCATGAAAACTGGGCAAAAGCAGGGAATTAGGCAAAACCACAGAGTACTAAAAAAAAGCCTGGCTGTCACTCACTGTTTGCTGTTCAGGAATTAATGGGAAGTTTTTTCACTGTATGAAATGTGAAACTTGATTGCTGATAATCAGGCATTTGAGACTGTACAAGTAGATGACTGGCCCAGCCCTGTCAATAGGCGGAGTGACACGGGTGCCTCATTAGGCGGGTGGTGAGGAGGAGAAGGGAAAACAGCAGCAGTGGTGGACCTTGGGCTCTCAAATTCCAGCAGAGCCCTGTGCAAAGCCAAAATTTGGTTCCTGCTGCCTCTTGGACTCCATTCTAAATAAAAGTTATGGTATCGTCTGCGGTGCTTCCAAAGCTCTGCACCCAGGGCGACTGAACTGGTCATGTTCTCCTAAATGTGCGTCTGGCAGCAGCCTTCTCAGCAGTTACGACTGAGGTCCCCCTACTGCCACCAGTTCCTTCTTTAGGATGACAGAAATGAATGTGTCCCTCCTGAGACCTGCAAGCTTCCCTGCTGCCTTCATGTGTGGTGGAGGATGCTGCCCTGTTACAGCATTGAAATAATAGCTGCCAGTCTGGTCAGCTACTTTATGTGGACTGTGCCTCAGGCGGCAAAATGTCTTGGGCCAGCCCTGGGAGCAGCCGGTTCATTAGACTTCTAGCCTTCCATTTTGCTTTATCCTGTGTCAAAAGTTACCTTTCCTCTCTCAACTGTGCTATTTCCTCAGTGTGATGAGAGCTCCTCAAAAGGAACCCAAAGAATCTTGGGAACTGTAGTATGCCCACACAGAGCTGCAATTTCCAACATCTTTAACAAACTACAGTTCCCAGCATTTGGGGGGGAGTTTTGTGACACCCCCAAATCAGCTGACAATAAATCATAAAGCCAATGCCATGTTTGTGAATAGCTGAAAGGCAGATTTTTACAGCTTTTGAACCATCTTTCTTTCCTCAGTTTGGAGTTTTAAGTGCTAATGTGAAAATTAGTGCCCCAGAAGGGTGTGGACCATGGGTAGGCAAACTAAGGCCCAGGGACCAGATCTGGCCCAATCGCCTTCTAAATCCGGCCCGTGGACATTCCGGGAATCAGCAGGTTTTCACATGAGTAGAGTGTGTCCTTTTATTTAAAATGCACCTCTGGGTTATTTGTGGGGCATAGGAATTCATTATGTTTTAACCAAAATATAGTCCGGCCCCCCACAAGGTCTGAGGGACACTGAACCGGCCCCCTGCTGAAAAAGTTTGCTGACCCCTGGTGTGGACGCTATTTTTCTTTTGCCTTCCCCTGTGTCAAAGTTATTTACCCAGCTCTCAACAGTATTGGTTTTTTTCCCAGTGTGGTGTGTGGGCCCTTCAAAAAGCACGTTCCTCCCACTCCAAAGAGTCCTGGGGGCTGTAGTGCAGCCCTCACAGAGCTACAATCCCCAGCACCTTGAAGAAACTACAGTTCCCAGGATTCCTTGGGGAGTAAGACCTGCTTTGAAAGTGCTTGGAAGGCAACAGAAGCAACAACACAAATCTCAAAGCAGCTGCTTTGCACATGCAGGTCCCAGAGGAAAAAGCTGCAGAAAAGAATGGGGCATCAGGATTTTGGGTATCGGAGGCTTGGGATGAGAAGTCTTAAACAATATCTGTATCTGTTTCAGGGAGGCATGGAGAAGGATTCCTGGGTCTTTGCCCTGGCCATTCTTCTCAGCAGCACCCTGATGTATAACAGCATGGGCACCATTGACGAAACAGCCGTGGAGAAGCTCCAGTATCCTTTTGGGGGGCACCATCAGTTCCAACCAGCCCCACAAGATTAGGAAGGCAGCTGGATGTCTGTGTAGGACAGCACTTCCTGGGGGGAGAAAGCTTTTGGTGTAGTCGCAAGTGGAGCAAACCTTCCCTTTCCAGGTCTGCCTTGGAACACAAAGTGCTGGGGGAGTGCAGGGGGGGGGCAAGGAAACATGCAGGGCATGTAGCTGATGGGGGTGGGGCAGCCAGCCTGCCAAGTCACTGGGGCAGAGCAGGGATGGGGAGCCTGTGGTCTTCCAGGTGTTGGTGGACTCCAACTCCCATCAGCCCCAGGATGGGAGTTGTCTGCTCAGCCACATCTGGAGGGCCAAATGTCCACCCATCCCTGGGTTTGTGCTTTCGGAATGAATAGATGAGGGTCAGACCACCCATGAACTCAACTGGATAGTTGAGTACAGTGGTACCTCGGGTTACATATGCCTCGGGTTACATACGCTTCAGGTTGCAGACTCTGCTAACCCAGAAATAGTACCTCAGGTTAAGAACTTTGCTTCAGGATGAGAACAGAAATTGTGCTCCTGTGGCGTGGCAACAGTGGGAGGCCCCATCCGCTAAAGTGGTGCTTCAGGTTAAGAACAGTTTCAGGTAAAGAACGGACCTCCAGAACGAATTAAGTACTTAACCCGAGGTACCACTGTATAGGGTCCGCATTCTCCACAAAAAAAGAAAACAAACACCTTCCTGGTGTCTCAATCCAGAACAGGACTTCAGTATGGAGAAGCCAAGGGCTTTGACCAGTTACCCCTGCTGTGGTCCTGATTCAGATTGGATCAGGATCTGGGTGCGTATAACCTGGAAAAGAGGAGACCGAGAGGAGACACGATAGCCATCTGCAAATCTCTCAAGGGCTGTCGCACGAAAGAGGGGACAAGCTTGTTTTCTCCGGCTCCAGAGGCTAGGACCCGAACCAGTGGATTCAGGTTACAAGAAAGGAGATTCCGACTTAACATCAGGAAGAACTTTCTGTCTGTCAGAGCTGTTTGACAGTGGAATGGTCTCCCTCCCTTGTGGACTTTCCTTCCTTGGATGTTTTTAAGCTTCTGTCATGGATGCTTTAGCCGAGTTCCCTGCATTGCAGGGGGTTGGACTAGATGACCCTTGAGGTCCCTCCCAGCTCAATGATTCTATGGTATATCACAATTTGCATGGCAAAAAGGCACCATTGAAATGACTTGGATCTTTGCCCCACTTTATTTTGCAGTGCTTATTGCAGGTATGAGGCTCCTGGTCAAGACTGGGATTGCAGGGAGAGCAAAGGGTTAAATGTCTCCTGTCCCAGGATCCTGATCTGTATCTCTCACACTGCACTGTCAATTTGTGTGTGAGTGGCACACCTTGCATTAAATGGCAGGGCTACACAGTTAAGGTCCTGTAGTTTCACCTTCAGCTGCAGTTCCTGTTGGGAACTCCCTGAAGTGTGCTTCATTGGCAGGCAGCTAAATAAGGGCATCTAGGAACCCCGGAAGCAAGCAGGAATGGGAATGGGCCCAATTATGTGTAAAGCAAGATATGCGAGGAGGGGTTAGGGCCAGGTTCAGCTGCAAAGCCTTGCCCAGACTGTGGGGGTCAGATGGGATTTGTTGTGTATTGAGTCAAAGGATTTTATATCTGTATTATTATTGTCTGTATTTGCATTAGGGTAAAGTAACTGCCTTTTGGTTCTAGAGGGTACAGCTACTATTGGTTCATTTAAGCTGCTGTATTTGGATCCTCTGTCTTATTGGTTCCCTCCAAAAGGCAGGACTGTGATTGCCTGATATTGTTCCCTCCAAAATGTATCCTTTCTTGCTAGTTCCCTGTCCCTATAAATGTAGCTTTCCTCTCCCCAGTCTTTAGTCTTGTTGCTTTAATAAAGCAGTGTTACTAGAGAACTGTCTCCAGCATGTTATTTCAAGAGAGCTGAAATCACAAACCCCACGTCACAACAACTGGCGACGAAGGTGGGATCCGGAATGCCAGCTGAGAAGACGACCCTGCCACAGGACAATGGAGAGTCCAAGGGTATTGGAGCCCTTCCAGCCTTCAGAGCCCCACACGTGGGAAGACTACGTCGAACGCTTCGAGTTCTTCGCAGAGGCTCAAGGGATCACCGATGCCAGCAAAAGAAGGGCCACATTCCTGAGCTACTGTGGGCCTGAGACCTTCAAGCTGGCCAAGGCATTGCTTGCTCCAGCGAAGCTAAGTGAGACATCTCTCAAAGATATTCTTGCCTGCCTAACAAGCCACTTGGCGCCTACTGAGACCAAGATGGCCCCGCGGATGGAGTTTCATAAGAGGCAGCAGCATGCTGGGGAGCCTGTATCTGCATTTTTGGCTGAACTGCGGAAGCTCGCTCAGCACTGTGACTTCCAAAATCTGGAAGAGACTCTCCTGGATCGGTTTATCGGTGGTCTGAGCAGCAAGAAAGCCAGAAGACGCATCGTGGCTAAAGAAGAGGTTACCCTTGCTTCAGCCTTGAAGGAGGCCACCGCCACGGAGAATTATGAAAGAGAAGAGCTTGATGCCAGTCGCAAGGCCCCTAAGCCACAGATAGAAGTTGCACATGCCATGGACGAGCTAGAGGCTACTCCGAGCCAGAGCCCAGTCCGTGGGGTCGAGTCAGTGCGTCAGGCCTGCACAGTGCACAAAGATCACCGAGGCAGGTGCCCAGGTTGTGGCGGAAACCATGAGCGGAAGAGTTGTTGTTTCCGGGATGCTATGTGCCGGACGTGCGGGAAGGCAGGTCACATCACCAGGGTCTGTAGATCGGCGGCGTTGGGAGCGACAGGAGCACCTAGACCGGAGCACCGCAGACCGCCCACAGCAACCCATTTTCTAAAGGACTGCCACTACGTAACGGAGATCAACGGGAGGGTCGTGCAGTTCCCAGCGCAAGGCAAGGCACACGTCAAGGTGAAGATTGAGGGTCAGCAGTGCGACATGGAGGTGGACTCCGGATCTGGATTCACTATCGTGTCAGACCAGACCGCGAGGACATTCTTCCCCAGAGGTAAGTTGCCCCCTCTGGAGCCCTTCCCGGCAACCTTGCAGTCATACTCAGCGGGGCGCATCCATGTTATGGGAATGTGTGCCGTGAGAGTACAGTTCCAGGACAAACAGGCTGTACTCAAACTGGTGATTGCGAAGGGCAGTCGCCCCAGTCTCCTGGGCACTGACTGGTTCCCCGCCCTGGGACTGAGTATATCAGGGCTTAATTCAATCCAAACCTGCCCTGAGATGAGCGAGGCATTATGCAAAGAATTTGCTGGTCTCTTTAATGGAAAACTGGGTTGTTATAAAGGGCCCCCAGTTGACTTCGAGTTGGACCCTGGGGTGGCCTCAATCCGACTCAAACCAAGGCGAGTGCCATTTGCACTGCAACCCAAGATCGAAGCAGAGCTGGATAAATTGGTCAAGCAGGGAGTTCTCTCACCCGTAGACTCTGCTAAGTGGGAGACTCCAATCGTCACGCCCCTTAAAGCAAATGGGGAAGTCAGGATCTGTGCAGATTACAAATGCACTATCAATAAGGCACTCAGGGGAAACTCATACCCCATTCCAGTCGTATCACATCTGTTGGCTAAACTGGCTGGGGGCAAGGTGTTCGCCAAAATTGACCTGGCACAAGCTTACCAACAGCTGCCAGTAACCCCACAATCAGCGGAAGCACAGACTATTGTCACACATAAAGGGGCGTTCAGAGTTAACAGATTACAATTTGGAGTTTGTGTGGCCCCAGGGATTTTTCAAGGGCTCATGGAACGCCTGTTAAGAGGTCTGCCGGGGGTCTTGCCATTTTTTGATGATGTTTTAATTGCTGGAAAAGACTCACAGGAACTGGTTGCGCGCATTCGTGCAGTGTTGCTCAAGTTCAAGGAGGTGGGGTTGCAACTGAAAAAGGGAAAATGCAGTTTTGGGGTGCCAACTGTGCATTTCTTGGGGTTTAAAATTGATGCATCAGGCATCCACCCCACAGATGCTAAGATTAAGGCCATCATCGAGGCGCCACAACCACAGAACAAGACGGAGTTGCAGTCATTCCTGGGACTTATTAACTTTTATCATTCGTTCTTACCCCAGAAAGCTTCGGTAGCTTAACCATTACATAGACTGTTGCAGAAAAAGAATGTGTGGCGATGGGGGCAGGGGCAGCAGAAGGCTTTTGACTCCTTGCGAGGAATGCTGAGTAGCAGGAGCAGTCAAAGCCTCTGGTCCTGGCATGTGATGCCTCTCAATACGGCCTGGGGGCGGTGCTAAGTCATAGGGAACCGGATGGGTCGGAAAACCCATCTCTTTCTATTCCCGTACGTTGTCGCCCACGGAGCGCAACTATGCTCAAATTGACAAAGAGGCGCTTGCAATTGTGGCAGGAATCAAAAAGTTCCATGATTATGTGTACGGTCGCCATTTCTACATTGAAACGGACCACAAGCCACTGTTAGGGTTGTTCAACCCGAACAAACAAACGCCACAAATTCTCTCCCCCAGAATGTTACGTTGGTCTATATTCCTGAACGGGTTCCAGCACACCTTGACCCATGTGCCGGGGAAACGGTTGTGCCACGCTGATGCGCTGAGTCGATTGCCCCTTCCTGGTGGGAGCACTGAGGATCCTGCTCCAGCGGAGCACATAATGATGCTGGAAACACTTCCAGGGGCTCCTGTAACGGCTACTGATATAGCTGAGAAAACGAGGAAAGATGCTGTTCTCTCCCGTGTGCTCACTTGGGTGGGGAGGGGGTGGCCAGGTGGTCCGCATGAAGACAAATTCAGGCCTTATGCGACTAGGCAGCACGAGTTGTCCATGCATAAGGGTTGTCTCCTGTGGGGAGATAGGGTGATCATCCCAGCACCACTGAGAAACAGGGTTCTTGAGACGCTTCACATGGGACACCCGGGAATGGTCAGGATGAAGTCGCTAGCCCGATGTTATGTGTGGTGGCCTGGAATGGACCAGAACATAGAACAATGGGTACGAACATGCAAGGCATGCCAAGAGGTGCGGCCAGAAGTGGCCAGAGCACCAGTCCACTGGTGGGAGCAGTCCAGATCTCCCTGGAGCCGGCTGCACTTAGATTTTGCTGGGCCATTCCAAGGAAAGGTCTTTTTGGTTATCGTTGATGCATATTCCAAATGGTTAGAAATGGCGATGGTCCCTAGCATGGCATCAGCTGCCGTAATCAAGGTGTTGAGGCAGCTGTTTGCAACCCACGGGTTACCTGAGACCATTGTATCAGATAATGGGGCAGCTTTTGTATCCCAAGAATTCAGGGCATTCTTGGCTGATAACTTCATAAGAGGGGTCACATCCGTGCCCTTTCACCCATCCTCCAATGGGCAGGCTGAGCGCATGGTAAGAACAGCCAAAGAATCCATTGCGCGCTTAATGGAGGGTAACTGGTCAGCTCGCATCGCGCGAATGTTATTTTTGCAGCATGCGACGCCGTGTACCGCGACGGGCATGTCGCCAGCTGAGCTGCTCTTGGGTAGGAGACTGGTAACGGTGCTGGATTATGTCCACCCGGATAAAATGCCAAACCGTAATTCAAGAGCAACCCCCCAGGCTGAGACTGACACAACAAGGTATCTCGCCCCTGAAGATCTGGTCTGGGTGAGGAACAATTCACGAGGTTCGCGGTGGGTGGCTGGTGTGGTCACCCGGGCTAATGGACCTGTGTCCTATTATGTGACCTTGGAAAATGGGCAAGTGTGGAAGAGACATATAGATCAGCTGTGGCGCCGGGCGCTCAGCAGGGAGGAGCCAGATAATTCATCCCTGGCTAACGATGTAGAGCTGCAAGACCAGAGTGAAAATGGCCAGAGGTGCAGTCACCAGGGGCTTTAACAAATGAACCAGGGTCTGCTAGTCCTCACGATGACGAGGTACAGATAGGGAACCCTGAGATGTCTGGGACTCCATCTGTTCCTGACGAAACCCCTAGAGCAGCCCCTCTACCACAGGTAACACCCAATCCAGAACCTGCAACACCTGTTGTCAGGAGATCAAGTAGAAGTTGTAGGACCCCACAGTACCTGAGAGATTACGTCTGCTGTGCTCACTAGGGGGGGAGGGGTGTTGTGTATTGAGTCAAAGGATTTTATATCTGTATTATTATTGTCTATATTTGCATTAGGGTAAAGTAACTGCCTTTTGGTTCCAGAGGGTACAGCTACTATTGGTTCATTTAAGCTGCTGTATTTGGATCCTCTGTCTTATTGGTTCCCTCCAAAAGGCAGGACTGTGATTGCCTGATATTGTTCCCTCCAAAATGTATCCTTTCTTGCTAGTTCCCTGTCCCTATAAATGTAGCTTTCCTCTCCCCAGTCTTTAGTCTTGTTGCTTTAATAAAGAAGTGTTACTAGAGAACTGTCTCCAGCATGTTATATCAAGAGAGCTGAAATCACAAACCCCACGTCACAACAACTGGCGACGAAGGTGGGATCCGGAATGCTGAGGAGCGGTTAAACGCAGCCCTGCCTCAGAGTCCGGATTGCAGCTAAGAACAAGACTCACTGGCCAGCTGAGAAGACGACCCTGCCACAGGACAATGGAGAGTCCAAGGGTATTGGAGCCCTTCCAGCCTTCAGAGCCCCACACGTGGGAAGACTACGTCGAACGCTTCGAGTTCTTCGCAGAGGCTCAAGGGATCACCAAATTATGAAAAATGGAGCATGCCATTGTGTCAGCGATGAAAGCATTGCTTTGACTGGGCTTGATTCATTGACAATAATTTCTGATCAAATCCCACAAGCCTCTGCACCTCTGCCATTTTCTTTCTTTACAACTGACAGGCACGCATTCTAAACACAGACCAGCTGTTCACCAGGCATCCTGGGTCATAAAGATAGAAGGTAGCTTTTGTTAGTTTTGTTAATCTAAGGGCCAGGAGGAGAGTTCACAAGGAGATGATAAAGATGCCTATCTTTCCTTGCCATCCTTCCTTTCCTGCTGTTTATGACCTCCGGCGTTTGCTAAAGGCATTCCTCCTTGATTCCTATTTTATTTACTCTGAACTACGTATGCATACTCAAGTAGGAAATATGGTAGTTTCTTTGTAGTTAGAAGGATTTCTTCTGATCTGACTTTGTCCCATGTGAGGTTTTTTTAAATGCTCAGAGAAAATCTGATTTGTTCTTACGAACACTGTGTAAAAAGTTCTTTTGTGAATAAAACGACCTGGGCCAAGGGGTGGACAGATTATTATTGGCGCTTTGTCACACACGACCTCGAAACAGTTTACATAAAAATTAAGCGTTATCATTAAAAACACAGATTAAAAATCACAGCAGAAGATCAGTGACACAAACAGTAAAACCACAAAAATCGGTGCTGTAAAGCAAATGTTTAATGTTTTACTGTGGCTTGGAAGTTGCCCACCTCATCAAGGTGTCAATGAACTCAGGGTTTGGGGAAACCCTGATCTGGACTTTTGAACAGGGTCCCAATCTTGGGTTTCCAGCTGGTTCTGGACTACAATTCCCATAATTGTAACCATTGGTCCTACTAACTAGGGATGATGGGAGTTGTAGTCCAAAAACAGCTGGAGACCCAAGTTTGGGAAACCCTGCTTTAGAACCTCACCATGCTGTTATCTTCTGGACACCAATTAAAACCTTTGGTGTTGTAATAAATTTTGATTGCCTCCCCAAGGGGCCCCCTCCTCAGAAGAAGGACCAGGGCCCTGGAAGGAGCACAAATGAAGGCTCTGTACCGGTCGGGAAGAGACAGAGACCACACCAGGATTGGAAAAAGCAAAGCCTGATCTTTATTGAAAGAACAGAAAAACAAACAAACCAACAACACAAAAAAACTGTTGCAACAGGGTCCCCGCTCACGCAATGACACGGAGTCAGAGACCCTGAACAAAGGGACTGCCTTGATTCTTATACCTTTTGATTTTCATTCAGATCAATAGCAAGGAGGTGGGGGGAAGCGATATGAGGGGTGTGAAGAGTGGATTAACATAAGGTAAGCAGGATGTTGAAAGACTTTCTGGAGGTGTCAATTTGCTAAAGGGCTCAGGTGGTATGTGTCAATCTTCATGTTATTTAATTTTGGATCTGCTTCAAATGGCTTTTCCTTTATCTACAGGAAAACCTCCGCAACTGTTGATAATCAGCATGCAGATGTGAGGCTGGATGTTTGAGAAGAAGTTCAGGAAATGACTTAAATGTTAATGTGAAATCCTATTCTGCATTGCTATCAATTCGGGTGTGATAGCCTGATGTTTGCATATTTTTTGGAAAATAAGACTGTTTTATCTGTGTGTATTCATGGTAAGGTTTGCAGACCCAGTAGGAGGCAGTGTGGTGGATTGAGTTTTGGCAGCCTTTTGGATACAATATTGAGTCAAGTATATACATTTTGAAATATTTAGATTGTTACATTCTTTAAAAACTACATTCTGGATACATTTCAGAAAAGTACAGCATAGTACGGCATTTCATTAAAGATACACCAGGAATACATTTTAAAAGGATAGCTTCATGGAGAAGGAATGGCAACAGGCACATTACGTTAAGATGATGCATTAAAAAGGCACACATTATATTACATTCAATGATACGTGAAGAGACACAGTAAGATGGCATCTTCCCAACAATGCATTCTTTAAGGCACAGATTATTATTACTGTGGGACTTTGGGTAGGATGATATCATTAGGATCATTTTACCTTTATTCCCCTCTCTGACCCTGATTCTCTTATGACAGTGTCCCCACACTTACAGTGGCATTTAATCTGTGGCATTCATAAATTATAATATAGCGCTTCTGTTTCCCCAAATCTGTACCTTCAATTTCTTTCTCTTTGCCACTCAAGGCATCGTCCATGTGAAGGTTAGATTTTGCCACCGTCTCCTTGGATTTCATGAATTCTTCAAGAGCTCTGTCTGCCTGATAATACATTGGGAGCAAAAGTTATTAATTTTGCCAAAAGATGAGGAAACTGAATATTCTGTCCTGTTGGGATTAAAGACCCAAAGGTAGTATATGAAGTAAGCGAGTAGTTTATTGACACGCTGAGAAACTGATGTTGTTTACTCATTGAAAGATATATATCCAGCCTGAAGGTCCAAGGCCACAGAGAGGTTAGGCTGGCCTCAACTAGAGCCAGGGCTTTTTCGGCTGTGGCGCCAATCTGGTGGAAGGCTCTGTCACAAGAGACTAGGGCCCTGCGGGACTTGACATCTTTCCGCAGGGCCTGTAAGACAGAGCTGTTCCACCAGGCCTTTGGTCAGGGCACAGCCTGACTCCCTCCTTTGGCAGTCTTCACAGAACTTTAGCCTAATGGTTGCCATCAATTTGAGTTGAATTAATTTTATAATGAAATGATTTTAGAATTTTGTACTATTTTATTGTTGTTAGCCGCCCTGAGCCCGCCTTTGGCTGGGGAGGGCGGGATACAAATAAAATTTATTATTATTATTATTATTATTATTATTATTATTATTATTATTATTACAGATAGGTAGCCGTGTTGGTCTGCCATAGTCAAAATAAAAAAATTCCTTCCAGTAGCACCTTAAAGACCAACTAAGTTAGTTCTTGGTATTAAGAACTAACTTAGTTGGTCTTTAAGGTGCTACTGGAAGGAATATTATTATTATTATTATTATTATTATTATTATTATTATTATTATTATTATTATTATTATTTTAGAACAGAAGTCCTCACAAAACAACAACTATATCCCTTAAAATGAGCCAGAAAAGAACAGTAAAAAAAACCACACCAGTGATGTAACTGTTAGGATTCTTGCTCTGTGTTTGCAGTCATGAGATTGTTGTCTATCACATGACAGTGTATGTTTTCATTCCACAGTGTGGGAAGTGACAGAGAAAGGATGTTTTGGTATTACTGTGTTCCATGAAGTGGGACTATTGTCCTTTGTTCTTTCTCTTTGCTGTCTGATGAGAAATAGGAAGGAGCTAAAGCAGACTGCACCGAGTATATTATATAAAGTAAATAAAGTAGATTAGCCAAAATGCTGTGCTACTGTGTTCCGTTACGCAAACTGCAAATACTCTACAGGATCCCTAAGTGTGCTGATGCTTCTTGATATCAGTGGCTGTGATGTTCGGGCTTAAGAAAGCATTTGAAGCTCCCAAACGATCAACCAGGAGGGAGAGAACATGCCAGTCGGGCATGTGTCTCTGCCAGGGTCCTACACACAAGGAGGACGATCCTAACAATAACAATTGATAAAAGTTAATAAAATGTGGATCGGCATTAAAAATGTTTTGAAGTATTTGTAAAACTCACTAAGGAGGGGACAATTTTCAGACACATTTGTGATTGCTATCAATCCTGCAATGAGAAGATTCCTCTTCAACCAGTTTAGTACCTTTGCATCTTTACCACCAACTGGTGAATTCAGTGGGACATACTCCCAAGTAATCATGCATTAGATTGCACTGTAAGTCTGCCCTCAGTCAGCAACAGGATCCCCACCTCTCTGAGTGTCACAGAAGTGCTGCTCCTCCTGTCCTACCTGAACCCCTTTTCCATCAAATGCATCATACTTCTCCTTTATTTCGTTCATCTTGGCAAGGAAGCGCTTATAGCCTTCAGGCACTGCGTAAATCCCCTCCTGGATCTCAGATACCAGGTCTCGGGAAAGAAAGCGCAGCACATCACGGCAGCGGTCCAAAGACACCTTCTCATTTCTTTCGCAGAATGCCTTCTTTTTCTGATTCAACTTATTCTACCGGACGAAAACAGAACAAAGCGCCAGAAAGATGACACGTTAGCAATGATGAAACATTTCCTCCCCAGTGTACTATACAATGGGAAGACATACTAAGGCCACATACTAATACGTTTTTATATTTGTTAGAAGCTGCCCAGAGTGGTCGGGGCAACCTGGTCAGAAGTATTACGGAAAAATCTGGGTGCTGGGGTTACTCTGCCACCCAGCTCATCGGACTAAGTCCGTGGGTCCCTGCGGAAGAAAAATGAGCTCAGCCGGACGCAGGAGCAAACTGCAGAAGATCCAAGTTTATTGCGCAACAGGTTCAAGGCGAGATTGAACAGCGAGAAAGGGGTGACATGAACTTTTGAAACTCCCTCCATGTCCCAGAATACAGTGCAAAATACATCCCAGTTACATCATGAATACATTAAGGAGAGGTTGGGTTACACAGATTAACATATGGAGGAGGGAGGGGGGAATATGCAGAGGGCTGGAGATATGGAGGAGGGAGGGGGAATATGCAGAGCTGGAGATATGCGCAGATAAGCACATCCTGAGAAGACATAGTCTGTCACCTGGCATTGCCCGGAGGAAAGGTTTGGCAGAGTGATTTTGACTGGATTACTTGAGAGATTATGGAGGACAGGGGAGGGGTGATGGAGTCCTAGAGAAATTGAGCAAATATATTGTAGTGAAGAAGACATGCCCCCCCCTTCCGTAACAGAAGGGAGGGGTACTGTTGTTGTTGTTGCTGTTTACACTACAAAATTCAATCAGTGTGAGATTGACTTAACTGAAATAGTTATGTCAAGACACCCCCCCCCCCAAATGTGGGAACTGTCTGCAACTGCAGTAAATAATAATTTATTACTTATATGCCACCCATCAACAGTAACAACTTCTGGGCAACTTCCAACAATTATGAAGCCACAGTAAAACATTAAACATTTGCTTTATAGCACTGATTTTTGTGGTTTTACTGTTTGTGCCACTGATCTTCTGTTGTGATTTTTAATCTGTTTTTAATGATAACGCTTAATTTTTATGTAAACTGTTTCGAGGTCGCGTGTCACCAAAAGTGATGTATAAGCATATTAAATAAATAAATGGGCATGGGCTAAAGTGCAAGCAGCTGACAAGGCACTAAAGAGAACACACCTCAAGCTCCTCTTGAAATTGTTTAACGTTGTCCCCAAAGGCACGGGCTATGAAGATGTCAATGGCCTCCCTCTCACACTTGGCATATGCCCTCAGCAGCTCTTCAAGAGTGTCGGTCGGCAGCAGCAGCAGCTGCTGCATCCGTTCTTCATAACAGGAAATGGCGTCATGCACAGCAGCCGAATTCTCGATCTGGGACAAGGCCAGCACTGCGTTTTGCAAGCAGGGCACGTCCCCACCGTTGATGGCATTGACATAGGTATTTGCCAGGCTTGCGAGCACTGAAAAGGGAAAGATTGTTGAAGTCAAAGAATCAGAGATAATCGATGTGGAATGCACGGCTTGATTAACTTCCTTACGTTGAGAAAGAATTTGCAGACCCAAACGGCCTTGAAGTGTCCGCCCACATCATCAAGAGAGTGAGGACCAAGTATTCTGTATCTCTTGTGGGCAACTTCCACTGCACACCAACCCCTCTCGCTCTCCAGGCTTCAGCGAAAGCCTGCATTCTCCCCATAGGACGCACACACATTTTGGAAGTTGGAAGAGACCACAAGGGCCATCGAGTCCAACCCCCTGCCAAGCAGGAAACACCATCAGAGCACTCCTGACATATGGTTGTTAAGCCTCTGCTTAAAGACCTCCAAAAAAGGAGACTCCACCACACTCCTTGGCAGCAAATTCCACTGTCAAACAGCTCTTACTGTCAGGAAGTTCTTCCTAATGTTTAGGTGGAATCTTCTTTCTTGTAGTTTGGATCCATTGCTCCGTGTCCGCTTCTCTGGAGCAGCAGAAAACAACCTTTCTCCTTCCTCTATGTGACATCCTTTTATATATTTGAACATGGCTATCATATCACCCCTTAACCTCCTCTTCTCCAGGCTGAACATGCCCAGCTCCCTTAGCCGTTCCTCATAAGGCATCGTTTCCAGGCCTTTGACTATTTTGGTTGCCCTCCTCTGGACATGTTCCAGTTTGTCAGTGTCCTTCTTGAACTGTGGTGCCCAGAACTGGACACAGTACTCCAGGTGAGGTCTGACCAGAGCAGAATACAGTGGCACTATTACTTCCCTTGATCTAGATGCTATACTCCTATTGATGCAGCCCAGAATTGCATTGGCTTTTTTAGCTGCCGCGTCACACTGTTGGCTCATGTCAAGTTTGTGGTCAACCAAGACTCCTAGATCCTTTTCACATGTACTGCTCTCAAGCCAGGTGTCCCCCATCTTGTATTTGTGCCTCTCATTTTTTTTGCCCAAGTGCAATACTTTACATTTCTCCCTGTTAAAATTCATCTTGTTTGTTTTTGCCCAGTTCTCTAATCTGTCAAGGTCGTTTTGAAGTGTGATCCTGTCCTCTGGGGTGTTAGCCACCCCTCCCAGTTTGGTGTCATCTGCAAATTTGATCAGGATGCCCTTGAGTCCATCATCCAAGTCGTTGATAAAGATGTTGAATAAGACCGGGCCCAAGACAGAACCCTGTGGCACCCCACTAGTCACTCTTCTCCAGGATGAAGAGGAACCATTGATGAGCACCCTTTGGGTTCGGTCAGTCAGCAAGTTACAAATCCACTGAGTGGTAGCAGAGTCAAAACCGCATTTTACCAGCTTCTTTACAAGAATATCATGGGGCACCTTGTCAAATGCCTTGCTGAAATCAAGGTAGGCTACATCCACTGCATTCCCTTCATCTACCAGGCTTGTAATTCCCATTGTAGATGTGCACCTGATTTAGGGAATAATAACCATTGGGAAAAGTTTGAATAGGTTCATGGAAAGCGAGGGAGAGGAGGGTGCTTGGTGCTACAGTCGAAGAAGAAGAAGAAGAAGAGTTTGGATTTGATATCCCGCCTTTCACTCCCTTTAAGGAGTCTCAAAGCGGCTAACATTCTCCTTTCCCTTCCTCCCCCACAACAAACACTCTGTGAGGTGAGTGGGGCTGAGAGACTTCAGAGAAGTGTGACTGGCCCAAGGTCACCCAGCAGCTGCATGTGGAGGAGCGGAGACTCAAACCCGGTTCCCCAGATTACAAGACTACTGCTCTTAACCACTACACCAAACTGGCTCGAACCTCAGTTGTCAAACATAATCTGTTCCTGAAGACTATTTGACTTCCGAAACGTTCGACAACTGAAAGCGGAAGCCTCACTACAATAGGAAAACTCAAAACGGAAGCTGCATAGCATGTTCGGCTTCTGGAAATCATTCGAAAACCGGAGCAGTTAATTCCAGGTTTTCGGTGTTCAGGAACCAAAACGTTCCAAAACAGAGGCATTTGGGAACCGAGGTTTGACTGTATCTTTCCCGTAAGGCTGTGGCAAATATTACAGCCAAGAACAGAACCAACCAGATCCCATGCCCAGCAAAGTGGAAACACAGAAAACCAGCAGCCATTTAACATCATCTCCTTCATGTCCACTGAGCTCTCAACTGTGGAGTTAGCACTTTTGCAAGTGCCTCACATGATGTTTGTTCTGGTCTTGCAAGGAATTCTTTACCAGATTTAGCTGTTGACAGAATGATGCCTCCCTTTGTCTGCAATAGATAGGGAGGGTCCCTGACCATGGCTCTGTTTGTTCAGATCTTCTTCTATTGTGTGTATATTTGGGACTGTTTGGGTGAAGTCAGGACCCACGCAGATAGCAAACTATCTCCTTCCCTCCCTCGTTTCCCAGCCCCCAAATGCCAAGGGTTTAAGTCAAGCAATGGAGCTATGGATGTGTGGAGTTTAGCATAGGCACAAACTCCTAGGGGCCGAGGTCCATTTGCCCACCCCCCTTAAAATATTTGAGGGGTCCAGCTCCCCCCCCAACAAAAGTTTAAAGGGTGTGTGAGCACCATACCATGTGATCGATTATGTGGAGTGGGGCTTACCTGGGCCCCCAATATTTTATTCAAGTTGGCACCCCTGTAGTGTAGTAACTACAAAGTGGGCCATATGCCGTGGCAGATTGGGGTTATAGGGACACCCAGCAGCTGCCCGACGTGTATCACTTCCCACTTGCTTCTGTGGACTTGCATTTGTCAATTTACCTCTCATTCACTTTGGAGAGGTTCTTTCTCAGCTCTTCATGCTCTCTCTCTCTCTCTCTCTCTTAAGGACCCTGAGCTATTTAGTGTCTTAGGAAACTGGCCCGCCCCTCCGCCCACACACCCATTGCTTAATTCTTTCTCAAGCTCTGGGAGGAAGACCTTTCATTGCCTACAGACAGCCACCCAATCTTAAACAACTCCTCACCCACAATAATACAACAACCAGACTTAACATGGACACTGGTACCAGAGCCTGCAATAAAGCCAGATGCCAACTTTGCTGTCACATACACCTGGACAACACCATTACTGGCCCCAACAACATCAAACATACCATCTCAGGACTATTTAATTGCTCATCTTCTAACATTGTGTATGCCATCAAATGCCAATAGTGCTCTTCAGCTCTCTATATTGGATAAATAGGCCAAACCCTATAAATGGGACATAAATCTGATACAGTGGTACCTCAGGTTACAGACACTTTAGGTTACAGACACCACTAACCCAGAAATAGTACCTCGGGTTAAGAACTTTGCTTCAGGATGAGAACAGAAATTGAGCAGTGGCAGCGGGAGGCCCCATTAGCTAAAGTGGTGCTTCAGGTTAAGAACAGTTTCAGGTTAAGAACGGACCTCCAGAACGAATTAAGATCTTAACCCGAGGTACCACTGTATCAGGAATCACAAGACAGAGAAACCAGTAGGAGAACACTTCAGTCTCCGAGGACATTCTATACAAGATCTCAAAGTAGCTGTCTTATTACAAAAGAATTTCAGAATAAGTTGCTGAATTGCGACGCAGGTGGTGCTGTGGGTTAAACCACAGAGCCTAGGACTTGCCAATCAGAAGGTCGCCGGTTCGAATCCCCGCGACGAGGTGAGCTCCTGTTGCTCAGTCCCTGCTCCTGCCAACCTAGCAGTTCAAAAGCACATCAAAGTGCAAGTAGATAAATAGACCTCCAGCGGAAAGGTCAACTGCGTTTCCGTGCGCTGCTCTGGTTCACCAGAAGCGGCTTAGTCATGCTGGCCATATGACCCGGAAGCTGTACACCGGCTCCCTCGGCCAATAAAGCAAGATGAGTGCCACAACCCCAGAGTCGGCCACGACTGGACCTAATGGTCAGGGGTTCCTTTACCTTCACCAAACTTAAAACCATGGAGATAATGTGGCATCTGAATATAGACTGCATTTTTAATCAAGGCATATATTGGCTTATATCTTGATCAGGTTCCTAAATTAAATGGGCTTAGATTTTCAAAAGTTTCATGCCAGGCACAAGACCAGCTGCTTAGAGAACCTTGACAGTGTTTTCCTCCTAGACAAGGGGCCCCCCCTTGATTTATAGCAGAAAACAATTCTCAAAGTCGTAAAAGCTGGAATTACAGGCTGAAGAGCAAGGTTACATAGACCCAACATAATTAGGAATGGGTAAATAGTAAAATAAAACCGTTAAACTTGAGCCACAGGACAAAAGGCCAAGAGCACATGGAAAAGAAAGCAACCGGCTGGAGAAGGGGGGGAAGTGTAAACAGGGGAAGAGGCTTTTTCCCCTATTTTATTTTGAGGCTGTAAACTGGTCCATCCTTTCCTTTGAGAAGGCTTATTCTTCTTAAAAGGCTACCTATGTTATGTACTAAATATATTTGCTTAAATGTAATTATACAAAGGATCTAGAAAGAAAGAAATGTTAAATTCTTATTTCATAGAGTCATATTGCTGTAGGAGACCAGGGGGGCAGATGAGCCTAGCCCCCTGCCAGACAAGAGACGCCAATCGAGCACTTATGACAAATGGGTGTCAGGCCTTTGTTTAAAGACCTCCAAAAGGAGATATTTCATTGATGATGCATGAGAATGTGAACCCAAGGTCTCTGACATCTGTTCAAGATAAAAATTTAAAATTATTAACCATCTGTTTTGGAGGGCAAGGAAGGCAAGAGGTGAGCTGGTAATTAAGATTCCTTGTTGAGACACATGTAAGATATATTACTACTTATTTGTCATTTATAGATGTAACAATATATAGCTCTTTGTGTTCCATATAAGGACAGGAGGATATGGGTGTATCTTAGAATTGGTTATAGCAATCAGCCAATAGGAAATTCAACCAGGCTGATTGAACAGAGGCAGCCACAGGAGGAGCAAAGGGGGCTGGATTAAGGGAATATAAGTGCTGGCCATAATGGCAGGAGGCCAGGCCAGAGCTTGGTAACCATATACCACTGTGCCTCTCATTTATTTGTCTGACAAATAAATAATTATTTTAATTTCTCTGTTGCTGCGTTGAATATTTCATTCCAGCTAAGCGTTAACCACAAGCAGGGTGCTACAATACCTGGTATGAATAGAGACATTGGATTCTTATCTCATTATACATGATAAAGCTATTTTTAGCCATCTCACCCCTTGCTTTTTCCTGTAAGACCAATTGCAGTCGTTAACCACACCTATCAGGCAATCACCCATTCCCACCACCCTTCTGAGTAATACCCCTCCCCACCCTCTCACTATATATAAGCAGTTGCGTAGCGTGGGTTGTCAGCACCCGAGGCAAGGCAAGTAATTTGTGCCCCCAAACCCGTGGATTTGCGCCCCCTAACCCTAACCCCCAGATGTTGCTCCCGGTGCGGGCGGCCCCCCCTGCGCCCCCCACGCTACGCCACTGTATATAAGGGTCTGGTGACTTCTGTTTCAGTGTATCTGAAGAAGTGTGCATGCACACGAAAGCTCATGCCAATAACAAACTTAGCCGATCTCTACGGTGCTATTGGAAGGATTCCGCCCCCCCCCCCCATTGCTTAATTCCACCTGCCTTTCCTTTTGCTCGTTTCCCAGAATCGCGCTCCTTTCAGAGAAAGAGGGGCGGAGCCCGGGCACTTTCGCTTTCGGTCCTCGCATATCTTGAAGCCCTCGCCAGGGCAATAAAGGAGGCTGATTGGTCGCGACGACCTCCCATTTCCTGGAAGAGCAGCTGGGGCGCTGCAAGAGCTTTCGAGCCACAAAAGCGTCTTGCAATTCCCGAGTTCTTGCTCTTACCCCGAAGGCGAGGCTTGAGCTTCTCCTGCCGTCTCCTCCCGCCGTCTCCGCTGGGAACTCCGAGCAAGGCTCTCTCCCTCTTCCTGCCGGCCTGCCAGCTCGTCTGCAAGAGAGAACCCGCAACAATCGAGTCCGGTCAAGACCCATCCTCCCGAGGCCCGTCCCTGCAAAAAAGAAAACAACACCAAAAAGTAAGAAACGGCAGCTTCGCGATGTCGCTGTTGTTGTCAACCCCTAGCGCTCCTTTCTTTTTGCAAGGTAAACACGGCGCGGGAATCTTAGCCGAGGGAGTGTAGGAGCCAATTCGGAGGGGCCGAGGGGTTTTTGCTCCCCCAATAAAATATTTGAGCCCCCACCCCAAGTTGAAGGGCATTGTCATTCAAATAGGGTGTGTGCACCGTGTCATGATGTGATCGATTATGCGGGGTGGGGCTTACCTGGGCCTCCCCAATATTCAAGTTTTGACACACCTGCAAGGAAGGGAATCCTAGCAGCGGGGAGGTGGCTGGCAAGGAAAGGAAACGGTTAACCAAACATGCAAGTCCCGTGCCGCGCCCTCCCCGCCCCCCGCACTGACCTTTGCAGTGGAGACTTTTGCTTTCAAGCCTGCAGCGTGCAGCTAGAACTTTTGCTTCAACTTTTGCCGATAGTATAAATAATACGTGGCTCTTGCAACAGAGGCACGGGAGGGGCAGGAATTAAAATGTTGGCACGCCAGAATGTATTCTTAAATGGGGAGGGGGGCAGTTCTGCCGGCTTCACATCAGTTCCGATAAAATGAAAGCCATAGGTGTGGTGCTGGGGGGGAATGGTGACAGCATGGACAAAGTCTACTTCCAGGTGTGCATGAAAGAAAAATGCCAGCATCTAGGACAGATGTAGACTTGTCACAACTATCCTGAGAATGTCCAACTGGGTAACTTTCAGGTTCCAGAAGATATCTGGGATCCCAGTGAGGCGAAGCTGAATCGTGATTTGTGCCCTTCCTGAACTCTTTTTCTAGTCAGGTTCCACTCATTCACAGGCTCACAGGCAGAGACAAACTTGAATTGAATTGGACTACAAATCCCACCATCCCTAGCTAGCAGGACCAGTGGTCAGGGATGATGGGAACTGTAGTCCCAAAACAATTGGAGACCCAAGTTTGGGAAACACTGACTCACTAATAGGCAGAGACACACTTGAGTTTCCACTGTGTTGTGAGCTCCTCTGTTTTCCTTTTGCAGACCCATCATCTTTTGCACGATGGCCCCATGGCAGGTCCACATGGCGGCTCCTGTTTGCCTAATTGAGAACATGCTGGACGGGAAGCTTGTGGTGAACCGGGAGGCTGCAGAGGTGCTTGCCAGGATCCGCCAGCCGGTGGTGGTGGTGGCCATTGTGGGGTTGTACCGCACTGGCAAGTCCTACCTCATGAACAGGCTTGCGGGCAAGAGAAAAGGTGACTGGCTTCATGAATATTCCCCGTTATTCAAGGGAAGGGCTGGAGTCTAGCAGCTTCGCATGAGGAGCAAGGCAGTGGAGTCTGGTGTGTCTGGAACAGGGTATCAGAGCCCCTGGGTTTTCTGCCTAGCCTGGGGAGAAACATGGAGGAAGAGGAGTAAATTAATATTTATACAGAACCAGAGGAGAGATAGGACTTTGAGGCAGAGGTTTGGGGTCCCCACTCAGCAGAATTCACAGGAGGGTCCAGAAATACGGCAGGTTATTTTTTATTACGTATATATATACCCCAAGTTTCCTCCAAGGAGCTCCAGGTGGTATTCAGTTTTCCCCATATACATTTTATGCTCACAGCAACCCTGTGAGGTAGTTTCAGCTGAGAGACAGCAACTAGGGTAGGCAACCTAAGGCCCGTGGGCCAGATGCGGCCCAATCGCCTTCTCAATCCAGCCCTCAGACAGTCCTGGAATCAGAATGAGTAGAATGTGTCCTTTTATTTAAAATGCATCTCTGGGTTATTTGTGGGACATAGGAATTTGTTCATTCCCCCCCCCTTCAAAATATAGTCTGGCCCACCACATGGTCTGAGGGACGGTGGACCGGGCCACAGCTGAAAAAGGTTACTGACCCCTGAAGGTCTCCCCGTGTGGATTCCAACTCTGTTCTTCCACATCCTAGTCCCAAGTTCAATGTGCACGACACTTTACAGCTTACATAGGTTCTTCTTTGTTATGTGCACTTAAGTTTTCATTCACTAAGGGGACAGGTGCTAGGGGTTTAAACCAGAAAGAGTTCAACATCTGATCCCTCTTTACGCAGAAGTCAGGTCACATCTGCATCATAAACCTAAAGCCTGGGAACTATAGTTTACTACTTGCTGAGCTACTATTCCCAGCACCCAAGCAAAATACAGTTCCCATGATTCTTGGGGGGGGTTGAGTGTGCTTTAAAGCTATGATGGGGCTGTGACAAATG
Source organism: Podarcis bocagei (assembly GCF_964188305.1). Classification (NCBI taxonomy): domain Eukaryota; kingdom Metazoa; phylum Chordata; class Lepidosauria; order Squamata; family Lacertidae; genus Podarcis; species Podarcis bocagei. Next base: position 12,491,667 of record NC_138132.1, read on the forward strand.
TTTCATTGAGTTCAGTGGGGTTTCCCAGTGCCCTGCGCCTTAAGCCATGGCACCTGTTGTTTTCTCTCTCTGAATCATTGCCCGCTCTTTCCTCAGGTTTCTGTTTGGGTGCCACAGTGCAGGGGCTTACAAAGGGCATCTGGATGTGGTGCCTCCCTCACCCCCACAGGCCTGACCTCACACTGCTGTTGCTGGACACAGAAGGGTTGGGTGATGTGCAGAAGGTGAGCTGGGGGAGATGGCAGCTGGCATGACAGCGGAAGACTAGCCCTTTCGAAAGAGCCTTGTGGCAAAATATGCTGACCTGGTGTTAAGAATACCACAACACACACGTAACTGGCTGTAAAGTAACATAACATTATATAATAACATTACAGTGGTACCTCAGGTTACATACGCTTCAGGTTACATAAGCTTCAGGTTACAGACTCTGCTAACCCAGAAATAGTGCTTCAGGTTAAGAACTTTGCTTCAGGGTGAGAACAGAAATCGGGCTCCGGCGGCATGGCGGCAGCAGGAGGCCTCATTAGCTAAAGTGGTGCTTCAGGTTAAGAACAGTTTCAGGTTAAGTATGGACCTCCGGAACGAATTAAGTACTTAACCCGAGGTACTACTGTATATATAATTGTTATATCAAAAAATCGCAAACCACAGTTCCTGGTGGCAATAACATATCATATTACTATTAACCTTCTATATGTTTTTATTGTAACGTCCAAGGATAGTCAAGTCCAAAGATTGCCAAGTCCAACGATTACAACGTACGGTTCCTGTGGGCAACGACATTTCATACTGATATCTTCCTTCTGCATCATCCTATGTCTTAAGAGTGTAACAAACTTAGTAACAATAAGGCAGCTGATGATAGCCCAGTTCTCAGGATACACCCTTGTTTCACCCATTGGGCTTCTTCAGCGACAAGGTTTCCAGGAGATTTTCCAGGAGGTTTTTTTCAGCCGAAATAGTCCACAGGAACGCAGAAGTTGCCAGTCAGAGACAAGTGTGTGTTGTGGTATTCTGAACATGATTTTTGTAATGAAGCAATTGTGTGTGTTGACCTGGTGTTAATGGCAATGGTGTCTACCACAGAGGTGGCAGAACTGAGTTCTGGCTGAAACCCCCCCCGGTGGTATCTGATATTTATATTTCTGTTTCAGGGAAACACACAGAACGACTCGTGGATCTTTGCCCTGGCCATTCTGCTCAGCAGCACCCTGGTGTACAACAGCATAGGCACCATTGACCAAAATGCGCTGGAGAATCTGCAGTATCCTTTTGGGGCATCGGAAATCCCAGCTGGACTTGTGTGCTTGGCCTGGAGGATCTAGGAGGAGGCAGTTGAAGGTTGTCCCCCTAGGAGTTTCACTCCATGGGAGAAGCAGGTGGGATGAACTCTCCTGTTCTGAGACTCCATGATGCTTAGAGTGGTCTGCATGATGCTGAGGAACTATGGGGTGGTGCAGGAGGAAACACAGAGGGGATGCAGCCGATAGAAGAGGCAGGCAATCTCCAAGGATCGGAAGGTGGGCGAGGAGCTCATTGGGACACGTTGTGAGGGGGGTGGATCAGTGATTTACAGCTGCAAATTGGGAACCTCCACAGATATGTTTTACAGATAGATAAGGGGTGGGGGTGCAGGCAGGAACTCCAGAAGGCATAAAATTAGGAATTGGCCTTAAGGTGTGAAAATGAGAGATGTCAGCCCCTTGCCACAAAACCCTGCCTAAATTACAATTGCAATACAGTCGTACCTTGGTTGCTGAATGCCTTGGATCTCGTGCATTTCTGTTCCCGAGCGATCGAAAACTGGAAGTGAGTGTTCCGGTTTTTGAATGATTTTCGGAAGCCGAATGTCTGGCACGGCTTCCGATTGGCTGCCAGAGCTTCCTGCAGCCAATCAGAAGCTGCACTTTCGTTTCCGACCGTTTTGGAAGTTGAACAGCCCTCCAGAACAGATTCCGTTCCACTTCCAAGGTATGACTATATGTGGTCTTTCTGTAGTGTAAATCTCTCTGCTCAAAAGCTGTATCATCATTTCCGGCCAGCCCACAACTGCAGGTTCAAACAGGCCCCAAACCAGCCCTGGAATTGTTTTCCTTAGCATTCCCCAGCTATGTGACTGAGCTGACAAAAAGGATTAAAGCCAAAGCTTCCTCCGGGGAAGATGAAGAGGAGGAGAACTCTGCCGAATTTGTCCGTTTCTTCCCAGACTTCATCTGGGCAGTGCGGGATTTCACACTACAGCTGGAGATAGATGGACACCCCGTCACTGAGGACGGGTACCTGGAGAATGCCTTGAGACTGCAGAAAGGTACAGTAACTGCAAGAAAGAAAATGCAGTGTCTGAGATGGAGAGAGGACACTGCTAGTTTAGAGGTGCACAACTGATCTAAGTCAAAAAGGCCTAATATTCAAGTGGGTGAATGTATCCAGTCACATAGCCACTGAGGGCTAAAGAGGTTTAACTCATTTCCCCTGTGCTACATGGAGCAGGACACAGAGATATATCCCACCGGGTCCTGAGGCACATGTCTCTGGCTGCAGACTGCATTAGCAATAACTCTTCAAGCTAATCCTCAGTTGTGTTCCCAGGGAGGTTTACAAACACCCTACAACAATTACAATGCCAATACCCAAATTGTAAAAGCTAAAAGCCACAAAATTGTGAAAATCCTCATAGCACCAGGTTAGTTGCTTGTACAGTTGGACTGGGCTCCCTGAAACTCCTATCGCATAGGAGTCTTACCCGCTAATCTCAAATATACACATGTGAGCTGTAAGTGCGCTATGAAGAGGGAAATACACATACAGTGGTACCTCAGGTTACAGACGCTTCAGGTTATAGACTCCACTAACCCAGAAATAGTACCTCAGGTTAAGAACTTTGGTTCAGGATGAGAACAGAAATCGTGCTCCGGTGGCAGCGGGGAGGCCCCATTAGCTAAATTGGTGCTTCAGGTTAAGAACAGTTTCAGGCTAAGAATGGACCTCCGGAACGAATTAAGTACTTAACCCAAGGTACCACTGTACTCAGAGCAAGGCCATAACATTGGAGTGCTGAAACAGAGAGCAATATCCTAACTCTGTTTACAGCAAGCCCTGGGACCTCAGGTGTCAGTCGAGTTGGCATGGAGAATTGAATGTTTACAGGGAACCAGGTGAGTTTGCTCCACCAGGGAGATGGTTGGCACATTTTCTGTGGAATTTGGTGATAGTAACCGATTGTCTCGTGTACTCTCACTTCTTCTCCCCCAGGTAATAGTGAGCAAATCCAGAGGTGCAACATGCCCAGGTCGTGTATCCGCAGATTCTTCCCTTCGCGGAAATGTTTCACGTTTGACCGCCCAGCTAGCAGGAAAAAGTTGTCCCGGCTGGAGGAACTGGAAGAAGATGATTTGGAGGAAGATTTCTTGGAGCCGGTGGCTCATTTCTGCCAACACATCTGGGAGACATCTCGACCCAAGACAGTCCCGGGAGGCCAAGTTGTGACAGGGAGAAGTAAGGAACATTTTTAAAAGATTGTAGGCTGGGGTTGGTGGGTAGGGAACCATTCTGATTAGAGTAATTAGTTTTACCCAGTGCCGTTCTAATAATACTAATAACTGGTCTCAATCTGGGAACCCCATGGATGGGGGGCTTTTTCCTCCAGAGCAGTTTGGGGGTGTAGGAAGCTGTCAGCTTGAGGTAAATGGTGTTACTCAGCTACCAGCCAAGAAGGGATCAGGTGACATCAGAAACCAATAGTGACCCACCTGACTGTAGAAAATGCTTTAGTTTGCCTTGCTCTGCAGTTTGAAAATTTCTTTGTTCACGTCCAGGCTGAATTGCATGTAAGCTGCTCACTTGATTGGCTGCTGAACATCATTTAGCTAGAATTTATTTTGAAAACTATATACACAGAATAAAATACAGTAACGATTCTGTGATGGAACCCAAATTCTACTTTCAGAGAAATTTGCTTGCGCCATTTGTGCGGAAAGCAACATTGTATGCATTGTTTTAAACTCTTACATCATTTATTATGCTTCTGCAGCAAGCAAGGACTTGAACCCATGACATTTGGCTACTAAAAAGCCTGTTCACCTCCTCCCCCTTTTATTTATTGAGAATTAATAGACCCAAACACTTCCATGCCTATTTCTGCAGAGTTAATTCCCCATGGTGCCGCTAATATAGGGGCTTTGTTCTTTGTTTTGTTGATGTTTTATTTCTTGTATTCAATAAAATATTGGTTCTGAGCTGGGTTCTGAGCCCAGTTGTACTGTTTCGTACTTATCACAGTGTGGCCCCACGGCTGCAGGATACACACTGTGCTGACAATGAGTTATGGATTGGGCTGCTTCCAGTTTTGGCAAGAACCAGAAGTATGGAAGGCAATAATACATATGCAGCATAGAGGTAAAGGTAAAGGGACCCCTGACCATTAGGTCCAGCCGTGACCGACTCTGGGGTTGCGGCGCTCATCTCGCTTTAATGGCCAAGGGAGCTGGCGTACAGCTTCCGGGTCATGTGGCCAGCATGACTAAGCTGCTTCTGGTGAACCAGAGCAGCACACGGAAACACTGTTTACGTTCCCGCCGGAGCGATACCTATTTATCTACTTGCACTTTGACGTGCTTTCGAACTGCTAGGTTGGCAGGAGCAGGGACCGAGCAATGGGAGCTCACCCCATCGTGGGGATTCGAACCACCGACCTTCTGATCTGCAAGTTCTAGGATCTGTGGTTTAACCCACAGCGCCACCCGCGTCCTGTAGCATAGAGAGGTAATAATAATTAGGAACGAGATGTGGGTGCAGGGCAGAGAATAGTAATCTCTGCTTTTTAAGCATTCCCAAGTGCTTCCTTCATATTTCAGGTTATTTTCTACAGGCATGAGGGCTACAATATTACTTTTAAAAACATGTCTTCTCAGCCTCTTGTTTTGTGCAGAATATCTATTTCTTTTCTTTTATGAGAACAGTGGATGATGTGTCCCCAGTTATAGTACAAACGTTTGAAAGATGTTTGACTCGGGATACATTTCCTTGGCGTACAAAAGTTAAGCGGGATGGGCATCCCTGTTCTGCCATTTCTGATTTGGTGACTTGGCCCAATTCTTCCCTCTTCAGTGCTTCAGAACCTGGTGAAGACCTACGTCAATGCTATCAACAGTGGGGATTTGCCCTGCTTGGAGAACGCAGTGCTGGCCCTGGCAGAGATTGAGAACGCTGCAGCTGTGTGTGATGCCATTTCCTGTTACGAAGAGCGGATGGGGCAGCGGTTGAAGCTGCCCACGGGCTCCGTCAATGAGCTGCTGGCGGTGCACGCCGAGTGTGAGAGGGAAGCCACTGGCATCTTCATGGCCCGTGCCTTTGGCGATGCGTTGGTAAAAAAATCACAAGAGAAGCTTGAGGTAAATCTGTTCTCTTTTTTTTAAAAAAAACCACAGCTCTGCCAGCGTGGCATATCAGGGAGTCTCCTCTGCCTGAAGTTGTGTTGAACTGCTGCCAGTCAGTGCAGAAAGAGTCATAGAATTGTACAGTTGGAAGGGGCCACGAGGGTCCTCTAGTCCAACCTCTGCAATACAGGGATATTTTTATCCAACATGGGGCTCAACGTGGTTGCTTAACATGAGACAGGATTAAGAGTCTGATGCTCTACTGGCTGAGCTGCCCCAAGGATAGACAATACTGGTCTGACTCTGTACGAGGGAGCTTCCTGTGTTCCTACATATATGTTAATTGGCTGAAGGAAACGTTTAGAAGAAAATAAGATCTGGAAAAAATAAACAAAACTTAGCAGAATACAGTGGTACCTCAGGTTACAGATGCTTCAGGTTACAGACTCCGCTAACCCAAAAATAGTACCTTGGGTTAAGGACTTTGCTTCAGTATGAGAACAGAAATTGCGTGGTGGCAGCGGGAGGCCCCATTAGCTAAAGTGGTACCTCAGGTTAAGAACAATTTCAGGTTAAGAACGGACCTACAGAATGAATTAAGTTCTTAACCTGAGGTACCACTGTAAACACTTACCTAGCGTAGCTCTGAGCATCACAGCTAGGAGGGCCTTCCAAAACTCGCACGGTTTTCTAAAAATCTCACTTCAGAATGGAGACAGCCTCTTGTTATCCAAAGGCAAAAAGGAACATAGAAAGGTGGCATAAAGCAGGCTGGTGTAAATTAAGCTGGTGTAAAATTATACACCAAACTCCATTGAGCTACTACTTGCCTAGCAATCCTAAGCCTGGCAGAGGTAGAACAAACCTTTAAAATAAGTGTTTGAACTGCACCATCCCCTTGGCCATCTGAGTTTTCATTGGGTTTCCAGGTCATATGACTGAGCAGAATAGACTTAGGATTCCCCCCCCCCCCGGTCCTGCCCCCATCATGCTCCTTAAATGCCCTCTTTTCAGGCTTTAGGCCAGCTCAAGATGTGAGTCATGGCTGAACCGGGATCAGGGGGATACTCTGGAGTATCCCTGACTGAACCAAGCATGAGGGAGCGAAGCCAGCATAGCTTGCTTGTGTGGGGAACTTCCTGGCTCAGCCAGAGAGCCGCTGGATCCTAGCCCGTTCATCGTGGAGCATCTTGCTGTAGGATTGCTCGCTTAGTTATCTGTGAAAGACACATTCTCCAGATGAAATGGAAGACAAACACATATCCCAGAAGACTGGTAGGATTGCAATTTGATTGGGTACGCACTTAGTTTTTAACTTTAGGAAAGGTGGAGCCAGACAATTTAAACTGGCCTACATTTTAGAAATGCAGCCGTTATAGAACATTGATGTTGTAGCCAGTTCCCACGATTTTTGGTGGGAGTGGGGACAGCTAAGTCAATTGAAATTTGTACTGTAGTTTTGATGTGGCCTTGTTAGTAAGTCTTTCCACTAAAGAGGAAAAGCTTTTTCATCATTATTAACAGATCATCTTTCTGCCAATTTTCTGTCTCTTGTAGCAAGAGCTGAAGCAGAAAAAGGAAGAGTTCTGCAGGAAGAATGAGCAGGCATCTTTTGACTGCTGCTTTGCCGTGCTGACGGATCTTTCCCAGGAGCTAGAAGATGAGCTCCGGATGGGAATTTATTCTGTGCCTGGTGGCTACCAGCGTTATCTGAAGAAACGGGACGAAATAGAGAAGAAATACCACTTGGTACCTGAAAAAGGAATTCAGGTAGGGCAGGAAGACCACATTTCTGTGATAACCAAAGAATGAGCATTCTTATACTGACTGAGGACAGATCCAAACTTTAGACCTGGAGTGCAATACTGTGAATATTTTCTTGGGAGAAAGCCCCACTGAATTCAATAGGGCTTGATTCAAAGTGAATTAGTTTGTTCGTCTACTTACCAAAATGAATAAACTCTGTTCAATGAAAAATATATTGAATTGGTTTACATAAAATAGTTTAAAAGACCTTTGACTTGTAGGCTATGTGAGAAGGATTAGGGACCACTATTATCAATTTCTCAGCGCCTCATTAAGATACAATTATTAATTTACTATACACCAATTTTTGCCCTTAATCACAATATATAATCTCGTCTGTCCCCCCCATTATACTGTAAAATGAATAACTTTTGCTCTCAATGTGTTATCAGGCAGACAAAGCTCTTGAAGAATTCCTGAAATCCAAGCAGACGGTGGCAAACTCTCTCCTTCAGATGGACCACGCCCTGACCGACAAACAGAAGGAAATTGAAGGTGCATATCTAAATTATATGTATTAGAAAGTAAACGTCATGGCCTTCTCTGGCTGGACTGAGTTCCCAGGGAAGGGTTACAGTTGTGGTACCTTTTTGCAGAATGGCATAGCGACAGATGTAGTATTCTCATCTTCAGGCAAGGAGAGAACATTGAACAGAACACAGGGTGAAGGGGAGATAGCGGCGAGGGATGGCAGCCCCCTCAGTATTCATGTTGTCTCTTTTCCTTCGCTGGCCCCCAGCCCAACGCGCTCAGGCCGAAGCAGTCCAGCTGCAGCAGAAGCTGTTGGAGCAGGAGAAGGCCAGACTGAAGCAAATGATGGAGGATGAGAAGCGAAGCAACGATGAACAGCTCTGGCTGTTGAAGGAGAAGATGGAGAAAGAGAAGAAGTTGATGGAAGAGGAAACAGAAAAGATGATACGGCATAAACTCAAGGTAAAGAGAGCTGAGTCAGATGCAGACTGACCCACTGGAAGATTCAATATTTAGGCCAGGGGTGGGGAGTCTGTGGTCCTCCAGATGTGGCTGGAGCCAACTCTCTCCTTTCCCAGTCAGTATGGCCAGTGCTCATGGACCAGAAAAATCTGGAGGGTCCCATTTCCCCTGCTCCTGCTTTCTTTTTAGGATGATGCATAGAAGCCGAATTCTTCCTCCATTCAAGGCCAGATCTAGTTCACAGATAGCCTCCTTTACCCTTCTAAATGTCTCAACATAAACTATACATTCCCGGATATGCCATCACCCTCTTTATACAGGCCACATAACCCTATGTCTTTCAAGCAAAATCAAGAACAAATTACCGTATTTTTCGCTCTATAACACGCACCAGACCATAACACGCACGTAGTTTTTAGAGGAGGAAAACAAGAAAAAAATAATATTCTAAACGAAATAGTGGATATATGATTTTTGTGGTTCATGCTGTGGCCACAGACATGTGATCTGACAGTGAGTTTGGAGTAGCCCAATGCAAAAATCCTGAGGATCCATGTGGATGCATGCTTTGTAACCACGGAGGAGGGAAGGAAGAGGAACCATGGATCCTCTGCTCACGACTGCAGCAGATCCCCCCCGCCACCCGCAGGCATTCACTCCATAACACGCACAGGCATTTCCCTTTACTTTCTAGGAGGAAAAAAGTGAGTGTTATGGTGCAAAAAATACAGCATTTAATGCTTTAAAGGTGATTGCCGTCACCTTGATTTGTGCCTGGAAAATCCTTAACTAGAGAACCTGCTTTAAAATGGGCATAATATGCTCTTACAGGCAAGAAAGCTGCACTGTCTGGGAGCTTTTCAGTGACTCACTGTGGCTTGGTAAAACCTAGGTTCCATATATTCAATAGACGTTAGCTGGCGTTTCTACAGTACTTTTCCTGAGTGTTCAAACAACTTCTTATACAATTCCTTTGTTCTCTTTATAACAACCCCTTCAGGTGGGTCAGGATCTAATTTTGCCCATACAGTATAGGATGGAATAGTCCGCATAGTACCCTCCAAATGTTAGTGGCCTCCAGCTCCCATCGGCCTCAGCCAGTGGTCATGGATGATGAGAGTCCATTAATATTTGTAGCGTTGACTGTATCTCTTATCTGTGAAGGTATGGGTCCAGCTGGGATTGAGAGATATTGGCTTGCCTGAGGACACAGAGCAGGACTGAGCTGAATTTTGTTTGTTGCGCACAGCCAAGCTTCTGTTGCTGTTAAACACGTCATTTTTGCACAAATCCCTATATGCTCAAAATAAAAAAGCAGGTTTAGTTTGGAGACAGTTGGTTTTATGGGAGGCCATTTGGCAACACAGTGGGAAATGCATTGGTTGGCTACGAAAACGCAACTGCCACACAAAGTGGTCCAGGTCTGGCCTGATCCCATCCCTGTTCATAGATGCTGAGCCATTTCTTATCCATCCATCAACTAAACTGTCTCTGTGTGCTTCTCAACTTCCCAGGAACAAGAGGAACTGCTGAAGGAAGGATTTCAGCAGAGGGCCAATGGGATGGAAGATGAAATCCAACGTCTCAAAGAAGAAAATAATAACTCCAAGGCGGCCCTTATTCTGTCTGCTATAGAAAAAGGGGCGGCAGCTGTATCATCTATAGCAGCACAGCTTTTGCACTACAAGATCTTTTCCAGTGCTCTAAATCAACAAAAGAGTGAAAGTGCACCACAGAGTGTAGGAAGCACACCAAGGAGTAAAAACCCACTGTTGCAAAATGAGAGTCAGACAGACAAGTAGAAGGTGTCAAGCAAGTAACTCTGCCAGGTGAAAAACCTGGGAGCTCTTCTTTTATTGAATATTAACAAGCATTGCAATGGGTGTGCTAGTTGCTGATTGGTTGTTACGAAGACAAAGAAACTCATTTCTTATTGGGTAGTATAGTTACAAGGAGGGATTAAATAAGTATGTTAATCTTCAATACATCAAAGGGTAAGAAAGAACTTGAGCTCAGACACTTATGACAACTCCTTATCAAATTAAAACTAGAGATTGATTATAGCATGACTTAAAGCAATTACTAATTATTTAGCATAACATAAAGAATATAATTGGGAGCGAATAAACATCACCTTTTTGACCTGTGCACAATGAGGAGAGATCTTTGGTATGTGGCCTTGGTACGTTACACACTTAGTAGCAAGAAGAGTGTTATGTACAGATCAGTGTTTGAAATTCGCCAAGCGCATTTTGCACCCAGTTACTGGCCACTTTGGGACCAGGGGAAGGTGGATGCCTGGGGATCCTTGGCTCTTGCCTGTTTTAAACATCCTGTAGAATTCTCTGTAATATTTTATCTGCACAATCAGAATACATTTCAGGAACCAAAAAGTTGTATTGAAAAATATGACTTTTGAGCCTCCTGGCCCCAAAATGGCAACCAGACATTCTGTTTTTGGTGACTGTAACCTGTTAGTATTTCCCGCCTCCAATGCTACAGATGAGATTGGTGTTGTAGCCTTATTAATCCATGGGTCGGAATAATTGTTGCACCCGAGCAGAGACAAAAGGAGCCAAACGACACCAAGGGGTTAATCCAGAGAAAGAGCGTTTTATTCTGCCATCGGGGGGGGGGGCAGAGGCACCTGTGTGATTCAGTTCACAAAAGACAGGCCGTGCCGAAAACATTTTACAAGCAGGTTTTATCCTTTTTTCAAACCCTTTTTTCCTCTCCCCCTTCACAGATTCTTACATAGAAATGTTGCTTTTCGTTCTCTGACTCTGTTCCCGGAAGTATGTTGCAAATCAATGTACCAGGACAAGGTTATCTTGGATCTGGGAAGCAAAAGCTTTACTGTTCTCAGCTCTGAGTTTGTTACAGCGTTTTTGTTACAGAGAGGACTGCTTAGCTCATGCTTTTTGTCTTAGAGGAAAATGCAGTTTTTGAAATGCGTACTCCGAGGCCTGGCTAGGGGGGGAATTCACAAACAGTTTTTAGGGCTTTCAGGGGTAACCCTAACTGTACCCCTTCATTCCATACCTCTCAATTTTGGACAGCCTTTTTCTTAAAAAGGCTCGTCCCAAGAAGGCACAGGCTGATATTCTTGGGTCAGAGCTATAATCTGGGGGCGAAGCATGCGAGAAATCATATTGTGTGTCATTGTATGCAAGCATTGCAGCAAGCAAGGTACAGAAAAGCAAAAAATTAGCAAAATGAAAAGTGGGCCAAGCAGCAGCAAAAACAGGCCTTTTACCCATCCTAGGTTTGGCAACCAGTCAAGCCATGACATGTCCCATCCCTCCCAGGTTTGGGTAGGAATATGGGCCACTGTTTCAAGTCCTGCTGCCAAATTGCGAATGGCCTCACCATGATCAGAGATGTTAAAGCAACAGGCCCCACCTGTGAGATTTAACGCTGCACAAAAGCCGCCATGTTGCGCCAGAAGAAAGTCCAACGCTAATTGGACTGAGAGAAACGCATTGCGTGTCTCATCCAGTTGCGTGGCAATTAGCCTAAGGGCAACAATTAGCAACAATCTCTACCACTGCCTGGAGTCTGATTATGCGGTTCAAGTTATAGATCGGCCCCCTTGCTCCAGAGATTTTCTCTCCCCGATTCCATGAGGCTGGAGCATAATGGGCCAGTATCCTTTCCGGAGGCCACTGATTTTTGCCCCACTTCTGGGAGCTGCCACCTGCAAGTGTTGCCAGGTCAGGTGAACGCCTCCGTCTAGGGGGTGCAGAGGGTATCTGGTCAGGAATCCACATGGGGGGTATTAAGTAGGCTGGAAAACAGACCCCATACCATCCACTTGGGAGGGCATGATAGGCCTTCCTGCCACACACCCAGTAAACGTCCTGACCATGGGCAGATATGGTGCCTGTCAGCAAGCGGGCCAGGCATGCAGTCAAATTGGAACCAGAAAAAGTTCCTGTCTCGGACTCAGGCATGTTAGTTGGGGCTGGGAAGGTACGATCACAGTGGGAAGTGCTCACATAGGTCTGAGCGTCACTTGTGTCATTTGATTTGTTGACACAAAGGCAGCCAGTGATCCTGTGAACCTGGAAAGGGATGGAATGATTCCATAAAGAAGAATGGTTGCCCAGAGGCTGGAAGGCAACAAGTGGAGTTGTAACCAAGGATTCATTCCAAGGTACAGGGAGGAGTGACATTCCTCCGAGAGCATCTACAGCGGCTCGGAGCCGCAGACGGCACAATTGGTTCGATTTGCAGAGAACGCAACCATCTCTGAATCCACTTATTATATGTGTGGTGGGCCCCCCACGATTGCAGCAGTTGTCTGGTCACTGTGAGTGGTATTGGCATTTCAAAGGTCAAATGCAGCAGAAATACCAGCACGGGGACCCACAGTCGTATTTGAGCCATTGTATGCACGGGGAGGGGCTTAGGTAAGTGCTAGAGAGTGGGCTGGGGTGTAATTACGCTGAAAGAAAAGACCCACTAGACACCCTCCTCTGCAGGGGTGGCGTAAAGCAAACCAGGCCCAGGTACCTTCAATAAAGTTCAGTTATGCAAAAGGAAAGAAAAGAAAATGTGAAAATGTCCTCTTTCAATCCATGCTGGATTCTTGAGCCGTGCAAAACGCCAGCGTCCAGGAGTGACGTTTAGTAGGGCTGTAGTCTGGTGGGCGTCGGGGCGTCTGGTGGGCGTTGGGTATCTAGGGTCCCTTCCAACAAGGCTGGAGCGATGTCTGGGCGTCTGGGTCCTCTTCACTTGGTTCATAGGGATGCAGAGGTATCCTGGCAAAAGTCCACCTGTTAAGAGAAGAGATAACAAAGATGGCAGCGATTGCACAGAACAAATTGATAGATAACATTTGCACATAAGGTATATTAACTCAAAGGGGATGCTTGGCAGGAAACTTCGCAAGGGGTTAACAGTTCTGTTCCTTGGGTTTAGTTTGCCAGCTGAGATTTTTAAAAGTCTTCCTGTGCTCTATTTTTTTTCAGAACTTTTGTGGCCTGCAAAGCCATGTTGCAATTTTCAGTTTTCATCTGCCAAGTTTGCTAGTGTTAAGCAGGAGGGGCACAATGTTCCCTGGCTTCTGGCAAAGTATCAAATTCCTATGCCGCAGCTCCTTTCAAAGTAAAAATTGCACCTTAAAAAGGAAAACTTGACAAAGTTCACAGAAAGCATTCACTGGCTTTTTAAGAAAGTCACTTCTTCAGGTTAGTACTTTGGGGCAGGGGGGTGGGTAACTCTTGGCCTTCTGGGTTTATGTGGCTGAACTGTAAATCCAGAAAGTGTGAGGTTCAGGGTAGCTGGCTGAATGCAGCAGTGTCCTTCTGAGATAGCTGCCAAGAGATAAGCTATTCCAAGCACCTGGCACAAGGAAAAAAAAAACTGATGTCCTGTTACTTTCATGAATGAATGTTAGAAACAGTTCACTCGCTTCTAGCTGCAACAGTCTTTCAGCAAGAACAGAGATGAGAAGAAATAATTTTTGAGAAATCTTATTGTTCCCAGCCTGTGGGGGTGGGGTGTGTCGGGCGTGGGGCCTGTGGGCATTCCATTTTCCAGTGACCCTCTTGCCTGCAGATGGCGCACTGGTTTCTTCCCTAGGCGTCTTCTGCCCCTCCCGTGGACACCCTCCGGGATTACATTTTTGGCTGCTGGCTGCTTGAAAACAGACCCCTAATTATTTTGGCCAGGTCCTCTTCGAAAGAAGGATTCTGATTAAGGGTGCTTGGAGGTCTGTGGTCCTGGGTGTTAAGTTGTGGGTTGACATAGCAGCCGGCACAGCGATTTCTTCAAGTAGCTCTTTTATTCTGGTAAGCTGGAATAGAACTGACAGCGAACAGCTCAGCCGGCCTGTATTTATAGTCAGCCGGCTGTCAACATTGTAACCACAACAGCCCAGAGTTCCCGCCTAAAATAACGGACGCGGACCTGAGTGAAAACTATCTACAGACCTGAGTGAAAACTATATACAGTATCCCCCTGTTGGCCCAGGGTGAAACTACACTACATAACACCCCTCCCCACCGAGATAAGGCGTTAGTTACAATCGTAATGGTTTCCTTATATACAGCACTACGCGTAATGGTTCAATTAGGCACAAAAGCATATCGGTTACATTTCCCATACTTAGACCAACAGTGATACCTGTCCAACAACATAGTCCTTTAAATAAGTTGGGCGCTTGGAAACTCTGCCAGACCGCCGGGGACTGGTAGCCAAGTCCGGAGGGCCACACAGTTCTCGCTGAGGCTGTGGTGCGACCATAGGTGGCGTTGGAACCAACTCCCCTGGATCCGCTGCTGTGGGTGGAGCCTCCGCAAGTGGAGTGGTCTGAGTCTGTTCTGAAACGGCTTGGTTCGGCTCCACGCTGGCAGTTTGCGAGGGAGTTGTAGGTGGGGCCTCGCCATCTGTACGTGTCTCTTCTGGAGCCGCAAGCGCAGTTGGGGGCACCTCGGTAGCGTCCAAGTCCCCAACCCTGCGCCTAAGCTGGTCTATGTGCCGTCGCCACAAGCGTCCGTCTTCGAGTGCCACCTGGTATGAGCGAGGTCCAGTGACTCCCACTACTGTGGCTGGCACCCAAGGGATGTCCCCCACATAGTTCCGGGCAAAGACCTGGTTTCCTGGGACAAATGACCGCGGTGCGTTGGCACAGCCTGGGGGTTCAGCCACGGCAAAGTCTGGGTGTAGCCGGTCGAGCGGTGACCTGAGGCGGCGGCCCATAAGCAGTTCAGCAGGGCTCCTCCCTGTGGCCGCATGAGGGGTGATGTGTTGCACGAACAAGTATTCGGCGACCCGCTCATGCCAGTCTCCCCGGTCCAGGCACGCCAGTGCCTCTTTTGTCGAGCGCACCATTCTTTCTGCTTGCCCGTTGCTGGATGGATGAAAAGGTGCCGTTAGGGCATGGCGGATGCCCAGTCCCAAAAGATACCGCTCAAACGTGCCTGACGTGAACTGCGGTCCGTTGTCAGAGACCAGGACATCAGGACACCCATGCGTTGCAAACAGGCCTCGCAGCACCCGGATGACAGCTTCGGTAGTGGTGGAGGGCATCAGGGCGACCTCCAGCCATTTGGAATAGGCGTCCACCACTACCATAAAGGTCCGGCCGTGAAAGGGGCCAGCCAGATCGATGTGCACCCTCGACCAGGGTGTCTTTGGCGTCTCCCAGGTGTGTCCCTTAGCTGCCGGTGGTGCAGGCCTCGACTCTTGGCACGCTTGACAGGCGGACACCCAGGCAGTGATGGCATCGTCCATATTAGGCCACCAGACGTAACACTGAGCCAACACCTTCATTTTGACAATTCCCGGGTGGCCAACGTGCAGAGCCTCCAGGACGCGCTGACGGAGTCCCTGGGGAATCGCGACGCGGTCTCCCCACAGCAGACAGCCGCGATGAGCTGAGAGTTCATGTTGTCTGGTTGCGAAGGGCTGGAACTCCGATGCAAAAGGCCTTTGTGGCCACCCCCTCCACACCCAGTTGAGCACCCGGCTGATGGTGCGATCCTGGGCAGACGCGGAGGCCACAGTGGCAGCCGATACAGGCGCTGTCGGAAGATCCTCAATCAGAAGGAGCGATGAAGCTGGAGCCGGGTCTTCCACAAATGCTGGAAGAGGGCAACGGCTGAGGGCGTCAGCATGGCCCATCGATTTCCCCGGGCGATGGATGAGCCGGTAGTGGTAGGCAGCCAGGAAAACAGTCCATCGCAGCATGCGTGGTGAGAGGACTGGTGGAGTTGGACGATCACCGGCGAGGAGGCCCAGGAGTGGCTTGTGGTCAGTGATGAGGTCAAAAGTCCTGCCATAGAGGTATTCATGGAACCTCTTCACTCCAGCCACAAGTGCCAATGCCTCCTTGTCGAGCTGGCTGTAATTCCATTCCGTCGGAGATAGTGTCCTGGAAAAGTAGGCGAGCGGTGCTTCTCTTCCATCTGGAAAACGGTGACTAAGGACAGCACCGATGCCAAAAGGTGAGGCGTCGCAGGCAAGGACCAGCGGCCTGGATTCACTGTACTGTACCAGCACACTGTCTGAAGAAAGGAGAGCCTTGACCGCGTTGAAGGCCGCCGTCTCCCGATGACCCCAGGCCCAAGGCGTCTTAGTGCTAAGGAGTCGGTGAAGAGGCTCAGCCACTGTGGCTTTGTGGGGCAGGAACATGTTATAAAAGTTCAGCAGCCCCAGGAATGCCTGCAACTCTGTTTTGTTCTTTGGGGTGGGGGCCTGCTGGATAGCGCGGATCTTGGATGTGGTTGGATGAAGGCCGGAGGCATCGATAAGATAGCCCAGGAACTCTACCTGTGGAACGGCAATCTGGCACTTCTCCCTCTTTACCTTGAGCCCGGCCTCCTGGAACCTGGTCAGCACGGCACGGAGGCGCTCGAACAGCTGCTGGTGTGAGTCTGCAGACCCCAAGACGTCATCAAAATATGGTACCACGCCCGGAAGCCCTTGCAGGAGACGCTCCATAAGGCTTTGGAAGATGCCAGGAGCCACACTCACCCCGAACTGCAACCGGCGGCAACGGAATGCCCCCCGGTGGGTGACGATCGTCTGGGCTTCAGCAGTGGCATCATCGACAGGCAGTTGTTGATAGGCTTGGGCAAGGTCCAGCTTAGCGAAGACCTTACCCTCACCCAGGGAATGCAGCAGGTGTTGGACAACAGGAACCGGATAAGCGTGCTGCTGAAGTGCCTTGTTAATCGTGCACTTGTAGTCAGCGCAGATTCTCACCGACCCATCTGGCTTGACAGGCGTGACGATGGGGGTTTCCCACTTTGCGTGGTCAACCGGCTCCAAAACTCCTTGGGCGATCAGTTTGTCCAGTTGTTCGTCCACCTTAGCCTTGAGAGCAAAGGGAACCCGGCGTGGCTTTAGCTTGATGGGGGCGACTTGTGGATCAAGGCTAAAGGAGATGGGCGTACCTGTATATTGCCCCAAGGTGCCGTCAAAAACCTCGGCAAAGTCTTTGACCAGACCCTCAGTCTCTGCGTTAGAGATGCAGTTGATGCCGGTGATTTCCAGGCCGAGGGCATCAAACCAGTCTAGCCCTAGGAGGCTTGGCCGCTGACCTTCGACCACCACCAACCGGAGCAGGCCCGAAAAATCCTTGAAGGCGATCCGGAACCGGCCAACGCCTACCACGGGAATGTCGTTTCCCTGGTAGTCTCTCAGGTGTACGCGGTGAGAGTCGAGTTGCCTTTTGGACACTCTGGGTACCAGTCTTTTGAGGGTGCTCCATGACACGATGGACAGGGCAGACCCGGTGTCGATCTCCATGTCACATGGAGCTCCTTCAATGAGCACCGTGACGTTCAGCTTGCGTCGCGTCGACGAGTCGGTTTGGCCAATCGTGGTTCCAGACGGGCAGCGGCAGTT
Organism: Podarcis bocagei; assembly: GCF_964188305.1. Classification (NCBI taxonomy): domain Eukaryota; kingdom Metazoa; phylum Chordata; class Lepidosauria; order Squamata; family Lacertidae; genus Podarcis; species Podarcis bocagei. The sequence goes on from NC_138132.1 coordinate 12,509,141, forward strand.
GGTGAGAGCGAAACAACTTTCCTTGGCAGACTGGAGTGAAGACTTGGACTTGCGAATTGATGAAGGGGGGGTGTCAGACGGAGCCGATCGGCAGACCTTAGCGATGTGGCCCCTTCTGGAACACTTCCTACAGATGGCGTCTCTGAATCGACACTTGGCACGGGAATGGTTGCCTCCGCAGCCAGCACATTCCGGTTGGCCCTTGGAGTTCTGTTGGAACTTCCTGCGCTCCCGCTTTGTCTGGTGCACATCATCGTCTTCACTGGAGGATGCCTCATCACTGCTGGCCTCTTCATGATGCACCGGAACTGGCTCCCTAGCAAGACGCGGGCTGCTGGACTTGCGGATCTCCTGGGCGGAGCGTTCAGCAGCTTCTGAGGCCACAGCCTCCTCAATGGCTTTCTGTAGCGTGAGGTCTGGCTTGGCTAGGAGACGCCGTTGCAGATGGATGTCCCGGACCCCGCAGACGATTCGATCCATCAGGGCATCGTCTAAGTCTCGGAACTCACAGTGCATTGCAGCCTGTCGCAGGGCGGTGGTGTAGTTGTTGATTGACTCCCCCTCTGCCTGGTTCCGGTGGTAGAACGCATGGCGGGCAGCAATCTTGGACGGCTTTGGTGCGTAGTGGCTGCGGAGCTTCTCTTGGATCGTGTCCCATGGTGTTTCCTGGACTGCTTCAGGCGCAACCAATGCTCGGGCCGTCTCAAACACCTCAGGCCCACAGAGGCTGAGGAATAGGCCCCGCTTCCGATCCTTTGATACTGCTGTCAGCTCGTTGGCTTGGAGGTAGCAGTCGAACCGAGCGAGGTAGGAGTCCCATGATTCAGATGCTGGCGCAAACGGCGGTAGAGGCACAAGTGAAGCCATGATTCCGATGCCGGCGTGAAGGGCGATGGATGGAACACAGTGCTCCAGCCAGAACAGTCAGCTCTGAATTGGTTCTGCCCAGTGATTTCGCTCAGTGATTTCGCTGTGTGATTCAGCTCAGTTCAGAGGCTGGCCGCATCTGGCTGTGCTCTGATGTCCATCTATCCCATCCTCGTCGCCAGTGTTAAGTTGTGGGTTGACATAGCAGCCGGCACAGCGATTTCTTCAAGTAGCTCTTTTATTCTGGTAAGCTGGAATAGAACTGACAGCGAACAGCTCAGCCGGCCTGTATTTATAGTCAGCCGGCTGTCAACATTGTAACCACAACAGCCCAGAGTTCCCGCCTAAAATAACGGACGCGGACCTGAGTGAAAACTATATACAGTATCCCCCTGTTGGCCCAGGGTGAAACTACACTACATAACACCGGGCGTCGGATGACTCCAGGGGGCCGTACACTCGGTGGGGCGGGGCCATCAAAGTGGAGTTTTTAGCTGCCTCAATTGCAATATCAGTATTGTCCGCTGCCCTGAGGGCATTTTTCTTGTGGATTTCCTCAGTGGTCAGTATTGTAATCCTAGGGTTTTTTAATCCCTTGGGTTTAATTGTCTTTTTTTTTTTTAACAGTTCTGTCCTATGCGGCTCTCAAAGCCTTCTGCTCTTTTTCTTTCTGTCAATTCACATCCTTGCATTGTGCTGCTTCTAGAACCAAGAAGCCACATCCAGCTCACTCTTTTGGATTGCTTACTGGCTCTATCTCACGCGGCTCTTTAAAATCTTCTGCTCTTTTCTTTCTGCCAGTTCACATACTGAAATACTCTTTTGGGACTGTCTGCTTGTCCATTTCACCTGATTCCTTCTGAATTTCACCATTCTCAACTTCCTCTTCTCTTTCTTCCTCAGTCTCTTTGCTTGGGGGTTGGGTAGGGGGAACCTCAATTGCCCTGGTGCAGTTGCTGCATAGGGTGGAGGGGGGCTAATTATCTCCTCTTCCAGGACTGGCAGAACTGGTGGCTTTTTAACTTGTAATTGTACTGAACACAGTTTGACTTGGGCAGTCACAATTCTATTTGTCCGAAGTCATGAGGGATTTTGATCCACATTGGCTTTCCAGATAGAAATATAGGGAATCTGATCTGTGTGGGCCTTGAAAATGTCACTCCATAAAATGTTGACCAAGTTTGGATCAAAGGATCCTCCAGTAGGCCATTCTGGTAAATACGAAGGCCAGTAAACTTCACATAAATGTTGGAGTCTGCTTTTTTTGAGTTTACATCCCCACTCTTCTGCTTTCGTGGCACTTTTCCAGTTTTCCAGAAAGCTCTGTAGTGGTGTCTCAAGAATTGTTTTACTGCTTTTATTTCCCATGACTCTGGGATCCTGGGGACACTGGGACACTCAGCCCTCCTAACGTTATTTTTTTCACTCAGTCACAGGCCAGACGTTGCTGTCAACGTCTCACACACTCAAAACATTCACTGGAGTGTCCCCACACGCACATTCAGAAAAACCCATGCACCTCCCCCAATCCCTTTTTTTTTCCCCTCCCCAAAAACCAAAACCACAACCGGCAGTGCTTCACAACTTCGACCGGGGCCCAAGAGCACCTTTTACTGCTTCTTCTGGGCACAAAATCAACCACAACCGGCAGCGCTTAGACTTCGACCGGGGCCCAGCAGTACCCTTTACTGCTTTTTCTGGGCGACACCAAAACCAGTGGCACTTCTTCTACCCTGCTGGCGGATCAGGCTCTCTTTTTGCTCGCACCTATCCTTGTGGAGCTTGCTCCCACCTATACCCTGTGGAGCTTACCTTTTTCCTCGAGGTACCTTCTTTCTACACGGCCGTTGCTCTTTCTCTCCGTCACTTTGTCGCGTGTCCACTCAGGAACGGGTGGTCAGTCCCTCCCACGAAGTTGGCAGGATGCGTGCTGGAACTGTTGACCCGGTATCCCGAGCTGCTCGCCTTGCAGTGACGCCCTGGACCTCTTTGTCCCTCGATCTCGGGGAACATGTTTTTCCCGGCCAACGCACCAGAAATGTAGGCGGGTGGTGGTGAGAAGGGAAAAGAGCAGCAGTGGTGGACCTTGGGCTCTCAAATTCCAGCAGAGCCCTGTGCGAAGCCAAAATTTGGTTCCTGCTGCCTCTTGGACTCCATTCTAAATAAAAGTTATGGTATCCTCTGCGGTGCTTCCAAAGCTCTGCACCCAGGGCGACTGAACTGGTCATGTTCTCCTAAATGTGCGTCTGGCAGCAGCCTTCTCAGCAGTTACGACTGAGGTCCCCCTACTGCCACCAGTTCCTTCTTTAGGACGACAGAAATGAAGACCTGAGACCTGCAAGCTTCCCTGCTGCCTTCATGTGTGGTGGAGGATGCTGCCCTGTTACAGCATTGAAATAATAGCTGCCAGTCTGGTCAGCTACTTTATGTGGACTGTGCCTCAGGCGGCAAAATGTCTTGGGCCAGCCCTGGGAGCAGCCGGTTCATTAGACTTCTAGCCTTCCATTTTGCTTTATCCTGTGTCAAAAGTTACCTTTCCTCTCTCAACTGTACTATTTCCTCAGTGTGGTGTGAGCTCCTGAAAAGCACCCGAAAGAATCCTCTTCATCCTGGTGAAGAGTGACTAGTGGGGTGCCACAGGGTTCTGTCTTGGGCCTGGTCTTATTCAACATCTTTATCAACGACTTGGATGATGGACTCAAGGGCATCCTGATCAAATTTGCAGATGACACCAAACTGGGAGGGGTGGCTAACACCCCAGAGGACAGGATCACACTTCAAAATGACCTTGACAGATTAGAGAACTGGGCCAAAACAAACAAGATGAACTTTAACAGGGAGAAATGTAAAGTATTGCCCTTGGGCAAAAAAAATGAGAGGCACAAATACAAGATGGGGGACACCTGGCTTGAGAGCAGTACATGTGAAAAGGATCTAGGAGTCTTGGTTGACCACAAACTTGACATGAGCTAACAGTGTGACGCGGCAGCTAAAAAAGCCAATGCAATTCTGGGCTGCATCAATAGGAGTATAGCATCTAGATCAAGGGAAGTAATAGTGCCACTGTATTCTGCTCTGGTCAGACCTCACCTGGAGTACTGTGTCCAGTTCAAGAAGGACACTGACAAACTGGAACGTGTCCAGAGGAGGGCAACCAAAATGGTCAAAGGCCTGGAAACGATGCCTTATGAGGAACGGCTAAGGGAGCTGGGCATGTTTAGCCTGTAGAAGAGGAGGTTAAGGGGTGATATGATAGCCATGTTCAAATATATAAAAGGATGTCATATAGAGGAGGGAGAAAGGTTGTTTTCTGCTGCTCCAGAGAAGTGGACACGGAGCAATGGATCCAAACTACAAGAAAGAAGATTCCACCTAAACATTAGGAAGAACTTCCTGACAGTAAGAGCTGTTCGACAGTGGAATTTGCTGCCAAGGAATGTGGTGGAGTCTCCTTATTTGGAGGTCTTTAAGCAGAGGCTTGACAATCATATGTCAGGAGTGCTCTGATGGTGGTTTCCTGCTTGGCAGGGGGTTGGACTCGATGGCCCTTGTGGTCTCTTCCAATTCTATGATGCTATGAATCTTGGGAACTGTAGTATGCCCACACAGAGCTGCAATTTCCAACATCTTTAACAAACTACAGTTCCCAGCATTTGGGGGGGAGTTTTGTGACACCCCCAAATCAGCTGACAATAAATCATAAAGCCAATGCCATGTCTGTGAATAGTTGAAAGGCAGATTTTTACAACTTTTGAACCATCTTTCTTTCCTCAGTTTGGAGTTTTAAGTGCTAATGTGAAAATTAGTGCCCCAGAAGGGTGTGGACCATGGGTAGGCAAACTAAGGACCAAGGGCCAGATCCGGCCCAATCGCCTTCTAAATCCGGCCCGTGGACATTCCGGGAATCAGCAGGTTTTCACATGAGTAGAGTGTGTCCTTTTATTTAAAATGCATCTCTGGGTTATTTGTGGGGCATAGGAATTCGTTTATTATGTTTTAACCAAAATATAGTCCAGCCCCCCACAAGGTCTGAGGGACACTGAACCGGCCCCCTGCTGAAAAAGTTTGCTGACCCCTGGTGTGGACGCTATTTTTCTTTTGCCTTCCCCTGTGTCAAAGTTATTTACCCAGCTCTCAACAGTATTGGTTTTTTCCCCAGTGTGGTGTGTGGGCCCTTCAAAAAGCACGTTCCTCCCACTCCAAAGAGTCCTGGGGGCTGTAGTGCAGCCCTCACAGAGCTACAATCCCCAGCACCTTGAAGAAACTACAGTTCCCAGGATTCCTTGGGGCGTAAGACCTGCTTTGAAAGTGCTTTGAAGGCATTGTGTGTAAATTAAAGGTAAAGGGACCCCTGACCATTAGGTCCAGTCGTGACCGACTCTGGGGTTGCGGCTCTCATCTTGCTTTATTGGCCGAGGGAGCTGGCGTTTGTCCACAGACAGCTTCCGGGTCATGTGGCCAGCATGACTAAGCCGCTTCTGGCAAACCAGAGCAGCACACAGAAATGGCTTACCTTCCCGCTGGAGCGGTTCCTATTTATCTACTTGCAATTTGTGCCTTTGAACTGCTAGGTTGGCAGGGGCTGGGACCGAACAACGGGAGCTCACCCCGTCGCGGGGATTCGAACCGCCAACCTTATGATCAGCAAGTCCTAGGCTCTGTGGTTAACCCACAGCGCCACCCGCGTTCCCAGCGCCATCTGCGTCCCTGTAGCAGCCTGTATAATGCAAATAGGACGAAGGAAGGTCTAGTTGGGAGAGGACCCCCCCCCCCAAATCCTAGTACCGTAGTTGCCGCTGCCAGCCAGTGTAGGTAATACGGAACCAGATCGGTCTGACTCGGTACACGGCAGCAACCTCCTTAACGCACCATCTCTGCCACTTAAGAGGCGGACGGCCCCCTGTCAGGGCTGCTTTAGTTGAGACTGCGGCATTGCAGGGGGTTGGGCTAGATGACCCGCGGGATCCCTTCCACGTCTGCAATTCTACGATCCGAAGAAAAGCATTCAACTGCGGAAAAGGTGAATTCCCGGTATCGCTTGCCTTTCCGAGAAAAGGGCAGCCGGCGAGCTTTCGCTTTCACTTTTTGGCAACGGGAAGCCAGTTTTTCGGGGAAGGGTGACCCGGGTAGTGGGTGCAATTTCTGAACCTTTTTCCTGCCCCGCAAATCGAGACAAGAGGCGGAGCTTGGGGGATCGCTCCCTCTCTGAAGACCCAAGGCAAGCGGAGAGCGCTTTGCAAACCGCCCGGGAAAACTTCGAGCTGGGGGGGAAGGGGGAAAAAAAAGCGAAACATCGTAGCTTTGGATTCCTCGCCCTTCCTCTCTTTTTGCGAGGTAAACGCGGCGCTGGCATGTGGGCGGGAGCCAAAGCTGGCGAGGCTGGGAATCCGCGCGGGGTAGTGGCTGGCAAGGGAAGGGTTAAGCATTTCCTCCCTCCGCCCCAAATCGCCCCAGGCCTTTTCAATGGAGCCTGCGGAAGGGGGCTGGACGCCCGCGCGGCGCCTGCAAGAACTTTGCTCCCTTTCGCTAATATTAATGCTAACACGTATCTCTTGCAACGCCCCCATCCCATGTCTCCTCGGCAGTAACTGCTACTGTGTCCTGCGGTGCTTACTTTCAGGTAAGCGTATGGGGTTCACTTTCCGAGCGCTGGATAAACTTTCATCGAGTTTATGTTTCAGGTTTCGTTCACTAGAAAGTAGCTATAAGCTGATAAACTTATATTAAGAATATCTTTTTAAAGTGGTGCCGCACTGTTGATTTGCCAGTATGATTCACAAATCGAACTGATTGTGGGGTGGAAGGAATCGGGGGCTCCCACTATTGTAGATAAACTTTACCTTTAAAGGAAGTTTTGTGTTGTTATTTAGAGAGGTATTCCTTGTTCTTCCTACTGAGATATTTCTGTCAGCTTCTGGGGCTTGAGTCAGGAACACCCTTGTTGACTGCGGCTCACCTAGCAACCTCCTGCCACTGGCTTTGTGTTCCCGGGCCTTAGTTCTTCAGGAAGAGAGCTAATGGCACACACCCTTGAGACAAACAACAATGGCAGCCTGGTGTCAGCAGCGACTTGGTCAGCTCCTGCCCTGCCCTCAGAGGTACCAAGGCAAGAGGTTCTTTGGAGACCTCCTGCTGCACCAGGGCCTCCCTCTGCTGTGCCAGCCTAGGGTCAGTGGCGGCGGCAGTAGGCTGTGGCATAATGAGTGCCTCTGTTTTCCTTTTGCAGACCCATCTTCTCTTGCACGATGGCCCCAGGGCAGGTCCACATGGCGGCTCCTGTTTGCCTAATTGAGAACATGCCGGACGGGAAGCTGGTGGTGAACCGGGAGGCTGCAGAGGTGCTTGCCAGGATCCGCCAGCCGGTGGTGGTGGTGGCCATTGCGGGGTTGTACCGCACTGGCAAGTCCTACCTCATGAACAGGCTTGCTGGCAAGAGAAAAGGTGACTGGCTTCATGAATATTCCCTGTTACTCAAGGGAAGGGCTGGAGTCCAGTAGCTTCGCATGAGGAGCAAGGCAGATGTGTCTGGTGTGTCTGGAACGGGGTATCAGAGCCCCTGGGTGTTCTGCCTAGCCTGGGGAGAAGCATGGAGGAAGAGGAGTAAATTAATATTTACAGCGGTGCCTCGCAGGACGAAAAGAATCCGTTCTGTGATTCTCTTCGTCTAGTGGTTTTTTCGTCTTGTGAAGCAAGCCCATTGAAGGATTAGCAGTTTAGCGCTATTAGCGGCTTATCTGCTGATCGGATCAGCTGATAAGCGGCTTAGAAAAAGGGGGGGAGGGGAAAAAACCAGCAGGAACTCGCAAGACATTGTCGTCTTGCGAAGCAAGCCCATAGGAAATTCGCTTTGCGAAGCACCTCCAAAACGGAAAACTCTTTCGTCTAGCGAGTTTTCCGTCTTGCGAGTTTTCCGTCTTGCGAGGCACCACTGTATATAGAACCAGAGTGGGTGGGAAGGACTTTGGGGCAGAGGTCCCCACTGAGCAGGAAGCTACCTTAATATGACAGCTAACCCACGTTGCCATCTTAAGGGGTATCCTAGGACTATTACCTAACTGCCCCACTGAAGAAACATCAGCCCAAGTGGCACTTTGCAGACTCCATGGCACCAAAACGATAAGCCCCTCCTGTGAGTATATTGCAATATATATTTCAACAAGAGAGTACAGTTCAATAAGAAGGAGAATCAATGTGAACAATGGACTCAATAGGTCCTGGTTTCTCCTCAAAGTCCTGTGAGGTGTCTTGAGGATGTCTGGAACCCTGTGGCAGCTGGGCCTTGAGCCAAAGAGAGTTTGTCATCTGATCCTAGGTATCTTTACTCAGAAGTAAGTTCCACAGAGTTTAGAAACTCTGTGCAGGATCAAAGCCTTCAACCTTGGCACCCCTTGTTTTCTAGAGTGGTTGGGGCAACCCAGTCAGATGGGTGGCATAATAATAGTGATGATGATGATCTGCTCCTCCCACAGGTTTCTGTCTGGATACCACAGTGGAGGCGCTCACCAAGGGCATCTGGATGTGGTGTCTTCCGCATCCCTACAGGGCAGACCTCTCACTGGTGTTACTGGACACAGAAGGATTGGGTGATGTGCAGAAGGTGAGCTGGGGGAGTTGGCAACTCAGGTGGGGGCCGCAGAAGCCCCAACACATTCAAAAAAGCCCTGTGACAAAATGCCCTGGCCAAATATTGATAGGGATGGCCAATACTTATGCCAGTTATATCCCTGTGTTACACATGTTCCTGTAACCCAGAATTTGTTAGTAGGTTAAAAGCAAGGGTGGATATAGCTGGCTGTTTCTGGCCCCCCAAGTTGTCCCCACCCCAAACATGCCATTTTAAAAGATGGCCGCACCCACTTTTATAATTTGGCCACACCTACTTTGACATGTGACTTCCAGAAAGTTGGCCATACGCCAAGGTGGCGGCCCTTGGGGGAAAGTGAAGAAAGTTAGCCTCTTTTGCTGGAGGGGCCAACATTTGTTGCAAAACTAAAGGGTTCTTGGTGCAGGTATTGGTGGTTTGCAAATGGGTCAGGAATCATGTTTACCCGAGTGACAATACATTGACACAAGGTGCAGCTCTGAAAAACATTTTAAGTACACAGAAAATGCTGCCACTCAAGGAAGTTTACAATGAACTATAATGCTTCACTGAAGAATGAGAGTTCTCGATGAAGGCATGATATTTTAATATGCCAATGGGGTCATGTTTAAAAATGCCCTATAGGTGTTTTATATTTATAGTTTTCTTGGGACACATTAGACAGCAAAAATGATATTGAAACATTTAATGTTTTGGATCAACAAAGGTTTCAGTTTCAGGCTTGTTTCCAGCAATAACTGCTCTGGGTGTGTCAGGGCACATTTTCCACTTGCCAGAGTTGTGCCACACAAGGTAATTAGTCATCACAAACACAAACAGTGATTCTGCAATCAACTGTGTGGGCTGTGTTTGCTTCGTCTTGAAATGATAAAAAATCCCCCTGAAACTCGTGGCCTTAATGATAAGCAGTCTTGCATTTATTTGCTCATTTTGCAAGCTGCACGCAGGTTTTTTGGTCTCTGCACCACCTAAATGGCAAATGCTGCTTTTTTCACAGTGTGTGTGTGATTGAGAGGTAAGAAGAACAAGAGTGGTGCAGTCCTGGAAATTCTACCGATCATTATTTCTGGCTCTGCCCACCATTGGCTGCATGTACCCTGGCTAGCTTTCGCCGTGGTTCAGCAGGTTCAACACTCTTATCTTGTGTGCTAGAATTTACTCTTTATATTAACTGAAAGTTTAAATTCTCAGGATACTGAGTTCCTGTGCCTGTCACCAAATTCTGGTACAAGCCACTATGGAGGTTGAGTGACAGGCTGAGTGTCACGGATGTAAAAAAAACCCCTAAACATACAATAAACACATCTGTTTGGTGCCTGTGGGGTTGTTGCCAACAGTTAGGCAATATGCCTCTGCAAGGCTTCCAAGTGCAGTCTAAGATGCTGCAAGCAAGTTATGATCTGCATTCGTTTCCAATAATTCCTTAACCTGGTGCAACAGGAGCAGTGGAAAAGCAACAACACAAAGAGTGCAGCTGGCAATGGGGCATTGGGATTTGGGGTGATGGACTCTTGGGATGTCCTCGAAAGCCCCGTTTTATATTTCAGGGAAACACACAGAACGACTCGTGGATCTTTGCCCTGGCCATTCTTCTCAGCAGCACCCTGGTGTACAACAGCGTGGGCACCATTGACCAAAATGCACTGGAGAACCTGCAGTATCCTTTTGGGGCATCAGAAATCCCAGCTGGACTTGTGTGCTTGGCCTGGAGGATCTAGGAGGAGGCAGTTGAAGGTTGTCCCCCTAGGAGTTTCACTCCATGGGAGACAGATCTCTTGATGCAGAAGCAGGTGGGATGAACTCTCCTGGTCTGAGACTCCATGATGCTTAGAGTGGTCTGCAGGATGCTGAGGAACTATGGGGTGGTGCAGGAGGAAACACAGAGGGGATGCAGCCGATAGAAGAGGCAGGCAATCTCCCAGGATCGGAAGGTGGGTGAGGAGCTCATTGGGACACGTTGTGAGGGGGGTGGATCAGTGATTACAGCCGCAAACTGAGAACCTTCAGAGACATGTTTTTATAGCTGTCAACGTTTACCTTTTTTAAAGGGAAATTCCCTTATTCCGAATAGGATTCCTCGCAAGAAAAGGGGAAAGTTGATAGCTATACATGTTTTACAGATATGGGCGGGGGCCAGGCAGGAACTTCAGAAGTCATAAAATCAGGAATAGGCCTTAAGGTGTAAAACCGAGAGGTGTCAGCCCCTTGCCACAAAATGCTGTCCAAATTACAATTGTGATATGTGGTCTGTCTGTAGTGTAAATCTCTGCTCAAAAGCCTTATCATTATTGCCAGCTAGCCCACAACTGCAGGTTCAAACAGGTTCATCGTTTGGCTGAATTCAGGTCCAACGCCCCAAACCAGCCCTGGAATTATTTTCCTTAGCGCTCCCCAGTTATGTCACTGAGCTGACAAAAAAGATTAGAGCAAAAGCTGTAGGTGTCGTCTTTGGGTTCAGAATCAAGTGGAATGAACTCTCCTGGTCTGTCTCGGAAGAAATAGAACCATAGAATCGTGGAATTGTAGAGTTGGAAGGGACCCTGAGGATCATCTTTCTAAGCCAACCCCCTGCAATGCAGGAATATATAGCTGTCACATACAGGGATCGAACCTGCAACCTTGGAGTTATCAGCACCACACACTGACCAACTGAGCTGCTCAGGAACTGGGTGAAGGGCAAAGAAACATAGAGAGACATAGCTGATGGGCAGGATAGGCAAACCCCATGGATCAGGTGCTGGGTGAGGAGCTCATTGAGACACAGTGTGAGAGTTGGGAACCCCCGAGGGCATGTCTTACTGAGAGATAGGTGGAAGGAGTAGGGGAGCTAGGAATCCTAGAAGGGGTGGAGTCAGGAATTGACCTAAGGGTGTATGTATAATAAGAGCTGTCAGCAGGGCATAAGGCCACGATGTTAAAATAAGTCCCTTGCCACAAAGCTCTCCCAACTGCAAGAGGTGGTCAGTCTGTAGTGTAGAAAATCTTGCTGCACCTGCTAGGAGGTCATCTTATTCTCCAGCCACTACTGCATCTACAGACAGGTCTAGCCAGTTCGTGATTTGGCTGAAGTTCATATTGCAAATCCACAGACCACCCCTGGAATTATTTTCCTTAGCACTCCCCAGCTATGTCACTGAGCTGACAAAAAAGATTAAGGCAAAAGCTTCCCCCGGGGAAGATACAGAGGAGGAGAATTCTGCCGAATTTATCCGTTTCTTCCCAGACTTCATCTGGGCAGTGCGGGATTTCACACTACAGCTGAAGATAGATGGACAGCCCATCACTGAGGACGGGTACCTGGAGGAGGCCTTGAGACTGCAGAAAGGTACAATAACTGCAAAAAGATAAGGCAGCGTCTGAGATGGGGAGGGAAAGCTGGGGCTTGTTAACAGCCTAGAGGACATTGTTAATGTGGAGGCATACAACTGATGTAAAGAATAAAGGGCCTAAAATTCAAGTGGGTGCATATGACCAGTCATGTACCCATTGAGGGCCAAATAGGTTTAACAAGTGTCCCCATGCTACTTGCCTGATGGAGCACACATATGGGTACATCACAACAATACATCAAAACTGCATACTGCCAAGTGTACCATGTTGCTTGTGCATTTGGACTGGGCCTCCTGAAACCCCTCTGACCTCGATGCCTTGCCCAATAATCTCACATATACATGTGTGAGCTGCATGTACATGCTCAAAAGCGTCATTTATACCATCACATTTGCAGTGTTGAGACAGAGAGCAATATCCTAACTCAGCTTACAGTAATTCCTGGGTCCTCAGATGTTGAGTCAGCATGGAAACTTGAATGTGTATAGGTAACAAAATAAGTTTTCCCCACTGTGGAGATGAATGGCATGTTTTCTGTTAACAAATCGTCTTGTGTGTTCACACTTCTTCCTTAGGTGACACTGTGCAAATCCAGAAGTTCAACATGCCCAAGTCATGTATCCGCAAATTCTTTCCGTCACGGAAATGTTTCACGTTTGACCGTCCAGCTAACAAGAAGAATTTGCATCAGCTAGAGCATCTGGAAGAAGATGATTTGGAGGAAGATTTCTTGGAGCCGGTGGGCCGTTTCTGCCAACACATCTGGGAGACATCACGACCCAAGACAGTTCCAGGAGGCCAAGTTGTGACAGGGAGAAGTAAGGAACGCTTTTGCAAGTTTGTAGGTTGGGACAGGTGGCAGTTGGAAACCATTTCAATAGGAGCCATTTCACACTCTTCTGTTGTCTCTCAAGACAGGTGGATGCCAACCAATAAAAACCAATTATTGACCGTTGTACAGAACACCTCAGAGCTCTCCAGGTGTTGACAGTACACCTAACACACCTTAGTGCTAGTCAGTGACCTCTGTTGCACTTTGGACTTGAGACGTAAATACTTTTGCCTTGTGTAGTTCTGATGGTACTACAGTTGTACCTTGGTTTTCGAATGCCTTGTGACTCGAAAATTTTGGCTCCTGAACGCCGCAAACACAGAAATGAGTGTTCCGGTTTGCGAACTTTTTTTGTAAGCCGAACACGGCTTTCACGGCTTCCAATTGAGTGCAGGAAGCTCCTGCAGCCAATTGGAAGCTGTGCCTTGGTTTTTGAACGTTTTCAGAAGTCAAAGGGACTTCCGGAATGGATTCCGTTTGAGAACCAAGGTATGGCTGTAATAACAAGTCTCAAACTGGGAACTTCATTGGTGGAACCTTTTCCCCTCTGTCAGCAGAGCAGCTTGTGGATGTTGCGATGTCTGCTGCATAGCAGCGCCACCATTCTAGTTGGCTTAGGGCGAAGGGTGTTACTCCAACCAGCCCATTAGGGATCAGGTGACATCAGAAACCAATAGGGTCCCACTTGGCTGTAGAAAATGGTTGGTTCTGCCCTGACTCCTCAGTTGGAGCAGGTGCAGACTAAGGACTTGCCCAAGGCAGAGCAAAATGTGGATTTGCACATGCTGTCTCCCCATTAATCTAGGAGTGTTCACATGACATATTCTCTTGTCTCAGTGTTCCCCTTGTCTTCCCCTTTCCTTTCTTTAAAGTACAAGTTTTTTTGAACCTGGCCATTTCATAATTTCCAAGGATCAACTGTGCCCTGCATTTAAAAGGGGAAATTGTCAGTGTTTGAAAAAGAAAAGGTTCTGACCTCCTTTCTACTCCTTTGCCTAGTCCTCAGACCTTGGTTGGCACAAAAGAGTCTTTGAGAAAGAGTATTCTTGCAGAGTATTGCTGCTTTTATTCTTAAAAAGTCTTCTTCTCCAACCACGACCGACAGCTTTTTAGACACACCAAATGCAACCAGCTTTCTACCATCTAACCAACCCACACCCAACACTAACATTGACTGCTCTCTATATATACAGGTACAATTTGGTTAAAAGTTGCATGAGTCATTGTAGGCCACTGACTCATGCTGACTTAGTTCTTTTAGCGTTAAAGAAATAGCGGCCAATTTTTAGCCGTGACAGAAATGTCCAGGACAACAAATGCCCCTACTTTAATGGGGAGACAGGTAAGTAAGTGCAAATCCACATTTTGCTCCGGTGTGGCCAGGACCTCAGTTGCATGTAAACAACTCCCCTGATTGCTGAGTTGTGGGAGAGAGCAAGGGAGGAAGGCAAACAAGAGTAACTGGGAGGATCTATGTGTTGGATTTCTACCAAGATCCCTCCCTCCTTTTTCAGCCAAGTGCTATCTACATGTATTCAAGTTATTTTCTGCAGCCACAAGGGACAGAATCTTTCTTTTGTAAATAGAAAACGGGTGGCCACTATGCCTTTTTTATTACGTGCAATATAACTGTTTTCTGCTCTCGCTTGGTGAATCTGCGGCTACAGCAGAATACTTGATGCAGACAAACAACTCAAGGGTGTTTGGGGCCTGAAATTACTCTTTCAGTGCAAGGAGGCTAGTTCTGTGGCTTCACTGACCCTTCCCTCTTCAGTGCTTGAGAAGTTATTGAAGATCTACGTCGATGCTATCAACAGTGGGGATGTGCCGTGCTTGGAGAACGCAGTGCTGGCCCTGTCTGAGATTGAGAACGCAGCTGCTGTGCACGAGGCCGTTTCCTGTTACGAAGCGCTGATGGGGAAGCGGTTGGCGTTGCCCACAGACACGGTGGATGAGCTGCTGGCTGTGCATGCCGAGTGTGAAAAGGAAGCCAACGCTGTCTTCATGGCCCGTGCCTTTGGCATCGCGCAGGTTAAAAAATTCCAGGAGGATCTTGAGGTATATGCGGTTTCATTTGTGCCTTGTCAGTTGTCTCTGCCAGTGTGGCTGGAAACCGAACTTAGGGTCATTTTTTAAAAGTTCCTTCCCTGCTCCTCAGTCTGTTTCACAGGCCCGAAAAAAGGCCTCAAGAATGCTGAAATGTAGACAAATGTAGGTCCTCTGCCCCCACAGACGCACCCCATCTGCATCATACATTTGAAGCAGTTTCATATCACTTTAAACAGTCATGGCATCCCCCTAAGAATTCTGGGCGCTGTAGTTTTTTCAACCACCGTGGAAACTGTAGCTCTCTGATGGGGAATAGGGATCTCCTAACCAGGGCTGGCCGAGACATTTTGGCACTCGAGGCAAACCACAAAATGGCGCCCCCACCTCCTGAAGATCTACATCAGGAACAAGACGGTGGGGAGAATAAACATCTACGTCAGGCTCTGCAGCCCCTGTGGATTTTGCCATCTGAGGCAGTCGCCTCATCTTGCCTCACAGGCTGGCTGGCCAGGTCTCTCCTAACAATTCTCCAAACCAGCTGCAGCTCCCCAAATTCATGGGAGTCCTATAGCACTTTAAATGTGCAGTGCAAATGGGGTCATGGAACCAGAAACATTCTCAGTGGTCAGAGAGGAAACCCACAAGGAAGAGAATGCAATTAAGAACTGAACTTTGGAGAAGGGCTGGACCACCGGAATAGAGCACCTGCTTTGCATGCAAAAGGTCCTAGGTTCATTCCCCCGCATCTCCAGGCATTTGCGATATGAAAAAAGATCACACTTAGTAAAGCTTATTTAGACAAAATCCTGTTGCATAGCTATAGACGTCATGGCTAGCAGGGCCTTCCATAGCGTACTTATTTATTGGGTTTATATTCCGCCTTTTCTTCCAAGGTGGTTTAAAACACCAAAGCAAATAAAAACGGTAAAGGTAAAGGACCCATGACAGTTAAGTCCAGTCACAGATGACTCGGGTTGTGGCGCTCATCTCGCTTTACAGGTCGAGGGAGCCGGCGTTTGTCCGAGGAAGTTGTTCTGGGTCATGTGGCCAGCATGACTAAGCCGCTTCTGGCGCAATGGAACACTGAAATCAGAGCAGGACATGGAAACGCTGTTTACCTTCCTGCCGGAGTGGTACCTATTTATCTACCAGGGCCGTCTTAAGCATACCTGGCGCCATGGTGCAAAGATCCCTCCAGTGCCCCACCCCACCCCCCGTTTCCCAGAGTTGTTGACCTTTTCCCAAGTCTCTGCAGGGATCATTCTCCTCCCGTGGAGGCTTGGGAAGGAAGCTGCACATCCGCCAGCCATATGGTTGATGGGGCGCAGCTGGCAGGTGTGCAGGAGGGAAAGGGGAGGCCGCCGGCAAAGCCGTGCAGCTCCCCCACTCGCTGGGGTGCCCCTGAGAGGCCAGCGCCCTGGCACAGTGCGCCAGTAAGCCCAATGGGAAAGACGGCTCTGTTATCTACTTGCACTTTTTGGCGTGCTTCCGAACTGCTAGGTTGGCAGGAGCTGGGACTGAGCAACGGGAGCTCACCTTGTCACGGGAATTCGAACCGCCGACCTTCTGATCGGCAAGTCCAAGAGGCTCAGTGGTTTAGACCACAGCGCCACCTGCATTATATTAAAAGAAGACTGACAAGAGTCCTCTCATGCCAACTGGGAGCTGATGGTATGTGCACTTCCTGGCCTGGGCTCCTTCACTTCTGCCTGAAACTTAACATGGTTTTCTCAGAGTCTCTTTGTCCAAAATGGAGACCGTTGCATGTTGTCCCCAGGCGACAGACATTGAAATGCAGGCCAAGTTGACCTCATTTACTTACGTAGCCTAGAGAATGCTAGCAGCAAGCGGCACATTTTTCAAGTGAAATTGAATATATGTGCATCTCCCAATAGACAGGTGGTTGAAAATGGCAAGGGGGCCTGGCTCTGAACTCAAGGAAAGATGTGGTTGGACAAATAATAAAACTGACGTCCAGCACAAGCAGTTCCAGTTCGACTGAAATCTGTGCTGTTGATTGTATGTAGGCCTTGGTATGCGTTTTTCCCTGCAACAGGGTACAGAACGGGGCAAGTTCCCCCTCGTTGTTAACACACCATCTTTCCGCTGGTTTTGTTTTCACTTTGTTCTGGCAGCTTCAGCTGAAGCAGAAAAAGGAAGAATTATGCGAGAGAAACAAACAGGTGTCCTTTGACCGCTGCAACCATGTGCTGGTGGAGCTTTACCGGAAGCTGGAAGATGGAGTCCACATAGGAATTTATTCTGCTCCTGGTGGCTACCAGCATTATCTGGAGAACTGGAACGAAATGGTGGAGGAATACCGTTCGGTACCCTGTAAAGGAATTCAGGTAGGTTCACTACTTGGAAGTACCTGAGCCAACTTTTCCTCAGCATCCAAAGATTCAGCATTCTGGTGCTGATGGAGGGTAGAAGCAGACTGTAGACCAGAGGTGAGGAGCCTCAGACCATCCAGGCTTCTCCTTCTGGTCCTCTGGACTCTCCCAGGCTACAGCTCCTTAGCCATACCCTCTATGCCCAGGTCACAGCCCTCACTAGCCTTACTAGAGGGTTTCTGCCTTGCTGGAATGTGCCCCTGAACTTTCATTATGTGTCTTGCTTACCTGTATGGAGGACAGAAGGGTGTGTGTGTTTGTGCGTAAAACTAGCGTGTTGAACAAACTAGCATATTACACATGTTGCTCCTCCCACTTTTACCTGTGGCTCCACCTGCCACTAGCAAGCACCTCTCAGAAGTTTCCTAGTAGGGAAGGGGGTATCAGTCGGGGGGGCAGGGCGGGAAGGATTGCTGCCCTTACTGTAGATGTAAACTGCAATCCAATGCACGTTTACTTGGGAGCAAGCCCCACTGAATTAAATACGATTTGATTCAGAGTAAGTATCCCACGGATTGCACTGTAAAATCATTTTAAGAGGCGTTCCTTCATTGCAAGCTATGTGATAGGGATTACAGATCACTAACATCCATTTCTCAGCATCTCACCCTAACTACTATTATTCAGTTATTTGCTACATTAATACACCAAGTTTTTTGTTGTTGTCTTTAATCCCTGCATGTACCGTATTTTTCGCTCTATAGGACGCACTTTTTCCCCTCCAAAAATTAAGGGGAAATGTGTGTGCATCCTATAGGGTGAATGCAGGCTGCGTGGCTAAGCCCAAAGCCAGAACATGGAGACGGAGCGGTGCGCAGCGCTCCGTCTCGCTGTTCTAGCTTGGGGTTAGCTGCACAAAGCCTCCGCAGGGCAGCGGGGTGCCTTCACCCCGCTGCCCTGAGGAGGCTACAAAGGCTGTACGAAGGTGGGGGAAGGCTGCAACGTTTCCCCCCCACCGCCAGCCCCACAAGCTCGGGGGGCAGTGGGAAGGTGGCGTGCCACCTTTGTGCTGCTCCCTGACTTGGTCTTTGGGGCTGGCGGTGGGGGAAAGCAGCACTCCCCCCCACCAGCCCCAAAGAGCAGGTCGAAAGGAACCCAAAGCCTCCGGAGCCCAGCAGAAACTCCCGCTGGGCTCCGGAGGCTTCGGGTGAACGCACCTTGAACGCATAGAACGCACCTTATTTTTGAGGGGGAGAACAAGATTTTTTTTTTTCCTGTTCTCCCCCTCCTATGGTCCGGTGCGTCCTATAGAGCGAAAAATACGGTAATCTGCTTTGACTTCCCCCCATCTTTGCATTCAATTAATAACCTTTGCTTCCGATCCTTTATCAGGCAGACTGTGCTCTTGAAGAATTCCTGAAATCCAAGGAGACGGTGGCAAAATCTCTCCTTCAAATGGACCGCGCCTTGACTGCCCAAGAGAAGCAACTTGAAGGTGCAGATCTGGAGGAGGGGACTTTACACATCATAAATTATATGTTATTGTTCTGGCCTGCTCTGGTAGGGCTCTGAGCTCCTAGCAAAGCAGGTTATAGTTGTGGTACCTCTTAGCTTTATGATATTGTAACAGGTGTGGTGTTGTCACATTGAGCACCATAAAACCCCAAAAGCACTGGGTGAAAGGGCAATGTCTGTGATCTTAAAGGGCGCTTGTCTTGTTGTGTAGCCAGAGGCTCTTATGGCTTGGGGTAGGAGGAGTGATCAAGGGATACCCTGAGAGAGAGTATTTTAATTCTGAAGTGTCCCTGGGAAAGGCGTATATTTTGGAAGGACCTGATACAGTGGTACCTTGGTTTTCAAACTTAATCCATTCCGGAAGTCCGTTCCAAAACCAAGGTGCACTTTCTCATAGAAAGTAATGCAAAATGGATTAATCTGTTCCAGACTTTTAAAAACAACCCCTAAAACAGCAATTTAATATGAATTTTACTATCTAACGAGACCATTGATCTATAAAATGAAAGCAATAATCAATGTACTGTACCATAAAATAAATAAGACAGTATTATAGATGATAAAAATTAAAATATTTTCTTTTCTTACTGGCACTGATTATAGTCCATTTCCATATCCATTTCCGCAGTCAGTCTATCATCTATCTATCTATCTATCTATCTATCTATCTATCTATCTATCAGTAGCTGAACTGGGTTCCATACAGTCACAAAATAAATAAAACGAAAAAGCCTCAAAAACAGAAACGCAAAATAAATAGCAAAAATAAAAGCACCAAGGTACCTTGGTTCTTGAACTTAATCTGTTCTGGAAGTCCTTTTGACTTCCAAAATGTACGAAAACCAAGGCGTGGCTTCTGATTGGTGCAGGCTCCCTGGAAACAATAACCAACAGCCGCATCAGACATTCGGTTACCGAAAAACGTATGAAAACCGGAACACTTACTTTGGGTTTTCGGCGTTTGGGAACCAAAGCATTTGAGAAGCAAGGCGTTTGAGAACCAAGGTACCACTGTAAAGAAAATGGAGATCCTTCATCCAGATTGCCTTCAAAGTTTTAAAGAGTATTAAATATAAGACATGTAAAATCTTGGGTACATAAGAGATGCCTAGAAGATAACAATGGAGGCAGCCTGATGAATATGTCCAGGGAATGTCTTCTAAAGTCTGGATGCCACCACAAAGCAGGCCCTGTCCCCACCTCAGCTTGGAAGTTGGAGACACTCAAAGAGTGAAGACTGTAAAACCAGCCAAGTTCATAGGGTAGCAGGGGGTGGTTCTCCGGATTATGCTCTTTCAATGCTTTCCTGTCTGCCAGCAGTTCAGGTTGTCTCTTTTTCTTCGCTGGCCCCCAGCCCAGCGCACTCAGGCCGAAGCAGCCCAGCTGCAGCAGACGCTGTTGGACCAGGAGCAGGCCAGACTAAAGCAAATGATGGAGGATGAGAAGCGAAGCCACGATGAACAGCTCCAGCTGTTGAAGGAGAAGATGGAGAAAGAGAAGAAGTTGATGGAAGAGGAAACAGACAGGATGATAGAGCAGAAACTCAAGGTAAACAGAGCTGAGCCGGATGCAGATGCTCACTCACTGCAGTATGTAATCTTTAGGTCAGGGGTGGGGAGCTTGTGGTTGGGTCCAGCTCTCATCAGCGCAAGCCAGCATGGCCAGTGCTCAGGGGCCAACAAGGTCTGGAGGGTCATATTTTCCCAGTTCCTGTTTTGGGGCATCTTATTAAGATGGTGCTTGGAAGCGGAACCCTTCCCTCCACTCAGGGCCAAATCTATTCACCCCTACCCTTCTCAGTGACTCCCCACCAGTCATTTATTTACCCTAAGGCATCCTCACCCTCTCAGTGCAGGTCACATGTTGTTTAGGGAAAGCTTGGATCCAACTCATGTAGTGCTTCTTCACAAATCCCTGTATAATAATAATAATAATTAATAATAATAATAATAATAATAATAATAATAATAATAATAATAAAAAATTTATTTGCCGGTATACCCCGCCCTCCCCAGCCAACACTAGGTATAAAAACAATTGATTAAAATACAAAATTCAGCCTCATTTCAGTAGAAACTCAAATAAAAAACTTTTTGGGGATGAAAACGTCAAATCTTCACGAAGGCCAACTATCCAGACTGGTCCTATGTGGGCCGGAAAAATCCAGGGAAGTCCCCAAATAAGAGTTCCATCACAGAAGGAGAACGGAAAAAGGAAAGAGGGGGAGGGGATCAAGATGATTCCAAGCCAAAGGCCAGGCGGAACAACTCTGTGTTACAGGCACTGCAGAAAGAAATCAGATCCCACAGGGCCCTGGTCTCATGAGACAGAGCGTTCCACCAGACCGGAGCCAGAGTTGAGAAGGCCCTGGCTCTGGTTGAGGCTAATCTGACTTCCTTAGGTCCTGGGACCTCTAGGGTGTTGCTATTTTTGGACCTTAAGGTCCTCCGCAGGGCATACCGGGAGAGGCGGGCATACCGGGAGTATGCTTATTATTATTAAGTTGATTTAAGTAGCTTTGAAAGGGAGGGGAGGTTTTAAAGTCCACCTGACAGCTCCCAGAGTCTTTTACTGATAAAAGGTGGCAGATATTTTCATAGGTTGAGCCTTTTTATCAGGGTAATTTGGTCATTAGAGCTCCTACTCACACAGCAGAGACTCAGTTGAGACTTGACCCGTCGCCATCTTTCATTATTATTATTATTATTGAAAACCAATTCTAACTTGGAGACAGTCTATTTTCAGGTTGTGTACACACAACATCTTATTCTAGAATTGATGGAGACTGAGTCCTTGTTTTTTATACATAGTCCACAAACAATCTGCACATTTTTATCCCTGATAAGTGCTTCTTGAGAAACCGCTGCAATTCCAAAAACAAAAGCTCATTGCAGATTGATTATGTGTTACCCCCCAGTGTGTCCACCCAAAAACAGACGTAAATGGTCCCAGCCATGGGGCGTATGTTGGTGTGTGTATCCATAGCTGCTCAATGACATTGTGGGTGAGCGTGTTTCAAGATCGCACCCAGTACTTTCGTCCTTCGTTCTGCTGGGGCATGTGAAGTAGCCACACTGACCCTTGTGCATGGTAGGATCTAGAATCAATCTGGATTGAAAGCAGCATGTTGAGGATGAGCATAAACAATTCTAGAATCATAGAATCATAGAGTTGGAAGAGACCACAAGGGCCATCGAGTCCAACCCCCTGCCAAGCAGGAAACACCATCAGAGCACTCCTCAATTCTAGATTGAGCAAAACAACATTTTTTGTGCTATGAACAGCTGGGTGTGTATGCAGCCTCAAAGTGTGCCTCTCATTTGGCAGCATGCTGGGAAAATGTACATTTTCATATCCAGCTAGTGTAGTGGACATTCTGCTCCAGCCCTGGACTTATTCTATCCTGTGTCTGTAATTTTCTGCCCTCACTCTTCGATTCTTAGTTGAACGAGTCTCTGTGTGCTCCTTACCTTTCCAGGAACACAAGTTGCTGCTGAAAGAAGGATTTCAGAGGATGGCAAGGAAGATGGAGAGTGAAATCCAACATCTCAAGGAAGAAAAGAAAAGCTGGGAACGGGTGTCGTCTCTAGTGGAAAATTTGATCCCAGTTGTGTCATCTTTGGTGATGCACAGTGTGCATCTTGCAACAGTTTCTCAAACTGGGAGCACGCCAAAGAAATAGTTCCAGCATGGGGGGGGGGTGGGATTAATGCAGATTGCAAGGTTGCATTTGAATGTATTATTAGATGCATCTGCACAAATCAGGAAGCATGAAAGCTGTATCTATACACCTTTAAAGCACATTCAAACCATGTTCTTTCCCTCAAAGAATTCTGGGCACTGTAGTCACACAGTTAAAAATTCCCAACAATTCTAAACAAACTACAGTCCCCAGAATTCTTTGAGGGGGTAAATGTGCTTCCAATGTGCTTTAAAAGTATAGTGTGTGTGCAGTGTTAGCCTTTTCTCCACTGACATTTGCTTAGGATAAAGATTATGCAGGGAAATGTATTCTGGGTGGGTCTCCTAAGAGAAAGCCAGCTATTAGCTTGTGTGTGTGTGTTTTTGGAACATGGTTGTGAATGCCAAAATGTGAAGTAATGTTACATTTTTAACATATTAAGTCTGAGCTTCACAACTTGGAACCCCTGCTCTGGAGTTCCTTTGTGCAGAACTAAAAATAGGATAGGCTATTTCTAGAAAGAAAACAAGCCGGCCTTGCATTGCCCTCTAGTGGGCAGAGACCAGATGGTGATTGTCTACATAAAGTGTGTCTACTTAAATACAGTGGTACCTCGGGTTAAGTACTTAATTCGTCCCAGAGGTCCGTTCTTAACCTGAAACTGTTCTTAACCTGAAGCACCACTTTAGCTAATGGGGCCTCCTGCTGCTGCTGCGCCGCCAGAGCACGATTTCTGTTCACACCCTGAAGCAAAGTTCTTAACCTGAAGCACTATTTCTGGGTTACAGTGGTGCCCCGCAAGACGAATGCCTCGCAAGACGGAAAACTCGCTAGACAAAAGAGTTTTCCGTTTTGGAGGTGCTTCGCAAAACGAATCTCCTATAGGCTTGCTTCGCAAGATGACAATGTCTTGCGAGTTCCTGCTGGTTTTTTCCCCTCCCCCCCCCATTTTCTAAGCCGCTAAGCCGCTTATCAGCTGATCCGATCAGCAGATAAGCCGCTAAAAGCCGCTAATAGCGCTAATCCGCTAATCCTTTCGCAAGACGAAAAAACCGCTAGACGAAGAGAATCACAGAACGGATTCTTTTCGTCTTGCGAGGCACCACTGTAGTGGAGTCTGTAACCTGAAGCGTCTAACCTGAAGTGTCTGTAACCTGAGCTACCACTGTATCAAGGATCACACCTTCACACCTAAAGCCAAAATTGTGTATAGTCAAAACACATTGGGTTCAATGGCAGGTGGGATTGCCAAAGTCATTTCCCTCCGAGCCCCACCCCCTTAAAAAATAAAAATCCACACACATAAAGCTGAATGCACACAAGTTAAGTGTGCATAAGTAGCGGTCTTGCTGTATTTGACTCAAGCAGCCTTCAACCAACCTGATCCCCTACTGATGTTTTGGGACTACAACTCCCATCATCCATGACTATTGGCTATACCAGCTGGTGGGAGTTGTGGTTTGCAACATCTAGAAGGCACCATCTCTGGGATGGTTGGTTTAGGAGCATCTACAATGATTATCACCTTGACCTAGTGCATTGTTGTTAAATTTGATACCTTCTTTCTCCCTTCCTCATCTTCTGCAGCCAGGCACAACTTAAATTGATTCCCTTCTAGAATCTGTTGTGCACAAGAAATCAGCTCTGAAATATATGCAGTAGCAGAACATGCTCAGAGCCAATTTCCCTCTGTGCCGTGTAACAACAACCTGCTGCATGTATCCAGGGTTCAGTCTTTGCCCCTGTGGTGGGTGGATGTGCTGGAATTGCAGCCTGCAGTGCTGATGAGCTGGGTTTGTCCGCACGAGAGTAAAATGTGAATTTGCACCGGCCTTTCTCTCCAATAAGGGACATGGGTGGCACTGTGGGTTAAACCACAGAGCCTAGGACTTGCCGATCAGAAGGTCAGTGGTTCGAATCCCCACGATGGGGTGAGCTCCCGTTGCTCGGTCCCTGCTCCTGCCAACCTAGCAGTTCAAAAGCATGTCAAAGTGCAAGTAGATAAATAGGTACCACTCTGGCGGGAAGGTAAACAGTGTTTCCGTCCGCTGCTCTGGTTCGCCAGAAGTGGCTTAGTCATGCTGGCCACATGACCCGGAAGCTGTACGCCGGCTCCCGCGGCCAATAAAGCAAGATGAGCACCGCAACCCCAGAGTCAGCCACGACTGGACCCTTTACCTTTACCTTTTCTCTCCAATAACATAGGATTGCCCACATGACATCTTCCTCATCCCAGTGTTGCCCTGGATCTTTCCCCTTTTAAAGATGGGTGATTTTTTAAAAAAATCATTGGAAAGTCCAAAAAGGCTAGGATTGAAAACCTGCACATTTAAAATGGGGAAGGTTTGGGACGACACTGGGATGAGGTCCACATTTTGCCCTGGGGTGGACAAGCCCCTTTCTCAAAAGAGGGGGAGGATCTGTGTGATTACTGGTTGCTACCAGAGGTTTGCGGGGTGGGGGTCGGGCGGGGAGAGGCAGCTTGTGCTGGTTGCTACAAGCCTCTTTAAATATGCATTGAGACTGTTCCTACCTAGTGCAGCAGTGGCAGCTGGAACTTGTACTGTATATGCACATTAATCACCATATATGTACATACCAAATTACATAACGCATTCCTTTAAAAAAAATTTCCCCCAAAGTTTCAAAAAGAAAAAACAATTTTAACATACACACGCACACACTCTTACACATGTTTACATTAAACCATAGTCTATGTCAGTACTTTTATGGGGTTCCCTGAACCCCCGGACTTCCCTCTACCCCTCCCTTGGGTTCCAAAATTTATCTTCCTTTTTTAACTGCATCTAAATGCATTTATTTTTTAATTATGGTGTTGGAGGAGACTCTTGAGAGTCCCATCGACTGCAAGAAGATCAAACCGATCCATTCTTAAGGAAATCAGCCCTGAGTGCTCACTGGAAGGACAGATCGTGAAGCTGAGGCTCCAAGACTTTGGCCACCTCATGAGAAGAGAAGACTCCCTGGAAAAGACCCTGATGTTGGGAAAGATGGAGGGCACAAGGAGAAGGGGACGGCAGAGGACGAGATGGCTGGACAGTGTTCTCGAAGCTACCAGCATAAGTTTGACCAAACTCTGGTCCATGGGGTCACGAAGAGTCAGACACGACTAAACGACTAAACAACAACAAAATGCATTTATCCAAAGTATTATACTTCATTTTTATCCTTTGTTGTTCTAAATCACAAGTGCTATGACAATCCTGCTAAGGTTTTTAGGTTTTTACAGTGTTCTTTAATATAGTTTATAAAGTTATGCCATTCTCTCTTACAGTGAGGGGGGGGAAGTATTTGATCCCCTGCTAAATTTGCCCATTTGCGGTCTGACGAAGAAAGGACCAGTCCATAATTTTAATGGTAGTTTTATTGTAGCTGTGAAAGACAGAATAACAACAGGAAAAAACCCCAGAAACCCAGAAGACAAATGTCAGAGATTGATGTGCATTATAATGAGTGAAATAAGTATTTGATCCCTTTGCAAATTTAGCAGGGGATCAAATACTTTTTCTCATCACTGTAAATTTGTTACCTCTTGGTGCCTGATCTTCCCGGTCAGCCTTACTATCTCCGCATAGTCCATCATCTTCATTATCCGTTCTTCTTTCGATGGGGCTCTTTCTTCTTTCCATCCCCGGCAAATAGCATTCTTGCTGCTGTCGTCACATACATAGACAGCACTTTCTTATCCTTTGGTAACTCTTCTCATATTATACCTAGTAAAAAGGCCTCTGGGTTTTTTTAACAAAAGTTATTTACAGTGGTACCTCGCAAGACGAATGCCTCGCAAGACGAAAAGCTCGCTAGACGAAAGGGTTTTGCGTTTTTTGAGTCGTTCCGCAAGACGAATTTCCCTATGGGCTTGCTTCGCAAGACGAAACGTCTTGCGAGTTCTTGCGAGTTTGTTTCCTTTTTCTTAAAGCCGCTAAGCCGCTAATAGCCGCTAAGCCGCTAATAGCCGTGCTTCGCAAGACGAAGAGACTCGCGGAACGGATTAATTTCTTCTTGCGAGGCACCACTTTAAAACATTTTTTTCCAGTTCATTATAAATCATTTCCCAGAAGGCCTTAGCTATTTTACAGGTCCACCACATATGATGAAATGTACCAACATATGTTGGTCAAGTTCTTATACATTATCGCTAGTCTTGTAGGAGCCAAATACCATCTATACATCATTTTCATATAATTCTCTTTTAATGTACAGCAGGCTATAAATTTAAATTCTTATTCCATAACTTATCGCATGAAGCAAATTGTATATTATATCCCACATCTTTTGCCCAGTAAATCATTACAGATTTTACTTCCTCATCTTTTGTTTCCCATTCCAGCAACAATTTATACATTTTTGACAGAACTTTTTCATTATTTTCCAACAATTATTTCTGCAATATCATTTTTTTAACCAAAACTGACTCCTTTATCCAACCTGAAAATGTCGTTTAATTGATGCTGTTGGAGCCAATCAGTTAACAGATGTCTTATGTCTTCAAATTTTTTTACTTTCAATTGATTTTCCTCCTCAGTTAGCAACTCTCTATACTTTGCTCATTCTTTTTCCATACTTATTTTTTTAACTGACGCTTCTAATGGTGATAGCCACCATGGGATTTAATTCTCTAATAAATTCTTATATTTTTCCCAACCAGCATAAATTGATTTTCTTATAATATGGTTTAGAAATCCCCTATGAACTTTCGATTGTCCTTACCAAAGATATGCATGCCATCCAAATCTATTGTCATGGCCTTCCAGATCTAAGATATCTGGATTCCTCAATGTCATCCATTCTTGTAGCCAGCAAAGACAGGATGCCTCATAATATAATTTTAAATCCGGTAGGGTGAATCCACCTCTTTCTTTAACTTCTGTTAATAACTTATACTTAATCCTAGGTTTCGTCCCCTGCCAAATAAACTTAGATATATCTCTTTGCCATTGTTTGAAGTGTCCTGTTCTGTTGACTATTGGAATAGATTGAAATAAAAACAACATTCTTGGCAATACATTCATTTTTATTACTGAGATTCTTCCCCATAATGATAATTTCATTCATCCCCATATTTCCACATTTCTCTTAATATCATTCCAAAATTTTATATAGTTCTCTTTAACAATGTTTATATTATTTGTTGTCAGCCATACCCCTAAATATTTCACCTTCTTTTCTATACCCAGCTCTGTTATCTGTCTCAGTTCGTTTTTCTCCTGTTCTGTCATATATATTTTTTCCAACAACTTAGTTTTATTTTTATTCAGTTTGAAACCTGCGACTTGGCCAAATTGGTTAATCTTATCCAACACCCTTAGTATACTTTCCAAGGGGTTTTCTGCCATTATTACCAGGTCACCCGCAACACAAAACACATTCCATGTAAGTAGAATTCATTCCTCAAGAGCATTTGGAATATTGAAACAAGCACAGAGTATGGTAGCTTGCTTGTTGGCAGGAACAAACTGTTACCTATCTTACCTGTTTTGAATCATCTGCCTGGACTGAGAATTTGCTTCTAGACCTGGTCCTTGCTTTTTAAAGCCATCAATGGCTTTAGGGGCTCTGATTTTCTTTAGCATTGCCACCTCCCATGTGAGCCTCCCCAGCATTTAATATATTTTGATGGGGCCTGGGTTGCTTCAGATTCTACCTTATGGGGAGACTAGATTGGCCACTACCAAGAACAGGGCCTTCTCTGTTGTAGCACCAATGCTCTGGAACTTAGAATCATAGAATCATAGAGTTGGAAGAGACCACAAGGGCCATCGAGTCCAACCCCCTGCCAAGCAGGAAACCACCATCAGAGCACTCCTGACATATGATTGTCAAGCCTCTGCTTAAAGACCTCCAAAGGAGACTCCACCACACTCCTTGGCAGCAAATTCCACTGTCAAACAGCTCTTACTGTCAGGAAGTTCTTCCTAATGTTTAGGTGGAATCTTCATTCCACGACAGTAGAATCTTCATTCCACGACAGTATCACCACTGCCTCCCTGTTGGTCGACTAGATAAAAACGTATTGATTGCAGTTGGTCTTTGAAAACTGCCGTATCCCATGTTTTATGGCTATTTTGTGATGTTGTTTCTGCTTGGGTTTGAATGAAGAATGGTTGTATTTTGAATATGTAAACAACTGTGGTGTATTCTGTGAACAGGCGTATTTAAATAACCTTAAATAAATAACAGTGCAATTATACTAGTTCGCGAATTGCCCTGTTGTGTTCAATGGAACTTACTCCCTGGTAAATTTGTATAGGTCTGGATTGCATCAAACTGGGTGCTCATACCCCAAACATCATGACAGCAGTACATCATTCTAGTACTGATGGGAAGAGTTTAAACAATCATAACTATGTGGGTGTCTTTAATGGCTACAGATTTTTGTTTAAACATATATCCTCTCTGGAATATTTGGGTGTTTCCTTCTGACTTAAAATATTTACACCCTTCACTGCTTCTTCTTTGGCCAATGTTTTAAATACAGCGCTGTAGTATTTGTCATACTCCCTATCTGTCACTAGGTGTTGCTGTCGTGCACCCTGCACAGCTAATAGCAGTGCATCAGCACTTTGTGACAAAATGGGAAGATACATCTTTTGGGGAAGGAAACCCATTGTTCTTGAATTCCCTGTGCTCCTGGTTCCAAGGGACGAGGCAAACTGGAACAACAGGCCTTGTTCACTGAGAACTTATTGAGTGCAGTGAGTTAGCAAATGGAAAAGTATTTATGGCTATGTCACATTCCGTTTATTTCAATGTGCCTTGCAAACTCCCCAGCGGGCTGCTCCTGTGATTTTTAATGAGCACAAGAAAAGCTCGCAACATTAATATAAAATTAAGAACTAAGAAATGGGGAATTGGTGAGAGATGAGATTGCTTTGCTTACAAAAATAAATAAATATCTACCCCTTCCAATTTTGGCAGCGGGATTATCCTGTTTCTTCTAATGGGTCTCCTGTTTCCAAGAAGGGCAGTTAGCAATCTGTGCAGACCAGAGAACATTGACAATCTCCTAACAAGCTCGCTTGACGTACTGATGCATTTCCTTTCCCTGATGTCCTATACTTCCCCCTCTGATGTGCCATATTTCATTCTGGGAAATGGCCAGAATGGATGAGGTTCCAATTGAGATGCGCACCTGATTTTAGTGAATAGCCATCGGGGACAGATTGAATTTGCTCATGAAGGAGGAGGGTGCTCCATCGCTATCCAGGCCTCCAAGTCTGTGGCAAGTGCTAAGAACCAGATTTCTGTGCACTGCAAAGTGGGAAAGTAGGAACTCTCTGGCCATTTAATGTCACCCTAAGGACAACAATAGGGATGCGGGTGGTGCTGTGGGTTAAACCACAGAGCCTAGGGCTTGCTGATCAGAAGGTTGGCAGTTCGAATCCCCACGACGGGGTGAGCTCCCGTTCCTCGGTCCCTCCTCCTGCCAACCTAGCAGTTCAAAAGCACGTCAAAAGTGCAAGTAGATAAATAGGTACCGCTCCAGCGGGAAGGTAAACGGCATTTCCGTGCGCTGCTCTGGTTCGCCAGAAGTGGCTTAGTCATGCTGGCCACATGACCCGGAAGCTGTATGCCGGCTCCCTTGGTTAGTAAAGCGAGATGAGCGCCACAACCCCAGAGTCGTCCACGACGATCTAATGGTCAGGGATACCTTTACCTTTACCTTTAAGGACAACTATGGGGTTGATGATGGAGGGGAGGTAACAGAAGCAGCAGCAACAAAGGTAGGCAGGGAAAGACCATGGGCAAGAGAAGAAGCAATGAGGTAGAGAGGTAAAGAGAAGGAAGCTGGCAGTCATATCTGGGGGAGGGAAAAGGCTGGATGGAATCGGGCAAGGGAGCAGCAGTGAGTGAGGAGAGCTGGTGCGAACAATAATAATAAATTTAATAATATTTTTTTATTTGTATCCTGGCCGAGGCCGGGCTCAGAGTGGCTAACATCATAAAAACAACACAATAAGCATAAAAACAGACATCAAGTACGTAATTAAAATACATCTTAAAATTAATTCAGACAAGTTAAAATTTGGGCAGGTGGCAATTATCAGGGTGGAATTGAGAGTGGTTAATAATTGTCAGGACCAATTGTTTCCTCTGATCATACAAGGACCCGTGAGCGGGTTGGGGGCCTCCTTCGGGCTTGTTTTATACAAAGGAAAGTAAGTCCAACTGCACCCCCCCAAGGCCTGGCGGAACAGCTCCGTCTTGCAGGCCCTGCAGAAAGATGTCAAATCCCGCAGGGCCCAGGTCTCTTGTGTGTGAGCGTTCCACCAGGCCGGGGCCACGACCAAAAAGGCCCTGGCTCTAGTCGAGGCCAGTCTAATTTCCCTGGGGCCCAGGATCTTCAAGGTGGTGTTGCTAGCAGACCGTAAGGTCCTCCGTGGGGCATAACAGAAGAGGCGGTCCTGTAGATACGAAGGTCCTAGGCCGTATAGGGCTTTAAAGGTTAAAACCAGCACCTTAAACCTGACCCTGTACTCCACCGGGAGCCAGTGCAGCTGGTATAGCACTGGGTGAATGTGATCCCACAGCAGGGACCCGGTAAGGAGTCTTGCTATGGCATTCTGCACCTGCTGGAGTTTCGGGGTCAGTTTCAAGGGCAGCCCCACGTAGAGTGAGTTATAATAATCAAGCTTGGAGGTGACCATTGCATGGATCACAGTGGCAAGATCAAGGCAAGAGAGGTAAGGGACCAACTGCTTAGCACAGCGGAGATGGGAAAATGACGCCTTTGCTGTAGCTGTAACCTGCGCCTCCATAGAAAGGGAGGCGTCGAAGATTACACCCAACAAGCAGGATGGTGTGATCTTTGCAGAAATGCAATTGGTGGGGAGGGTGACAAAAGCCAGGAAAAGTTAATGGGAAGGAGCTCAGTGGCAGCGCTACTGACTTGCATGCAGAAGACCCCTGGTTCACTTTTCTCACCTGAAACCCTCGAGAGCCACAGCACGTCAGTGCAGGGAATACTAAATTAGCCAGACCAAAGGTCTGACTGTATAGAAGGCAGCTTCCTAGGTTCCTAATTCCTAATCAGGATCAATTCCCACAACTGAGACAGTGTAGTGCAGTACTGGGGCCTGAGAGATCAGGATTCAAATCCCCATTTGGCCACAAAGCTCACCAGGCGACCTTGGGCCAGTCATCGTAATCTCTACCTAACCTACCTCAGGGTTGTTGTGAGGATAAAACATGAGAAAGGGGAGAAGCATGTACGCCGCCTTCAAGCACCTTACAGTTACGGTGTGATATATAAAATAAATAATAAACTAGCTCCTTCCAACCCTGTTTACAGGGTAACTGTAAAAGCAGTTCCCAAAATGTGTTACACACACACACACAGTGCTGGTTGGGGAGCGTAAACATACATAAATATGTGTGTGTGTCTGTGTGAATGAACACGTGAAATCCGAAAGCTAAGAGCCATCTGTGAGGATGGGAGACTCCACTCTACATTTCCCATAGGATACATTTGAAGTGTGGATGCCTGGAGCTTTGGATTTGTGGGTATTCTAAATTCTAAAAGAGATAGCTCAGTCGGTAGAGCATGAGCCTCTTAATCTCAGGGTTGTGGGTTTGAGCCCCACATCAGGCAAAAGGATTCCTGCATTGCAGGGGGTTGGACTCAATGACCCTTACGGTCCCTTCCAACTCTACCATGCTGTGATGCTATGAGAAGCTCTGATAATTCCCATCTGTAATACATTTGTGTGTGTGGCTTGTATTGCCACTGCTTCCGCACATCCCATTTCATTTAAGCTCTCGCATTGATTGCCTTGCCTCAGAGACGTGCTTCCCTAATCCACGAGCATTAAATGGACCACATAAAAAGCCATATTGTGCCTGGGCTGATCTGATCTGTTTGCTAGCAGAACACTCAGCAAACAGAGACAGGTTCAGATTATCGATAGCAGGGCAGAGCTGGGACTGCCACATAAGGGAAGGATGTGTCATAAGACACACAGAGAATGATTTCTGAACGTGGATCCTTGATGTTCCATGTAGATCAAAGAGAAGAAACTGTCCCATGCCTGGTCCCTGGTGGGAACCATTCTGCTGAAGGAGGACCTTCTTCTGCAGGGACAACAGAATTACTGTGCTGTCCGGTGAAAGGCCGTTTACAAAAACAACAACCTTCATGGACATGTATTTTGGTTTCGTGGTTCTTGAGGGGGTCCTGGCGGTGGCCATTATCTCCATCAACCTGCTGGTTTGTGCCACTGTCTATCTGCACAAGGAGCTGAGAT
This sequence comes from Podarcis bocagei, assembly GCF_964188305.1. Taxonomy (NCBI): domain Eukaryota; kingdom Metazoa; phylum Chordata; class Lepidosauria; order Squamata; family Lacertidae; genus Podarcis; species Podarcis bocagei. Next base: position 12,541,617 of record NC_138132.1, read on the forward strand.
GCATCACCAACTACCTGATCGTGTGCCTGGCAGTGGCCGACCTTGGTGTGGGAGCCCTAGCCATCCCCTTCTCAATGGTACTCAGCATGGAGTATGTCCTCTGTTTCTACACGTGCCTCTTCCTCACTTGCTTCCCACTGGTCACCACCCAGTTCTCCATCCTCCTCCTGCTGGTCATTGCCATCAACGCCCACCTGAAGATCAAGCTGCCCAACAGGTAAGCCAAGGGTTCTTTCTTCAGCATCCAGCCTGTGAAACTGAGTGAGTGCATGTGAGCCAACAACATCTATGCACATGACCAACTTCTTAGGGGTTCTGCAAATGCGGATGCATCATTTATGCTAGTGGTTCCCAACCTTTTTTCTTCCATGGAACACTTGAAAATCGCTGATGGTTCTGGTGGACCACTCAAATGATTTTTCTGCCAGTTGTAGCAATGGCAATGTATTGTGCTCGATGCTATCTACTTTGTAATGGCATTTTTATTGCTTCTTTTATTTCTCATTTTGTATTTTACTGTGTTACCATTTGCATTGCATAGAATTCCACTTGTAACAATAAAACGCAAGAAATAAAAGGAGCAGTAAAAATACAGTTCAAAATCTATATGAATATATAATTATTTCATTTCATAAAATTTATACACGACTTGACTGTAAAAAGAAAACCCTCAAAGCAGTTTACAAAAAGATAAAAACAGTAAAATCTAGAAAAAATTACAGCCGTACTTTACAAAAAGACAAAAGTAAAAATACTAAAACAGGTTAAAATTACCCTGACTTTCTAAGCATCTGGGTAGCCTTATCTAAAGAATGTTTTTAGACGATGTGATTAGAGTAGCAATGGAAGAGCTACTAATGGAGGCAACACTTGTTTGTTGACCGTAGACAAATGACACCTGACTCCATAGTCACATGACACTCACAAGGATTATTTTCTGGACAGCTACGCCGTGCACGTGAAGAAGGGAGGGATGGTGATCATTGTGATCTTCTGCTGGCTGCTGTCTCTGCTGATAGGTCTCTCACCAATGATGGGCTGGAACCGCTTCCAGAACTATGTGGAGACCACCAACAAGACGCTGCCTTTCAGCTTCCCTTCCGAGAGGAAGGCCTTCGTCATCATCGCCCGCGACCTGCCTTACGGAGGCTTCCTCTCCAAGGTCTATCCACGCCAAGAGAACCTCAGCTACTCTGAGATCCACAGCGGACACCTGGGCCTCTGCTCCTTCACCTCCATTTTCAGCCCCGAGTACGTGGTCTATTTTAACTTCCTGATCTGCACCCTGCTGCCCTTGGCCGCCATGTTGGGCATCTATGCTGACCTCTTCCGGGTAGTCCGTGGCCACTTCCAGTCCCAGGCTCCTTGGCCAGGCAAGAAAAGGGAGCTGCAGATGGCCCGCACCCTCTTCCTCTTGGTGGGCGTCTTTTGCATTTGCTGGATCCCGCTGCATGTCATTTACTGTGTCCAGCTATTGTGCCCCGACTGCCAGCGCTATGAGTCACTGAACCGCCTGGCTGTGTTGCTCTCCCACCTGAATTCCTTGGCCAACCCACTAGTTTATGCCCTGAGGAAGAAAGACTTTGGGCTAGCCCTCCAATCTGTATTCCTCCACCGTGTTCTGCACTGGCCCAGGCTGAAGGCCTGCTTTTGTCCCAGCCCCAAAGTCCACCCCCAGGCCTGAAGGAGGACAGAGAGCCACTCCTTCTAATAGCAGACTAAGGTGGTGAGTGCCGACAACAACAGAGCCAAAAACAGGTCCAATGAGGGCGGGTTCACGTTACCCTTTGCAAAGGTGTTCCCACCTTGGCTACAGACAAATTGGGAATGGCTTCAAGGACTTATAGTATGCCTGGATAGCTAAGTAGGTTAGAGTGTGGTGCTGATAATGCCAAGGTTGCAGGTTAGATCCCCATATGGGGTAGACAAGTACAGACAAGTACCTATTCCTACATTACAGGGGGATGGACTAGATGATTCACAGGGTCCCTTCCAACTCTACAATTCTATGATTCTATGACTCCAGTTGGTGTGAAGCTGGCTTGAGAAACAACGCAGCCAACAGCAGCCTTTTATATCAAAGTACAGTCCCATCAGTCATTTCTCCTCTGGTCACTGCTATGGGAACACGATTTGACTGTGAAACACCATGGTGCATCTGCAGCAGCACAACTGGATGCCTTCATCTGCCCCAGCTGCAACAAAACATGTCACTCCTGCATCGGCCTCTACAGCCAGAGTAGGCACTGCAAGCGTCAAAGAGTTTGATCTCACCCCCAAAGATGAACTCTTCCATTGTTTCCCCAAGACCGATAGGATACATAGGCATTTTGAATGCAGGTTCTGCCAAGACAAGATTAAAAATCCAGCACGAACTGCAGTGAGTGCACAGTAATTGTTAGTATGTAGGCAGCCTGAGAAACAGGAGGCGAGCTATTAATATGCTCAGGGGAACTCTTTTGAGGTTTTACAGAATGACTTTTTTTTGCTAAAAGCAAACAAGCAAACCACCACCAACAATCTGGGCAAAAAACTCCAAAACCAGCCCAATGTGGACTAGACTTAATCAGTAGCCACAATATGTTGAATACCGGGCATGGGAGAGATTCGGTTCAGTTTGCATTTATAGGCAAACCTACCTAATTTGCATTTTCTGAAACAATCTGTGCACTGAAGCAGCTGTCCTTTGAAATCTGCACTTCTCGGAATTTGCAGTTCTCCAGCCCAGCGATGTGTACAAAAATGTATATGCCAGGGTACAGTGTGCATAAAATGTATATTGCAAAAAATGTATTATGTAAGGGAATTGCTTTAGAAAAATGTCGTTGCTGGGCAAAATTGCATCCAGAGATGTGTGTATTCGGAGAAATTCACATTAAATTGCTGTCGATTTTCATGAAGACGTAAATATAGAGGAGACAGATATGGAAATGTGGAGAACTGATTCTTAAAGAGTGGAAAAGTGAGAAACCGAAATTGCCAGATTCACCAGTTACTTGTTGAAAGCCAATTGGAAAGAAAAATGGAAAAGCACCATGTGCATGCAATGCCCTAGGTCCCAGGATTCTTTGTGTGATGTGCTTTAACTGTGCAGTGTGTATGCAGCCAGTATGCAGCCTGTGGGCATGTGGGGCAGTCCACACAGCTTTAGCCACTGACCACCCTTCAGCATTTGCCCCCTGAAGCGGTTGCTACACTCTGCCCCCCTGGTAGGGCCAGGTCTACCCACCAATCACCATCCATAACTACGTCCCTGCCTGTCCCCTTGGTCCAATCTACACCACTGCCCAGGAGGAGAGGGCAAGGCAAGGTTGAGGCTCTTCCTCCTTCTCTGTTTCCTTAGAGAGCAGGAAAGCAGGAGGAGCAGGGCCAGAGGGCACTGGGAATTGACCGTGAGGTCCTTCCTGTGTGGCAGACCTGACAATGCCCAGCAGCGATGCTGCCTCTGAATAAGCCAATGAAGACAAGACTTTAATAAGAGCCTTTAATTACGGTGAAGCTGAAAGAATTTTTGTCAGGTGCAGCTTGTCAAACCAGAGTGGGAAAAGCTGATACCTGGTCAAATTTCCTCTTCTGTGTGATGTGAACATTTAAAGGCACAAGAGGAGCCCAATTCTCCTTTGTCCCTCGCCTCCCTCCCTTTGTGCGTCTCCTCTACCTTTGGGCACCATCAGCTAAGTGCAATTGAGAGAGGCCCACTTAAGACAGCAATAGGAAAATCGCTTCCACCCACAAAGCAATTATTGAAAATGAGGGAGCTGAACTGCAGAGAGCTATTGAATATTGCGGCATTAAAGCACATAATGGACATCAGGAACTGTCGATAAACCCATTATTTAAACAAAGACTGTGGCTCGGCCCTCGGTATTTTTAGAACCTTAAATTAAGCTAATGAAATTGATTCTGTTTAAAACTCGGCGCAATAAACCTCACTTTTTATCTATGGAGGTAAAATAGTCAAGAAGGAAAAGAACCATGGAAAATTTGGAAGGAGCAGGTATGAGAGAAAGATGGTTTCAGTTATTGATTGTTGGTTCTCGTGATGCCCAGGGTGCTTCTGCGATTGCCAGTCTCCAGTCCACGAATAATTTCAGTCCAGGGTTGTCCGTGTGTGATAAAGTTCTCCTCATGAGAATTGCCACCTCTATTATTATTATTAATATTAATATTAGCAGCAGCAAGTCTATGTGTCTCTTGGAGCTATGACACAGGCATAAATCACATTTGTGTGGCAAGCTTCAAAAGTTAATTGCCACCTGTTGCTGCTATCAAATATAAAAAACGGGGCCCCTTTTCCTCATGGAAATGAAGGCAGTTGATAGGGAAACTAGCTCAGCCCAGATTGAGCAATGTGCAATTCCTCTGCTAGGGTATAATTTAATGTGCCTTTTAAGCAATGTAATGAGACTGGAGTTGTAATGGGGTATAAAAAAACAAATGGAACTGGCCAGTCTTATTTTCTTGTGGTCTTGCCTGTAATTTGAGGGGACCTGTGCCGATCCAAAACATTTTGCTACCTGGAGTAGAGCCCACGTGCCCTTTCCCTCTGGAAAAAGAGGTACAAGAACTCACAATGAACACTTTCCTCTTTCTCTTGGAATGGCAACCGGAGAGTTGTTGGAACTGAATTCTGGAGAGTTCCAGCTGGGGGCGGGGGGGGGGCGGGGGAGAAGCCCTGGTGCTACACAGATCACAGAATCATAGAACTGTAGAGTTGAAAGGGACCCTGAGGATCATCTAGTTCAGTGTTTCCCAACCTTTTTTGGGCAAAGGCACACTTGTTTGATGAAAAAAATCTCGAGGCACACCACCATTACAGCCCCGTGACGTCAGCGTGCAGCGTCACGCCGGGAGGGACGCACGAAAGTTTAAGTTTCAATTTTTTCCCTCCCCCTTGCCGGGGAACCTCCAAGCTTTGGGGGTGGGGGGGGGAGGAGGCAGCAAAGCGAGGCAGGAAGGAGAGCGCGGCTTGGCTGGGTGAGCTTTGGCAGGGGCAGGGAATGAGAGCCGCGAGGCGGGCGCTGCGGACGGAGGCGCTGCCCGCCGAGCTCGCAGGCAGCCAGGCAGGCAGACGGCGAGAGCCCCGCGCTGGGCGGCCTCTCCTCGCCGCCGCCGCCCCGCCTCTCGCCGCCCGACTCCCTCCAGGCAACATCTCGCGGCACACTAGTGTGCCGCGGAACAGTGGTTGGGAAACACTGATCTAGTTCAATTCCCTGCAGTGCAGGAATACACACCTGCCCATTCAGGGATCAAACTTGCAATCTTGGTGTTATCAGCACCATGCCCTAACCAATTGAGCTATCCAGGCTGAAGCATGTTGCTTCTCCCTGCTGCATGGTAGGGCTGGTCTTGGATTGGACCAGATTAAGGGGGGCATAAATTCTCTATTTAAATGTCTGTCCAGTTTAAAGAACAATAAGGGAAAGCAGTGGCCTTGAAGTTGTTCATCAACTGCAGATGAAAAGAAGACTGACTAGGTAGAAGCTAGTCAGACTAGACTAGGTAAAAGCCTATGCAGATGCTAAAATTTCCTCTAGCCTCTAAGGCCTGCAATTTCAAGAATCTTCTTTAAAAATGAATGCATTAATTGAAAAGGAAAGGTCAGGAGAACCAAATCTCTTCAGAACATTTGGAGATTATTTGAAATGTGTACAACAGACATTCCAAAAGCTTTTGTGCCTTTCGTAATTTGTAGTCTACAAGTCCAAGAAGGCGCCAGAGTGACAAATGTATTGTCACTCAAAAAAGTTGTAAATGGTGATGGAGTACAGGCAGACCACAGGAAAACTGAATTAATTCTTTGCATCAGATTTCACTGCGAAGATTGCACACACACAAATGCTTGACTACTTTTCTTCTGGAAGAATGTCTGAAGAAGTCAAATACAGGTAACAAAGAGATGAAGCAGCATGGTTAATGGAGAGAGTAAAAATTAGCAACTTGCTGGGTTTGGATGACACATAGCCAAGAATCCCATAAGAGTGTCGAATCTATGCAAATTCCGTTCAGTCCTTTGGCAACACCAATTTTTAAAAAGCATCCTGAGAGAAGCAGAGAAATAAAGCAGAGAAACCCATTAAGCCTAACCCGCCTAAGCAAACTGGTAGATAGCACTACATGTATTAAAGCCAGAAATATTAAATATATAGGCAAAGAAGTATAGCTGAATAAAAATCTGTGTATTTTCTGCAACGGGAAGGCGATGCAATAATTATTTAAGAGTACGTGAAATATCAACTCAGTACATAACAGTACGTAAGTCACCTGCCACACGTTTTCAATGGGGTTCCAAGGTTGTTTTGGCAGTCGTAACGGTAGTTTGTATTACTTCCCTAGCAACCAGGTTAACAAAGAGGCTTGTGAGCACCTTAAAAACTTCGGCTAATATATGAATATTGTGGACATAAGACAAAACACTTTTAGCTTGTTGTGGAAATACCATTATTAAAAAATTCGCCTTATTTCGTCTGTTGTTATAATTGTTTATATTTATTTATTTTAGCTTATAATATATACAAACCTTATCCTCCCAAAAAAATCTCAACAAATTTATGTAAGTATTATTATTAATAATAAAAGCAATAACCTGTATCACCTGCAAACCTGTTTCCTCTATAAAGCACCAATCAACGCTCACGTCAAAAGAAAAAGTGAGATTCTAACACCCCCCCCCCTCACCAAATTACTCACGAGGCGAACGATGGAGACTGGGCTAGACCAACTTCCGCCCTTTTGTGGGCGAAGTACAAAACGCTTCCGCAGCTTCCGCTTCCGCCGCTGAGGTGTGTGAGCGGGGGTTAGAACTAAAAGGCGGCGCTATGCTCCTCCCGCGCGCCGCGGTGATTGGGCGCCCTAAGTCTCGCGGCCCACTATTGGCTTACAGAACCTCGCGACGCCCGGAGCCCTTGTGAGTAGCGGGTGGGTAACCCCTCTCGTTCTCTTTTTTTCCTGGAGCGCAGCGGCAGGAGCACGGTGAGCGGCCTCGGGGAGCGTGGTGGGTAGGCCTGGGTCCTCTCGGGGAAGGGCTTTCGGTGCGCCCGAAGGCTGGCGGCCCAGTCTCCCGCCGCCCCTGGTGCGCCTGGCCTGGCGTCTCTCGTCCCGCTGGGCCAAGAGCGTGTGGACGGGGATGCTCTTCCAGGAGGCGCGGGGTGGCGGGGAGCCGGCTTCCATGTCTCATGAGGCGGAAGAGGAGAGACGGGGGCCTGGCTTGCGCTAAAAGCCCCGTGTTCTGGTTACCAAAGCCATAATAAAGTATACATTCCCCCGCCCCCCCAAATCGCCACGTCAACTTTAAAATGTGCTTTGGGCACAAGGCGAAGAAAAATTATGTATTATTACTTGCGATAACAAGTAATTTTCCAAATTGCGCGTCAAGTTTAAAATGTGCTTTGCGTTATTCCCTTGGGCACAAGGAAAAGAAAGTTCATTTCCAAAACTTAGGACAGGCTAAAAGAAATGCCTGGTGAAATAGTGTGTATGGTTTCTTAGAATTCGTTCGCTCTGTTTTCAGTGGAGCCTACTCCTAAGTAAAGTTTTGCACAGGACTGCAGCCGCCTTGTTTAATTCTCTGTACGTTTACTTGAAAGTAAAGCCTGCTGTTATAAAATTAGTTAAAAGGTTTTTGTTCCCCATTGATCCACACCTATGGAAGAGATACCAAAAATAAAAATGGGCCTAAGTTGGAGAGGATTTAAAAGGGGAGAATGTAATTGTTATTACCATGATTCGTAAAAATGCTTTGTAAATGCCGAACGAGCCTTAAACTAGAATATACATTGGACAGGAAACCTGTAGGCATTTCAAAACTAGGAATATAAATGTTCTCCCTGCTGCAGCCTTCATCCATTTTAAACAAAAGTAAAATAAATAAAATGGCATTATTGTTGATAATAAAGTTGTCATTGGGTTATATGGTGTGCTGCAGAGTAAAATGCACAAAGCACCTTGGCCTAAATATGTATAAATACTTCAGTAAGTATGAACCACCAACCATATTCTAAGATGCAGCTCAGAATTTGATAGACATGGTGCAAATGGAAAAGAGTGTGAAGGAAATGCAAGTGTAGGAGCAGATGCAGATTGATGGGGCTTGATGGATATTGCTGTGATAACCTATAGCTCTTGAATTCCTGACCTGTAGCAGAGGTTAGAAAATACTTCTCTTGCAGTCCCTAACGTAACTAACAGTTAGGGCCAAGTGTTCCCCCCCCCCCCAAGGAGGAAAGTAAGCTCCTTGCAGCCTTCTCTGGCTGGTGGATGGGGCCAGGTTTGTTGTGATTTTTGCCATAATGTTCTTCCTGGGAGGCAGCCTTCCATTGGTCCTTGGGATGGTTCCAGAGATCAAAATGTGCCTCCCTTCAGCTCTGGATAAACTTCCTAAAGGTGAGCACTTCAGGTAGGGTTTCCCTCCCCCCCAACCTCAAAAGCTTGCCATGACTTTGCTTGGTCTTAATATTTCCCAACTTTGTGTACTGGGAGTTTTTTCCTTCTGAACTGGCATTAATGCATACTTGTCTTCGCTGCTTCCCCCACCCCTCTCTTCTATAGATGCCTGGAGTAACTGTAAAGGACGTGAACCAGCAGGAATTTGTGAGGGCGCTTGCAGCCTTCCTCAAAAAGTAAGTTGCCTGAAAAATGAATTAGCATTTAAGAGCTAGTCCCATGGATTTGATAAGGGGATTAACTGCACTTGTTAGTTAAAAAGAAGGGAGCACAGTCTACCTGCCCTCTTCTGCTAATTGCTTTGTGTATGTGTGTATGTCTTTACTGTTCTAAGAGTGCAACACTGAGCCAAACAAGGAAATTCTCCCTTTGGTGTAGTGATGGCTCATCTAATGAAGCAGCCTGTCTAGTAACGTAATTTTAAAAAGGTACTTAGGTTTCAGCTAGTTGTGCCAAAATGAGAATTGCAAATAAGAACTCAAAGCCATTGAAAGCTTTGCAGTGTGGATTGATGGCATCTTGTGGACAGCTGGGGTTCCTGATTTCAGCAAATATCCCTTTAGTAACAGGACATTTGTTTTGAGGTTTATACATTCACGAGTCTTGGCAGACACAATGCTTGAAGTGTGTCTGTGATAAGGGAGTTCCTCCCTCCATAAAACTAAATTTTAAAAAATAAACAGTGACTTCCCCTTTGATCAGTGATATCCTTTTATCTGATCAGGTTTTAGTCAATCTAATTGTAGTCTTAAGCATGCCTTGTGGGATCTGTAAGTGGAGGTGCTGGCGTCCAGGCCATCTTTTGTCCTGAGCACAGATGCATCATTTGCCTCGTTCCTGGGTGTGACTGTAGATGCAGCTGTTCATCACTTAGTTGTATCTGACTGTGTTTTCTTCACAAGGTAGAGAGTATGTGTTAGTTTTTAGATAGTTTTAAGGTAGATTGTGCTTTGCTTTGGCAGTCTTGTGGCAACAAACAAGTTGGATGATAAACTTTCAAATAAATAGAAAAAAAGCAGGGATAAAACAGAGACACTAATGGGACAAAGGCTAAACTTGCTCTTTGTTTCTCCATCCAAACTCCAGATCCAGGGTGGGTGTTGTCTTTTCTTGATTTTGTTCATGGTAGCAGCCTGGAGGTACTAGAACTCAAATGGAACCATTAAGAACAGACTCTGTTCTCATCCATTTCTCATCTGCCTAGCCCTGCCCTGGGTTCTGTTTTACGGTCACAGCTTTATTTTTATTATTCTGATTGTTTATAACCTGCCTTTTTTCATGGTTGGATTCAAGGCAGTTTACAGATAAAAACAGTAACTCTTTAAAACATAGAAAGACCAATAATTAAAAATAGAATTAAACATTGATATAATAGAAACTATATACAACATATATAAGATCTGTTTAAAACATACAGGTAATTACAATAAAAGCAGCACAGCACCAGCCCACCCTTTCATTAAAAGCAGTTAATTCCCGAAGGACCGTTGGAATTGTTGACAGCAAGGAGGGAGCCAGCCTAGCTTCTCTAGGGAGGGAGTTCCAAAGTCAGAGCAGCCACCGAGAAGGCCTTCTCCTGCATCCCCACCAAGCATGCGTGAGATTGTGGCGGGACAGAAAGAAGAGCCTTCCCAAAAGATCTCAAAACCCAGGCAGGTTCACATGAGGGAATACTGCCTTTCAGGTACTTTGGACATAAGCTATGTGGGGCTTTACAGGGGATAACCAGCACTTTGAATTGTGCCCAGAAATAGACCAATAGCCAGTGGAGTTGTTCCTAGTATAACCAGTCTCCTAACCAGCCCCGGTCAACAATCTAGCTTCAGCTCTTGGAGCCAATGGACATTTCAGAGCATTTTTCAAAGGCAGCCCCATGGTAGAGTGTGTTATAGTAATCCAGATTACTGTAAACCCTGAAACCACACATTCTAATAGCTTACCCCAAAATAGGATATTGGAGGCTGGCCAATAATTATCCGGTAAAGTGGAATTCAGGGAGGACTTTTTCAATAGGGTCACTATAACCACTGCCTTCAGCCAGTCTGCTGTTGGCCCTTTTGATGAGCCAGATAGGGCAAAGATCTAGCACACATGTGGTAGCTCTCACATTTCCAGGCTATATACAGTGGTGCCTCGCAAGACGAAAAACTCGCTAGACGAAAGGGTTTTCCGTTTTTGCGTTGCTTCGCTAGACAAATTTCCCTATGGGCTTGCTTCGCAAGACGAAACGTCTTTTTTTTAAAAGCCGCTTGAAGAGGCGCAGTTGCGACGGACCGTGCTTTGCAAGACAAAAAACATCGCAAGACGAAAAGACTCGCGGAACGAATTCTTTTCGTCTTGCGAGGCACCACTGTAACTTGAAAAGTATCCATTAACACTGGCTCAGTTATAGCATCCAAGTCAGGACAGATCTGAGCAATTTTGTCAGCAAAGTGCTTGAGCAAATAGTTCACAGTGGGCCATTGAGTGGTCCACGTTTTCATGTGGGCCTACGTGTGAGAGACCCCTGACCACTCAAAACAGCTTTACAGGATGGCTCTTCGCTGACACATGAATAGGTCTTCAAAGAAGAGATTCTAGCCTGTGTTTGGTCAGGCTTATTCCAAGTTTTCTGCCAATATCGGCTACACATCTTCAAATACACTCAAACGCAGCAGACTGCAGGAGAGGGCACCTGGTCAGGGGGATGCAGTCATGATAGACCACTGCGATTCTGGCCTCCCCCCCGGCCTTGCTGGCTGTTGTACAGAGAATGCCGGTGGGCAACTTCAGCTAATCAAGTCTCTTAATTCAAGCCTAATCAGCATTCTTTTGCAGGATCAAGTCCTGGGTAGCGGTTGTATCCCATTCACTGACCTGGCAGCATGTAATGGAACATCAATTAATTAGCTTTTATTTTTATATGGTTATGTTTGTAGGAAGACTCTTTAGGGTCAGAACAGTCCTTTGAGGATTTGACTAAGGAATAGTGACTCTGCTGGTTTCATAAGTGGTGGTTTCAAATACAAAAGCTATTGGCGCTGCCTTAGAAGAGACCTTTCTCCTTTTTTCACAACAGGAGAGAGTTCCTCCTTTGATTCAGGTGCGGGGAACATCCATAGCTCAGTGGTAGAGCATTTGTCTTGCATACAGAAGGTCCCTAGTTTAGAACAGTTCTTTCTCATTCATTCTTTCAGAGGTATGTTTTTTTTAAGTTGCCCCACTCTTCAGCCAAAAAGACTCTTAAAGTGGTTTTCGCATCAGTAAAAACAAGACAGGACCCTGCCCTTAGGCTTACGAAAAAGACATGACACAAAAGGAAAGTTAATTGGGAGGGAGTGGGAAATATGCAAACTTAGGTACCAGTTATTTGTTACAAGGTCTACTAATAAGCAGCTGGGATTGAAACCAAAAGAAGCCAGAAAGTTGCTGGGCTGCTTGCTTGCATTGTTGGAGTGTCTCTGTCTCCCTTCTCTGCCACAGGTGGCAGGTGACGAGGGAGGAGGGACTGGACACCCCTCATCTCTTTTTGCCTCCCATTTGCTGCAGCTTGATGGAATTGCCCCAGTCAAGTGAAGTCTTAAGGCTGGAAGCTGTTCATGCAGAACATGTGAGGATCTAGCAAATGATAGTTCAGTGAGGCATGGGTTTGAGCACTGGTCTTCTGGTGACGAGTAGGAGAAAGAGACTTACCTTTTATAATGTGAAAATACCATTGAGGTATGTGCTGCCTTTGGGCAAAAGTGATAGCTTGGCTGAAATAAAATTACTGCTGCTTATTTGTATGGTGATAACTGGTGTTTGAATTGTTCTTGCAGGTCAGGTAAACTGAAAGTACCTGAATGGGTGGACACAGTCAAGCTAGCCAAGCACAAGGAACTAGCTCCATATGATGAGAACTGGTTCTACACCAGAGCTGGTAAGGAACTGGGCAGATATAGTAACATGCAAATATGGTGCAACGTCTTACTTTTTAAGAACAAAGTTCATAATTGTTTTTAACAATCCATGATTGTCTGCATAAGTGTTGCGTTGCATATTGCATCAGAGGGACCAAGATAGATCCTGCCACTCAGATCTATTAAGGGCACCACTTTTGGAATGAGAATGTTGTAGGATAAGTGCAGTGCATTAACTCACTGGTTTGGCACCTGACAACTTCATGAAAATGAGATGCAAATTACGTTGATTATATACAGCTAATGGTAATGCTTGCCATTTATACAGCAAAATTAAGTGCTTGAAGCAGTTCACGTACATCATTAACAGCAGCATCAATGCACATGGTACTTTATAGGCATTTTATAAGTGAAAATGGGTCCCTGCCTCCAAGGAGCCTACAATAAGAGGGATAACATGGAGAGTGAGACATGTAGGACAAAGAGTGGATATGAGCAGATACAGTTAACATGTGTAGCTTAGTGTCATTATCCCAATAATCTTTCAAATTCCTCATGCCTCTTTATCCAGCATAGTTGAAAATGCTTGAGTTTGGTGTGCAGTTAGGGGGAGGTTGGAGATGATAACTTATTGGGGGATAGCTAGTGTTCTGCTCAAGGAAATGAGCCCTCTCGGCACCATAAAAGAAAACCATTTACTATTTTCATTGATAGGGCGAGTGTGTCTTCCCTGATGTAGACCATGAAATAGTTAACTGTGTGCTTGTGATGTGCATTATTAGCTCCCCTGTGCCAGCCACGCCTACTTAGATAGATGACACATTGGATAGACATTATGCAGCATTCACATGTTTCATTAAGAGCAAGTTACTGGGGTTCTAAAGACATGACTCAGTTGCTTGCTTTTACTTCTTTTTCCAGCCCTCCTGATCTTCTCAGGGTTGTTACTAGAGGTCTTGCCACCTCACCACACCCAATCTCTGTCAGTGCTGGGTGCTGAGGCAGTGCGATTTTTCACAGGCTCAAGTCATGTGCCTTTTGATTTGCTTGCCCATAGAAGGAGGAAGACACAAACAAGTGTTGGTAGCCGGCCAAGCAATCTGTCTTGGTTTTCTTCCCGCTGCCCCCCAAGGCCCAAGATAGTTTTGTTCCTGACTTTAGGCAGCTCCTAGCAACAGTTGGAGAGCTTTAGAGTTGCTCTTTGTGGAGATCTTGCACTGTTCATTCACATGTCGCTAGAATGCCTTCTCAAATGCACACATCTGTTTGTATTCATGGTAAATAACGCAAACCAATTATCTATCTTTTCATGTCTCGCTTTCTAATTGCCCCTCCACTGTGGCGATGATTTACAGGGAAGCTCTAAAGTCCAATGTGCTTTTCTCTCGCAGCACTACCGCAGTGATGTCTATTAAGTGCCGTATTCCCAGATGTTGTCTTGCTGCTGTAACTGTTTTAGCAAAATGAAGGCTTGAGAGGTTGCCTTGCGGCAATATGGCCTTAGGCTGTGTCTGTTTTTGTCTGCTTGAACGGTGGCCTCAAAGGACAAAGCAGGTGGCTCTGTACAAAAGCAGCCATGGCGGTGAAAAGTGCTCTGCCCTCCGTGCTACTTTCTGCACTACCCTGTAGTCCTGTTCAAGGTGTAAATTGGGGTTTTTTATACCATTTCTTGTTCTCAAGCGATGTTAACAGTATGGTGCTCTGTTGTTTCTCTGGAGTTGCCACACTGTGTGTTTGGCTAAAGTTCCTCCAGCTGGATGATCTTAGACTGACAACAATTGTGCTCATTAACAGTTCACATGCTACTGTTGGCTACTTTTGTGTGGTTGGTTCCTTCTTTAACGGGAGTAATGCATTCAAGCATGCAGCCAACTTAGTGTGAGCTCGGAGACTTTGGCTTCTCATTCTGGAAATGTTGCCCGGCTGGAATTGGGAGTTCTCGGCTCGAATATCACACTGCTCAAATGAGTAAACCAGCCTTCTTCAGATCAGTGCCCTCCAGATACTTGGAGCTACAAACCTGTTTCAGCTCCAGCCAGAACAGCTGATGGTTAGGAATGGTGGAAGACGTTCTCAGAGACATCTGAAGGGCACCAGGTTTGAGAAGCGTGGAGTACCCTATTCCTGTGAGTAAAAACACGAGTGGTGTGCAAGGCAACCTTTTGAACCAGGAGGGTTTTGATAATGGGTCAGTCAGTGTATAGAAAACTTACTTTGCGGCTGTATCTTGTGTAGGAAGACAAAGCCAAAATGTTTTGATCGAAATAAACAGGAAGAGGAGTCAGGAAGTGATGTGTTGTTTGTGTTTTGGTTTGTTTGCAGCATCCACAGCTCGCCATCTGTATCTCCGTGGTGGTGCTGGAGTCGGCTCCATGACCAAGATCTACGGGGGCCGCCAGCGCAACGGTGTAATGCCCAGCCACTTCAGCAGAGGCTCCAAGAGCGTTGCTAGGAGGGTGCTGCAGGCTTTAGAAGGGCTCAAAATGGTGGAGAAAGACCAAGATGGGTGAGTCTCGGTACTGAAAGGACGCAGAGAACTTGTGCGACTCGGTACCTCAAGAATTACACTTGTAAGGGAGAAAACTGCTGCAGGGTATCATGGCTGCCTGCCCCACTTGCAAAACCTTCAGGTTGTGGTCAACACATTTTTACTTGGAGTAGTATCTCTGAAGTCAACAAGCCTAACCACGTCGTGTCCATTGACTTCAGTGGGTCTACTTTGAGTAGGAGTATAATTGCCTACAACCCATAACGTGCCACAGCTGACAACATGCAGAGGTCCGTTCATCAGAACTTGCTTATATTATTCATGATGGCTGCATAGAGCCTTCATGTTCAGAGGCAGTATTAGTTGCTTGGGAAAACAGCAGAAGGTGGCCATGACCTTTGGTGCCTTATGATTTGGCCACCAGGAAGCCTCTGACTAACCATGGATCAGAATTGCTGGACTAGGTGCACCCTTGGTTTCATCAAGGAGAAGCCTTATGTTCCCTAAAGGTTCCATCGATCCATACTTTCACGTGTGGATTAGTTATGTGCTGCATTGCCTATTGGAAGGAGCTGAAGCCTAGTATATTTATGTGGGGCATTTAGGGCTATGGGGTGAGGTTGTACACATTCCTTGAAAAAGATCATAAATCTGCTGGGTGATGGTAACTAGGGCAGAGAATGGCCCACAGTAGCGACAGAATTGCCTTTCTAAAAATGCTGATACTGGTCACTGCTTTCTTTCAGAGGTCGCAAACTTACTCCTCAGGGGCAACGAGATCTGGACAGGATTGCAGGACAGGTAACCTTTTTTTTCACATGAATAATTTCTACAAGAGTAGCTGTGTTCGTCTGTTGCAGCAACACCAAGGAAAAGCCTTGTGGCACCATAAAGCATTCTTGTAAATAGCTCCCTGCCTGCAAGCCGTAAGAATTCTATTCAGGGAACCAACCTGGACATTTTTTTAAAGTCCCACCCCCCTTCTCAAGGCACAGAAAAATAACCTATTCAATGTGGGCAGGCTAGATTGTGTAAAAATTTGCAGATCACTTAATTTTGTAGAGTACTTTTGCAAAAGTGCCTGTTGCATAAGTTTTATTTAAAATATTTTAGGGTTGCTTTTTGGCATATGCCTTTCCAATGTGGTTTTACAGTCAAACAATTAAGGAAAAGGAAAACAATAATACAATTTTTTAAATTCTGCTGTTGTTTAGGAAATCACATTCTGAAATAAATGCAAGAGGCTTTAAGATACTAGAAGGATCTTCTGTTTCTGCCCCAAAAAACTGTTCTTGGTTGCAGAGTAGGAGAAGGAATGCTGGAAATGAAGCATAATTTTTTTTCCAGTTGCTTTGGCTTGAAAGTGCAATTCTTTAAGTAATAGGAACACTATCTTACTTGAAATGCTTCACAACGAAAGGAAAATTGAACAGAGAGTGAGTGAGTTAGCATCAACAACTTGCGAGATCATTTCAGCAAAAGTTCTGCTGTAGCATAAAGCGAATCCCTAGCAGCCTGCCTCTCTTCAAAACTCATTAGAAAGAGCTGTGTTGTGTAGATCTCTGCAGCTTTAGATTTGTTCCTTAAAAATTTACTTGATAATCTCTCCCCAATAAAACTCTTTTTAACAGCCCCAGTGCCATCAGATAAAGTGCCTGAATGATGTTGCATTAACTAGCACTCTGTTGACATTTACAATGTACTGTGGATGAATTATTCCTCGCAAACGGTTGCCTTTACAAATACATAGAAGTTATTAAGTGCAGCATGTCAAAGCAAGTACCAGAATGAAAAATCACACAGAGTTGATAGATGTCTCTCATTTCTAGCAGTTGAGCTAGACTGTGAATCTGAGTATCTTGAAATTTTCCCTTATCGGTTCTTTCAAAATTACAGTGCTCCATATAAAAAAGAGCACGTTGAAGGAACTCCAGTTCAGCTGCTAGTTAGCCGATTTCAGTTGGTGACTGAATTTATCGTTATATAATTCTGAAGGGGCAAGCCTTGCGTTCTGTAAGGAGGCATGGATTTCTCATCCAGAAGCTGTGGGTGATGTAGACCAAAATGCGTATGTAGAACCCAGCTCCTCCTAGGCTGTTTTATGTGCCATCTATATAAACTGTCAGTGTTCAGGCCAATGGATTATGCCTTTCTTCATAGAATTGTAGAGTTGGAAGGGGTCCCTGTGGTCATTTAGCCCAACCCGCTGCACTCCACAGACATGACAGGAAGCATGTCATGGTGCTATGTAACATTGAGTTGTGCCTTTTCCCCTGCCAAAGATCAGCAGCTTTCCCACCTTGGTGTTTTCCAGATGTTTTGGAGTATAACTCCATCATCCCTGCCATTGACAGTGCTGGCTGTGGCTGATGGGAGTTGCAGTCCAAAACGTGTGCAGAAAGTTGGACTAAATGTAAGTCTTGCATGGTTTCCCCACCAAAATGCAGACCTTTTTCTCTCTTCTTTTCTAGGTGGCAGCTGCAAACAAGAAACATTAAAGTGAATTGCAGTTCAGAAATAAAGTCCTTTATTTACTGATGTTGCGTGTGTTTTTCTGAAGGCTTCACTTCTCCCACCTTACTCCCTGCGCACCCTCCAGTCTTTTTTTGTAGTATCTGAATCTTGACCACATAAACTGCCTACCATTTCATAACATAAACCACCATTTCAAACCTTTCTTCGAAACAATGAGGACTGAAATCTTCAGGATGAAAACGTCATGCCAGCTGCAAATATCCCCGCTTACATGGGCAGCTGCAGCTATATGCAAAAAATTTATATGCAAGTGTGGATATAATTAATGCCTTTTAAAAAAGCACTGCCTCCCTGAGAAATACTCTGTGCTCAAGCACAGTTCATTCAGATTAGGGATGCAGTCTTTAATTGCTAGATTAATAAACTAAAGCTCTTGCTGTTGTGGGTCAGTTTTAATTGGTGAGAGCAAACTTTAATTCGTTAGAGCTGCTAGTAAGGGCACACTCTTCTTTTATTTATTTTTTTAGCTATTTTAGTTCCAAGGTAGAAAAAATATTAAAAGATGGCCTTTCTGAAAGTTCTTACACATATCCTTCAATAGTGAGGTTTTGGTGATTTGAAAATAAAAATTTAATTGGTTAGAAAGCAGAAGATTCTGTAATCAGTTCACAACCCTCTGATTTGCGTCTTGTGTATTCCATATGGAAAACTTATGCTTGTTTGATGAAAACAGTTGCCAAATTTTATTAAAGTGGGTACCTTTGCCCTGCCTTTCCAGTGCAATTTTTTATTGGATTAAACCCCTCATCAGAAAATGAATTCTCTTTTGCCACTGTTCTTACACTCGCTGCTGACAACTCGCTTTTAGGTCTTGACTGACCGTTTGACATTCTGGTAGGTGTTGGAACTGAGATGTTAATTTTAGCTTGTGATGCCCTTGCCCCAGACTTCCCTGATGGCAAACTGCTTAAATGTGAGAAATTTACTCAATGAGAGCTATAGGCAACACAAATATTCTGTGGCCTGGTGTTAATTTGGAGAATATGGCGGTTGGATATGAACTTGATTTAAAATAAAAAGTTAACTGGGAGAGTGGTTCCAGTTACAGATAGGTAGCCGTGTTGGTCTGCCATAGTCAAAATAAAAAATTCCTTCCAGTAGCACCTTAAAGACCAACTAAGTTAGTTCTTGGTATGAGCTTTCGTGTGCATGCACACTTCTTCAGATACAGTGGTGTGGGAGAGTGGTGTATTTCTCTTTACTTCTGCTTCCTGGTCTTTATATTCCCGCTGCAATTCTGGGGTGGATAAGGAGAGCCAGCTGGATCAGGCCAGTGGCCCATCTAGTTTGACATCTCTAACAGTTGCCTTTGGGAAATCGGCAAGCAGGATTCGAGCAGGAGCGCTCCTGCAGTTTCTAGTAACTTTTTCAGAAGTGTTACTTTCTCCACCTAGAGACAGCATAACCATCATAGTACCCATTGATAGCTTCCATGAATTTTCCAGCCCTCTCTTAAAGCCATCCAATTTGGTGACCATCACTGCCTCCTGTGGGAGCAAGTTCAATAATTTAACTTGCGTAAATAAAGTACTTTTACCTGTTTCATCATTCCAGCTTTATTTTTTTTATGCAACCCTCAAATCTGTTCCTTTTTTAAAAAAATAAAACAACACTTAGAGACTGCATGAGTTGTGGGTTAGCCCCAAGGGCTTTTTTCTCCCTGAAGTTTATGAATGATTTAAAACATGGGAATTTGGAATAAAACTGCCACCTCAGCCTTAACTGTGACTTTGACGGTGGCGCTGAAGCCCAAGAGTGTTTCTCTGCAGCTTGATGCTAATGTACACTTCTGGAATGCCTCTCAGGAGCTCAGCACTTTACAAACTCAATTAAGAATTTGCGCCACTCCTGGGAAAATGGGGGGTATCTCAAGCTGCTGTGCAGTAGAGATGAAGAAATTTGGCATAATCTGATAGTGTACACAAAACTTGCCTGAGTAAGCCATTGTATCTCGGTGAACTAACACACCAGGAAAACAAACTTTAAATCTGTTTTTATTGCGCTGCCAACTCCCACCTCCGAATTAGAGCTGTATTTGCACCACCTGCCTCACTGATGATGTTCAGATGATGCGTTACATTCTAAGGTTGGCATCCTGGGTGCTGTATGGAGGAATCATAGCCACTGCTAGTTCTGGAATTTACATTTTTGTGCATGTGTTTTTGCATGATATAAACATACTCGCATCTAGGGGCATCCAGTGCAGGTTTCTTCCTAACATTTAAACCTTGTATTCAAAGAGACCTTCGATGAGAGCAGATAGACAAAACTGCTAGCTCAGTCGGTACAGCACGAGACTCAATCTCAGGGTTGTGAGTTCGAGCCCCACTCTGGAGGGACACGGGTGGCGCTGTGGGTTAAACCACAGAGCCTAAGACTTGCCGATCAGAAGGTCGGCAGTTTGAATCCCCGCGACGGGGTGAGCTCCCGTTGCTCAGTTCCTGCTCCTGCCAACCTAGCAGTTCGAAAGCACGTCAAAGTGCAAGTAGATAAATAGGTACCGCTCCAGCGGGAAGGTAAACGGCATTTCCGTGTGATGCTTTGGTTTGCCAGAAGCAGCTTAGTCATGCTGGCCACATGACCCGGAAGCTGTATGCCGGCTCCCTCTGCCAATAAAGCGAGATGAGCGCCGCAACCCCAGAATTGGTCACGACTGGACCTAATGGTCAGAGGTCCCTTTACCTGGGTGAAGGATTCCTGTGTTGCAGGGGGTTGGCCTAGATGATCCTCGTGGTCCCTTCCAGCTCTAGAATTCTTTGATTCTACTTTGAGATTGCTGTACCAAAGGAGAGCAGACTTTGGCTCTGCCATTAGCCTGTTGACACAAATTCTAGTGGATTTGTGTGTGTGTGTGCGTGCGCGCGCGCGGTTAATCCATTGCTGAAATTACCTCCAGTGTTGGAAGAAATAAGCCTCTGAATACCAGTTTTGGGGAAACTCGAGCAGGAAGAGTGCTCTTGTGCCCAGGTCCTGCTTTTGACCTTTCTATAGGCATCTGGGCGGCCCCTGTGAAAACAGGATATTTGGCTAGATGGGCTGTTAGCCTGATCTAGCCTTCTTAGGTTCTTCTTAAATTTGTTGTGACATAAACTCTCATACAGCCTACTTCATTGAATGTTGCAGGTTGACAGGTGTGTGAGTGTGTGTAAAACGCACGTGTGGGTATAGAGAAACTGTTGTGAAGTGTGGGGACAAAAGGTTGTCAAAGGCAAGTTCTTGAATTTCACAGTCTCTTGGTCCGGTTTAAATCCCCTCCCTTCTACGTTTCTGCCTGTCTATTTGAAATAATTCAAGCATCAGACAAAACGAGTGCTAGCCCACAAAAGCTCGTGTGTTACAGGGCAATGCTATATGCTGGCTGAGAAACGAGCCCCGTTAGTTTATAGAATTGCAGTCATGGGTAAGTTTATAGAATTGCAGTCTTAGTTTTAAAGGGCTGTGTGTTTGTCGTCTTGAATAGGGGACACGTGCCGGGATTGCCAACTCTTCCACTGTCCTTGCTTCTCTGCCTTTCAAAAGCCTGTAATGCAGGAATGAAACGGGTGAAACCTATCCAGTCTTTACTGGGGCGAAAAGCTCCACAGAAGAGGCAGGGGCTTAGACACACCTGATCAGCCCCACGGGGTGCTTACCGATTAATATGTGCCTAGAGGTAGCATGAGTGGAATAAGAAAGTGGCAGCGTAAGCTATAATTCTGCATAAATGCAAATTAAATAATAGATATCTAGGCTACCTTAATAGCCTCTAGAGTGCAAGAACCATATGCCACAGGGCTGACGTTAGATGTTGGTGGCATAGGCCTCTATTCCCGTCGGGCTGTTTTCCTGCTATACTTTTCTCCTTTCTGCACGTAATTCAGTCTGCTGCTGATTTTTCTTCTCATTTCTCTTCCAAGCCAGGCCACTGAGGTTTTCCTATGGGCGGAGGGCAGTGTTGGGAAACGGCTGCTTCGGTCCCCCTTGGCAAAAAAAGGGCACACTATGTCAAAGGGGCAGAACAGTCTGTTCTCCCTTTGGCACCAGTGTAGCTTTTGCAGTAAAAAGCGTCTTGGAAATCCTGTCAGAGGAGGAGGAAGGAGGCGTTCTGGGGGTGTTAGGAGGAGTTTGTCATTTGTTGCTGTCAAGGACTGCCAAAGGTAGATGTTGATCCCTGACATAAGCTAATGAGCTGAGCTCCTGGGGAGCCAGAGTTTAGGCACCCCCTGGTTTAAAGGCGTCTCTCGTCAATGCAGGTTGGGATCCATGAAAAATTGGCTCTCAGTGGCCAGGACAAGACTTGCCTGTTAAACGCTGAGCGGGAAAGTGTGGCGATGTTTGTGCAGGGGACTGAGCGGAAATCGTGTGGAACGGGTTTTTAATATGCTGCAGTCTCTCTCCAGCCGTCTTTTGAGAGGCCCTTCTGGAAATAATTAGAGCTGCTAAGAATTGTTAATTCAATATACGTAACAGCGGGGGCCTGATGGGCCTCCCCCCACCCCACCTGTCGCTCCTTTGCCACCCATAAAGAGGCATTAAAATGGGGGAGATTTACAGCCTTCAGCGGAGAGGAGCGTTGCAAATTTTTAAATGGCGCCTTCGACAAGCGACAGGCAACGAAGTAATGCGTTTCTGATAGTGGCGCTGATCTGGAAGCGGGATTTGAAAGGGACGCAGCAGCTGTTGTTTACAGCTGCTCAGCTTGAGTGGAGGGGGCTGAGATTTATCACTTGGGGAAGCAGAATAGTTTGGAGGGGGCCTGATGCTTTCAGTCAGTCATTTTTGGATGTTTCCTTTTAATGGCACCCTATAGCTCTGGGATGGGCCCTCGTTTGCCAGAGCAGAGAGCTCTTGCTCCCCACCCCAGCTGAAATCATTATTAAAGCTGGAGATAAGGGAGAGGAGGGAATATATCTTCATCAACAAGGCAGGGTTATGATTCATCCTAGAGTTGGAGCCAACATCAGCACACGGCCCGGCGTGATTGAGTAAACAACTCTGATGATGTTTCCAGCATCATTACAATTTCATTGGGATTAGTTTGGTTTAAATATCAGTGTACTGAGGATGGGGGCGCATTTCAAATGAGTGGATATTCATGCCGACAGGCACCCATTCAAAATCCAAAGCAGTTCCTTGGAATTTGCATCTTGAAGAGATTCTAACGTTTGCCTTTGTCGAAATTTGGGAGGCTGCTACCGACGGGGGCGAACGGCACGTCCTCCTCAACTGGAGTACGGCTTTCAAAACTGAATATCCCTCACCTCAGCCACAACACTTGTTTTCTGAATTTGATTTTTTTCCTTGTGTGTTCAAAGCCAAAATTAGCAATTCTCTAACTTAAACATTTCAGATTTCAGATGTCGTTGACATTTAATTAAGAGCGAGTGTGACACATGTAGGGTTGGCAGAAGCTCTGGAAGGGATGGTGGATCTTGGAGAAGACTTTCTCCTTGAGCTGGTGTGGGGCCTGGCATTATCCACAAGGTGGCACTCAAGTGAACGCATTTCAGGCTAATTTCCTAGGCAAGGGAGATGTTGTGATAGGGCCTTTTCTTTTCTCTTTTAAAGGGCAATAGATTTAAGGAGGGAAGCCTCACTGAGGGGTGTTAGGTAGCCTCCACCCAAACAGAGGAAAGCGTGTCATTCAGGAGCTTGAGGCTTAGCTGAGGCAAAAAAGTCTCCAGAGCATTCCTGGAGGCTCTGCTGAGGGAAAAGGTGCGAGATGTTGTAGCTGAAGGCCTTTCTGCTCCCATTCTAAGACACCACCTGCCACCTGAAGCCACATTCAGGTAAAAGGACGGTGAAATTTTGACATTTTAAGCGCCCTTAGGCCTAGCTATGGGGAAAGGCCTGAGGGGGACACCAAGGAGTCCTCAGTGGCTGAGTGAGGGAAATGTCTAGGGCGCCGAGGTCCACTGCTGGGAGAGGGAAAGCTGTACAATAATTATATTTAAATTGTCAATATGAACTGAAATGGGCCACACAAAATAGGTAACCAATATTGCATGCCTGGGAGTGTCATCGCACCATAAAAAGGGGCCACCTGTTGATTTCTGCAGAACAAGATTTGGATTTGATGTATTTAGAGAGGTTGCATGCCACACTTCTTAAAGTGGCTGTTAAAGGCAGAAGAGCAGACCTGGTTGGGTTTTTTCCTAATCCTTTGGCAACCCTACACCATTCAGAGGTGAGGTGAGGCAATGACAGAAATTTCCATGACTCCAGAAGAGGATACTTGTTTGATTTAGCTGTATAGGTTGCCAGAGCAATTATTCTATTGATCCAAAGCTGATGTTGGCTTTTGAGGGGTGTCCTGGTGCAATTGTTACATAGTTACTGCTGAAATGGTTGCTCAGGACCAGATAGTTCCCTATCTCTCTCCCCCCAATCTACCTATAGTTATCTATGTCTATTAGCACTCCCTTGCAATTTGGGGAAATTGCATATGAACCGTGACCACAGTCCCATTATTCCATACAGAAAGTAGTCACTTGTAAATTGTTAGTGTGTGCTCTTTCCTTTCCTGTTTGTTTAATGATTCTCATTGAAAGTACTGTAGTAAGATTTGTCAATATATGTGATTTTTCTTGGGGATGCGGGTGGCGCTGTGGGTAAAACCTCAGTGCCTAGGGCTTGCCGATCGTATGGTCGGCGGTTCGAATCCCCGCGGCGGGGTGAGCTCCCATCGTTCGGTCCCAGCTCCTGCCCACCTAGCAGTTGGAAAGCACCCCTAAGTGCAAGTAGATAAATAGGTACCGCTTTATAGTGGGAAGGTAAACGGCGTTTCCGTGCGCTGCACTGGTGCTGGCTCGCCAGAGCAGCTTCGTCACACTGGCCACATGACCCGGAAGTGTCTTCGGACAGCGCTGGCCCCCGGCCTCTTAAGTGAGATGGGCACACAACCCTAGAGTCAGTCACGACTGGCCCGTACGGGCAGGGGTACCTTTACCTTTACTTTGTTCTTTCCTTTCCCGTTTGTTTAATGATTCTCATTGAAAGTACTGTAGTAAGATTTGTCAATATATGTGATTTTTCTTGCTTTCAACCCCTCCCGCACTGCTGCCTTAAACATTCCCTGGGGTCTGTGGAAAATGTCAGGTCAGTTTTTAAAAGTATTTCCCCCCCAGTTCTGCTAGCTAGGCATAAAGTCTTGAAACCCCGAATACAACTTACCTTAAAAGTCTCAGTAACCAGGATGCCCACACATGTGTGTTTTTATGTGCAAAAACACACACATACCAGCCTCCCAAACACTTTCTCTCCAATCTAATTTTACACACAAAAATGTTCCCCCCGCCATTTGAAACTGTCCTCCTTAAGCACTTGCACAAATTTTAAAGACTGAAGTTATCATTCTAGTAAGCTCTAGTATTCATAGTTGGGGATGGGAGCAATCCATTGGCTGCTTTTTTATACCTTTAAAAGCCTGGACATTTTTACTGAGCTCTAATCTCAGAATGTAAGATTTCTAATATGGTGTTAACAAATTGGCACACAGAGCATTGGAACAGATTGGGGTGCATGAACAATTTCTTATCTTCTTTAAGCGGAAATCCATAAGGAAAGCTTTCTTTCTGTTAACAGCTGCACATAATTAAAAAAAATATGCATATCATTTATTTTGAGGGCTACAAATGTGTACTTATAAACACTTAGAAACATTTCCAGCCAGTTGCTTTTAGTGAGAGGATGACGATGCGAGGCTTAGCACTTACGTTGGTCTCTTGTCAGTTGATCCAGACAGGAATAAGAGCCCTGCTGAATCATAGCAAGCCTCTATTTAATCCAGTTTCCTGTTCTCCAAAGCGACCACACAGAAGCCCCCAGGAAATCCACAAGTGAGGCAAACAAAAATGTTGTTCATTTCTGTCATCCATTGTTCAGCTGTACACTGTCCGTGATGGGTGGGCAGGAGTCGTGTTTGGTGTCCATTGGGACTAGTGGAGTGTAATGCAGGAGGCCAACAGTAGGTGGAGCTAAAGCCAATTTGCACTTTCTTCCTCCTTTCTGAGCTTTGCTAAGGCAACATTGAAACTCATCAGGAGGAAATTGATAGCCAGTGTTGCCCCCTGGACAGGTTGTAAGTAAGGAGGTAAGCTGGTTGAGGACAGATTGGAGTTTCTGGGGTGGTGGTCGTCCATCTGCTCTCAGGACTAGCCTCCATTGATGGGCAAACAGTTTTTCCCCTGTTGAAGGCAACTTTCTCTTGGGGATAATTTGTCAGGGGACACGTACTGGCTATGGACTTGGGTGGGGCCGGAGCACAAGATGTATGCGGCTATCCCCTTTTCTTTCTACTTTCTCCCATTCTCTTTCTGCTAACCCTTCCTCCTGTTTGTTCCCTATTTTAGGTCAAGGGCTGCATGAAATGGAGCTGACGTCCACAGTTTGCCTATCTGTGCTGTTCATGGATGTTCCATTTACCTATTCTTGTTAGCTTGTATAGCTAATCCCTGCTCCAAATTATCTAAACTAATGATCCTCACAGCATCTTGTGGCATTAAGCCAGTGGGTTAAATCCAGAGGCATTTATGCGTGTTTGCTGCTGAGTTAGTTTTACCAGTATTGGGATACGATTAACGGTACTGTTCTGAAGGCTTCTGGTTGGTATGTGAACATTTGCCACGATTGCAAATCTATCAGTTGGAGAGAGCCACATGGCCTCTGGGCGCCATTGCTGGCCTCCTGCCCCATGGTGCAGGGCTTAGTTCTATACACACTGCCACAAATGCTCACGAAACATTCCATCATGGCAGCTGAATGCATTTGGTTGGTTCTGGGATGGGAGCCAGCATGTGTAGCATTTTCAGCTTGTGCCTTATGATTGTGTGAATTGGTGCTTAAATGACACTGATGCTAGGCAGGGGAGCAGGCGAGTATTTTGATCGGAAATGCTGGAAAGCAGGGAAACTGTTGCTGTTGTTGGAGAAGTAAGGAGAGTATGTATGCTATTAAGTGGAAATTGCTATTGAAGTTACACCCACACCATTTAGAACACTCTGATACCACTTGCACAGTCATGATTTCCCTCAAAGAACCTTGGAAGCAATACTTTGTTAAGCATTCTAGAAGTTATAGCTCTGTGACTGACGAACTACAATTCCCAGGATTTTTATGACTGTTAAATGTCTGGTGTAGATGCAGCCTAAGTTGGTATCACTCCTTTGTTTACTCACTTACTGTTCAAAGGTAGGTTGTAAGCTTTTTAGAACAGGAGACTTTTGTTTTTTACTCTGCAAAGCACCGTGTACGTTGGTGTACTTTATTATTCCTCCTAATAGCAAATTTGGGTGCTGAATGCCACCAGGATTGTAGCCAAAATGTGCCACTGGGAGACAAGGAAGCATCAGCATGCTTGGAACCACAGGGTATGTAGAAATAGAAAAACATCTTCTGTGGTTCAAGTGAAAGGAGTATTGAAGGAAACTACGACTGTGTAAATTTTCCTGCCTTAAAATACAGCTAGGTCATTTTTGTTCTCAATTTAGACGAAAGCTGATTTAGAGGAAAACACATTAAAATGCAGTATTTCATAAGAAATGGCAGGATAGAGAAAGGATAAATATGGCTAGCGTTGTGTTTACACAGCTTCCCGAACCAGCAGTTGGAGCACTCTGGATGCAAAGTGAACAAGAGAGTGGATACAGCTTTAGGTGGGAAGAGGATGGGTGTTAAGAGGTATTAGTACAAATTGTCAGGGATTTTTTTTTTTTAAAATACACCTTAAAGTGCCAGAAGGGAAGTCTTTGCATGCTTGGGGAATGTCAACGTTTTTGTGTGGGGGGGGGCGGACGGGACGGACGGACCTGAAGTGTAGGTGGGTTCCCATGAGGCAAGACACAGCAATAACAGCAAGAACCTTTATTGAACTACATAACTGGGAAACGGGCAAATCAACTGCTTATATACATTCCTGAAAGCCTGGGCCACTCCCACTCCCAACATGATTGGCTGTCTAAACTTCCAAGCTGCGAATCACGACTCGGAGTTTAAGGGCCAATGGCAGAGCCCCAAATCCTGAATGTTCTGTGATTGGATATCATGTAGCGAATCAGAACACATGAGCTCAGAATCCTTAGTCCAGACTCAAGCTCAGGCAAACACAGACCGCTGAATACATAACAGAACCTATGAAGGCAACTCTTAACAGAAAACAGCCCAAAGAGGACTAAAGTATGCTCAGTACTCTCAGACAGTGGACGGGGACAGTTGGAGAAAGGGATGTGGAATGCCTTGCTTTATGAGAATGGCTGTCTGGAACCCTGAACAGGAGCACTCACTTCAGGAGAGAGGACGCACAGTCTGCAACATTTTCTTGCTGGCCCCACTTAGAGATGTAAATGGTGAGCAATGCAGTTCTGAGGGCCCCCCTGCACCCTGAGTTTACTAGGCTCTGGAGCTGTTTAACATGTAGCCTTATTGGAGTTCACCGATTGGGTCTGCGTTGCTCTGGGACAGGAGGAAGGAAGTCAAATGACACCAAGTTGGTTCAAAGAAAGAGTTTATTCTGCTCTCCGGATAGCAGAAGGCACTTGCGTGATCAAGTCCACAGCAAGTCCAAAGAAATGACAGGTTTCATGCAGTTTATATATCCTCCAGGCACCCTCTCACTCCTGCCCTAGGAGCCCAACCACGTCGGCCTACGTACACAGGTTGACATCACATATGTTCCTGCTCTGGTACTCTCAACCATAAAAGGATCTTCCTTCCTGTACTTCTGACCATAAAAGGATCTTCCTCTTCCTACTCTTATCTGGGACGAGGTCACCATCTCCGGGAACACGCTTTTGGCGTTTTCCCCAGACATCGGTCTTGCGTGTATTTTGTGGTCAGCACATAAGATAAAGTTCTGACATGTTTTCTTTGTTCCCCTAGAGAGCCAAGGCCATCCCTTGCCGTGACTGATAAAGGAGAGAGCTTGTTTATGTTTTTGCTCAACGGCTCGAGTTTATGCATTTTAGCTAAGGAAAAATAGGGATTTTGGTGCAGTTTAAAACTGCCTGCACAGTCAGTTTTTGGGTTTTGGGAAACCCATTCCTTCAAACATGCTGCTCAAAGAAGGCAGTTGCAGGTATGAAAGTTTCTCAAAGATTTGCCACCAGCATTGCAAGGTATCTGAAACAACAGACTGCATTTCTTCTTCCCCTTTGCTTGTGTGACCACTGTACACCACAACTTGTGCTTTCAGCCTCATACCCTTGGTATCTGTGTGGGCTTGCTGATTGGGTGCTTGAATTCTCCCTTCCATTCAGTTTGATTGGCTGTTTTGCATCTCCCGTTGCGGCTGGCTGATTGGCTGTTTTTACATTCGCCCCCTGTTGTGGGGTCTGATTGGTTGCCGCAGCCCCTGCGGTGTGCTGATTGGCGTAGGAGGGAGGCTTACATACATGGCAGGGTGTGTATATGAGAAAATATGGCTTGTATTTTCTCTCTCTGACACAAAAACACGTATAACTAATTAATTTCCCCCCACACTTTTGGCTCACATCTTATCTAAATTGTTTTGGTAGCCACATGCTCAAAATGACTTCATGCAAATCACCACAAAGCCCGTTTAAACAGCTCGTTTTGTTCGCACAACTAGGGTGGTTAAAGAGTGGTAAAATAATTGCCAAGCCCTCCTACACACCCCTTCAATTCATGCTTGAATACTAGTCTTCATTAATGCTTTTGAGCATGGAACTATTCTAGTCAAAATCATTTGGCGCCAGAGTCTGAGCATATGAAGGTGGCGCCTGAAAAACTGCATGTTCAGGAGGAAGTAATGGGAGACTTGGAGATGGTCACCTTTTCCTGAAGCAGTAGCCAAAAGGAGGATGGTCTGGTATTAACAATAGCCAGCATCCCACCAGTATTATAACTCCTCTCATTGCTATGATTCCCTAGGCCCTGTAAAGGTCAAAACACTGCCAAACTTTCAGCATTGGGACAACTATATCTCTTTAATAGATACGTCAAAAATAAATTTCTGTTTATCATGCCAATGGGCCGCAGGGAGTTGAAAAGTTGCATTTGTCAAAATACCGTCATGTTCACAGCTGTTAAAGATACAGCATTCCTAACATTGAAAGTTTGACCCACATTGCAATATTGTGATCCCTTTTGCTCTCGGTAGCACCATCCAAAACACAGTGATGAAGTGGGGCTGCTCATTTTATGTCTCTGCGGCAGCTCATCCATCAGTGGGCCTCCAGGAAAGCAAAGTGTTATGTACTGAGTTGAATAGGATCCAAGCTGCAGCAGTCTGATTGGTCCTAGAACAATAGGATCCAAAATGCAGCAGTCTGACTGGTCCTAGAACAATAGGATTCAGAATACAGCAGTCTGATTGGTCCTAGAACAATGCAGCAGTATGATTGGTTGGCAGGAACCACCCAATCCTGCTCCAGATAGAAGTGAATCCACAACCACAAGAGTGTAAATAATGTATATAAAGCAGATACTGTGAGGGGACATTCATTCATTCCTCCTCACCACTATGAGCTGAATAAAGAGCATGAAATCACTTTGCGACTCTGAGTATATTTCACAAAGCATGACCTCTGCCACAGCTGTCAATGACAGCCTGTAGAACAGTTGGTGAGGTTCTTTCACAGGTGGAAGTCCCCCTGGTGACGTATCTGAGGTTTCCCCTGCCTCTGGACCTTGGCAGCCAAGATCTCACTTTGACCTTCTGCACATCTTGACTGCATGGTATTACCAGCCTCCTGTGCTGCCCTAGGTGAGATTTAAGACTCCCATTTGCAATTATATGCCTTGGACATACGCTCAATGCAGGGAATGAACTTGCTTTGCTATTATAATGATTTTTTAAATAGGCTTTCATATTGAGAAAGCGCCGCTTATGCACCAGGAAACGTGGTCCCTGATGTGCTCTGCATACAGCTGCGATGGTTCAGGCAAGAGGCAGGCATCAATACATTAGGTACCACAGCTGTTAGTGACTATGTGCCTCTACACGCACACGGAGACACACGTCTCACTTTATTTATTTATATTTTCGTGTGGGAAACAAACATCCACAATCCTTGCCTAGGAACAGAGGTGGCCTGTTAACGTCTCTCCTTCCTTGAAAATGAAAGGGAAGGCTAACATATCATTTTACTAATCAGTTTACTTGTCTCATTTTTGCTGAGAGCCTTTTAGTAATAATCTTCATTAATCTAATAGGTCATATATCATCTCACAGATTTTGGACGTTCTGCTGCACTAATGGAAAAAAAAGAAAATCCGGCACTTTCTGTAGGTGGCTGAGATCAAGATGGGTGGAGCAGTGGCACGCCTCAAAAGCCATAAAATCAAAGTTAGCTGAATAAATTGGAAAGCGGCTTTCGTGTATTGTGGGGTGGGGAGAGAAACTGCCACAAGCAGGAAGGTAAAAAATTGAGTTTTACAAAGATTAAAGGGACAGGGAGAGTGAGCCTGGTGGTCTGGCTGCTATTTTTCAGTGCCTGGCCAGGCTTTGCTGAAAGAGCTGCTTCCCTTACAAAAACTGGGACACACTTGCAAACACCCCCTGCACCAGTGGCTATTACCCAAGAGGCCTCACCTGCCTTTGTCCTCATTGCACACTGAATCTCCAGCTTTGCTAATATTAAAACGGCCATGTTCCTCTTTGCTACTACCCTTTACCCACCATGAGCAACCTGTGTGTTGTTGCTTATGGCTGGAGAAGAGGCTGATCTGGGTAGCTGTCTGTTGAGCTTTATATTTTAAAAAATGGGGTGTTGCCTTCATTCCAGCATCCCTAGCTGTGACTTGAAACATGCACAGCATCTTGGAGAGCATAATCTAATTAAGTCCTGCTACCATTTCCTACATTCTTTCTGAAGGCTGAGAACAATGTATGTGTTGCGGCTTTAGTGTCAAGCCAGTTCCTTCTCTCTCTTACCCCCCCCCCCTCCTCCTCCTTTAACATCCAGCATGATGAAGGGTCATGGAAAACTCAAAATCTTCATCTCTGTTTTGTGACTTTTGCTCGGTCCTAATGAAGGAACGGCCCCACCGTGGTTTTTGCTGGGTTTCTTATGGGCCAACGGTTTTCCTTTGTGTCCCTCCCTCCCTCCTGCCTTCTCCCCTCCCCAATCCAATGTATGCTTTATCTGAATTGCTGTGCTGTAGATTGTTTGTAGAATGCTGTTTTTTAGTTTTGTAACTAATTGTATTGCCTTGGTTGTATTTTATGGGTTTAATTGTTTATGTCAGCTGCCTTGGTAGTGCTTTGCCCTCAAGGGCAGCAGATCAATCTGGAAACAGAATAAATAAGAAAGAGTGAGGGTTAC
Source organism: Podarcis bocagei (assembly GCF_964188305.1). Classification (NCBI taxonomy): domain Eukaryota; kingdom Metazoa; phylum Chordata; class Lepidosauria; order Squamata; family Lacertidae; genus Podarcis; species Podarcis bocagei. The sequence continues at coordinate 12,573,221 of NC_138132.1, forward strand.
AAAAAAGGCAAAGCCAACAGGTAACAAAAAGATTCATTGTCAAGCTGATTTCCAAATTCCCCAATGCATTATAAAACGTGTGTGTACTTTCTTAGATTTGTCGTTGAGGATTTCCCCCAAGAAAACAACATTCAGATTGATTTTCATCTTCTGTAGCCAGAACAGGGAACCTGCGGCCCTCCAGCTGTTGCTGGACTACATCTCCTGTCATCCCTGATCATGGGCTGCTCTGGCTGGGGCTAATGGGAGCTGGAGTCCAACAACCTCTGGAGGACTAGAGCTTCTTCATCTAGTATAAATATGGCATTCCATTCCTGCTGGTTTCGCCAGCTATTAAGAAAGAGAAAGAGGTGGGGTGTCAAGGAGAGGCTGCTCTCCTCAAGCTTTATTATACGGCCTAGGACCCTCGTACCTATGGGACCGCCTCTCCTGGTATGTCCCACAGAGAAATTTACGGTCTGCAAATAAAAACACCCTAAAGATCCCAGGCCACAGAGAGGTTAGGTTGGCCTCAACTAGAGCCAGGGCTTTCTCGGCCGCGGCTCCAATCTGGTGGAAGGCTCTGTCACAAGAGACTAGGGCCCTGCAGGACCTGACATCCTTCCGCAGGGCCTGCAAGACAGAGCTGTTCCACCAGGCCTTTTGTCAGGGCGCAGCCTGACCCCCTCCTCTGGCAATCTGCACAAAATTTTGCTTGATGGTTGCCATTAGTTTGATTTTAATTTGGTTGCCATTAATTTGATTTTAATTTGATTTAATTAATTTTATAATGAATGTTTTAGAATGTTGGACTATTTTGATTGTTGTTAGCCACCCTGAGCCCAGCTTCGGCTGGGGAGGGCAGGATATAAATAAAATTTATTATTATTATTATTATTATTATTATTATTATTATTATTATTCCAGGGGGAACTGGACAGTATGCTATTCACATTCCCTATTTTCCCCAAACTATAACCCAGAGTGACCCAGTGAAGGAAATACTTCTTTGCATGGCGCCCATTTCAGTGACACTAGTTTTAACCTGGAAAGCCCTTATGGTTCAGGACCTCTATATCTTCTGAAACCTACTTGGACCGTTGGGTTATCTTCTGAGGCCCTTCTCTGGGTCCTCTCCTGAGGGCGGCTCAGAAGGTGGAGGGAGAGGACTTTTTCAACTGTGTCTCCCCATCTGCGAAATACTCTCGTCTACCTGCTGCCTTCTTTGACATCTTTTCAGTGCCAGGAAAAGACCTAATCTCTTGCCCCACCCCGGTCTTTGATGGACTGAGCTGGTTTTGTTCTGCCAGAGCTTCCTGTGGCTGTTATGTAGTAGTAGTAGTAGTAGTTTGGGTTTGATATCCCGCCTTTCACTCCCTTTAAGGAGTCTCAAAGCGGCTAACATTCTCCTTTCCCTTCCTCCCCCACAACAAACACTCTGTGAGGTGAGTGGGGCTGAGAGACTTCAGAGAAGTGTGACTGGCCCAAGGTCACCCAGCAGCTGCATGTGGAGGAGCGGAGACTCAAACCCGGTTCCCCAGATTACGAGACTACTGCTCTTAACCACTACACCACACTGGGTTATTCCTCTGTGTGTGCATGTGGATTGTAGGCGTTCATATTGGTAATATATTTATGTTTATGTTCTGAAATGTAAGTCGCTTGGAGGTCTTGGTAGCAAGTGTCTAATAAAATGAATAAGTAATAATATTTAGCTTCTATAATTTGACACTGCAAGGTATGACAGCCACCAACTTAGATGACTCTGAAAGGGGATGACACATTCATGGAGGGCAAGGTGATCCTCTGTCATGGATGCTTTAGCTGAGATTCCTGCATTGCAGGGGGTTGGATTAGATGACCCTTGGGTGCCTTCTAACGCTACAATTCTATGATTCTTAGACTATAAATGGCTACTAGTCATGGTGTCTGTATGTTACCTCCAGGGTCAGAGGTACAATGCCCATGAATATTACAGTGGTGCCTCGCAATACGAAATTAATTTGTTCCGCGAGTTTTGTCGTCTTGCGATTTTTTTCGTCTTGCGAAGCACGGTGTCGGGAAAGTTTTGGAAAAGCTTCAAAAATCACCAAAGTCTTTAAAAACCTCAAAAAAGGCTACCACACCGCGTTCTATGAGTTGCTCCTCGAAGTCAAGTCGCAACTGTATTAACGGTGTTAAGAAAAAGGAAACAAACTTGCAAGACGTTTCCGTCTTGCGAAGCAAGCCCATAGGGAAAATCGTCTTGCGAAGCAGCTCAAAAAACAAAAAACCCTTTCGTCTAGCGAGTTTTTTGTCTTGCGAGGCATTCGTCTTGCAAGGTACCACTGTAGTCACTGGGGAAGAGTTGCAGAGGGCTTCTGCTCTGGCGTGATGCTTCTGGGCTTCCCACGGGCATCTCGTTGTCCCATGTATGTAATGGGGTGCTGGCCTAGATGGTTCTTCAGTCGAATCTAACAAGACTCATTTTCTCACACTTTTATTGGGAGCTGCAGACCTGGCCCCTGGTGTGTGCTGTGATCCTGTTGTGGTGTCTCGTTTGCTCTTTGCAGTGGTATTAACTTCCTAGAAGCTCTTCCCGAGCGAGGAAGAAGTTATTGTAGCAGAAACTTAAATCAAAAGCCCAAACACCCAACAATAAGCCAGGGAGGAAGATTCAATCAGCATATGAACTGCTTTCCATGCAGAAAGCAGATTTTTTTAAAAAGACAGTGAGCGTTTTAAAATGTAATAAACAAATGTGCATCTGCTACCCAAGTGCCTCTTAATCTACCCACTCAATCTGGTCTGCTTTTCTTAAGCCTCTTGTTGGAAAAGCTGGCTCCAGGAAAGAGGTGAGTGTGTGGATCATTTGGGGAAAGGGGTCTTCAAGGAGTGAGTGGGAAGTGGGGGGGGGGGGCTTAGTGGGCAGGTGGGTTGCCAGACTTGGCTGTGTTGTGTTGAATAATTTGCAGGCAAAGTTAAAACATAGCCACCTAAGACTTTCCAGGATGGAATATTGCCTTGATGTAAATGTGAGATTGTTATCCCCAAAGAAGCGGCTGGCAACCTCTTTTGACACTTGTACTTTCAGTAGTTTCCATGTTCTTACATTTGGGAGCTCATTCTCTCCATGTTTCCCTCCTCCCTGCCCATAGTAATAAAAGCTTTCAGGCCACTGCACATAGCTGAAGGAGTGAACAGAGGGAAGAAAAATTAATATCTGGAACTTCAGCCGAGTGAATCTTATTGAATTCTTGTTACTGGTCTTATTGAAGAGCGTTTGCAGGGTTGACACTGTGGTAATGCGGCAGGCTGGCGGAAGATAGATTTGAGTTTTGCTGAGCCAGTTTGTGGTCCCAGATCTATTGAAAAATAGGAGAGAAAGCAGAGAGCTGTGACCTAAAAATCCCAGTGGGCTAGATCCTGTTTATCTCTCTCCAGCGCTGTAATATATTACACAGGTGACATTAACAAGATGGTGTAATTCTGATATGTTAACCCGCTTTAATTATCTTTTTGTTCAGGCAGGCTAATTCTCAGCAGCTTTACCTGCAATCTTTTAATTTATCGGTTACATTGGTATCCTTGCCTTTCCTCCAAGGAAATAAAATGGGTGCTCAAACTTCACAACAGCCCTGTGAGGTAGATTACACTGAAGGGCAGCGTGACAACACACACACAGGAAGGTCTCCAGGCCTACAACTATACTGTATAGGAATATGGCTAATTTCTGCCAGTTTCAGGGCCAGCACTGTCTGATTTGCCACATGATCCTGGCTGGGCCAGAGGCACCGTTAATCTCTAAAAAGAATCTGTATCCTGTTAGTAAGGTCGAGGATAAGGCATATTGGCGGAGAATGGTGGAGAAAGCAAACTCCAATAAAGGGAGACAGCAGAGAGTTTACTAAATACCCAATGGGGTTGCTTTATTCATAAGCCAAAGGAACAAGATTTATGGGAGGAAAATGAGCGATAAATATACAGGAGAGATACTCAAACCAACAGAAACATGCTTAACTACCGTTCTAGCTACACTATCTCTAAGGTCGTTTAAAGGGCAGGACAGCTATATGACAGGGGAAGGCTTATAACAAATCGCCTCTAGCTTCACCCCCCCCCTCACCCTGACTCGTCTTCAGAGGTCTTCAAACTGCCTTTTCCCTGCTGCCACTGAGGTCGTCCTGTACCCGACCCCTATCCCCTTCCAAGACAGCCCAAGATTATCCCTGGGGTGGATAACCAAAAGATGTCCCCCGTTGGGCAGCTGCTCCCAGCCCAGCATTGCAGCCGTCCTTAACCCCCAAAATGCAATGCTTTGTGTGACGTTGATGTAACATTGGGCATTATATTTGCGAGATTTTAAAATGGTGGTTTCCTGCCACCAAGCACTGGCTCTAGTGAATTAAGTCCTAGGATACCTGAAATTTCATCTCGCCCTTTATATGCCCAGTTGATCACTGCCTTCTGCAGGTACCCTGTTATCAAGAGGGCCATTCTGCACAATGTAGGAATCGGGCCTTTTGTGTTGTGGCACCTACCCTCTGGAATGCCCTCCCCTTGAACATTACACAGGCATTGTCTTCTCTTGTCTTTTTTTGGAGCTTACGGAAGACCTTCATCTTTCAAGAAGTCTTTCAAGGGGAACTGTTTCCCAGCCTGCAACTTTATTGGATATGTTTTTTATTGCTTTATCACTTGTTGCTCACCACTCTGGGCTCCTCTGGAAAGGTGTACTCCAGAGCAGAATGTCAGGTGGGCAGCTGGAGACAGCGGCAAGTGTTTTGCTGATTTCCCAGTCTGCTGACTGAGCTTGTTGTGCCCCCCAGATGTTATGGGTTACAGCTGCCAGCATTCACAGTCTCTGGCCATGCTGCCTGGGGCTGTAGTTCAAAACATTTGGTGGGCAAAACTATCCTGGGTTCTGGTTTTCACCTTCTTCTGTCTCGAGAAGGGGCATGTTGGATCAGACAGAGCAGAGGCAGAGAGACTTCAAGTTTCCAGGATCTACTGTGGTTGTTTTTAACTAGAAACACAGTCTACCAACTAGAGTCAGCTACATAACTGCAGCTAAGGAAATAACCTTAGAATTAGTGAAGAAATAGGACACTTATGACCACATGCACAGCCTAGGAGTCTGTTTTCAGTGCCAGAGTAGAACTGTCAATCATTCCACACATATGTCCGCTCCTGGTGCCCCCTCAAGCTTTTTCCATGAGAGTAACTTAATTCAAGGGACACGGGTGGTGCTGTGGGTTAAACCACAGAGCCTAGGACTTGCCGATCAGAAGGTCAGCGGTTCGAATACCCACGACGGGATGAGCTGCTGTTGCTTGGTCCCTGCTCCTGCCCACCTAGCAGTTTGAAAGCACATCAAAAGTGCAAGTAGATAAATGGGTACCGCTCCAGCGGGAATGTAAACGGCGTTTCCGTGCGCTGCTCTGGTTCGCTAGAAGCGGCTTAGTCATGCTGGCCACATGACCCGGAAGCTGTACGCCGGCTCCCTCGGCCAATAAAGCGAGATGAGCGCCACAACCCCAGAGACGGTCACGACTGGACCTAATGGTCAGGGGTCCAGGGGTCCCTTTACCCTTTACCTAACTTAATTCAAGGGGAGTGGAAGAGGATAACTTTTTTGTTCTTTTTATTTTTTATTTTTACAATATCAGGGTTGTGTGCAACAATAAAGAAAACCCCCACACAATTGAAGGCAACAAGGTGTTTCAGCAATTGGAAGCAAGAAATACTTGCTGATCTACTGCAAATGATCTAGAGATCTACCAGAAAGGAGCCCCCTGTCTACTGCTGACCCCTCATGAGATAGATGCGGCATCATGGCCAGTCCGATTCCAGCTATGGCTACTCAGATGATTAAGAAGCATGCAACAAACAGGGCATGGTGGCAACAAACTGGTTGCTTATTCATCTGGTATTCAGATGCATGCTGCCTCTCAGCGTGGATGGTTCATTTAGCTATCACAGCTAATAGACATCAATAGACCTCTCTTCCATGAATTTGTCTACCTGTCTTCCATGGACAATAGATCTATCAATGGCTGCTAGCTCAGCTAGAAGGAGATGCTACTGAGGTAACTGGATTTCCATTCTGAGGTTTTTTGTGACATTGCTATGGATAAAAGGACTTTGGAGCTACTTATTTTTTGAGCAAGCAACACAAATGGCTTCAAAGACTGAAGGGTGACTGTGGGCCAGATCTGTATGTGTTTGACCCCTCCAGGCAGAAGTGCTGAGACCTGGGCTTTGAATCTGTCCATCTTGCAGTGCTGAACTCAAGATGGGAGTGTGGGCAAAACACTTGGACTTGCTGGTATGTGCTTGAATCCCATTCACAAAGTGGCTGCATACTGGAAGTGGTCAGAGAAAGCTCAGGAGAGCAAAGAGTGAGGCTGGCAGGTTATATCCAATGGGCCCAGCATAACACTGAGAACCTACCAAGGCAAGCAATAAAATGCGGTCTTGACTCTGCTACCACTCAGTGGATTTGTAACTGGCTGACTGACCGAACCCAAAGGGTGCTCATCAATGGTTCCTCTTCATCCTGGAGAAGAGTGACTAGTGGGGTGCCACAGGGTTCTGTCTTGGGCCCGGTCTTATTCAACATCTTTATCAACGACTTGGATGATGGACTCAAGGGCATCCTGATCAAATTTGCAGATGACACCAAACTGGGAGGGGTGGCTAACAGCCCAGAGGACAGGATCACACTTCAAAACGACCTTGACAGATTAGAGAACTGGGCCAAAACAAACAAGATGAATTTTAACAGGGAGAAATGTAAAGTATTGCACTTGGGCAAAAAAAATGAGAGGCACAAATACAAGATGGGTGACACCTGGCTTGAGAGCAGTACATGTGAAAAGGATCTAGGAGTCTTGGTTGACCATAAACTTGACATGAGCCAACAGTGTGACGCGGCAGCTAAAAAAGCCAATGCAATTCTGGGCTGCATCAATAGGAGTATAGCATCTAGATCAAGGGAAGTAATAGTGCCACTGTATTCTGCTCTGGTCAGACCTCACCTGGAGTACTGTGTCCAGTTCTGGGCACCACAGTTCAAGAAGGACACTGACAAACTGGAACGTGTCCAGAGGAGGGCAACCAAAATGGTCAAAGGCCTGGAAACGATGCCTTATGAGGAACGGCTAAGGGAGCTGGGCATGTTTAGCCTGGAGAAGAGGAGGTTAAGGGGTGATATGATAGCCATGTTCAAATATATAAAAGGATGTCACATAGAGGAGGGAGAAAGGTTGTTTTCTGCTGCTCCAGAGAAGCGGACACGGAGCAATGGATCCAAACTACAAGAAAGAAGATTCCACCTAAACATTAGGAAGAACTTCCTGACAGAAAGAGCTGTTCGACAGTGGAATTTGCTGCCAAGGAGTGTGGTGGAGTCTCCTGCTTTGGAGGTCTTTAAGCAGAGGCTTGACAACCATATGTCAGGAGTGCTCTGATGGTGTTTCCTGCTTGGCAGGGGGTTGGACTCGATGGCCCTTGTGGTCTCTTCCAACTCTATGATTCTATGATTCTATGATTCTATGATTCTATGATTCTATGATTCTACGATTCTATGATTCTACGATTCTACGATTCTATGATTCTATTCCATTGTACAGATGTGGAAACTGAAGCTGTGAAGGATGTGACGCACTTCAAGCTCACGTTTCAATGAATTGGGGAGCCGATCATAATGCGTTATCCACTAACAGTCAAACATATATGTCGGTTTTGAAGCCTAAGCAAAAGGTGAAATTCCAGGCATTCTGCCCAGTTTATCTTCCATCCAGCATTTGTTGATATTTGATGAAGACTCTTGGGATGCAGCTTGATGAAAATACATCTAAATAGATTTCATCTCGCCTCTGATGCTAGCTAGCGGTGTTAATCCCAGAAGAGACCAAACTATCTTCTTTTTCTTTTCTTTCTCTTTAAACTTTTCCTTTTGTTTTCCTTCCCGGCCTCTTTATCAGGAAGGGCAAAATCATTATATGCCTGCAAATGATGGAAGCCTTCGAGTGGGGAAGATTTACCTTAGGCTGACAAACTGCCTGCCTTTGGATCATTGTCTGCTCTCTTACTCTGCGGGAGATGAGCAGTCGAGTAGCGAAGAAAATATTTAAGTGAAGTTTTATGAGGGATTCCCTCCTGCGCATTCACTTAATTTGATATGAAATGGCAGCCTGCGAAGACACACGTTACCAGTCGGCATCTGCTATTACATGGCTGGCTGTTCCTCACGGTGTTGGTTTGCCTACTTTACAAGCTCTGAGCAGATAAAGAGGGAGATGTGAGTGCCTGTAGGTTTTCTTTTTTCTTTTTATGAAGTTGTGTGTGTGTGTGTGGAGGAGAAACCCACCCTGCTTTTTGTTTCATATTCAAAAGGCAAATGCCGGGTGGAGGGAATTTATCCAAGGAGAAGGAAAAATCACTTGTGTTGGCAGCCTTAAAGAGGGTGGTCCAAGGGAGCCTGGCGCTCAGCAGGACTCTTGAGGAGGGACGAGCAGTGGTCTGGCTGGATATACAGTGGTACCTCGGGTTACATACGCTTCAGGTTACATACGCTTCAGGTTACACACTCCGCTAACCCAGAAATAGTGCTTCAGGTTAAGAACTTTGCTTCAGGATGAGAACAGAAATCGTGTTCTGGCGGCGTGGTGGCAGCAGGAGGCCCCATTAGCTAAAGTGGTGCTTCAGGTTAAGAACAGTTTCAGGTTAAGAACGGATCTCCGGAACGAATTAAGTACTTAACCTGAGGTACCACTGTAATGTGGTTTTCTATGTGCCTGTGTTTGAGTACGGTATCTCTTCCCATTTTATCTATAAGCGGCACTGGGAAAAATGGGGAAGAGGACTCCATTGTGGAAAGCATCTAAAGAATGGTGCAACTGGTTCCACATGCTCAGGTATCACTGCTCAACTTTGGCTAGATCTTGAATCTGAGGTCCCCACAGAGGAGGAGCAAAAGGAACTGTGTCCCAAGGCACCCACCAGTGACGCTGAGGGAATCCTGGGTCCCAGCAAACCATTTTTCTACCTCAACACTGCAGTCACAGGTGCAGAGATCACCTGACCAGTTGCATACCCTCCAACATTTCTCTGATGGAAAATAGGGAAATCCTATTTAATAATAATAATAATAATAATAATAATAATAATAATACCACACCCACTTGATTGAGTTGCCATTCTGTGTGGCTTCCAACTTATATAAAAACATAATAAAACATTAAACTTTTTTAAAAAAACTTCCCTATACAGGGCTGCTTTCAGATGGCTCAGGGGTCAGATAATGCCATACCTTCCAACATTTCTCCGATGAAAATAAGGGTGTCTTAAGGAAAAGCGGGACATTGTAGGATCAAATCAGAAACCAGCACGACTTCTGTAAATCTGTAACGTCCCTGGAAAACAGGGACACTTGGAGGGTCTGCAGTCGCCTGGGGCTTCCAGCCAGCTCTCAAAATCCCACCCCACCCCAACCTGTCACCCCAGGAATCAGAGGAGACAGCCAGCCAGGAAAGAGCTTCAAAGCTGCCAGCCGAGTGTCTGGCTAGCCGCACAAATCTATCCTTCATGCGAGATTACTCAGGAGGATCCCGCATAGGTGCCTGCCTGGATCAAGGCCTGGCTGATGGTCAGGAAGGATAGAGCTCCCTAAGTCCTACATAAGCTCCCTTTCTGAGCCAAGCCATTGCTGAAGTAATCGCTCCCTTGGGGCTCACTGCTAAGCTCCTGCCCAGTGGACTAGTGGTTGGGTTTGCAATTGTGAGTCTTTCTAGTACCAGAGAAATGGACATGAAGGCAGCTTTCTGCTTCTGATGCTTTTTTAAAAAAATGGGATTGATATATATCAATCTCAAAAGCTCACAATCACAAAGAATAATAAAACAACAAAATGAATACCAATCCTTCCTCCTCCTCTCCTTAGGTTGAACAGAGATATATCTTTGTTTACATTAGAGCACATGACATGCAACAATTACATAAAGTTAAAATTAGAACAGCAACAACAATGATATACACTCTGATAAACATCTCTGAGAAGTGCATATACAAAAATTTCTATGCTTATCACAGATATGAAATGATATATTTGTAATGTGTGGTGCTTAGATTGCTATCCATAAGCAGAAAGGTATTTTGCATCAATTTCTCCTCAGGTTAGTTACTAAGGTAATTGTAATTATTTGCACAATCTTCTAGACAGACTAGTCAGGTGAATAAATGTCCCAGTGTTTATACTGTTATCCAAACAGGTCTTTTAAAAATGTATTGACTTGTGTTTCTTGTATAGTATCCACCCCACCAACACACACATGTGGCAAAACCCTTTTGAAACTGAGAGGTCCTTAAATATTGTTTCTGTTAAAGGGGCCCTGGTGGATCTGTTGTCAATTCAAAGTGGGGTGGGGTGGGGTGGGGGGTCGTAACTTCTTCTAGGTGTTCCTGAAGCAGTTCTATGGACCTGGCCCTTTGATTATTAGATTAATACATAAATACATAATTTTATTTGTATGCCACCTTTCCACTGTTCAAGCAATGTTCCATCCAAGGTTCTATTGGCATGTCTTGCTTCTTGTATGTAATGCCGTGTAGAGCAAACTATAGCTGCAGAAGCAACTACAGAGTTTGGGCTCAGTAGCATGCATAATGTGCTCATTCTTAAGATAATTCTTTTCATGCTGTTTTTTTAAAAATTTCATTTACTACAGCTACTTGTTCAATTTGTAATCTACGGGTCACTGTAAAGGTCCAAAGGGGCAGTGGCATGTGCATGCAGAAGGGGAGGGTAGAAGCTAAGCCAGAGGTTCCGGAAGGAGTTGGCAAAAACTGTTGTGCCCTGAATGAAGGATGTCCCATCCTTTTGGCAAAAGTAGAGGCACTAAAAGTAGATCGCTGAAGAATTGATGCTTTTAAATTATGGTGCTGGAGGAGACTCTTGAGAGTCCCATGGACTGTAAGAAGATCAAACTTATCCATTCATAAGGAAATGAGCCCTGAGTGCTCACTGGAAGGACAGATTGTGAAGCTGAGGCTTCAATACTTTGGCCACCTCATGAGAAGAGAAGACTCCCTGGAAAAGACCCTGATGTTGGGAAAGATTGACGGCACAAGGAGAAGGGGACGACAGAGGACGAGATGGTTGGACAGTGTTCTCGAAGCTACCAACATGAGTTTGACCCAACTGCAGGAGGCAGTGGAAGACAGGAGTGCCTGGCGTGCTCTGGTCCATGGGGTCACGAAAAGTCAGACACGACTAAACGACAACAACACAGAGGCAGTAAGAGGATAAGTCAGAGGGTCCAGGGACCCCTGAAATGACTATGCCGTGTGAGTGTGGGTGTAATCCATGGGTAGGCAAACTAAGGCCCGGGGCCTGGATCCAGCCCAATCACCTTCTAAATCTGGCCCTCGGACGGTCCGGGAATCGGCGTGTTTTTACATGAGTAGAATGTGTCCTTTTATTTAAAATGCATCTCTGGGTTATTTGTGGGGCATAGGAATTTGTTCATTTTTCCCTTCAAAATATAGTCCGGCCCCCCACAAGGTCTGAGGGACACTGAACCGACCCCCTGCTGAAAAAGTTAGCTGACCCCTGGTGTAATCCTCCCCGCCTAGGCCGCAACAGTGCTGGAGATTAGCCCTGAAACATGTGCCATTCGTGCTCTGCATTTTAAAGTGTCACATTCCATGGCCCTTTGGAGTCCCAGAGCGCCTCATTTTGAGAGCCTGGGACTGAGAGGGATGTTGGCAAGAGATGAACTCTTGTGGGATATTCTTTCACCATCGCTAAGCCCTCCCCCTCCCTCCCTCCCCGTTTCAGGCTGTGGAGTTCCATTCAGTGCCATTGTCTCAGATAATTTCAGCGAAAGAGAAATGCCTCGTTAATACTGCTATAATTAAGTGACACTGCCACTTCCCTGCTTCCTTCTGCTTGCCATCCCCCCTGAGCCTTCTATGTCCCTGCAAGGAAGCCTGAGGATCCTTCAGCTGCTTCATGGGTTCCCCCCCCCCCAACGCCTCCTCTCTCAACAGCTCGCATCTTTCCCCTGGACGGATCTCTCTTCCTGGGTGGCTCTCAGTACTGTTCTTTTATTAGCAGCAAACGCTTATCTCTTTTTATATGGCTTGGAATGCATTAACTGATTGCCTGCTGAATGCTGGCATGCCTCTGCAAGAAATCAAGAAATTCTCCATTGTGGCCTGGGCTTTGCCCATGTAGCCCAAGAAATCAGGGGGTTTATGTGACACAGTTTAAGTCTGGCAGTACAGTGGCAACCAAATTGGAGGTCAAAGGGTGTTTTCTTTTATGTAAAAAAAATAATCAATTTGATTTCAAAGTTCCATTGAAAGCATAGGACTCTGAATAATGCACATGCCATTCTGATGAGTGAATGACCAGTTACAAAATGTGAATGTGTTGCACCTGGGGGGGGGGGAGAGACTGCAGCTGAGTGGCAGAGGACATGTTTTGGATACAGAAGGTCCCAGATTCAATTTTTGTCTCTTAAGTAGGAAAGGCCCTCACTGGGGAGCTGCTGCCAGTCAGTGTCAACAGTATTCTGAATAGGCAGGTTCCTGCTGTTAGAAAAATGAGGTTGGCTTTTACAGCCAAGCTCCCTATCGTGGGACTTTGGGTCTAAAAATGGAAGCTACCAAGGAAGCAAATGGAGCTGTTGATCTTTATTGGTGTGTTGCAACAGAGTCTCTCCCCCTTCCCACCACCTTGCAAGGAGGTGAGGAGCCCAGAACAAAAACTTCTTACAAATTTTAAACCCTCAGATAATGACCACCCCTGTAACAGAAAGACCGCCCCAAAATGTCACAGATACATCACAAAATGGGTTGTACGCCTAAATCAGATCATGCTCAGAGTTCATGTTTCTCCGACATATTTACACAGTCAGTCAATCAAGATACCTGATAATACCTGTTACTTGCACTTCCTGGCCTCTCTGAGACATCCTTTTGAAATGGTGAATAGACGGGACTCCAATCCATTGTCAAGGACCTGTTTCATTCATGCATAGATGTCTGATCTTTTGACAGATCAGCTTGGCCGTTCAACAGATACTTAGAATCATAGAGTTGGAAGGGACCCTGAGGGTCATCTAGTCCAACCCCCTGCAATGCAGGAATATGCAGCTGCCCCATACGGGGATTGAACCTGCAACCTTGGCATTATCAGCACCATGCTCTAACCAACTATGTGGAGCTGTAAAAACTTATAATGATAATAATAAAGATGTATACATAGTTGAAAGGGACCATAAGGGTCATCTAATTCAACCCCCTGCAATGCAGGAATCTTTCACCCAATGTGGGGCTTGAACCCACAACCCTGAGATTAAGAGTCTCATGCTCTACCAACTGAGTTATCCCAACAAGATGTTCTACCAGTTTGCAGAGGGAGGACCTATCAGGAATTTCCTGCTATCTGACTTGGCAGGGTCTCTGACGTTGACTAGGGGCTGCTAAACACTGCTGCTGTGTTGCCCTTGGTACTATTTCAGACATGTAGTGTATGCACTTATGAACGTGCATTTTATTCACAACACCTTGGAATTCCTACAGTGTTGTGTTACCAGTTGCATCCAGCACCCTGTTTCCCACAGGGCATGAATCTGACTGCTGCTGTTCCCCAGCAATTGGTTTTCAGAATTATATGGCCTCTGAAGCTGAAGGTTCTGCATTGGAGTCATAGGTAATAGCTGTGATAGACTTATTCCCTATTTGTCTAATCCTGTTAAGGGACGTATTTTACACCATAATCTTCAGAAGCATTCGTGGCTGCATAGCGACAATTGGTCAGAGCAGTAACATTTAAGCACCAATTCATTCTTCTTTCGCGCAAGGGGCCGGAGCTCAGGGGCACGACACGTGCGCTGCATGCAGAAGGTCCCTGGGTTCAATCCCTTGTACCCTCAGGTAGGGCCGGGGAAGCCCTCTGCATCTGAAACCATGGAGTGCCTCTGGCAGCCATTGTAGACAGTACTGAGCTAGATGATGGGCTGATGAGACAAAGTCACCCAGAAACCGTTTCACTTATTTCAGAGAGTATTTTTACTACACCCTTCCAGTGTAGAAATAATGTTCAGGGTATCACAGGGCATTTTTAAAATAGCTTTTTAAAAAAGGCACCTGGGTATTGCGATTCACATTCAGTATCCTTTGGATATGCCACAGTGGCATCTGCCATCCGTCAGATGGCCATGTACAGGAGGCAATAATAAAAAATACATTAAAAACGAGTTTAAAGAATGAATATGAATGGTAAGCAGCAAAGCGGTAGTCAATGGTTCGGTTCCTAAGGAGGTCAATAGCAGAATTCACATCCAATGTTTCCACCCAGGTGACTATTTGGCTGCTTACACAGATGGAGTGATTCGCCTGTGAGGAAAGGTTGCGGAATCCAGGACTTTTTAGTTTGGGGAAAAGGTAAGGAAGAGGTAACATGACAGGTAAAGGTAAAGGGGCCCCTGACCATTAGGTCCAGTCGTGACCGACTCTGGGGTTGCGGCGCTCATCTCGCTTTATTGGCCGAGGGAGCTGGCGTTCAGCTTCCAGGTCATGTGGCCAGCATGACTAAGCCGCTTCTGGCGAACCAGAGCAGCACACCTTCCCGCTGGAGTGGTACCTATTTATCGACTTGCATTTTTGATGTGCTTTCGAACTGCTAGGTAGGCAGGAGCAGGGACCGAGCAACAGGAGCTCACCCTGTTGTGGGGATTCGAACTGCCGACCTTCTGATCGGCAAGTCCTAGGCTCTGTGGTTTAACCCACAGCGCCACCCATGTCCCAACATGACAGAGGTTTATACAATTACTCATGGAGAAAGGGGAGAGATAAAAGTTTTTCTTCCTCTCTCATAATGCTAGAACATGGGCATCCTGTGAACCTAAATTCTGGGGCAGATAAAAGCAAGTACTTCTCCTCCACCCCTATTTTTTTAATTAGTTTTCAAACAATTCAGCAAATTCAACTCAATTTCCATGTAACATTCCCTTAAGATTTTAACCTCCCATCCTTACTTCCATGAGGTTTCTCTTCAGATCATTCCTCTATGTAATATTTCTCTAAAACATATATCATAAAAAGCAAGTGCTTCTTCACACAGCAAGCAGTTAAAACTGTGGAATTTGCTCACACGAGCCACCAACTTGGATGGCTTTAATAGAGAATGGGGAAAAATTCATAAGGGATAAAATCTATCAATGGATATAAGCCACCAGGACTGTGCTCTGCTTCCACAGTCAGAGGCAGTAATGCTTCTGAATACCAGTTGCTGGAAACCACAAGAGGAGAGAGTGTATGCTCTGGTCCTGTTTGCCTGTTTTGCACAGGCCTCTCTGGGTCACTGTTACGAGAACAGGGTGCTGGACTAGATGGGTTCATTGGCCTGATTTAGCAGGCTCCTTTCATGTTCCTACACACTAGCAGTTTAAAATGCTGCTAGGTCATTCGTTTTCTTAATTTGGATCAAAGCTGTTTTTTGGGGAAACTACATCAAAGTGCAGTATTTCATAAGAAACTACAGGACAGAAGCAGGATAGACATGGATTGTAGCTAATGTGGTGTAGCTAAACCAGTGGTGGGAGTGCACTGGGTTCCTCTGTCCTGGATAGCAGGATTCTTCAGGTGGTCCTGTGGTCTAAACCACTGATTCTCTTGGGATTGCCAATCAGAAGGTCGGCGGTTTGAATCCGCTCAGTGGTGGTGAGCTCCCATTGCTCTGTCCCAGCTTCTGCCAACCTAGCAGTTCAAAAGCACACCAGCGCAAGTAGATAAATATGTACTGCTGCGGCGGGAAGGTAAACGGCGTTTCCGTGCACTCTGGCACTTGTCATGGTGTTTCGTTGCGCCAGAAGAGGTTTAGTCATGCTGGCCACATGATCCCGAAAACTGCCTGTGGACAAACACCGGCTCCCTTGGCCTCAAGCGAGATGAATGCCGCAACCCCATAGTTGCCTTTGACTGGACTTAACCATCTATGGGTCCTTTACCTTTACCTTAGCAGGATTCTGAGTCTGGATCGTCATGAGCTACCAGCCTTTCTTTATCATCTTGGTGGGAAGAACAGGCACTTTAATAAGCAGGGCAGTCCTCTTTGGAAAAGGAGGGCAATGTACACATAGTAAGGAAATGGCTGTCAGCTTTGGGGACTATAACTGTGGGACTGCTATGGGGGACATTGTTGAATGGAACCCCTAGTTCAATTCTGCTTCCAGCTGAGAGTGGAAAAGCAGTGTGTCAATCAGTTGTTCTCAAGAACCCAAGTATGAAGGCAAACTCATCAACCAAATAACACACTTTGAGCCTCTCTGCCTCCTCCCCTTCCCTCAAATGATATTTAGGCCTAATTGAGGAACCCAGGACAAACTGGAATGCACAAAGGTGCCTTATACCAAGGGAGACCAGAGGTCCTTGTCTACTCTAATTGGCAGCAGTTCTCCAGGGTTTATGGACAAGTCTTTTTCCAGCCCCACCCAGAGATGACAGGTATTTTATTGCTTTATATTAGAGTCATATGCTGCTTCACAGCCAGAAGCTGTTGAAGTGGTGCTGCTAAGACAAAATGGGGCAAAACGCAAAAGATAACAGACTCTTAAAAACAGCAAAGCCATTTATACGATTATACAATTAATGTTCCATAAAATGATTGAACCTGAGACCTTTTTTATGCAAAGCATGTGCTCTGCCACTGAGCTTGTGACCCTTCCCCTTCGTTCACTTTGGTTCAGCGGCCCTGAAACCAAGGAAAGTTTACCGAGTACAATTTATGAGAAAATAAGCACACAGGTTATGGAAGGCGGTAAGGGGGAATTGGCTGGGGTGAGATAAAAGCAGGAAACGATGGGTGATTTCTGATTTCCGTGCAATTTGTTATGAATGTATTCACTGAAAGTTTTGCATACCGTGAGATCTTTTTGCATTTAATGAAATCTCATTGAAGCTGCCCACTCGCCCCCATTTCTCCACTAAAAACTGGCTCTTTGGGCCTGCTCAGTCTGAATTCAGCTCAGCAAGGAGTTTTCCTTAGGCACCCTCTGGCTGTGCCAAAGACTTGCAAATGGAGAGATCCCTGTCAGTGCAGAGGAAAAAGTAGGTTGTTGCTAGCTGCAATCCACACAGCATGCAAGAGGAGCGCTCACCAAAACTAGTGGGGAGAGCGGCAAATATCCTGCCTGCGAGGTACCTCTTGCCAGCCTTTTAATATACCGTATTTTTCGCTCCATAAGACGCACTTTTTTCCTCCTAAAAAGTAAGGGGAAATGTCTGTGCATCTTATGAAGCGAATGCTGCATGGAGGAGGGACGTGTAAGTGGCTCCTGTCCGCTTTGCTGCTTTAAAGCGAGCCACAGTGGAGGGAAGGAAGGGGAGCCATGGCTCCGTCCCTCCTCCGTGGCTCACTTTAAAGCAGCAAAGCAGACAGGAGCCGCCCGCTTTGCAGCTTTAAATAGTTTAGTACAACAATTTTACTGTATTTTTGGTTTCTATGGAAGCCGCCCAGCGTGGCTGGGGGGGGCCCAGCCAGATGGGCGGGGTATAAATAATAAATTATAATATTATTATTATTTGATTCAGAATATTTTTTTTCGTGTTTTCCTCCTCTAAAAACTAGGTATGTCTTATGGTCAGGTGCGTCTTATGGAGAGAAAATTACGGTAAATATTTACGGGTTTGGAGAATTACATAATCTAATCAAACAGTGCTTCTTTCCCCTCATTTGCTTTCTTTCTCATCCTTGGTTTTTTGCCATCTCTCTTTCAAGTAGACTATGGTCACCATGAGGCCTAGAAATGTAATTTTAAACAATGACAAACTTCTGTGGCGTCTAAGGAGACCTGATCTGCCATACTAAAGTGGTTCAAGATACATATGTGTGCTGCCCACTTCTGATCTCCTAAGTGGGCTTATCTGAGAGGAATATGAGTTTGTCTCAATGCAGCAGGTAGGGTGAGGTGATGATTAGGATTCCCCGGATCCCATGAGTTTCTGAAATGAGAAATCAGGAGTAGAACTCTGCTCCTTGCTGTGCAGAGTGATGATTGTTATTGTAATTTCATCAGTGTCTGGATTTTCAAAATTTCCTAGCAACTCTATCACTTGACTCTGACTTTATGTAGTTACTCCTGCCAAGGTCTGATTTTATGCCCAAATAGCTTTGTGGATTCCAATTGTGAATCCAAATCTTGCTGTCCCTTCTAAATAGCCATCTTTTAAATTCTTTTTTGGGAGGGTGGGGTGGTATTATATACTACATATTAATTTGCAAGAAGGTAATAGAAAATGCATTGAAGGATAATCCATGGAAGAGTATATTAAACTCCCTTAATTGTTAACTACATTTGCAAGTTTTTAATTACAAGCTTGCCTTTTAATTACAAGCTTGCTTGAAAAAAGGTGGGTACGATGGAAACATTTTTGTAAGGCAGTGTGGTATAATGATTAGTGTAAGGTTACCAGATTTTTTCCAAAGAATCCGGGGACACTTTTTTTTTGAAAAGAGAAAAGTTATTTTTAAAAAGTTATTTTAAAAATTTTTTTAGAAGTAATATCTTCTCTTCTGTGATCTTCTCTGTCACGTGGCTTTACTCTGGGCCCCAGCCTGCTCTCTTGGAGCGCTAGCTGCCGTGGAGTAGGCTTGGGTCGGGCCTGGGCTCTGCCACGTGTCCTTGCCTTCCTGGTGCTCTCCTACCTCTCCTCAGTGGCGGCGGCAGTGGCGCAGCAAGGTCGGAGCTCCCCTCTTTTTTCTCCTTCCTCTTTCTCTCTCTTCCTTCTCCTTCTCCTCTCCTCCTTCTCCCTGTGTTGGCTCCAGGGTTTTCATGGCCCTGGCGCGCTGCTGGGCAGTTGGACTGGTGGCCCAGTGCTCTCGCTTCTGTCTCGATTTGGGTCGTGGGGGAGGGGGAGTCAGCGGTTCCCCCAGTTGACGCGCCGGGTGTCCCGGGTTCGCCCTTGCAGTGGCGCCCGCCATGTTGCCTTGCCGGAAGTCCCCATATGATGTGTCTTGTGCCGTTGAACCAATCACGCAACATTCATTCCCTACTAATAAATCTACAACAATTAAAATATAAATCCGGGGACATTAAATGAAATCTGGGGACAGATTTTGTCTGGGGACGGATTTGTAAATCTGGGACTGTCCCCAGGAAATGGGGACGTCTGGTAACCATAGATTAGAGTGTTATAGACTTATACTGGTGGGAGTAAATTTCAAATCCTGCTCAGTTATAAAGCTGACTGAGTCCATTCAAGCCGGTCACTATCTCTTAGCCTGACAGAGCTGACCCTACCATTGGGCAAACTGAGGCAATCATTTCAGGCGGCAGATACTGGGGGGGGGGCAGTGACCGCCTAACCTCCCCTGGGACCAGGGTCATTTCCCTCTGTTGGAGGACAAAAGCTATGTTTCTCATGCAGTCTGTTGGTACAGTGGCAAACGCTGTCCCATCACCAGTACTGAAGATTCACCTGAAGTAAGATTCATTCTCTAGCCCCTTACCTCAGACTCCAAAATTTTGGCCTGATCTAGTAGGCTTGTCTTATGTCTTGGGCTCCGCCCCCCCTTGTCTAACCCACCTCACAGGGTTGTTAAGTGGGTTACAGCAGGCTAAACCTTACATGCTGCCTCAATCATCTCCTGGGAAGGCAGAATAAAAATGTAACAGTAGCAGAACAGCACTGCATGTGCACCAGAGAAAATTGGGCTTCATTTGACGGCACATGAATGAGATATTTATAAAGAGGGGGGAAAAGATTAATGTGCAATGGAGCTCCCCCTCCTGGGCCTTTCTCAGATCTGGTTTGGAGGTTTGGGGGAACCCCTAGAACAGATTTAGGGGGCACACAGGGGGAGGAGAGGGGAGGAAGTTCCAGTGTGCGAGCAGAAATCCGTGCGCTGAACAGGGCACTGTAGCTGAATACTGCCCTTTGACTTTTATCTGTTTAACAGCAAAATGCATATAGCACTTTGTCAAATGAAAACCTCCACAGCAAAGCTACGGCTTAAAACTTCCCAAGGTGATCAAACAGACGGAGAAGTGCGGTACCTGGAGTTGCTGAGAGAGACGCAATCTCGTGTATGAAATTTCAGACTGGGATGCTAGTTAAAGGTGCACACTGTTCCCGATTTGAAATACTTTTTGGCTGTAGGGTAGCATATTATAAATAATGTAAACGTATAGTGCCTCTCTCTCTCTCTCTCTCTCTCTCTCTCTCTCTCTCTCTCTCTCTCTCTGTGTGTGTGTGTGTGTGTGTGTGTGGATTTATTGTACTGGATTTGTAGTTGGGTTTGTTTTCCTGGCTGTCATGAGAACGCAAGAACATTAGAAGAGCCCAGCTGGAGAAGGCCAAAGGCCCATCTATTCCAGTATCCTTTTCCCACAGTGGCCAGCCAGATGCCAGTGGAAGATATTGCCTTTTAAGCCTGTTGGTTTTCTTACTCTCTTTATTTGCGCCTGGATAATTAGTTTTGAGGCACCTCGTAAATTGACATGTAATAATAATTTGGGGAAAAAATCTAAATAGCGCCAATCTCCACCCTCCCTGCTGTGTCTAGATATGCACCCAGTTGTAGGGCAGGTCCCAAACTATGTGCATTGTGAGCTAGTGTTCTTTTACTTCGCATAGATAAACATCACATTTGTCATGAATATTTATTTATGTGCAGTGCTTCAGATTTCCTGGTGTTACATGCTCTCCACATTCCTGAGCTGTGAGATGTTCTGGGGACAACGCTGCACCAGGTTTGTTTTTCTCTGGATGAGAGAGCGCTGCAGACAGAGGGTGTACTTTCCTTTATTTACAGAGAGCTGAAATGGAAGCAGTGGATCTGCTCCTCCACATGAGATCCCCAGGGAGAGGCCCTATATTTCCAAGGTGCCTTCAATTAACTCACAACTCTCCTGCTCCTGCTGTTGCCCTCCCTCTTCCAAACAACAGAACTATTTTTCTTTTCTTCTCTCCTTTCCCCGCTTACTCCTCCACCCCCAGCATCCACCTGCCCCTTCAGCTGAGTCACCTTTCTCAAGCTCTGATGTGCATGCCACTCACACATATATGAGTTTGCAGCAATTGCCTAACCACTACAGTGGTACCTCAAGTTAAGAACTTAATTTGTTCTGGAGGTCCGTTCTTAACCTGAAACTGTTCTTAACCTGAAGCACCAATTTAGCTAATGGGGCCTCCTGCTGCCGCCATGTTGCCGCCGCACGATTTCTGTTCTCATCCTGAAGCAAAGTAGCCAAGGTACTATTTCTGGGTTAGCAGAGTCTGTAACCTGAAGTGTCTGTAACCCGAGGTACCACTGTATTGGATTTGTGGCTGTTAACTATGAACTCCACGTTTGATGCATCAATTGCTCAGTTTGTGGGGTGCTGCAAAAAGTGGGGTTTTTGTTGCAAAACTTTGACTGCAAAACTTTGGCACAGGTTTGGAGGGGGAGCTCAAATTTGGGGGTTTGTCATTAGTAAGCCTGCTCACATTGATGTTCTCTCAATCGACCAGCAATCCACCTAATAGGGGAGTGCTCAGTCAGGTGGGCACAACAATATAGTAACACACTGAACAAAGCAATTGAAAGTGGCCTATGGCCATCTTCATATAGGCATGCTTGTTACTTGATGACTGCAACATTAAGTGATGACTTGTGTGTGTGATGTAGCCTTTGTCAATCATGCACGTAGGACAGAACATTCATATTGCCTCCAGAGCAAATGCTTTTCAATGGAAGCAGTTAATCTGGTCTGGATGTGCAGCTGACTGAGATGGGCTCTCTTCATTCAGACTGTTCTGCTTTATAGAAACAAAACACAATGTTCTCAACAAGCAGTGAAGACCAGCTTGAAAGGGAGAATGGGGCACCTACCCTACCGGCCTCATCCTACCTTCAGTCAGCAATCACCTACCTGCCTTCGCAGCAGAGAGGAGGAGGAAGATGGGGACAAAACTGGAATCATTTGGCTTCGCCTCTTGTTAGCTCTGGCTTCACCTACTGTTTGGGCTCCTTGTCTTCTGCCCCACTGGGTGCCCCAATGGGCACCAGCCACTGCTGCCAACAAATAAAGAAAACTAGCATAGCAAAAAGCAAGATTTTTCTCCCTGTTGTGCTGGCTTTCTACCTGCAGGGAGCTGTGTGTGTATTTTAATGTAGGCAGTCATTTGCAAATATGATCCCCACCTCCTGCCAGCCTGAAATGCATTCTGCCTCCTTGCCCTGCTGCTTGTGTAGATCTGGCCTTGGCAACTGGCAAATAATGTGGTGTGAGTTCGCCTTAAGTGTAGGACAGTCTTGCTACACTTTTGTGACAGAGGATACTGTTCCAAAAGCCCAGGGCGCCTGTTTCTCTCTCTGCTAAGCCCATGTCAAGAGCGCATGGGATCTCAGGTGCCCACACAGGGTCTGTTTCCCTTCGGAGAATGGAAGACACAGCGGAGACTGTCGTGCTTTAAGAAATATGGCTTTATTCACACACTTTCACCTTCAGTCTGCATGGAGGATCTTACAGCATGGCCCAAAGCATTGCAGGCAGTCCTTCCTTCTCCCTCGCCAAGATGGATCTCAGCCTTTCTTCCCAGATGCTCTCCTCCAGAGCAGTTACCCTGCCAACTTTCCAAATCTCCAGTCTCTGGTCACACCTGGGACAAGAAGTTCCACTGTCTTGTTAACAACCCACAGTGGCTCTCTTAACAGCCCTAGTTTGGCCCGGCTACCCAGGAATTCCTTTGCATCTTATATTCTCCCTTCATATCACAAATAACCCCAAATCCTAGCATTTATTCATTTAATGTTTAAGGGGACCCCCCAGTTCTGTAACAATACTTTCCCCCCTTCACCATCCTTCCTCCACAATGCCCAAGACCCCTGCATGATCCATTGTTCTCTGAAGCAATCTTCTTAACATCCTTGCCTTTTTTCATTCTGCTAGAAAATCCTGCATGCCTCACACAAGGCACTCTCCACCAGCTTTCTAATTTGGGCTTTGCATTATACTGTACTCTGGATTTATTTTTAACACCTCGGGTTCAAATGTTTCTTTTCTTTCCTTTTTTTGCACGGGCCAAAATAAGCTCCTAATTTTTAAGCGCTTCCTCCTTTTAAGGAGATGAAAAATATTTTAAATTCAGCTGTTTTTTTTAAACGAAAAAATAGCTCATTTATAAGCCTCTTTGGTACCCTGCTCCTCCTCCATTACTCTTTCCAGTTGCATTTGTTTGTTGCTGTTGGGTAATAATAGATTTCTCTCCCCTGCTGCCTTTCCTATAGAAATGAGGCCTCCTGCCTAGCTTACCTCTTTATTTGTGTTCTACCATCATTTATTAAGTCAGCACAGCGGTCAGCGCCTAGGAAGAGGGCGTGTTAGGTAACTTGAGGTCCCTCCGCTGCAACAGGAACATCCACTTTGAAGGGTTCGCTGCACAGCGAGCTGCCTTTTTTCCAGAGTAGGGAATGGTGACTTTTCTCTACAGTGGGTCTATGTTGTTAGTTTTCCCTTCCTTTTTTTAAAAAACGAAAAAACCTTCCCCTCTGACATCTGTAGGACACGGATCTCTGGATGGAGATTTAAAGAGACAGCAACATCTCCGAGCATCTTAGCATCAGGAAGCCTCCCTGTCAAGGCTAAGAGAAAGCTTATTTTTAAGTCACCAGATTTCAGAAGGCCCGGCCAGACTCACATTTCTGCTCTCGCCACTGAGGTGGTGCTGAGGACAGTCTCAGATGATTTATTTCTAAGGGGCCCCGCAACTGCAGTGACTAATGTGCCTTGTGTGTCTCTGCTTTAGATCTGCCCAGGGATTTGATTTCAGAGATAACTGGGCCTGACAGGCAAGACAGCACACTGAGTGCGGAGGGGAAAGGAGAGAGAGGGGAGCCGGGAGAGAGGCAGCCAGAGAAGGGGAAAGGGAACTCGGAAGAGAAGGAGCCAGCAGGCACCAATTACTTTTGCAAAGTGCTACCACTTCTCTTTAGTTACCTCCAGTAGATAGGGAAAGATTAGATCTTCCTGCCGTTTGCCTGTTGGTGGCAGGCTCTCCTTGCGCCCGACCCTTTTTGACAACCCAGCTCTGGACTGCCTTGTCTGGATCATCTCATGCCACAAGCAAAGCTGCGGATTCCCAAAGGAGGATTTATTGGAATTTCAAGGACATATCCCCTCATAGCACTTTGCAAGTGGCGCTTCTGAGTCAGGAGGCCGTTCAGAGCAGGCAATCGTCTGCATTGTTTTTTTATTTATCATTTGGTTTTTTAAAAATGTTATTTGTTCCAGTTATGAATTGCTTCCTGTGAAATAACTTGGAGAATTTCAAAATACAGTTCACACACGCCCACGCCCACTCATACACCCCAACTGCATATATGTAAAAAGTAAGAACAAGAGCCAGCGAGGTGCAGTGGGTATAGTGTTGGACTAGGGCTTGGGTAGTATAAACACCGACAACTGGGGAACACTGGCCTGCGAGTGCTCCAATTGGAGAACAGCCTTTACCAAAGGTTTCATGGGCTTTGAAGATGCTCGAACTCAGGATGAAAGGGAGAAATGTGCTAAGAGGAAGGTTCGCTTGGCAAACCATCACCGTGATCAACTCCTGCCTGGAAACCTATGTCCCCACTGTGGAAGGACATGTGGATCCAGAATTGGCCTCCACAGTCACAGACTCACTGTTAAAACCGTGTTTATGGAAGACAATCTTACTTGGCTATGAGTGTTCACCAAAGAAGAGGAAGAAGAATAAGAAGAAGGGAGACCGGGGTTCGAATCCCCACTCAGCCATGAAGCTCACTGGGTGACCTTGCGCTTGTCACACACCTTATGTGTATGCCACCTTCCCATAGTTAAAACTATGTTCAAGGCAGCTTACAACATGAAAAGATTTACATAATTAGAAACACGACAGGAGCCAATCCAGCAGTAAATCACACCCAACAAGTGGAGTTAACTCTTTCAGGACCTGCACAGGAGTATCAGACCTAATGAGCACAGCAACTCTTCCTTGGTAGGTCTTGCCCCAACATGAAGCAGTTGCTGAGACTGAAGGCTCCCTGCAGCTGCCTAAGTCCCCTTCTCTGCAGGGTTTTCCCCAAGCAATCAGAGACTGTGCCTGCGTTCTAGCTAACTCCTCTTCTGCCCTGCTCACTTAGGCCTGTTAGCTCTTCAGCTTCTGACACCTCCACTTCCCAGTCTTCTCCCTCTTCCAGTCTCCGGGCTCTGAACCTCCTTCCCGTGGGGATTCCCCAGCTGGTTCTCCCCACTATTCCTCTGCGTCCAACTGGTCCATGACATTGCATAACAAAAGTAGTCATAAACAGTAAATAAAACTACACAACCAAAATGAAACCAAAGTTTCCATGTAAATCATCTTATCTAAAAATAAATATACAAATAATCAATATCAATACAGTGGTGCCCCGCAAGACGAATGCCTCGCAAGACGGAAAACTCACTAGACGAAAGAGTTTTCCGTTTTGAAGGTGCTTTGCAAAACGAATCTCCTATGGGCTTGCTTCGCAAGACGACAATGTCTTGCGAGTTCCTGCAGGGTTTTTTTTCCTTTCCCCCCCTTTTGCTAAGCCGCTTATCAGCTGATCCGATCAGCAGATAAGCCGCTAAAAGCCTCTAAAAGCCGGAAATAGCGCTAATCTGCTAATCCTTCAATGGGCTTGCTTCGCAAGACGAAAAAAACCACTAGACGAAGAGAATCACAGAATGGATTCTTTTCGTCTTGCGAGGCACCACTGTAACAGCAACATAGCCCTCTAAACCAGTGTTTCCCAACCTTTTTTGGGCAAAGGCACACTTGTTTGATGAAAAAAATCTCGAGGCACACCACCATTACAGCCCCGTGAGGTCAGCGCGCAGCGTCACGCCGGGAGGGACGCACGAAAGTGTAAGTTTCAATTTTTTCCCCTCCCCTCCTGTGTAAAGGGGAATGCACTCTGCTAAGTAAAGGCACTTGCCACAGCAGCGTCAACGTCACAGCACCCACCGGCACCCAAGAGAGAAGGGGTCTCAGCAGCCCTTTTGCCAGGAAGAGGAGCAAGAACGAGAGGAGGAGGAGGAAGAGGAAGAGAGTCCCCCCCCCAAAAAACATTCTCCTTTTGATCTTCCTTATTTGCAATTCCTCATTGCAAAACAGCGGTTGATATACAGCTGATTTTTTTGTTATTACAGCCCCCACCCCCTCACCTAGAAAAACACCACCTGTCAATTTTATTATTATTATTATTATTATTATTATTATTATTATTATTATTATTATTATTATATTATTATTATTATTATTATTATTATTATTATTATTATTATTATTATTATCATCATTATTATTATTATTATTATTATTATTATTATTCACCGCCACTCTGGGAGGCTGAAGCCCTTTAAGGCTTCCTTCTGTCCACTCTCTGTGAATTACCTGCCCGGAGCGGGTTTCTGGGGGGGGGGGCGCTGCTGCCGGTGTCCTCCCCGTCGAGTCTCGCCTTGCCCGGCGCGTGGCGGCCGCCCTTTCCAACACTCTGCCGGCTGCGCTGCCAAGCCCCGCGGCTCGGCCTGTCAGCGTTACCGGGCTCGGCGGGCGGTAATTCCCGAAGAAAGCCGGCGGCGCTTGAAGAGCTGGCAAGCCCCCATTTGCATGTCTGTTTTCCGCAGCCCTTGGAGAGGATTAAGTTCCCTCCTTCCTGCCGGGGAACCTCCAAGCTTTGGGGGTGGGGGGGGGGAGGAGGCAGCAAAGCGAGGCAGGAAGGAGAGCGTGGCTTGGCTCCTCGCCGCCGCCGCCCCGCCTCTCGCCGCCGGACTCGCCCGCCTCCCTCCAGGCAACATCTCGCGGCACACCAGGCAACATCTCGCGGCACACTAGTGTGCCGCGGAACAGTGGTTGGGAAACACTGCTCTAAACAATACCCCAGCCCAAGAATTTGTCCAGCAACCTTAGCTTTCAGTCAATCAAGCAGCCAAGGCCCAGCCTCCCAGGCCTGGTGGAAAGAGGCTAGTAAAGCAGAGTGCAGGTTTTCCATATAAAAATGATTTCAAATCCAAAAACAGACACTAACTGGGATAAAAACAACAACTCAGCTTTGAAGGCTTATTGAAAGAGGAATGTCTTGCCATAAAAGCAATAGAGATGGCACCTGTCTAATACTGTATCCTGCCTTTCAATGCAAACTTCCCCGTAAGGTGGCTTCCAACAAGCGAAGCAAAATAGAATAAAATATAAACGATCAAAACAGCAAGAAAGCCACGGCAAAATAGCAGAGCCAGCAGCTATAAGCATATTAAAAGGATCTTTAATACCGTTAATACCACATTACAGTTCCATTGTGCCATTTCAAATATAATTAATTGCAATTATATGGTGGTGACGAAGCCTCTGGCAATGATTGGCTAAGCTATCTTCTTGGTCAAGGGAAGGCGGGACAGGGAGAGGTTTTCTGGCTGCCACTGGCTGAGCACCTCAGACCCTGAGAGACACAGGGCAAATTAAAGGACCCCGGAAATGAGCAGGTAGTTGGATCTTAAGAAGGGGGCAGATGCTGTGGAGCAGGTGAGTCTATAATAATAATAATAATAATTTATTATTTATACCCCGCCCATCTGGCTGAGTTTCCCCAGCCACTCTGGGCGGCTCCCAATCAGTGTTAAAAACAGTACAGCGTTACATATTAAAAACTTCCCTGAACAGGGCTGCCTTAAGATGTTTTCTGAATGTCAGGTAATTATTTATCTCTTTGACATCTGATGGGAGGGCGTTCCACAGGGCGGGCGCCACTACCGAGAAGGCCCTCTGTCTGGTTCCCTGTAGCCTCGCTTCTCGCAATGGGGGAACCGCCAGAAGGCCCTCGGCGCTGGATCTCAGTGTCTAGAGCAGGATCTCTCAGTCTAGAGCAGGAGCAGATAACATGTGGCCTTCCGGATACTGCTGGACTGCAGCTTCTATGATCTACAATTCCCATCATCTTGAAGCACTGATGGGCATTTGAGTCCATGGATTTGTGTCCAAATGGATTGTAGTTCCATTTGTGTTTCTCAAGCTGTTCTCTGACCATAATAAATTTCAAGGTAATGAGTCCAACAATATATGGAGGAACACAGGCTCCCCCATCCATCTGAGGCCTTTGAGGAAAAAGTGCAAAGCAAGAAGAGCAGGGACGGAGAAGGAACACAATTTTTAAAATCAGAAATTAGCTGTTGTGGAAATATGTGTTCTTAATTGCCTGACGGAATAGGAAAGTTTTCAGCAGACTTTAAAGAATTGAAACAGAAGGTGCCTACTGATATCTCTATTGGCAGAGTGTTCCACAAGATGGTCTCTTAAGATGTTTTTATGTAGTGCAGTTTCCATCCAAACCATTCTAGAAACCAAACTGGTTCAGGGTCAATGCATGGGACATTCTGTGCCTTAAAAGCTAGAGCTGGTGTGAAGGAGCAAGGAGCAAGGAGGAAAGAGGGGATGACCCTGGTGGAATTGGGGGTGAGCAAAAGGGCCCTCCGGTCCCCTTGCTTATTGTGATGTCCCTGTTCCTAGAAGACTACAAGGGGGTTGTGGTGTTTGTAAAATTTGGGTGAGCAAGGGTGGAATATGCTCTTTGTACATAATTTGAACACTGGGGTAAGCTGATACAACAGACGAGGAGCAGGGTTGGGAGTGTGAGGTCCTCTCAGTGTTGTTGCAACTCCTATCAGCCCAGCCAGCATGACCAATGGTCAGGGATGGTGGGGGTTGGAGCCCCAACCACTTTGGGAGGGCCACAGCTCCCCCTTCACTGCTTTGGAGGAAGTGGGATTCGAAAAGGGGGGGAAAGCCCTCTGGCAGCAAGAATGCAAAGCAGCTTGTTGCTCAGCCCAGATCCAAGAACTGTGGATGCTCTTGAAGCCTGACAATGCTCTCATAAGCCAGCAGGAAGTCAGGGTTGGCAGAGGCAAGTATAGAACCTGCAGGACTGCGGCTATTCTCCATGCGTTCAGCAGCCTGGAGTTGCTCTCTGTAACAGACGGGGAGAGTTCCTTCTTTGAAAACCGGTACCTAGTCCTGAGAAGCCTCACTGAAAGATCAACGTGGGACATGATTACGAAGAGTGTCACTAAGACATCGGTCTTCTCCAGTCACCCCGCCCCTCGCTGCAGTTGTAGGGGGGATCCATAGGAGGACGGTCGCATGACAGACTCCTTTTGTAGCTCATCAAAGTCATGCTGGCAGCAGAATCCATCTGACATTGGACGCCTGCAGTAAGTCAAGTTCCATGTTGATCCCAAGATGAAGTGACTGCCGAAGTCGGTACACAGAGGAGGAGGAGGAGGAAAAAAGTGACAGCTTGAATCAACCTAAGGATATTACCGCTTAATGGATCTCCTGGAGCAGAGCTGAGAGAGGCTGCAGAGCTTGAAACTGTGGCCGTTCGGTTTTGTGCCAGGAGATGGATGGGCCGCTGGTCTGACTCGGCGCAAGATGGCTCCTGGACGGCCACCTTCCACCAATGGTTGGGGGAAAAGCAACAATGGCATTTCATTTTCATCGGCCGGGACCTGAACCCCAGGAGGGCTGCCAGTCATAATGAGTGTCAGTGGCTGCTGAAGTGTTTCGTTATCTGTGTTCTCCAGAAGGGATTTAGCAACTCTGGTGTTTGATCACTCCTGACTAAAAATGGTTGTGAATATATGAGGCCTAACATTATGGGGGCACCGTTGTAATGTTTCCAGTGCTGCCTAAGTCCAGCAACAGAAACCACATCTTCTTGGATTTGACGGATTGAGCCGTTTAGTCTGTTGTGCTAAAGGAGTTTGGCAGCATCCTGATGTCCTAACTCATCCGCATGTTGTCTTTCTGTGCCACAGTGCAATTGTTGGTCTTCAAGGCCTTTGTAGAATGATGTGAGGACTGTTACTCAGCAGAGCAGCATCTCATACCTTAAGATACTTTAATAACTTGTTTGGTATTCTTCCTTTTTTGTGCTCTTGAGTTCCTGTGGCTCCCACAGCAGCGGGTCCAAAAAACATACATTTGTTTTGTTTTGTTAGCTTCCCCTACGCCAGCTTTGAGGTGGATGGGACTTTAAGCCAGGCTAAGTACTGTCTTTTAAGCAGGGGTGAGAGAAGCTCGGTGGGTGTCCTGGAAGCTGTCAGCTTGGCGCCTTTATAACTATGCTCCCCTACCTGGTGGCAGGAGAGGCGGAGGGTTCGGGCGGTCAAGTTGATAAAAACCTGGCACATTTGCAGTCTCAAACAAGATAAATGGAGTGAGGCCGAAAGCAATGCTGGCGGCGTGAATCCATTACACAGTGAGCGATTGCAGAGATGATCATTAGTATTTATTATCTGCATGCCTGGATTTTTCTGCCTTTGAAATGGCACTTCCGAGGCAGCCACACTGCTCCCCACGCACCTGTTGCAAGCCTGTGGGAGTTCTGCTCTGGTGCCATCGGGAAGCGGGCGATCCTGGTGGGAAGCGAGTGAGGAGAAGTGTCGCGGAGATCCAGCTTCTGATCTGCCTCCAGTGCCTAACTCTGGAGAAGTGAGGAAGCAACAGCTGCCAAACGGTTACAAGCAGGGGAAACTGAGGGCCTCCAGATCTCGTTGGACTACAACTCCCATCAACCCTGGCTGTTGGGACATAGGAAGCTGCCTTATGCCAATCAGTCTGCCTAAATCAGTAATGCCAACACTGAGTATCAGAAGCCAACACAATCAGACAGATGATTTGCCTGGACATACAGTGGTACCTCGGGTTAAGAACTCAATTCATTCTGGAGGTCTGTTCTTAACCTGAAACTGTTCTTAACCGGAGGTACCACTTTAGCTAATGGGGCCTCTTGCTGCCACCGTGCTGCCACCATGCAATTTCTGTTCTCATCCTGAAGCAAAGATCTTAACCCGAGATACTATTACTGGGTTAGCGGAGTCTGTAACCTGAAGCGTCTGTAACCTGAAGCATCTGTAACCCCAGGTACCACTGTACTGGGAAAAGAACCAGGGATGCTCCATCATTGCGCTACGGCCATTCTGTCTAACAACGTCTGGAGGGACACAGTTCTCCATCACCACTTCTCTGAGTTAGGTTTTTGTTGTTTTTCCTCTGGAGGCATGTTTACATCCCATGTCCCTTTTCTAAGAACGTAAGTAGAGCCTGCTGCATCAGGCCAATGGCCCATTTAGTCCAGCACCCTGTTCTCACAGTGGCCTACAAGATGCAAACAGGACCAGAGCATGAGAGCAGTCTCCTGTCCTGTGGTTTGTAGCAACTGGTATTCAGAAGCATTATTGCTTCTGACCATGGAAGGCAGAGCACAGCTATTATGACTAGCAGCCGCTGATAGCCTCTACTCCCCCCACCCCTTTTTCCAATCTTCTTTTAAAACCATCCAAGTTGGTAGCCATCACTGCCTCCTGTGGGAACAAGTTTCGCAGAGTCCATTCTATGCGCTAAGCAAAGACGTACAGTCATACCTCGGGTTACAGACGCTTCAGGTTACGTTTTTTGGGGTTACGGGAACCCGGAAGTACTGGAACGGGATACTTCTGGGTTTCGGCAGTCGCACATGCGCAGAAGTGCTAAATCACGCTTTGTGCATGCACAGAAGTGCCAAATCACAACGCTGTGTGTTGCGAATGTGCATCCCACACGGATCCGCAACCTGAACGTCCACTGTACTTTCTTTTTCACTCGTCATTTCAATAAGACTTACTTGCAAGATCGTTTACATTTCCAATGAAAATCCTGCATTTTAGCTGGCTGGCGATCTTAAAGGTTTGCGTTTGAGATGACTGAAGCTTGAACCTTTTCAATTAAGAATGAGTTCAGTGGAGCTGAGATCCCGCCCCCCCCCCCCCCGCCTGCAACCTTCTTGAATTTATTTAGTACCTTTTGTACAGATTTTTTAATTGTGAACTATTTTGGCAACCCATCGCTTTTGAACAGCGGGTTGTAACAGCACAACAATATAACTAATGGCTGTAAATGGCAAAGGGACAGATTTGGGGGGACATTTCCTAAAGGCAAGAGCTTATCTGAGAGTGAAGCCGACTGCCTCAGGAGCTGGTGGCGACAGAAGCAGAATATGGATGGTCATCCATCAGGTGGTGCTATGTTTGCAAGACGCCTGTGCTGAGCAGGGGATTGGAGCAGATGACCTCTGAAATGAAGATATGGGAGCATTCCAAATCATTTGTCCATTCACACGCAGAGAGAATAGTACATCTGGCCGAAAAGCAACAAAAGGAGATCTGCATTGATAGTTCCAATGCATCCCTAACTACTATTAGTGCATAATTATGCAGTTGTTGTACGATCTTAGAAAAGGGCGTGGCTGTGAAGGGGAATGACTATCATGAAGGGACCCTGAACTTCTGAATTTGCCCTAATTTATACCCTGCTCTCTTCAACTTCCATTACACCTGGCAAGGCACAACCTGCCCCCCCCCCACCGCAAAGGGATGCAGTGTGAACTTAGAGCATGGCCTAAAGACAAGGGGCTAATCCCCCACCCACTTCTTTCCTCATTTGTGGGCTTTTGCTTCAACTTGCGTCATGTGGTTCTGCGAGTGTTTCCTTGCCTACAAGTTCCCGTAACTACAAATGCCCTCAACGGGAGGTGGCTGCATTTACCTAGCAGGGAAAAGTGTTTTGTGCCTGGCTTAGTCATTGGGGATTGTAGCTGATGGAGATGTGGCCTTGTTAACTTTGCATTTCCCTCTGCCCCCTCCCTCTTTGGAGTTGCAGGAAAGTCTTCTAGTTCTTGTTAAAAGAGCCCTCTGGGAATGTAGAGCTGAGTGTTGTGCACTGTGCCCCCTTCTCAGGGCTGCTTTGTAAACTGACTTCTAGAAAATGGTACCCTCCTCATAAACTAGCCTGCCGTGATACTTGGGACAGTCCTGCCAGCTATTGATGGGAGACCATTGCCTGCCTCAGCCGGCTCAACCTCTCAGGTTAGAAGTGCAAACTCCCACCCAATATGCAGCGATGTTTATGCATTTATCTTAAAATGTTGGCACACCATCATCACAAGGCATTTTATGAAAACGGAAATGGCAACAAATTTGTTAGCGAAACAACCAGCAGATGATAAGGCAGCTGAAAGGCAGAGAGTTTAAAATACTGAAAAGACAGTAAAAATGTTTTAAAATGCATGGGTAAATAATAAATCATTTTGCCCAGTGCCTAAAGGACAAGAGTTAATGCTCAATGATACTTCCTTGAGGAGGGCATTCCATAGCTGCTGTGCCACTAGCAGAAAACCCCTCTTTATGCCAGTGTGCTAAACTAAACACTGGCTCTGATAGAGGTGGTATTTGGAGAGGCATTGGCTGATGATCTTGGCATGCAGGCAGACAGAACCCTGCTGAATCAAACCAAAAGTCCAGCATTCTGTTCCCACAGTGACCAACTAGATGCCTCTGAGAAGCTCACAAGCGTCCCAATCTCTTTAGGGCTGTAAAGATGAGTAGCAGCAGCAGCAAGCAAGTAGCAGCTGCTGCAGCAGCAGCCATGATTTGTGTTTGTCTGGTTTACGTTGTTCCTACTTGAGGTCACTTGGAAGGGGAAAGGAGACCAACACAATTACGTTTCCTCTTTCTGGGCCCAAATTGGGCCCTAACTAACAAAATGAATTTCAGAAGGGACAAATGCAAGGTTTTACACATTGGCAGGAATAGCCCGCTGCACCAATATAAGGAGGGGGACACCTGCTTTGCCAGTAGTATATGTGAAAAGGATCTAGGGGTTTTAGTAGACCATAAGCTTAACATGGGGATGCAGGTGGTGCTGTGGGTTAAACCACAGAGCCTAGGACTTGCTGATCAGAAGGTCGGCGGTTCGAATCCCCGCGACGGGGTGAGCTCCCGTTGTTCGGCCCCAGCTCCTGCCAATCTAGCAGTTCGAAAGCTGAAAGTGCAAGTAGATAAATAGGTACTGCTCCAGCGGGAAGGTAAACAGTGTTTCCGTGTGCTGCTCTGGTTCGCCAGAAGCAGCTTAGTCATGCTGGCCACATGACCTAGAAGCTGTACGCCGGCTCCCTTGGCCAATAAAGCAAGATGAACGCCGCAACCCCAGAGTCGGTCATGACTGGACCTAATGGTCAGGGGTCCCTTTACCTTTACCTTTAAGCTTAACATGAGTTAACAGTTACAGGTAGGTAGCTGTGTTGGTCTGCCGTAGTTGAAACAAAATAAAAATATTCCTTCCAATAGCACCTTAGAGACCAACTAAGTTTGTTATTGGTATGAGCTTTCGTGTGCATGCACACTTCTTCAGAGTTAACAGTGTGATGCAGCAGCAAAAATAGCTGATGCTATTTTAGGCTGCATCAACAGAAGTATAGAGTCCTGATCAAGCGACATAATAGTACTGCTCTATTCTGCCTTGGTCAGACTGTACCTGGAGTACTGTGTCCAGTTCTGGGTGCCCCAATTTAAGAAGGATATTGACAACTAGCATGTGTGCAGAGGAGGGCAACCAAGATGATCAGGAGTCTGGAAACCAAGCCTGATGAGGAATGGTTGAGGGAGCTGGGCATGTTTAGCCTGGAAAAGAGGTGACTGAGCGGAGATGTGATAGCCGTCTTTAAATATCTCAAGGGTGTCACATGGAAGATGGAGCAAGCTTGTTCTCTCTTGCTCCAGAGGGTGAGACCCAAACTAATGGATTCAAGTTACAAGAAAGGAGTTTCTGACTAAACATTGTGATAGGAATTTTATGGTCTTAGATATAATAATAATAATAATATAATAATAATTTTTATTTATACCCCGCCCTCCCCGGCCAAGGCCGGGCTCAGAGCGGCTTACAAGCAATAATAAAAACAAGATGAGTGATTACAACTTAAAAACAAAAATAAAATACAACATTAAAATAATGGAACATTAAAATATTAAAATGGAGCCTCATTGCAGGAGAAGGAAAAGAAAAAAAGAAAAAGGGGGCGGAGGGAATCAAATTGGCTCCAATCCAAAGGCCAGGCGGAACAACTCTGTCTTACAGGCCCTGCGGAAAGAGATCAGATCCCGCAGGGCCCTGGTCTCATGAGACAGAGCGTTCCACCAAGTTGGGGCCAGTGCTGAAAAGGCCCTGGCTCTGGTTGAAGCCAATCTAACTTCCTTAGGGCCTGGGACCACTAGGGTGTTGATATTTATGGACCTTGAGGCTCTCCGTGGGGCATACCAGGCGAGGCGGTCCCGTAGGTACGAGGGTCCTAGGCCGTGAAGGGCTTTAAAGGTCAAAAGCAGCACCTTAAATCTGACCCTGTACTCCACCGGGAGCCAGTGCAGCTTGAAAAGCACTGGATGAATATGCTCCCATGGCAGAGACCCTGTGAGGAGCCTCGCTGCAGCATTCTGTACCCGCTGGAGTTTCTGGGACAGCTTCAAGGGCAGCCCCGCGTAGAGCGAGTTACAGTAGTCAAGCCTGGAGATGACTGTCGCATGGATCACTGTGGCCAGGTCAGGGCGGGAAAGGTAAGGGACCAACTGCTTGATGCGGCGAAGGTGGAAAAATGTCGCCTTGGCTGTTGCTGTGACTTGCGCCTCCATGGAAAGGGAGGCATCAAGGATTACACCCAAACTCTTAACGGAAGGCAATGGCACTAATTGGCACAAATCATATATGATAATGTTCATAACTGCACATACATAGATCAGCACAGGAAAGCCAACCTGGAACCATTTTGATTCCTAAACTGACCAAATCCTTTCTCTGCAAGGTTAAACTGGAAAAGCCTCCCCATTGTCTCTTTCCTCACAAATCCTGTCTCAAGGATATGTCTGTTTGAATAAGGGTGTGAGCCTGTGACCTGGCCCAGGAAATAAGTATTTTATCACTACAAAAGAATGGCCAGGCTCCCCAGGCAATCCAATCAAGTAACTTGCCAGACAGGAGATAAACTGTGACAGGAGAAAAACAACATTAAAATTTCTGTGATGTAGGTGGGATGTATCTGAGGGGTGGTCTTAGGTTACACCCCTTCTGTGATGTATGCACAATGTTTCTGGGGGTGGTCTTGATCTAGAGGATGGGAATTTCAAAAGTCTTTATAAGCCCTTGCACAGCAATTTTGGGGGGTCCTCTTCCTCTCCTGCGTGTGAGGGGAGCACCCTGTTGCAACAGATTAATAAAGATCAAGCTTACTAGCTACAGGAAGGAATTTTTTTTATTTTGACTATAGCTGCTTTGCTTCTCAGTATTCTCTGGTTGGCCTCTGTTATTTTCTCCTACCAATAGGGAACCTATGTAAGGACTCTATATGGGCTCTTGGATACCCCATAAGGGAAAAGGGCATATTTTTATTTACAACAACATCAGAACTTCCTGACAGTAAGAGCTGTTTGACAGTGGAATGGACTCCCTCGGGAGGTTGTGGACTGTCCTTCCTTGGAGGTTTTTAAGCAGAGGTTGGATGGCCACCTGTCATGGATGCTTTAGCTGAGATTCCTGCATTGCAGGGGGTTGGACTAGATGACCCTTGGGTATCTTCCAACGCTGTAATTCTATGATCCTTCCCTTCCCTACCCTTAGGCAGGGCCAGCACTTGAGCATTGCCTTCTGTGACTGGGGATATTCCCCAGTTACGAAGGGAAGCCGGAGCTGCTTTGGGGAAGGAGGCGTAGGATGATTTCAGTGCCTCTGTTTTCCTGCAAGGGCAAAGAGGGTATTTCTTGTATGCAGAGATAGTGCCTCCTACCTTGCTGTCCTCATTCCTTGCTTGGGCTCCTAGCGTGTCTGAACCTGTGTGTGGGCATTTTACCAAGAGAGATTCTTTCCCTTCCTGTCTGTTCCTAATAGACCACTTTTTTCTCTCTCGCCTGCAACTCTGAACTCAGCAGCTTCAGTTTAGATCCTGCTGACTTCCTCAGTCTTACCATAGCCGAAGACGATGATTAACACTCCAAGGCATC
This sequence comes from Podarcis bocagei, assembly GCF_964188305.1. Taxonomy (NCBI): domain Eukaryota; kingdom Metazoa; phylum Chordata; class Lepidosauria; order Squamata; family Lacertidae; genus Podarcis; species Podarcis bocagei. Next base: position 12,610,072 of record NC_138132.1, read on the forward strand.
ATTCATGTTCACAGTTTAGATGCCTGTGGCTGCAAATCCTGCTGCTTTTGAGGAGACATCTGTTAGCTTTAATTCCACTCAGGCCTGTATTACTAGAATATCCCTTCAGGCTATGACAGACTTTTAATGGGACACAGAGCCAGTAGGATGGACAATCTATCCACTCTAATGGAACTTTGAAGATCCTATTAGAACCTTGAGGAATCTAGATTTTTTTACTCCTTAAAATAGAGAAGTGAAGGTTCTAGCTCTCATGATTCTACAAATGGGTTTCAAGGGTTTGGTAGCAAAAAAATGGACTACAAGTGATGAGGTCCTATATGTTTTGAGGGCTGGGTTTCACCGCTCGACAGTTTTGCAGAGAGCAAAACCAACTCCTGTATATGGTGTTTATTGACCTGACTAAAGCTTTCGACATTGTAAATTGTAATGCCCTGTGGACTATCCTTCTGAAAACTGGCTGCCCATATAAATTTGTAAACATCATTCGGCTCCTCCATGATAATATGACAGTAACAATCGCAGATAACAATGGCTCTCAAAGTGAACCATTCACAGTGGGATCAGGTGTTAAACAGGGTTGTGTTATTGCTCCAACTCTGTTCATTATTTTCATTGCCATGATCCTACACTTTGTCGAAGGGAAACTCCCCACCGGAGTAGAAATTCATTAACGGTGTCACTTGGGAAGACAGGCAAACTAATGTCAGTGTACTGGAAGAAGCAAAGATCACCAGTGTTGAAGCAATGATTCTTCAGCATCAACTTCATTGGACTGGTCATGTTGTGCAGATGCCTGATGATCGTCTTCCAAAGCAACTACTCTATTCTGAATTTAAAAATGGAAAGCATAATGCTGGTGGTCAACAAAAGAGGTTCAAAGACTCTCTGAAGGCAAATCTAAAAAAATGTAGTATAAACACTGACAACTGGGAAACACTGGCCTGCCCGCGCTCCAGTTGGAGAACAGCCTTTACCAAAGGTGTCATGGGTTCTGAAGACACTCGAACTCAGGACGCAAGGGAGAAACCTGCTAAGAGGAAGGCATGCTTGGCAAATCCACACCGTGATCAACTCCCGCCCCGGAATCCAATGTCCCCACTGTGGAAGGATGTGTGGATCCGAAATTGGCCTCCATAGTCACTTATGGACTCATTGTTAAAACCGTATTTATGGAAGACAATCTTACTCGGCTATGAGTGATCGCCAAAGAAGAAGAGGAAGAGGAAGAAGAAGAAGAAGAAGAAGAAGAAGAAGAAGAAGAAGAAGAAGTTAGGATGCTTGCATTCAAATAGCTGCTCAACTATAGGTAGCCTTGGACATTTCGTAGCCTACGGTGATCTGTCTCCACAAGGTTGTTGTGAGGACCACAAAAATAAAGGTTGCAATTGTCAAGTTCTTTATATGCCACATTTTCCACAAGTGAATCTGTGAATCTCAAAAAGTGAATCTCAGAGTGGTTCACACAAAAATCAAAATCAAAAGTACAGTAATACAATGACCATACATAATAAGGCATATAATTTCGCTGCAACATAACACTAAAAATGAATAACCAACAATTCATTTAGCCTACATGAACATTTAAGTGCGCATATAGTTCAGCAATAGGTCAGGTCAAAGCATTCATTAAGCAGCTCCCTTACTAGGGCAAAACAAGTGAAACAGGCCATCCCCCAATGGCAACCACAGGGTGTGTCTCTTCTGACAGTTCTTCCTCTAGAAACAGAACCCTTAGGAAGGCTCTCACCAGGGCCGGCCCATCCATGAGGCAAGGTGAGGCGACTGCCTCAGGTAGCAGGATCCACAAGGGCAGGAGATCCAGCCTCCAAGGAATACACTGCATGTAGATCTTTATTCCTCCCCATGTTCCCGATGTAGATCTTCACTCTCCCCTTTCCTTTCTGGTGGGGGGATTCGCCTCAGGTTCCAAAATATATTGGGCTGGCCCTGGAGCATCCATAAGGGAGCTGTTTCCAGAGGAAGAACAGTGAGGGGAGAGAGACTGTCTGTTTGCCATCGGGATGGTGGTTGGTGGTTGATTTCACCCGCTGCCCTGAAGGAACCTTCAAAAGGGAGTTGTTGCAATGGGCATCATGTATATTTTAATGAGATGAATAGAGTGAAAGATTGAGAGTCCTGGGGTGTGTGGAGAGTGTGTGCATGAACTTAACAAATGAACTTAACAGTGTTTAGCTTATTTTGGGGTTGCTATTTTGTTAACATTGTTCCGGAGATTATAAATGCTGTATTGATTTGTTAATTGTATAGTAGGACATTTGCGATGGGTAGCTTATTTTTCGTTGTTGCAAAACCACTCAAAGCCATGCCTAGAAAGCATAAGGCTAGCAGAAAACCCCTCAGACCCTTCCTTTCAAGTGAAAGTGTGGACAAGCCCTCAGTTTGCCTTTCAATACAAACCAAATCCATTTTCATCCCCTTCCTCCCATCCCCAAGACTCTTTCCAGGTACTTGCTACCTTCTCTTTTTAACAGAAGATGCCAGGGATGGAAAACCACAGACAGTGTGGTGTAGTGGTTAGAGTGCTTGACCGGGACCTAGGAGATTAGGGTTCAAATCCCCACTCAGCCATAAAACTCCCTGGGTGACCTTGGGCCAGCCGCTGTCTCTCAGCCTTAACCTACCTTGCAGGGTCGTTGTGAGGATGAAATCATGGAATCATAGAGTTGGAAGGGACCCCAAGGGTCATCTAGCCCAACCCCTTGCAATGCAGAAATCTCAATTCAAGCATCCATGACAGATGGCCATCCAACCTCTGCTTTAAAACTTCCGAAGAAGGAGAGAGTCCACAGCCTACCAACAGGGTGGAGTGGAGCATATGCCACTTTGAGCTCCTTGGCGAACAGGTGGGATATAAGTGTAATAAGACAATGATTATAATAATTAATAATACAGTGGTACCTTGGGTTACAGATGCTTTAGGTTACAGATGTTTCAGATTACAGACTCCGCTAACCCAGAAATAGTACCTCGGGTTAAGAACTTTACTTCAGGATGAGAACAGAAATCGTGCTTCGGCGGCAGCAGGAGGCCCCATTAGCTAAAATGCTGCTTCAGGTTAAGAACAGTTTCAGGTGAAGAACGGACCTCCGGAATGAATTCAGTTCTTAACCTGAGGTAGGAAAACGTAAAGGGACCCCTGACCATTAGGTCCAGTCGTGACCAACTCTGGGGTTACGGCGCTCATCTCGCTTTATTGGCCGAGGGAGCCGGCGTACAGCTTCCAGGTCATGTGGCCAGCATGACTAAGCCGCTTCTGGCGAACCAGAGCAGCACACGGAAACACTGTTTACCTTCCCGCCAGAGCGGTACCTGTTTATCTACTTGCACTTTGATGTGCTTTTGAACTGCTAGGTTAGCAGGAGCAGGGACTGAGCAACAGGAGCTCACCCTGTCGTGGGGATTCGAACCGCCGACCTTCTGATTGGCAAGTCCTAGGCTCCGTGGTTTAACCCACAGCGCCACCCGCATCCCTAACCCGAGGTACCACTGTAAATAAAACCTGGGACCTTCTCTGTTCAGAGCATGATCTCTACCACTGAGCTGCAGCTGGTGACGTGAGTAAACGCAGATAGAAATCTTTCCCATGCTATAACTTGCAGCGCAGGTGTGCCTCGGAGAAGCCTTCCCAAGAAATAAAATTCTGATGTGAGGAGCAAGGGTTTCCCTCGCTTCCTCTCTCCCCCCCCACCTCACCCCCTAGAAAGCAAACACAGATTGGCATCAGCAGAGGGCCCAGCAAGCTCAACAGAGAGGGAAGGGTGTGTGTGGAAGCCCCAGACAGGAGCAGCCTTCCCAACATCCTTCAGCAGACATCTATGAAACATTTGCTGTTGCCCCGTTTATGTATTTACATCCCATTATTGGCAGATTTGGCATTCATTCAGTCACAGGGAAGAAATCATTTGGTTACTGAAAGATCTGCGGGGAAGGCGGCTGAAGGAACACACACATAACCAAATCAGCTTCCGAAATAAATAGTCCCCCTGCAGATAGATACACTTCCGAAGATATGTCGTATACTCGTGCAATGTTTTTCCTGTGGCTCCAAGCTTGGGTGTGTAGAACGTATTTATTTTACAGCATGCCAGTAATTCTTTGCATGGGTTTTTCTTTCTCTTTAAACGCCCTTAACGTAATTCATCCCCAGAGGATAATGCCCTTGGGGTCCTCCCCGCCCCCCCTCCATCCTGCCAGCTCTGCCTCCATCAGGGGCACATCTGACCCAGGGGAGGGAAAGGTGTATTTTGGTTTGATTAAGCTTTCCAGATTGCAACCTGAGTCCCTTTTATGAGTGTTCTGCTTTAAGGTTCCCTCGCACAATTCCATCCTGTAAACTTTATGGGCAAGAGAGAAGGAGGTGCTGCTTGGGGTGGATTTAAATATGGTCACAGTCAAATTTCGACAAGGGACGAGGTTGCCTTACAAGGGGGCAGAGGCTGTGCTGCTCCCACTTCTGCTGTCATGTTTCCGCCTCTTTGCTGCTTTTACGGCCGATGTTTCTGCTTTGTCAGGCTGCTCCAGGAACCACCTTCTGCATGTCTAATTCTTTCCTCCTCCACATGAAAGGAACTGTGCCATTTCCCACCTCTGCCTCGAGTCAGGTGCAAGGTTTCAATGCTTTTCAGTCTGTTTTCTCTTAAAATGCAATTTAAAAAGATCAAATATGGGGTTTTTTTTGGGAGATGGGATGTAATTCCTGCTCACTGAAATCACGTTTCAAAATGTGGAGAAAGTGCATAATTCAGTTGGGAGTTGTGTTCTGATCGGGACCGTTGAACTGGGTCGGTCCACTGCAAAAAGTGGATCAAATGAGCTCCTACTCCACCCCTAGTTGGATCTAATATAAGAGCCAGCCTGGTGTAGTGGTTAGAGTGTTGAACCTGAAGGAGCGTCTCCACCCCCATCGTTCTGCCCAGACACTGAGGTCCAGCGCCGAGGGCCTTCTGGCGGTTCCCTCGCTGCGAGAAGCCAAGTTACAGGGAACCAGGCAGAGGGCCTTCTCGGTGGTGGCGCCCACCCTGTGGAACGCCCTCCCACCAGATGTCAAAGAGAAAAACAACTACCAGACTTTTAGAAGACATCTGAAGGCAGCCCTGTTTAGGGAAGCTTTTAATGTTTGATGCATTAGTGTATTTTAATATTTTGTTGGAAGCTGCCCACAGCAGCTGGGGAAGCCCAGCCAGATGGGCGGGAGTATAAATAATAATAATAATAATATGTTGTTGTTGTTAGCGTGGGAGACCAGGGTTCAAATCTCCACTCAGCAGTGAAGTTCACTGGGTGACTTTGGGCCCATCTCTCCCCTTCGATCTGTCTCTATCGCGCTCTCCCTCCTTCTGTGCCCGCCCCCCTCTGGCTGGGATGCCCAGACTAGATATAGATGCTGGACTGATCCAGCAGCCTCTTCCTATGCTCTTAGGAACTGCAAGGAGGAAGAATAGGATGCAGAACGATGTGATAAATAAAGGGCGCACAAATAGTCAATGCATAACTTACAATTTGTTAAGTGGCCTTTGGGCATCTTTCTTCTTCCACCATCTATAAAACGGGAATTATTACCTTCTCCTCTTGCAGAAGGTGAACAACGTTAGAATTTCAAAGCACTTTGCATTATTTTTTGAAGTGCTGTATTAATGATTCAAAACAATAAATGCTCTTTTAAAAAGTAATGGCGTGTAATTAAGTGTCACAAAGGTGTGCAGAATCACGGCAGCAGCCTTGCTAGGGTCCGGGGTTTGGTCACCACGCTGCTCGTGGAAACACCTTCCAGCTAGCTGAGTGGTCCATTAAATCAAGAGCCAAGGGGCGAGATTGGGACCTCTTTCTGCCAGTTGCCCTTTCTGAGGTCCATAGTGTTAATACCAGTTGACTTGCAGGTTCCTGCATCAGTCAATTTGATGAATATGGGGATACTGGGAGAGATGTGAATTCATGCCTGCTGTTCTACCCTGAGGTGACTTTTTGCTGTTACCTCAGGGGCAAGCAACCTGTGTTACACCCCGTTCTAGGGTAGTAATTCCCAAATTGTATGTCAGGGCAGAAGAGAGAACTGCTAATGTGCCGGGCGAAATAGCTCATAAAATGAAAGAAAGGTCCCTGTGATCCCCAATTACCAATTGACAGAGAAGGCCGCCCATTGTCTCTGCATGCGTCACTGCTCTAGTCATCTGGGGGGCAGATAAGTTTCCTTAGGGCTCACCCACACTTTCTCTGCTGTTTACTGCTGAATCAGAACAAACGTCAATCCATAGAAAACCTGACTGATGTTTGTTGGGATTCCGCAGTAAGCTTTGGGTTTTCCTGGGGGAAGCGGTGAACAAAAGAAAAACATGCCTAGAAATCATGGGGCAAACTTATTCTCTGAGGAGGCACATCCTCTGAAGGAGGGAGGCATTTCTGCCTAGCCCTCCTTGACCCAATATAAAAGTAAACTTTTCTCGTATAAGAATATAGAGAGCCAGTGCGGTGTAATGGTCAGCCATTTTCTCTCAGCCTAACCCATTTCACAAGGTTCGTTGTGGCGATTGAGGAGGAGGACCATGTGTGCCACCTTGAGCTTGGAGAGAGAGGTGGAAGAGAAACGCAATAAAATAAAACAAACAATTTGAAATTGAGAAAAAAGAAGTGACCTTCAGGATTCAGCAGTCTAGGAAATACTGATCTGTTGAATGACACAAAGCTGTATTCAGACAGCCACGGAGCATGAATTTGATAAGCTTCGTAACCCAGTCAAGGACGCCAGGTTTATTTTATCCCAGGGTTTGGGGAATCTGTGGCCCTGGAGATGTTGACGGGGTCCAACTCCCATCAGCCCAAATTGCATGGCTAATGATCTGGGATGGTGGGAGTTGTAGTCTGGCAACGTCTGAAGGGCCGCAGCTTCCCTCATCCCTCTTTTATGCCATGACCTGAACAATTCACAGGACTGAAATGAACATGGATACTTCTTCTGCGGTGCATTTTTTAAAAAAGACTGTTATAGTTTCTTTTTTCCCAAAGACATGCCAGTTCACATTTAAATCGGAGACATAAGTTGTATTCTGAGTCACTGGGGCCTCATGCCTTTGATCATCCTGCACAGAGATTTTGGTCTCGGGTGCAGTATTTGCGTCCCTTAGAATCTCTGCTGTCAGATAATGGTTGCTGTTCGCTCCCTTCAAAAACATCTAAGCAGTGGCTTCATTCCCTTTGTTTTTACCCTTCCCTTTTATGCCTTTTGCGTGCCTCCCTGCCCTTCCAAATTTCCAGATGTAACAAGTATGCAAGCTGAGATCATTTTAAGAATAAATAGCACCCGCATGTATTTAATGGGTGAGTAGAGATGCTGTAGCGCAGGGCATACGTACATAAGAAATGCCTGTTGGATCAGGCCAATGGCCCATCTTGCATCCATTGCAAGCATCCTGTTATCGCAGTGGCCAGCCAGATATTTGTGGGGAACCTGCAAGCAGGATCCAAGCCCAAGAGCAGCCCTCTCCCCTCCTATGGTTTCCAGCAGATGGCATTTCGAAGCATTGCTGCCTCTGATCGTGGAGATCATGGCTAGTAAGTCATTGATAGCTGTACCCTCTGCGATATTGTCCATGCACCTAAGATCATGCATCTTAAAAAGCAGAGACATCACCTTGCCAACAAAGGTCTGTATAGTTAAAGCTATGGTTTTCCCAGGAGTGATGTATGGAAGTGAGAGCTGGACCATAAAGAAGGCTGATCGCCGAAGAATTGATGCTTTTGAATTATGGTGCTGGAGGAGACTCTTGAGAGTCCCATGGACTGCAAGAAGATCAAACCTCTCCATTCTGAAGGAAATCAGCCCTGAGTGCTCACTGGAAGGACAGATCCTGAAGCTGAGGCTCCAATACTTTGGCCACCTCATGAGAAGAGAAGACTCCCTGGAAAAGACCCTGATGTTGGGAAAGATGAAGGGCACAAGGAGAAGGGGACGATAGAGGACGAGATGGTTGGATAGTGTTCTCAAATCTACCAGCATGAGTTTGACCAAACTGCGGGAGGCAGTGGAAGACAGGAGTGCCTGGCGTGCTCTGGTCCATGGGGTCACGAAGAGTCGGACACGACTAAACGACTAAACAACAACACCACCTAAGATCATGACCTGCGAAATACTGCTCCCATCTGGATGCCCAGTTTTAGAAAGTGATTTTGGATGGGTACTGCTCAATGCCTTGACATTTACACCATAGGGTCCCCTCGGGGTTCTTTTGCCTCCCGTGGTATTTTAAGCGTTTGCACAAAACTACTCAATGAGCTCATTCAGAGGCTTGTGGCGAGGTGTCTGTCACCAACATGTGGATAACATCCAAGTCTATTTCTCCTTTTCTTCACATTCAGGTGAAGCATTAGAAAATCCTTAATCAGACCCTGGCTGCAGTAATGAACTGGATGGGGGCCAATCAACTGAAGCTCAATCTGGGCAAGGTGGGAGCTTTTGTGAGCAGGTGGTTCATCTGCCCAAAGGATTCTTAATTATTTTGTGCTAGCCAGCCAGGGCTGCTATCCCTCGGAAGTGAAGGCTCGTAGCTTGCAGGAAGGGCTCCTTGCTCCATCTTTGTTGGTAGAGGAGCAATTGGCTTCTGTGGCACAGTTGCAGCTGGTATACCCGCCTCTCTGAACAGAGAGGTTCTGGCCTTTTTTATCCATGATCTGGTAGCCTGCAGAGCTCTCTTTTGAAGACTGGAAGCTGCAGTTAGCACAGGATGCAGCTGCTTGATTGCTGTGCTGTGGTCATATTGCACCTGTGCTCCACTGGCTCCCAGTCTGTTTCTGGGTCCAATTAAAGGTGTTGGTTTTGATCTTTAAACTTTCACAGCTTAGGACCAGAGTATTTAGAATCTTAGATCTTAGAATTATAAAGTTGGAACCCTCTGCAATGCAGGAATCTTTCCCAACATGGGGCTCAAACCCATGACCCCGAGATTAAGAATCTCATGCTCTACCAACTGAGCTATCCCTTGCATGAGCAGATGTACGTACCCACCTGCACATGAAAAGGAAGGTCTCCTCCTTGCCCTCCCCGGCTTCTCAGATGAGCTGGTTTAAAAGAGGGAATGTCTTCTAAGTGTTGGCACCCAGATGTGGAACACTTTCCCTGATATCTGCCCAAGGAACATAGGAAGCTGCCTTACCCCAAGTCTGACCATTGGTCAATCTAGCTTAGCATTTTCTGCACTGATTGTGGTTGGTTCTCCAGGGTTTCAGATGGTTCTCTCCCAACCTTACCAGGAGATGCCAGAGATTGAACCCACAACCTTCAGCATGGAAAGCAAATGTCCCAACATAAGATCAGGCCAAAGGCCCATGAGTTCAGCATCCTGTTCTCAAAGTGGTCAACCAGATGCCTGTAGGAAACCAGCTAGCAGGGCCTCAGCACAAGAGGACTCTCCCTTAGTGGGATTTTTGGTAAATGGTCTTCAGAGGCATATTTCCTCCAGCTGGGATAGCCATCATGGCTAGTAGCCTTTGAGCCATGACCCTTATAGTCAGATTGAGGTTGAATCCTGACAAGACAGAAGTACTGTTTTGGGCGGACAGGAGGCGGGAGGATGTGGAGGACTCCTTGGTCCTGAATGGGGTAATTGTGCCTCTGAAGGACCAGGTGCACAGCCTGGGAGTCATTTTGGACTCACAGCTGTCCATGGAGGCGCATGTCAATCCTGTGTCCAAGGCAGCTGTTTACCAGCTCCATCTGATACGCAGACTGAGACCCTACCTGCCCACAGACTGTCTCACCAAAAGAGGTGGTGCATGCTCTAGTTATCTCCCGCTTGGACTACTGCAACACGCTCTACGTGGAGCTACCTTTGAAGGTGATCTGGAAACTACAACTAATCCAGAATGCGGCAGCTAGACTGGTGACTGTCAGTGGCCGCCGAGACCACATAACACCGGTCCTGAAAGACCTACATTGGCTCCCAGTACATTTCCAAGCTCAATTCAAAGTGTTGGTGCTGACCTTTAAAGCCCTAAACGGCCTCAGCCCAGTATACCTAAAGGAGCGTCTCCACCGCCATTGTTTTGCCTGGACACTGAGGTCCAGCGCTGAGAGCCTTCTGGTAGTTCCTTCACTGCGAGAAGCAAAGTTACAGGGAACCAAGCAGAGGGCCTTCTTGGTAGCGGAGCCCGCCCTGTGGAATGCCCTCCCATCAGATGTCAAAGAGATAAACAACTATCTGACTTTTAGAAGACATCTGAAGGCAGCCCTGTTTAGGGAAGCTGTTAATATTTGATAAATTATTGTATTTTAATATTTTGTTGAAAGCTGTCCAGAGTGGCTGGAGAAACCAAACCAGATGGGCGGAGTATGTATGTATGTATAAATAAGTTGTTGTTGTTGCACCTGTTAAAGACCTTTTAATTTCCCGAAGCTTTATCTGTGCTGTTCTAAATCTTGCTGTTTTATGCTATTTTGTGCCTTTTAGCATGTTTATATGTTTGTACGTGTGTGCGTCTGCAAGTGATTGGAGATTAGTGGCATTAAAATATTGATAATAAATAAACAAAGGAGCACCCACTTTGTTTTACAGGGTCATGTGGTTGTTCTGGAATAAGTGATGACTCTCAGGAAAAAAAATGCAACACAGGCCTCTTGAGAGACACCCCACCTTTCCAAGGGCATAGGAGTTGTATCTGTCATGCCACGAAGTGGGAACTTTCCTTGGTGGCGGCTGAGCCACGCAGGTGAATTCTAACAGGGATGCTGGGTGTGGTATGGTTAATTCTGACTCAGCAGAAGTAGTCTGGGAATGAATGGTGGTGCCCTGACCCGTGAAACAGGTTCTGGTGATGCAGGCTGCGTGCAAGTTTTCCTCTGAGCCCACGATACCTGCCCTGTTCCCCTGCCGCTTTGCTAACAAGCAGTGACTTGTCTCTTTGTTCAGAGCTCAGAGGTATGAAAGCCACTATAGAAAACCAGGCTCGGGCTCATTTAGAAACCTCCATTGATGGATTTTTCTCTCTCCCCCCTTCGCCCCCCCATCCTGTTTTGCAAAAATACACCGCACCCCCGGGGTTCATTCACAAAACCTGGTTGACAACAGCTGGACATTTCTGGGCGATCAATCAGGATATCAGTTCTCTTTGTGAGAGCAAAAAAGGGCAATCTTAGTTGCTGAAAGAAATGCTGAGCTTGAACTCTGGCCCTGGCTCTCAACAATTTAATAAATAAAAGAGCGGGGGTATGATTTTGGATGGTTGTTGCGCACAGCTCCCTTCTGTAAAAAAGCTGCGCCCTGCCATGCCTTTGAGAAGCTGCTTGGTCCAGCTGACCCACTAGGCATGACCTAGGTAGCAACAGTCACCACATCTTAACCTTTACCACTCCTGACTGTTGCTTTTGCCACAATTGCAAACAACTGAGCACAGGGATGAGTGTGGGCTAAGAAGAAAAAAAGGCCATGCATTTTTTATTTGGGCACCGCTTAGTGTTTGACTGCAACAGAGGTGAGCAGCTTCAGCTGTTGGGGTGCAAGCAGATAATTTTCTCTTCTGCAGCTAAAAGCATCATCGCCGGCAAACAGGATGGAGCAGTGCAGCTGCATCTCACAAGCCCCTTTAGCTGCTCTAAACCCACGGTGCTCCTCTTGTTGTTCCACATTCCCTGCACAGCAATGGATTCCCAGTGCTCTCCCATGTGTCTGACTCTCCAGTAACCTCTTGTGTGCTGTGTCATCACCAGCTAATAGCAGCCTCTGTTTCAAAGGAGCCGTTCCTGTGGCACAGCTGCAGTGCATTGCACAGAGGCTGGGCAAAGCAATGGGACCTGGTCTATCTTCTGCCCACAAGTGCTCTAGAATACTACAGAGAACCCTTCAAAATAGGCAGAGGTACCAGGGTAGATATGGTGGATGGGGGGTGGGGTTCTTGGCAGTCAAGCAGGATTACATACAGATGAAAATTTGAAAGGAATAATAATGATAATAATAACAAAATACTGTAGATTTAAGGTCTAACATTGGGAAGGAGGGAGAACAAGGAGTAACGAAATTTAGGATATTCCCCCCCCCAGCATCCCCTCCCTCTGTCTGGAGATAAGGTTGAAACAGATGAGTCATAAGACTCCTTACTATGTTGTTAAGGGACAAATTCATTTGCGGCCAAATACATGAATTTGTATTTGAGTCAAGCCCACTCACATACCCTGCTGGAAGGTAGGAGAGACTGTAAGGTGCCTTTCGTTACGTACTCAAAGGTAGCAACTACAATTACTAACCCTCAGTCTGAATCTCTGAACAGTTTTGAAATACCAGATGGGGTTTCTTTGGGGCTTCCTTTTAAGCTGTGAAATCTCGTTGGCCTGTACAAAGTAGCCAGAGGGACATAGGTAGGGTCAGTCGAGGCTAGCCAAGAGGCTTAACCAACACCAGACACTCAAGTCTGTTCATTTAAGAATCAAGTTGGAGACATTCAGAAATGGGAAATAGCAAAACAAAAAAAAAAAGCAAAAAAAGGGGGGGGGAGGGAAAAGCAGAGAATTAACTAGCTTACCTTTACATCAGATAAGTGGATTGTAGCCCAAGAAAGCTTATGCGGCAGTAAATCTGTTAGTCTTTAAGATGCCACAACCACTCCATTGGAAACTATTGCTTTCTGAATCAATGAACCTTGTTTTTCCCGCCTGTGACTGTCTTCGTTATACAATTGCCAGGGCAGAGGCTAGACTTGGCAGATGTCAGTTCCTGATGCCGACATTTCATTCCTGACCCCTGTTGCTTTGCTGCCAAAGTCTGTGGGCCAGAGACTTCCATCGAGGCTCAAATCCATCGTTATCTGGAAACTCTAAGCTCAGGAGAACTCCAGCGGTAACTGAGAACTGAACCTTGCACGTACCTATGAGAACAACTTCAGTCGGATGCTCCTTTGTACCTTTGTGTGTACACAGTGTTTGCATTTTCTGAGATTCACAGCAAGGGCATCTGCCGATCAATCAGAGTAAACCCCTTGTTGGTAGCAGACCCGGGTGTCACTGTGGATTACACAAGGATGCTTCAAAGAGCCAGGAGAGGGTTCAGGCAACCCAGTAATAACGTTGGAAAAGGGGAAAAAGAAAAAGTTAACAAAAATTCCCCCAGCGCGTCAGATGATTCATTTTCCTCGAATGAAAACCGACTCACATTTCAAAGGAAGAGCTTATGAGAGCTGGCTGTGCTTGAAGGAGAACTCAGCAGAATAGACCAATAAACCAACGAGCAAAAGATGATTGGGGGAAATTCTGGGCCATGGGAAAGGTGACATTCATGGGTCTGTGCCACTTCCTACTCCTTTCACTGTGCAGTGGAGCAGAGGGGAGCCGTGCTCTCCAAATGTCTGATAGCGGAACCACATTTTTTTCTCAATTAAAAGTGGAGGCAGGTATCATAGCTCAGCCGGAAGAGCATGGGCTTTGCACCCCGAAGCTCCAGGTTCAATCCCTGGCATCTTTGAGATTTGGAAAGGCTTCAGTCTGATCTCTTGAAGATCCTCCAGATATTTTGGACCATAATCCATATCAGCCACAGCCAGCATGGCCTGCGGTCACAGATGATGGGAGTTGTAGTCTAGATAGAACATCTAGAGCATGGATTCCCAAACTGTGGTCCACAAAGCACTGGTGGTCCTCAAGCTTCATTCACGTGGTCCATGCAATGTATGTGAAAAACATCTACTTTTAAATAGTTTTTTTTTAAAATAATAATAATATTATATTGCATTTTGTTGTATTCTATTCCATAGAATTCAATTTGTAGTACAATATAATGCAATATAAGAAAACAAAAAACTATTTAAAAGCAGCAGCAGAAGAAGAGTTTGGATTTGATATCCCGCTGTATCACTACCCAAAGGAGTCTCAAAGCGGCTAACAATCTCCTTTCCCTTCCTCCCCCACAACAAACACTCTGTGAGTGGGGCTGAGAGACTTCAGAGAAGTGTGACTGGCCCAAGGTCACCCATCAGCTGCATGTGAAGGAGCGGGGAAGCGAACCCGGTTCCCCAGATTACGAGTCTACTGTTCTTAATCACTACACCACACTGGCTCTCAGCATCTAGCACTTTGTGTTACTTCATGGAGGAGAGGGCTATCGAAGGCTACTAGCCAGGGCTTTTTTTTCAGTCAGAGCTCAGCTCTGGCACTTTCCAGGTGGGCGCTGTTGCCGTTTGAAGACAACAAGGGAGAAGTTCATGGTGAGCTCCGGCTCCTCTTTTTCTGGAAAAATAGCAGTGCTGCTAGCCATGCAGGCTGTGCTCTGCCTCCACAGTTGGGATCACTTCTGAATACTTCTGAATATCAGCTGCTGGAAGCCACAGGAGGGGAGAGGGCTCTTCCGCTTGGATCTTGCTTGTGGACTGCCTACACACATCTGGTTGGCCACTGTGAGAACAGGATGCTGGACTTGATAGTCCATTGGCCTGAACCAGGAGGTTCTTCTTATATTCTTTATTAAAATTGTCATATAACAGGTAGAAGAATCATTAAGGGGTCTGCTGAGTTCCTCAGCAATTTTCCAGTGGTCCATGGGTAGGAATGGGAACCACTGGTCCTAGAGTATATGTAAATATGATATAAATTAGTGTGTGGTTAAATAATACAGCAGCAGTTGCAGATAGGTAGCCGTGTTGGTCTCCCATAGTCAAAATAAAAAAATTCCTTCCAGTAGCACCTTAAAGACCAACTAAGTTAGTTCTTGGTATGAGCTTTCGTGTGCATGTATCTGTGTATCTGAAGAAGTGTGCATGCACACGAAAGCTCATACCAAGAACTAACTTAGTTGGTCTTTAAGGTGCTACTGGAAGGAATTTTTTTATTAATACAGCAGCAGTGAGACTTCCTGGATTGGGGAAAGCAGGTGTAGACAATATTGAATCACATGTACCAGTGGTCTGACTCAGTAGATAGCTGTTTCCTAAGTTCCATTGTTGGGCCCAGAAAGGTTTACAGTGGTACCTCGGGTTAAGTATTTAATTCGTTCTGGAGGTCCGTTCTTAACCTGAAACTGTTCTTAACCTGAAGCACCACTTTAGCTAATGGGGACTCCTGCTGCTGCTGCGCCGCTGGAGCACGAATTCTCTTCTCCTCCTGAAGCAAAGTTCTTAACCCAAGGTACTATTCTGGGTTAGCGGAGTCTGTAACCTGAAGCGTATGTAACCTGAAGCGTATGTAACCCGAGGTACCACTGTACTTGTAGATTGCACAAAAATAAGAACTGTCTACCTTTTGTTTTGAACACGCACATCTTCTGCATACTTCACCTGAGGTGGTTTTGCTTTGCTCTCCACAACAAGAATGGTCGAGGCAATCTCGTTGCAGAGACAGAGCTATGGGGTGGGATTGCCCAACCTCAAGTGAAGACTGACTGGAAGGAGGTCAGGCAGTGACTCGTGCAGAGATATGGCAGGCAGCCTCCCCTGAGAGCAAGTCATCAAGCTGTACCTTTTGCATCGGCAATGAATGATCAGTCCATTTCCATCTGATACAGAGGGTGTAATTGCTCAGTCCCAGCAGAGGCTGACTGGAAGACAGCAGGCCCAGGAGCACTGACTCTGTCAGAGACAGAAGGTGCAAATTTACTTAATTAGTAATTTGAATTCTCCCACCATCCAGTTTGAGAATTACTGGGGCTCAGTAATAGTGCAGTTTGCAAGGGTTCCTCTGCTTGCTCGATTGCTGCTGCCCCCCTAGGGTCTGGCCCAGCAATTTGGGATCTCCTGATTCTCATTCTGCTCTGCCTAACATCTGAAAAGGGAAGGAGAAGAAGCCTAAAGTGGGAAGAAAAAAACCCTCTTCTGGTGAGTCTTTACCACTAAAAGGGAATAGGTTCCCCACAGATGGTTACTATTCTGACAATTTATCCACTTCTTAAAGATCAAAAATGCCTAGCAGCATAGATCTTGTTTATTGAGATTGCTAGCTTAAGTCCCTATTTCCCCTGCCCCTTTTCTATGTAGCTTGGCTCACTTGCATTCATCATCTTAGTTTGCTGTATAAGCACCATTTTGGGGTACTCTGGATATCTTCATATAGCACAGCATAGTAGCCTGATAGGTTGGTGGTCAGAGGCAGAATTTACAATGGCCAGTTGAGATGGGAAATTCTGGCAACTGCACATAGGTCGAGTCTCTCTCTGGCTTCTGGAAAGTGGCAAAACCTATTTCACCCGTATCTGGCAGCTTTCATCCATGTTTCTCCCTGGTTCGCTGCTTCCTGTTTGTAAATTACTGCATTTTGTGGCTTTAAAAATTGCAGAAGGTTTAGTGCTCTGTTATTACGAATGCAAGCCACCTTGAAAGCAGGGTCGCGGATTTAAAAACTACTAACAAAAATATACGCAAGCAGGGGGCATCTGTTTTTCTTTCTGAGTGCTTCACTCTTAGGACCCTGCAATTAAATAAACCCAAACAATTTATGGGATAGGTGCAGGCTGGAGCACTTCTATTTTGCAATGTGTTTGTGAGTAGTGGTGAGGAAAAGGCCTCGAGAGGCCATGGAGACGCCCTGATTTCAAATTCTGCTCCACAGCCAATCTTCGTGGGGTGCTGCTTGCTTATGAAAGGTCTGAGTGGGCCTATGGTTGCCAACTGACCAGGAAAAAAGCAACAACTAGCCTTGCCTGATCCTGCGCCTTCAGCAACAGCTTGATCTGCAGAAATTAGCAGGCGAGGCTCAGCATTATCACTTGCTGCTGTCCAAGGATCAATCTGTTGTTCAAGGCCCAGGAGCAGAGGATGGTAATGAAGCTGGCATCCCTGTCATCAGGTTATTCTTCCTATTCATGCCAGCTGGTCCAGACTTTGGCAGGTGTCGCTGTAGCTTCGCCATCTTTCTTAAAAGTGCCAGATCAAGCGCTCCAGCTTCTCTCCATCATGCGTAACCTTTTGCTTGCTCCTGGTGTCTGCTGTATAGACTATCACATTTCCCTGTCTGGCTGTTTAGTTAGTTTGGGCCAATTTAATCTCCCCTCATAACTCAGGCCCTGCAGCCCTTCTGATGTGTGAAGTGCCTTCCGTTCATCTCTGCCTTTCTGCTCCATTGCCCAGTTCAATTTGGTCGCTCCTTGCCCTCCTCATCCTCCTTGCTTGTCTCAGCATTAGTGTACACTCTTGTTAACCTTTCTCCTCCGCTCCGCGAGAATAAGATCGCGGCCTGGACGTTTCCCTCCTCTTCCTTTATAGGGTTGCCTGCTCAAGGTATCCTGACAAACATTTTCGTGCATTTCCTTTCCTTCTGACCCCACTGTTTGCACCCCGCCCCCCGTGTATACACACGTGTAACCAGGGCTGGGAGAGAAATCCAGTTCAGTTCATGCTTAAATGCAAGCCAACTTAATTCACAGCATGCAAAATGAAACACAGGCATCCATTGAAATTCGTACGTCTTTGAATTTTGCAGGTCTCCAGGCAAGTCACATGTACAGAAATGCATATAGTAGGGGGAAGTCTGCATAAAAACATATGCATTCATTAATATACTCAAAAAAAGCCTTAAATCAGGGGGAAAATTCTTAGCCATGTGGTCAAGAATATGTGTCATCGCTGCTCTTGATTTCTCAGGGTGGAGGATGTCTTCAGACCTTAAACTTTAAAACTGGATGTAAAGTGATGCCAAGACAACTCAGCCCATCTCTTAAGCCAGAGGTTTCAAGTGTACCTACTCAGCCTGCTGCTCAGGTGTTAACTCTCAATGGGCAATTCCAAGGTCCCCGCTGCTCTTTATTCATACAGTTCCTTATCTTTCAACTGAACTTGGATCTGATAGCCCTTCCAGTAGAGGACTGTCCGCTGTCAGGTGGGGCACATGGCTACCCTGCTTCTACAAGTCTGCACTGCTCTCCTTTCCCAGCAATCTGCACCTCCTAATTGAATTTTGAATAAGAAGTGCTAATGGCTCCATCCATCTTTTCTGCCTTGACAAACTGCCCACAATGGATGAGGGCCAGCGAAGCTAACCGGTCTCCCACCTACTTTTGTCTTACTGTTATATCCCCGTTTGTCAAAAGATTCATAGTGCCAGGTTAGGGATATAACATGTATGTATGGGAGAGCATCTGGGTGCGCTGGAGCTTGGGAACTCATTCCGTGAACTTGAGCTCATTGGAAGCACCAAGAAATCTTGGTCTTGTTTGCTTGTCCCTTCAAACCATAATTATTTTGGCACCACAGGCAAACAACAAGGGAATAAGCAGTAAGTGAAGGTCAGCATCATGAACTGGGGGGGGGGGGGGAGGAGGATAAAAATCTGCATTGGGATCTGTTGCTCTATGGATCCTGCCACCTGAGGCAGTTGCCTTGCCTTGCCCTGTGAATGGGCCGGCCCTGAGTTATGCCAGCATTAGGCTAAGCTAGTTTCCAAACCCAGAATCATGGTTTGTCTCTCTCCAAACAAACCATGAGCGGTAAGCCAAGAACAGCTTGTGGTTGGTTTGGAGAGAGACAAACTACGATCCTAGCTAAACCATGGCTTAGGTTTGCGTAGTGTAGCAATGCATCGGGGATGGAGGAAGGTTTTTCCCCTGTGCACCAGCATCTGGTGTGTTCACCTTTATACCATAGTTAAGACCAGGGATGCAGGTGGTGCTGTGGTCTAAACCACTGAGCCTCTTGGGCTTGCTTATCAGAAGGTTGGCGGTTTGAATCCCTGTGACGGGGCAAGCTCCCATTGGTCTGTCCCAGTTCCTGCCAACTTAGCAGTTCAAAAGCACACCAGTGCAAGTAGATAAATAGGTACCGCTGCGGTGGGAAGGTAAATGGCGTTTCCATGCGCTCTGGTTTCTGTCACAGTGTCCCGTTGCACCAGAAGCGGCTTAGTCATGCTGGCCACATGACCCGGAAAAGCTGTCTGTGGACAAACGCCAGCTCCCTCGGCCTGAAAGCAAGATGAGAGCTGCAACTCCCTAGTCCCCTTTGACTGGACGTAACTGTCCAGGAGTCCTTTACCTTTTACTTTTTACCATAGTTAAGTGTAACTGTGGTTTAGAGTGATGTTTGAGCTAGTCCTGGTGATTTGGTGGTGCAGGTCAGTGTTGGAGTTTAAACATGCAATATTTTCCGCTTCTCAGCTGTATTTATTTAGCTCTTATATTTTAGTAGGTTTGTGTATACTGTTCTTGGGTGGTTATTTTATATTTGTCCACAGTCTCCTGGACTAGGCAAGCTGCTGCTGCTGCTTTTTTTAAAAGTGTAAAAATGTGTTTTGTTTTGAACCATAGGTGCAACATCCTTGTCTGAGGACTTACCCCCAGTCACCTGGTGCAAGGTAAGGCAGTACTTTCCAGACTGTACATCTGAGCACATAATTGCTTCACTTCCAAGCTGCAATAACAGTTTAACAACCAAGAGGAAGAGCTTTTACTGCTGAAGCATTAAATGTTTTTTGCCTAATGATTGAAAATAGTAAAATCCTAGCCTCTGATAGTTAAGGCAGCATTAAAGGGGAATAATAAGGGCTGGCATTTAGACAGGGCCTTTCATCTTAGAGGATCAGTTGTAACCTACATATAGATGGAGGGGTTTTTGTCCATTCATTTAGGGCCAGCGTCTCCGGTGGAGTTTTGTCCCAAGTGCCAAGCCACTAGGGGGTGCAACACAACCATTCAGGGTCACAAACACAAATAGCACACCTCCTTTCTGTAATAGGGGGTAATTTAGTGGCTACCTGCAGAATAGTCCCAGTGGTGCAGCTAGATGGTTTTTCGAGTCTGGACTTAATGGTCTTAGAGGGGGCACTTACAGTACGCAGCGCTCCACTTCTGCTTCACTTTAAGGACAGGTGTCTGCCCCACTCCACTTCTAATGTGGGTTCACGGCAAGATTGGTGCACATGTATTGTAGAATTTGCTACCTGCTTAGTTTGTAACTTTGCTGTCCAAGGCAGCATATCACTCCTGTTTCATAAAATATACCAAGCGTTCTTTATTCCTCTGCATGAGAGCTTCTTGTGGGCATAAGGTAAAGGGTTGACACACATCCATAACAAGCACATGTCATAACTCCAGCAAAAAGATCCTAAAACCTCTTGGCAGTGTGTATATGAACATACAGGAGTGCTGGTTGCACACCTGTGAGTCCAGGTGCACACTGGTAACAATGGAAGATGGCACAACCTTCCCCTAATACCCAAACCAATGGAACAAGAAAGGAGATTCTATGGAACACCAGGAAGAACTTTCTGACAGTACGCGCTGTTCGACAGCGGAACTAGCTCCCTTGGGAGGTTGTAGACTCTCCTTCATTGAAGGTTTTAAAGCAGAGGTTGGATGGCCATCAGTCATGGATGCTCTAGCTGAGATTCCTGCACTGCAGGGGGTTGGACTAGATGACCCTTGGGGTCCCTTCCGACTCTAAGATTCTGTGATTCCTTTTCATTCTGCTGATTGCAGCCCTGGGCCATCTGCCTAAGCTCTCACCCTGGCAATACCTTTCTCCCCAGTGCTCCAGACACAGAAACCAAACAGTCAGGTCAAGATGAACCTTTTTAGTCCAGGCCTCTGCAGAGTGTACCCTTCTATTTGACCAAAGAGAAAATGAAAAGTGAATGTTAATGTATTGCATTGTTTAATTGAATGGAGCTGTTTGTGACCCACCCCGGGACTGCATGGTGAAGAGAGGGGTCATAAACGCCAATAAATATTTATTTTAGATAGTTTATATTCCCACTCATCTGCACTAAACACCAAACAAGAGCAATATCATTCAAAGCGGCTTGCAACATTTTAAAAGAATAAAATGCCCTAACCAAGGATGCAACAATATTATATTTTAACCGCTATGTGGGGCACAATTAAACTTTCTGTTGTTGCCTCAGTCAGTGAAATTTGAGCTGGCACTGGTAAAGAGATCTCTGATTTTTTAAAAAAGAGAAAAGGAAAGATGGGATCTGAAAATCTGTCCTGTGTGCAGAGACACGGATATATACATTTAAAGCACATACGAAGCATGCACGCCCCCCAAGAATCATGGGAATTGCAGTTTCTTCGGGGTGCTGGGAACTCTGTGAGTTGTAAGCTAAGTTCCCATTATTACTTGGAGGAAGTGAGATGAGTTGAATTGTGTGCATCCTAGCCACACTTTAGGGTGCAGGAAGCTGACCTTGAGGGGGCAGAACTCCTTTCACGCTCCAAGGCAGATGTACCTGCTACAGCTTCTTCTCATTTTGAAGGATCCTGGATCAAATGCGAGAACTGCTTTTCGCTTTCTCATCGGTCAAATGGAAGGGTATAACTTTGCTCTCAGTTCTGTCTGTAGATTGCTTAATGGAGCTGCGGATTGTTAAGAGCGGCCCACCAAATGTGCCGTGGATGTGATTAGTAGATACCGAGTTTCCTTCCATTGAAATACCGCACAATACATTTTGAATGGTTGGTATGGAGCGGTGATGTGAATGCATGGGGGGGAAAAAGCCATTAGCTTTGCATTTTGGCAGAAAAAATGATTTTCTTTTAAAGACGCCTCACCAAGAATTACACATTCTGTAATAATGAAAAGGCTGTTTGCAGGAGCTGTTTCCTTTGCATAATGCGCATATGTATAATACATATGCTTTTCAGTGCATATTTCACAATTCCTCGCAGCATTAATGCTTGCATATTTTAGGGGGCTCAATTCTTTACCAATCTTGTGACTTGAAATAACTTACAGTAATAACATGATTACTGCTTTAATAATTTTGTTACATTCATCGTAAGAGGATTACTATTTTGGTTTGTGGATATTTTTTTCCCCCAATTCGCTGGCAGCTTTGGGGTGGCGTGGGGCTACAGAACACTGTGCATAACAAAGAATAAATATTATTAATTTTTTGCATTTCGTTTCATTTCATTTTTTTAATTTTTTATCTGCAAAGGAGCGTTTGCTGCCCTGGACGGCACCAACCTTCCTCTCTGCTGGGTGCTGATGAACTTCACGGGGAGAGCAGGAGCCGCGCTTGTTGTTTTTCCTGGAGTGGGCGGTGCCAAGAGGCGGCGCCGCCCCTTCCCCGGAAAGCCCCTCCTCCCCGCTCTCCCTCCCTCCCTCTCCCGCATGGGAGTTGTAAACAGTTGCCTCCCCCTTCTCTGGGCAGGCCCCGCCCCCTCCCGCCGCGGGCCGGCCCCCCTCGCCGCATCTCATTAGCATAGATTAACGCTGGGGGAGCTCGAGTGCAGGTGCAGAGCCGGCGAGAGGGAGAAAGAGAGAGAGAGAAAGAGACCGGAGGGGAAGCGGCAGGATGCGATCGGCAGGGAGCGGCGGCGGCGGCAGGCACTCGCCTTTGGTGGCCGCGGCTGGGATTTTACTGCTGTGCGTTGCTGGCAGAGGTAAGCGCGGAGGAGACGCGGAGATCGGCGCGGGGGGGGTTAGTCTACCCCCCCTTCTCTCTCTCTTTCTCTCTCTTTCTCCCTCCAACCCCCCCCCCCGGCTGCTTCTTTTTCCCACCCCCTCCCGGGCTGCTGTGGGCGATTCTGCTCTGGCATTGCCCGCTTGTCCTCTACGCGTTGGAAGCGCTCCTGCAGCGAGCGAGGAAGGAAAGCGCCGGCTGCGCGCAAAGGAGGAACCGCGGAGAGCGCGGGGCAGCAGGGCGGGGGCGAGGAGAGCAGGAGAGACCCCCGCTGCCTGCGCACGGACCCACCGGGTCATCCCCGGCCCGCTTGGGGGGCTGCCCTCCCGGCGCCGGTCTCTCTTACCCCTCCCTGCAGCCTTCCCGGGCTGCCCCGTGCCGCGACTCCGAGGGGTGAAGCTGGCAGGCAAGGCGGGCAGCTGCCTGGTCTTCTTTCCCCAAAGGGGGGGGGGCGCTTCCCGGAGGGACCGCGGCCCTGGTGGAGGGAAGGAGGGAGGGCAACCTCTGCGCACTGTAGGGTTTCAACTCGCCCCCCCCTCCGCCTTCGCAACCCGCATTGTGTGACCCTAATATTCGCCGCGGCTGCTGCAGCAAAGGGGTGTGTGGATAGGGGGAAACAATGGCATGGTTCCCACCCGCCCCCTTTTTCTTGTCACTGCAGTGGTGGTGGTTGCCGGGCTTTGTTAGAGGGCGCTTTTTGTGTGTGCCCCCCCCCACTTTATCCTTCGACCTGTGGGCACATCGGGGCACCCCCTTTTCTGCATGCTCTCTCCCTCGTAGTACCTTTCTTCTTCTCCTTTTTTTTTTAGCTGGGTGTCGCCTAGGGCAAAGGCTGTGCCCTGGAAGGTTAGGCGCCGGTGCCCCGTCAACTTCAAAATTGGATTGCAGGGAGGTGGGGGGGGGCGAGACCTGCCTGCTTATGTCTCTGGGTGGGGTGGGATCCTTGCAGTTCCTTGACCTTTCTCTATCCCCCCCACCCCACCAACCGTGCAAAATTTTCAAGCCCAGTGTCAAGAAAGGTTCCAGTTCCTTACATTGTCATTCTTGTGGCATCGTTTTCGGCTTTTGCGTGCGTGTATTTACATTTTCGGTTGGTCTAACTTTTTAATCCCCTCCCCACCGGAGATCGCAGTTCTAAAAAAAGGGTATCCAGATAGCTACATCATCTCTTCTCCGCTCCCGCCCGCTTCCCACCTTCCTCCTCTTACTCTCTTCCTCTCATCCTTTCATCCCAGCCTGTGCCTTGAGTTTGTAGAATAGAATATAAAACTGCCTGGCTGTATTCCCGTCGACCTCGGAGCGAATCCACATCCCTCCCTGCTTTTCTTTCATTGATTCATTCTCTCTCTCTCTCTCTCTCTGCTGAGAATCAAGATGGGCTGACAGTTGGCCTCGTCTCTATGCAAATCTTTCAAATTTTGTTTTGATGGGGGGGGGATTGCAGGAACGTGCACAAGTAAAAATGGCGGTCTCCAACCCCCCCCCCACTCCCCAGTTTTCCAAATCCTGGGTATCCTTCAGTTCCCATCTGATGCAGTTAGTGTTGGGGTGGCAGTGGGTGGGTGAGTGGCAGGAAGTGACTGGAAAGAGAACAAAGCCGTTCCGAATAGGATTTAGCCTTACCAAGAGGAAACAAAGAAGAAACAAACTAAGTACCGTTTGGTCCCTTTGATAGACCAGCTAGGCTGAAACTAAAAAGACAGAATCTGAGCAGGCTGGCATTCCACAGACTCCCGAAGCCCAACTGGCTTCTGGATCCAGTTTTGTGTGTGTGAGGCAGGGAATGAGCTCCTGCCTCTGCCTCCCACCTTGACATGGGCAGAATTCCTTGAGAAGGTCAAAATTCCAAGCCTCCTTTTGCGGCTCGCTGAGGAGGGCAGAGTGCTGAACTTTACTTGCCAGCGGCTGGCATCTCCATCAATCAGCCTCTCTTTGGAGAGGTCAGTCTGTGGATGCTCAGGCAAAAGTTCCAGCATGGCTCCCAGCCTGCAGGCCTGTCAGGTGTGCATCTCCCTAGTGGCATTGTGTGATCCTTCCGTGCAAGCTGTCCACCTCTCCGTCCTTCACTGCTCAAGGATGCAATTATAAGGCAGGCGAGTGAAGGTTTGGGATGATGAATTAAGCGTGGCGTTGTGCACATGGGGCTTTCTTTGTGTGGGCCTGCATGACTGCCATTTCCATGCCTTTCATCTTTGCTTCTCTGAGCTGGTCTTCTGTACACTTTCCCTATTGGGAAATGCTTCTTCCTCTGCTCCCCCCCCCAAAAGACCCCCCTCCTATCAAACTAAATTGGTTTATTTCATCACTATGTGAAGCTAGGGAGGCAGGTTGTAATGATGAAGGACTTGGAATAAATGGGCGCCCAGTCATCCTGGCTCAATCACATCACAAAGCACTTAATTTTTTTTTAATATATAAACTTCCTGCATTTATAATCCCACTTTTCCTCTAAGGGGCTCAAGGCCGCATGCTTGGTTTCCCCTGACTCCATTTTATCTTCACCACAGTCCTGTGAGGTGGGTTTGGTTGAGAGATTGCAACTGTGATGCCAGCATGAGTTAGGGAGCTTTGTGGCCAAGTGGGAATTTGAACCTGGGTCTGGCCTGGTCCTAGTCTAACCGCCACATCGTAATGACATCCTCTCCTTTTCCTCCAACTGATGCTGGCTCCTGTGTTTGTCCTAACGGACTAGGAAATACAAAGATAGCAAAGAGACCCAACTTTACTTGATCAGCTAGGTTGGGGTGTGCAAGCTTTTGAGTTGCACAAAACTCTTCATCGAACATATTTTTTTCTTAGTGGGGACAAGCATTCCTAGATGAAATGCCTTTCCTTGGAAGTAAACGCAGGACATGTATACAATTGGTTTTTTCTCAGAGTTAAACATCTGGGACCATCCCCGTATACATATGGTTCAGGGTTGTATGGAGCAAGCCCTTCTTTGGAAACCCAGAATTCTGGGGTGAATTGAAAATGCCAAATACAGCTCCCCCCCCCCCCCCGGAACTCTTGTCATTGTTTTTGCAATCAGTGATGCTGGGGGGTTTCCAGTTCAGCACTAGACTGGTTTTCAGTTTTGGTTTTGTTCCCTCCTGCCTTATAGAGAGCCCGGAAGCTTGTTCACTTTGCCAGCTCTTCCAGGCTTGGCCAGGTTTCACTGGGGGCTGAAAAGTGTGTGTGTGTGTGTGTGTGTGTGTGTGTGTGTGTGCAGCTCAAAATAAAGTTGGGGTTACTTCCTCTTGCCCTCTCCCTAACTGCGTCCAAAAAGCAGGGTGGGCAGGGAAGGGAGCCATTCTAGCAACAGGAGAAAAACAACAACCCCACAACCCACAACTTTTGAGGTGTAGAAGGACGTTTGAAAGGCAAAAGCTCTAGCTGCTAAATGAAAGGGTTTGCTCAGCTGAGAGGCGAGATGCTTTTAGAGTTGGAAGACTAGGAGGCTGGCGGGAGTGGGGGTGGGTAGTTTTCAGCCAGCAGGGGAAGGAATCGAAGAAAGTGATAGGGAGCAGAGAGCCAGGAGGGCTGAGGATCCGGGGTTGCTTGAAAAAATGGGGAAGTGGGGATGGGAGCCAGCCTTGACTTTAATTTTTGTGACTTTGCAATGAACTCGCTTCCTTCCCTTATCGGAGCCAGCAGGTCCATGCAGTGGGTAATTGCATTCCACTTTAATCAATAGCTGGAGTAAATCTACTTTCTAGGTCACTGAGGGAGGGGTGGGGGTGTATGTGTGTTTCTACTCCCTGTTGCCCCCCTCCTCATTTCCCTACTTCTGCAATCATGCAAGCGGCTGTTTCTTACAAGGGGTGTGTGTGTTAAAAATAAGATTGCCAGATGAAAACGCCCCCAAATTGGGTACCCACACCAGCAGTGGCTGTGTAGAACTTCTCCTGTCCGAAACAGGATATGCTTTTGCTTTTTAAAAAAGATGTATTGCGTTGCGCACCTGCTTAGATGTCACAGCCTTTGACCTGGATGCCCCTCCCTGGAACTCTAGTGTCAGGCAAAGGAACTCTGCATATGCTCAAATGCCGCCTTTTCCCTGGCCTGGCAACCAGCTCTGGGTTTCCACCCTTCTTTTTGCGAAGTTGGATTCCCTCCCCGCCCCCCTTTTCCTAGGAAGAAGGGACTGTCTCTTAAATAAAAGCACTCTGGCAGCCTGGCTTGTCAGATGAACATTTCTGAAATAAAGGGCTCTCTGGAATAATGGAGTTTGAAGTAAAGGACGGCAATTATTTTCCATGAAGCTCTGATATTTAACGAGGGTGGGGGAGGAACAAAGCAACATCCTGAAAATCGTAGAGGTTTTATGAGGTTCTGGAGTGCTAGGCAGTATCTCAAAACCAACGTTGCCCGTTCAAAATGTGGAATACTGTAGGGGTGTGGGGTTTTGAAACAAAGGGCCACCCATTCCCCTTCTGTGGAGCATCGAGGCTCTGGGAGGAACAGGAACCTCTGTTGTGCTCTGCAGTGTTGCAAAGTGAACTAAGGGACACTTCTCAAAATTGGGTGGGCGTCTGACAGCTCTGTATGATTAGCAGCCTTGTTGTTCCTGGTGTGTGTGTGTGGGGGGGGGGAGAGAGTCAGATTTCTCTCTCCCCATTTCCCACAGTTGATCACTAAGGTGCACACTAAAGCACCCATTCAGTTTATGAGACCCCCCCCCAAAAAAAAAAATCATGAATGCACAGTCCTAAAATTGCATCCAAGGGAGGCTATGCACTCTGGCAACTGGGCCCTTTTATGCAAATGTGCTTACAAAACACTTGCTCTGCTTTGATGCCAGAATTAATTGTTGGGAGGACTTTAAAGAAACATCATTTCTTGATGCACAAAATAGCTGCTGTGGTGCGACTGGGACTCTGGGTGGCTTCTGTTTTCCTGGTTTTTTTAATAGCGTTCCAGTTTCTCCCTCCTCCCTCCTGCTTGCTCCCCATTGCTGTTTTGGGTGTTTAGCAAGGGTTGAATAGTGGGAGAGAAGCGCCTCTCCGTCTGTGCCAGGTTTTGTGATGGCTCAAACCCGGAGCTAGTTCTCAGTGACAGGGCTCACTTTCTCTCGCATGCGAAGCAAAACATAGATGCCTCTGTGCATGCACAGACTGCACCCCCTCCCCCCACCGCTCTTTGCTTACGTTTATCATTGTAGGCTAAATGTGAAATACTGCCTCTGGCCCACACCTGTCTCAGGTGTGGGGAACATTCGGTCCTCCAGATTTTGCTGGACTACAACTCCCATCAGCCTCTGCAAGCCTGGGATGGTGGGAGCTGTAGTTCAGCAGTATCTTGAGGGCCAAAGGATATATTTGAACAGTTAAAATGGGAACAGAGGGATAGCTAGAAAAAGGAGATGGGAAGGTGGTTGCAGTGGGTGTCTGTAGCTCAGCAGGGAGCAGTAGTACCCCAAGCTGGAAGCTGAATCCTGTAAATTGGCGGTGGGTACATACAACTGGCTAGTGGTGGCCATCCTGTGACTTATCAAGGATATAAGTGGTCTTGTGGCCAGGCAAGGGGTAGCTGACATGGTGCCCTCCAGATGTTTGGCACTCCAACTCCCATCAGCCCCACTCAGCCTGGCTGATGGGCAGAGATGCTAAGTTGTAGTCCAAAACATCTCAATAGCACCATGTTGGCTACCGCTGGGCTATGCCGAAAAACCAAACCCAAGCCAGACTGTTTGCCCATGAGTGTACCTCTTGTTAACCATATCAATATAACCTCCGAAGAACCTGCTGGTTCAGGCCAATGGCCCAGCTATCCCAGTACTAGTCAGTCACAGAGTGGCTGACAGGATGCCTCTGGGAAGCCCCAAAGAAAGATATGAGCGCAACAACGCTCCAGGAATGGACATTCAAGAGAGGCACACTGCTTTCAGCAGTGGAGGTATTGTGGCATAGACGGAACCCAGATTCTGTGACATAGCTGAAGGCTCGGTTCTGCTCTCAAAAGTGGTGCAGGCCTACATGCACATTTGGCCTTCTGGTACCCTCCATCCTAGTGACAAAATGGTGGTGGTAGTGGTGGTGGGCATAGGTCTCAACCACCCTATGGGATGACATGAAATGGCAGGGGTACTGGGAAGAATTCTGCTTCCCTAGCAACTCCCTAAGGCGCAGATCCTTGCACTTTTGAGAACTCTTGCGTCAGGGCAGGTCCACACACCATACATCCAACACATGGCTCCCTTCCCCACACTGAAAAATCTTAGACACTGTAGTTCCCCCTCGCAGAACTGCAGTTCCCAGCACCCTTGCCCAAGAGAACTATAATTCCCAGGACTCTTTGGAGGCAACTTGTGTGATTGGGTCATGTATGATGTGGGTCTGCCTTGCGTAGAGGAGAACCAGTTATCCTGGAAATGGCTGCAGGAGATTCTCAAGGGAGCAAATGCCCTTTGGCTAAAACCAGGGATCCCCTGGGCCTCCTCTGCTATAGACAGCCATGTGTATCACTTCAGTGGTGAAGCATACAATTAATGGGCTTCTCTTTACACCCCCACCATTCCTAACGTGTGTGTTGTGTGTGAGAGAGAAGACAAACGAAAAAGGTTTGCCAACCTTGATTAAAAGCAACAACACTCTGAGCATGTGCAGTTCTGCATTTTAAACCTGCTCAGACCGTAGCACCATCATGACTCCAGGAACAAAATGCAGTTTTGCTTCTTCTGCACTGACACTAAAAGCAAAAATAATAAAGTGAGCATCTGTGACCGTGTCTATGCCCAGCTGGCCCACCCCCTGACTATAAAATGCCTTCAGAAATAAGAAAGGATGCTGAGGCTGTCAGTAGTATTACGTCCTGGCATGCCCATTCAGGGCCAAGTGCTGGCATCTGTTTGATGCTGCCTTCGTCACCTGGGTGGTCAGTTTGGGGCTTCTCTGGGTTGCAGGAGCCTAGACCAGCTCTGAGGTCCAGCTGTGGCTGCATCCCGTCCTGGGGCATCCAGGGTTCAAACCAGTCACTCCTCTTTTGCCCTTCCCTTTATCTGGAGTAGCCCTTTTTGAAATCAAGATGCCCCTGCCCTTGGCTTCTCAAAGCAACAATAATTATGTCATACGTTTCTGATTCCTCGCCCTACTGTATAATTTACAAAAAAGAAGTATGGTGGCGCAGCCTTTGACCCAGAACCCACTCCCTGCAAATCCCCCCAAAACATGGGAGCTGGTGAGAGGGCACTCTGTGTGTGTGTGTGTGTGTGTGTGTGTGTGTGTGCTTTTGAAGCAAATGTTGCAGACATTGAAAAACCACGCTGCCAGTTGCAGATGGCCAATTCAAAACCCGTTGATCGCTGAGGGATTTGTCCTCATATGGCAGTTTTCTTTATGGATGTCTACTTGTTTCTTCTTTTTTTGTTTTCGGGGGCTTGTTCTGGCGTGCTTGGTTTGCGCTGTGCGGCACCGTGTTTGCCTGAGGCAGCTAATTCCATCTTGTGGCAGAGGAAGAGGTCTTGAACTTGGTCTAAAAGGAGAGAGTGGAAACTTGAGACCCGCTGGCCAGATTCAGCCCCCAGAGACTTCTCATCTGGGCCCCAGCGTAACCCCTGCTCCTACGGGTTTATGGCGTCTCTGTGCCACCTTTGTCTCCTAGTTGTTCAAGATGCTGTGCATAGTTCTCCGCCACAACAACCCTGTGAGGTAGGTTAGGCCGAGAGGCAGTGACTGGCCCAAGGTCACCCTGTGAACACTGGTTTTTCCCCTGGTCCTGGTCTGACACTTTAACCACTTCCTCACCCTAGCAATCACCCACAGGCACCACACACCCCAGGCTGTCCAGCCACTTTCTCCCAAGCGGAGGCTCAGACTACACATGATGGCAGTAGACACCTGCCTTTTAAATGTGGATCTCTGTAATTGTGTATAAGGGTGTGTGTCTTGAAAAGCAAAGGAAAACCTCCGCCCACAATTCCTGCCTCCTTTCCTTCAGCCGGGTTCTGATCCTGGAAATGAGCATAGATGGGAGGAAAGCCTCTCCCCACCCCCCACCATCCCCTGGGGGGCTTTTCTTCCAGCCCCACCTCAGACAGACTGAGGCAGATCTGCCTTTTCAAATTTACAAACAGATCTGCCACAGTCACATGGAGTATAGGCCTATTTAACATCTTTCTTCCCCATTGTGAACACTGAGAGGCTTGGGGCAGAGAACTCCTTCACAGGTCTCTGTCTGAGGTCAGTTAATCCTAGGAGCAGAGCTGGAGAGTGTGCAGGATCAAGGGTGTTGCTGGTGTGGAAGCAGGACTCAGGGATACTCAAGCTGGAAGGGAAATAAAAGCCCAGTCAGTTTTGCAAGATCTGGCTTGGAACCTGGAACGCGTGACAAGAGATCTATAATGAACTACTATCCCAGTGCAGGTCCAGAAGTGACTGAGATTCATACCTTTACAACCACTTCCCTGCCTTCCTGGTTTCCTGTTGGTTTCTTCCTCTTCCTGAGTAGACCTCTGATGTAGACCACTTCAGGGTTTGAGGGTGGGTGTGGTAATCATTGTGGTGTTGGTAGGGTTGCCATAAGTCCAGAATTTCATGGACGCACACGGAATACTGGGGCCACAAGCAATGCCTGGATGGAATTCAGCTAAATGCCTGGGAAAATCTGGATGTTCAGCAGCAGCCCATGTTGTTTTTCCACAGAAAGCTCAGAATGTCCATATTCTTTGCAATTTTGCAAAAAAACCCAAAAACATAATAATAATAATAATAATAATAATAATAATAATAATAATAATAATAATAATATATTATTTATACCCCGCCCATCTGGCTGGGCTTTCCCAGCTATTCTGGGCAGCTTCCAAAAAAAATATTAAAATACTGTAATACATCAACAAAACAAAACTCAACAATTTTGGCCAAAAGCTAAAAAAAAACAACCCCACCCCAGAACTTTGGCCAAAATTTTAAAAAACCCTCAACAACTATGTTTGAAATATGGCAACCCTAGGTGTTGACAGCAAGATGCCCATGGGACAAAGCAGCCCAGTACCTCCTTCTGTGGATTCCATGCTTCCTTCTCTGATAAGGCCATAAGAAGAGGCTTCTGGATTGTGCCAAAGGCCCATCTTGCCTAGAACTCTGCTCTCACAGTGGCCCCCCAAATGTCTGGGAGAAGCCCATAAGCAGAACCTAAGCACAACAGTGATCCCTGCACTTGTTGTTCACAGCTACTGGCATCCAGAGGCATATGTTGCTTCTGACAATAGAGGTAGAAGAATGTCACCATTGATAGGCTTCTGCTCCATGGAGTAAAGAGTCCTGGGATTCTTTCAGACACAAAGTCCTTCCCGGGGTCCTGGTCAGATTAAACCCTGGCCGTGCTTCAGCTGTTGCCTCCTGTGCACAAGTCAAAAGAGTGAGGGCAATGGCAGCCTGCCATTGGGGGCTGTGTGCCTGGGAGTCAGTGGGCAGAGTCATTGTTGCTGGACCTCCAGTCCTTGTTCCATATCTTTTTTAAAAAAATTGTTTTAGCCTTAAAGTATAAGTGGTCAATGTTGTTATCCCTCCTGCTTTGACTGTTGAATGAAGGTTTCACCCCTGCTGTATAAAATGGTCCACAAAAGCATGTGGCAAAGATCCGTCTCAGATTTTCGAGTCAACTAGCGAACCTTGCCTCAAATTGTAGGGCCACAGGGTTTGGTGGTGGTTCTCAGAGTACAAAGCAAGATGGGAGCGGCCATTCTGGAGGGAAGGCAAGAAGAGAGAGCAGGAGATGAGCAGAATAAATAAAGAATCGTTTGAGTGGCCGAATAAGGATTTGAACCAAGGTTCTCCAACTCACAAGGCCAACATCTTCTGAGGCCCTTCTTTGTGTGCCTCCTCCTCGAGAGGTCAGGAGGGCGGCAACACGAGAACGGGGCCTTCTCTGCAGTGGCTTCCCGTCTGTGGAATGCTCTCCCCTGGGAAGTTGACCTGGTGTCTTCACTATACACCTTTAGGTGCCAGGCAAAAACGTTGCTTTTTAACCAGGCCTTTGCCTGACCTGATCTACATCCTATACCTTTTTAAAATGCTGTCTCTTTTTAGGGTGGTTTTTTTATTGGGTTGTTGTTTGATTTTATGTATGTAATCCTTTATGTGACCCGCCCTGAGACCTTCGGGTATAGGGCGGTATAGAAATAAAACAAACAAACAAATAAAAATAAAATAAATAAACAATATCCCTTATTGTAGCACTAGTGGGTCAGAGTTTTGACCAGGACCCGGAAGGTTCAGATTCAAATCACTGCTCAGCCTTGACGCTAGTCAGATGATTTTGGGTCTCTCTCTCTCTGTCTGATAAATCTACCTCACAGGATTGTTTGGGGGGATAACATGGGACAGTAAAAGCAATACAGCCTTGGGCTCCTTGGAGAAAAAGCGGGATAGAAATGTAATAAGCACAATCCCATTTGACCATGCATCGTGCGTTTAGCATCCTGGCATTGAAACCAGATTCTGGATCTGAGCCCAGGCTCTGCTTAAGCCTGCACCTCTCCTGCCCCGAGCCTGAGTCGTTCCTCTGTTCTAGCCATTGCCTGCCTCTCTGCTTTCTTCCCCGGGGTGGCTGGGAAACTCTGACATCTGCTACGTTACAGCCGCATCTGTTCCAACTCTATAGACAGAGACTCTCACCTAAGAGATCTACAGCAAACCTTTTCAGAACTAAAATATCCACCTGATGAAGTTAAACAACAGATCAACAGAGCCAGACTGATACCCAGAGAGAACTTGCTGCAAGACAGACCCAAAAAAGAAAATAACAGAACACCACTAGTAATCACATACAGCTCCCAAGTTAAAACAATTCAACGCATCATCAGAGATCTACAACCTCTCCTAGGCAATGACAGTTCTCTTTCTCAAGCTCTGGGAGGAAGCATTTTCATTGCCTGCAGACAGCCACCCAATTTTAAACAATTCCTCGCCCACAATAATACAACAACCAGACTTAACATGGACACTGGTACCAGAGCCTGCAATAAACCCAGATGCCAACTTTGCTGCCACATACACCCGGACAACACCATTACTGGCCCCAACAACATCAAACATACCATCTCAGGACTATTTAATTGCTCATCTTCTAACACTGTGTATGCCATCAAATGCCAACAGTGCCCTTCAGTTCTCTATATTGGGCAAACAGGCCAAACCCTACGCCAAAGGATAAATGGACATAAATCTGATATCAGGAATCACAGGACAGAGAAACCAGGACATTCTATACAAGAGCTCAAAGTAGCTGTCTTATTACAAAAGAATTTCAGAAAGAGACTGGAAAGAGAAGTTGCTGAATTGCAACTTATTACCAAACTTAAAACCATGGAGAGACCTGGTCTGAATAGAGACATTGGATTCTTATCTCATTATACACGATGAAGCTATTTTTAGCCATCTCACCCCTTGCTTTTTCCTGTAAGACCAATTGCAGTCGTTAACCACACCTACCAGCCAATCACCCATTCCCACCACCCTTCTGAGTAATACCCCTCCCGACCCTCTCACTACTCACTATATATAAGGGTCTGGTGACTTCTGTTTCAGTGTATCTGAAGAAGTGTGCATTGCACACGGAAGCTCATACCAATAGCAAACTTAGTTGGTCTCTAAGGTGCTGCTGGAAGGAATTTTTTTATTTTGTTTCATCTTTAGTCAGTCTTTGCAGATCTCTGGGCTGACAGTCTCTCTAGCAGCGGCTGGGCACCAGGACCCAGCTGAAGCATAGGGGGAGGCGCTGCTGCTGCTGCCGCCGCCTGGGCTCTCAGCATGCAGCTCACTCCTCGCCTTCCATTCAGAAAATAATACCCCCTCCAGAAGGGATTGGAACCACTGGGGCGGGAATCTGGATTTGTGAGCCGGCACGAGCATAAGGTCATCTGCTTGGGGAAGAACCTGGAGCTCCCTGATCAGAGCCACTTGGGCGGGGATGGAAGCAGGAAGCAGCAGCAGTTGCAGCACAGGAAACATTTTTATGCTTCGTTCCTGGAAAAGTTCTTTTTTCTTTTCTTTTTTTGTTAGCTGCGCTGCTTCTTTCATGCTGTGCCTCCCCCTCCCCCTCTGCTTCCCCCAAATCCAGAGTCTGTGTCAAGGATACCCAGTCAGAATTAATTACACAAGTTAATTAGGCTTGTGCACATGTACTTAATTTTTGCATAAATCGTTTTCTTCTTCTGACATTCCGGTTTTTAAAAGGATTTTCTCTGTGTGTGTGTGTGTGGTGGAGGAAGAGGAGGAGGGGGACCTTCGGTAACAAAGAGAGAATGAAGAGTGAGGTTAGCAAGAGGAAATGCGGTCTCTCCTTCAGATTGCCCGTTTTCCGGATTCAGAGCAGGAGTGGCAGTCTTAGAAGCACAGAATCATAGTCACAGAATCATGGAATGGTAGAGTTGGAAGGGGCCACAAGGGTCATCTAGTCCAAACCCCTGCGCTGCAGAAATCTTTTGCCCAATGTGCGGCTCAAACCTACAACCCTGAGGTTAAGAGTCTCATGCTGTACTGACTTCAGCTATCCCTTCAGTATTGCAGCCCTCCAGATGTGACTGCAGATCCCATCATCCCTGCAACATCTGGAGAAGAGCCATAGGTTAGCTAACCTTGCTGTAGGAGATTATTAACCTACCTGTCCATGGGACATGGGTGGTGCTGTGGTCTAAACCACTGAGCCTCTTGGGCTTGCCGATCGGAAGGTCGGAGGTTTGAATCCGCTCGATGAGGTGCACTCCCGTTGTTCTGTCCCAGCTCTTGCCAACCTAGCAGTTTGAAAGCACACCAGCGCAAGTAGATAAATAGGAAGGTAAATGGCGTTTCCATGCGCTCTGGCATCTGTCATGGTGTTTCATTGCACCAGAAGTGGTTTAGTTATGCTGGCCACACGACCCGGAAAGCTGTCTGTGGACAAACGCTGGCTCCCTCGGCCTGAAAGTGACTGGCCTTTGACTGGACTTAACCATCCAGGGGTTCTTAACCTTTTTACCTTTTACCTGTCCATCCACCCTGTTATCTTAATTTTTTCCTTGCTCCCTCTCTGCTGTGCCAATCAATTGTTAATCCCACCTACCCACTTCCTCTTGCTCTTGGTTATTTATTTATTATTAAATCTGCATGGAAGCTGTCAAGGATGGCTTATTCATTATAGATGGATTATCCCCTGCTCCCAATTTAATAATAATAATAATAATAATAATAATAATAATAATAATAATATACTATATGCAAGATGGCCAACAAGGTAGGGATACTAAAGTAGCAATGAGGGATGGAAAGCTGTAATTGTTGCTAATAATGAATTGTTGTCTGATCCTTTTTACACCAAACCTTCATAGGACTCCATTCACATGTTTCTCAACTTTTATGATCCTGAAGACTGTCGGTTTAGCAGGTTCCCTTTAATCTGCATTCTGCATTAGATGTCACTGTTTGCCCATTTTGATGTGAACTTGAAGAGAGAGAGAGAGAAAGAAAGAGGATAGATACATGAATTATTGGTTACAAGATAGGGTGAGAGTCCGCCTGTAATTTTCGCGTTTCCTTTCCTTATAGAAAATGATTTAGAAAGCGTGTGTTTTGCTTGAAACCTTGAGGCAGGTTATTTGACTTGGGTAAGGTAAGGACAGATTTCACAGCTCCTTTTTTTGGGTTGAACACTGAGCTTTCCACCTGAGGGCCTGAAGTTTATATAATCAGGTGTTAAGCCACGTTTACACCAACACCATACATCTAGAGCACATTTGATGCACATAGCTTCTCCCAGATAATCCTGGGAAAGCCACTTCCGCAATAAACAAGGAGGTGGGGTTGCGGGTGTCACGCCCCTTCCCCACATTCGCGGGGGCTGGCTCCAGCCCCCGCGATACCTAAGGGAATTCCCCCCCGTGTCATACCCCAGGCCAGCCAATCGGCTGGCTCTGGGGGTGGGGCCTCGGCTATTTAAACCTGCCGCAGCTGAGGCTCCTCCTCTTTTCCTCCGCTGCTGCAGCTGACCCGGTTTTCCCGCCCATCCCACCCCTTTTTAGCATAGGTTCTCTGACGTTGCTATGAACTCCGGTTGGTCGCCATCAAGGGGCCTGGTAGGAATTGTCCCAAATGGCAGATTGGCTCCAGCCATTTGGTTTTCGCCTACCTCGTAGCAAACCGTCACAACTCTTTGGTATTGGCAGTTAGGCATTTGTAGGGGTACTGTCCTATTTTTATGCAAATGAAGGGGGAAGGAGCGCCATCACCTTCCCCCAAGCAAGGGTAGTCCGGTAAAGGATTCCGGGGGGCGTGGCCTTGTCCTAAGCCTAAGGAGGTGTGTGATTAACCCTTCCGGCCTCTAGCTAGTTAGTAGTTAGGACCAATGCCTAAGCCAATACCGCTCAATTCCTGTAATCAATAAAGTTGTGGCCCAATTTGACCCATTAACCTGAATTCTTGTGTCCTGTGTCTTTATTTCCTCGGGGGGGGGGGAGGCGCAAACTCGCCACACAACTGTAGTTTGTTAAGGGCACTGGGAATTGTAACTCTGTAGGGAGCAAACTACAGTTTCCAGGATTTTTTGAGAGGAAGCCCTGTGCTTTAACTGTATGGTGTATCTGTGACTTGGGACTTGGGGGACCAGGAGTTCAAATCCCCACTCAGCCATGAAGCTTACTAGTTGACCTTGGGGCAGTCACAGTCTCTCAACCTAACCTACCTCACAGGATTGTTGTGGAGATAACATGGGACAGGAGAGGACCGTGTACTCTAGCTAGAGCTTTTTGGAGAGATGGTGGGATAGAAATGTAATAATAAATTCAGAAGAAGCGTGTCTGTTTTTAGTTTTGTTCCCAAACATTAGCTTTCTGTGTGCCCTGCCACCCCTGCAAAATGTCCCCACTTCTGCATTCGGTGGTCATCGTCACAATGCTCTTTACCCATGATCGTAAAGAAT
The DNA here is from genome assembly GCF_964188305.1 of Podarcis bocagei. Taxonomy (NCBI): domain Eukaryota; kingdom Metazoa; phylum Chordata; class Lepidosauria; order Squamata; family Lacertidae; genus Podarcis; species Podarcis bocagei. Next base: position 12,647,264 of record NC_138132.1, read on the forward strand.
AAGTCTTCTTTTTTCAAAGATGTACCCTTCCTCTAACTTCTAACTTTTGTCTCTTAGCACTTTAGAAGCTCTGGAGAGATGGTGAGGTGGGCAGTTTTAAAGTCCTGTTACCCACCTTGAGTTCTCAGGATAGGGCAGGTTGGACCCCCCCTCCCCCTTTTAGCTTCAGCTCTATGACCCTGGGCTGGAAATAGTTGTTTTACTGGCTGATGAATGAGGTGTGAATTGCTGAAGATGGAGCCTCTCTCAAGCTGTGTTCACACTTGTTCAGCCTCCATCCTGGCTCCCGTCTGCAATCCTTGCTGAACTGTGAACATATTGTAAGACTTGGCAGCTGTAAAGGAACCAGAATAGAATGACTTCTGCTCTCTTTGCCTGGAACCTGTGGCCTTACCTGAATCTCACTTTGAAACTGATCATGCTGGGGTGGGGAAAGCATCAAATCAGACAGCATGAGAGACGGAAACAGGACAAAAATCTAAGAACATAGGGAAACCTCTTTAAACCGAGCCAGACCCCTGGTCCATCTAACTCATTCCTGTCTACACTGACAGGCTGTGACTCTGCAGGGCTTCAGAAATGCCCTACGTTGGAGATGCTGGGGACTGAACCATGCAAAGCCCTATGCACAACCCCTGAGAGATGTCCCTTCCTCTTTCATTTTCCAACCTGTCTTCCTTTCGGTAGCCTTTTTTTACATCGCTCCATCCTCTGAGGAAACTCCTGTGTGTGGCAGAGGATTATGGGACATGTGGCAGGATGCTCTTCACAATGGGCCATACTGTCACCTCTTGCTCAATGAGAGCATGGCTTAGCATGCTGGGTGCACTTCCTTTCTGAAAAGCTTCCATTTCATAACTGGTCCCTGAGAAACCTTAAAGCTCGGGGATGCCAAACCTAAGACCTGCTAAATACTGTCAGATTCTGATTCCCATCAGCCCCAGCTAGCAAAGAATGGATGGCCACAAGTTTCCTCACCTGAGCTCTGCCTAGCTTCAGAAGGAGCCCTAGGTTTTCTCCGCGCACGGCTAGCTCATGAGATTGAAAATCCGCTGCTCTGTTGCCTTTGATACCCGGGAAACATGGGCAGGATTCTCCACGTTCCTGTATCCCAGCATTCAACAGCCCTCAAGACCTCTTTCCTGTCTCAGAAGGTAGAATTGCAATGATTCATCCATGTAAATAAGCTGTGTCTCTTTCTGAGACCGCGCTGCCCACAATCCATCCCACCGTAGGCATGCAAGCTGATCATATGGCACAAATTGGTTATCCTACCAGGTAGGCTGTGTTGTATGATGGGGGTTGTAGTCTAGTAACATCTGGGGACCCAAGACTGGGAGAAGGCCGCACTAATAAATACTCTTTTGCTTGGTGGTTAAAGGACAGCTTTCGCTGTTTCTGTGTGGAGGTGGGTTGAAAAAAGGCCTATTAGCCGCTAGACTAGGAAGATTGCTGATAATGGCCCAGGGAGGCTGACTATTCTGTAGGGATTAATTCAAGGTTCATGGATGTGATCTGGTGTGTGTATGTGTGTGTGTGTGTGTGTGTGTGTGTGTGTGTGCGTGCAACAGAAGATATGGTCACCCCAGATTGTAGGGTGTGGCAGCTGGAGGGCTGCCGATCGTCCTACTGGAAGAAGGAGGTCTTTTGGGGATAAGTAGGTTTTCTCCTGTGACACACATTGTTCATAGCTGCCCAGTTCTTTTTCACCTCTGCCAGCCTTGCTGGGTCTGCCAATCCATCATTGTCCGGATATAATAGGACGGCATTAATGAAGAGACGGGTGCCAAGGAGGCCATCAGACTCCCAGGACAGCCAACAGCGCATGTGGGGGAGAGAGAACTCTTCTCTGGGCACCATGCCTCACTTCCGTCTCGGAAGCCAAACCCAAGAAGTTCTGACCTCCGTTCCTCCGCTGCCGTCTTAAGTGCCTCTTCTTCCCAGAGTCGAGGTGCTCTCAGGTGCTCTGTGTGACCGAGAGCATGGTTCAATTCCTCATCTAGTCACAAAAGCTCTCCAGATAACCCAGGCCTGATCATTGCCCTCTGCCTCTCTCTGGAACCTTTGCAACATGGGATTGTTGTAAGCATGTGCTGAAAGCAAGAGCTTTATAAGCTGGCAAATGCTACCACTATAGGTCTGCTCGGGTGTTATGCTTGAATGGGGAATATAAACATGCAGAGGGGGCCCATGCCATCTTGCTCCCAGTTGCCCCACATGCACCAGCCCCTGCTTGACTTGCTCCTGAGCTCCCCCCCAGTGTGGACCTTCCCAGATTAACATAGGAATGTCAAGAAGGGAGTGCGCAGGAGTAGATAGGGATACAGTGGTACCTCAGGTTACATACGCTTCAGGTTACATACACTTCAGGTTACAGACTCCGCTAACCCAGAAATAGTGCTTCAGGTTAAGAACTTTGCTTCAGGATGAGAACAGAAATCGTGCTCCGGTGGCGCAGCAGCAGCAGGAGGCCCCATTAGCTAAAATGGTGCTTCAGGTTAAGAACAGTTTCAGGTTAAGTACGGACATCCGGAACGAATTAAGTACTTAACCTGAGGTACCACTGTATTGGGAGCAGCAGGAATGTCTCCTGTTCCACCTACTCGAATTTACATTCTGTGCTCAGGCAAAGGTTGCTTACACACTATGCATTTAAAGCACATTTGCACCCTCTATCCAGAAGAATTATAGGAAACCAGGGTTGCCAACTTGAATAAAATATTGTAGGGAGAGGTAAGCCCCTCTCCACATAATCAATCCCATGGCATGGCACACACCATTTGACTTGCAATGCCCATCAACTTTGGGGGAGCCCAGAGTCCTCAAATCTTTTATGGGGGGGGGGGGGCTGAAGGGATCTTGGCCCCCAGGAGTTGGCTCCTCCTGTTGCTTACCTGTCACAGAGCTACAATTCCCAACACACTTAACAAACTGTCTATTACAGGCTCCTTCTGTTGGGTGAAGGAGTCTCTTGAGTCCTTTTGCTGCAATCCACTCCAGTAAGGGCCGGAACTTGCAGGTTTGTTCTTTCTAATTACACCTGACATATTTTTTTATCTCGCTGTTCTTCTAAAGAGCACTTGGCAACGGCCATGTGGCAATTTGGTTTTTCATCTTCCCACAGGCCCTATGGGATAGGTTATGTTGTGAGGTGGACGCTGACCCCAAGGTTTGCCCTTCATGGCCAAAGCACAAGGTTGTGCCTTGAACTCAGGCCGCCGCAGAACAAGTTTCAACCTCTTGTCCGTTGTCTGTGGCACGCTGAGTCCCTGGTTTTCTTCCTGAGTGTTGGGACTTTCCTCTAGACAATGGGGGCTCTCCTTCCTTCAAGTTCCTTGACAGGAAGGTGGTCTATAAGTGCAGAATATAAATGGAATGGAAGATATATATATAAATGCACTATAAATTTATATGGGTTTCATGTCAGTTTCGAACGTTACGGCTTCCCCAAAGAATCTTGGGAGCTATTGTGTAGAAAGGTTACTGGAAAGGCTCTCGGGTCTCCCCACAGGACTATATTTCCAAGGATTCCCCGGGGAACGAGAGCGCTGTGATGGCAGAGAGACACCGTTTCCGTGGCCAAAATTCCTAGACCTGAATGTGGTACTTTGCTGTCTGCAACGAGGGACAAGATGGTGCAGACATGCGCCCAATTCTACGTACAGAAGCCACCCAGTCTGGCAGCTAAATCTTACTTTGACCCGGGTGATGGGATGTGCTCTAGGGCAGCAGCCTAGTTTAGGTGGCTCAATTCAGCTTTGCTGTCCGACATCCCACTGCTGAGGTGGGATAGGCAGTGACTGACCTGAGGGTGCAGTTCTGCGGAAGCAGCATTTCCTATCGTTGTGTGGGGCAAAATCGCCCCACTGAAGGTTGCCTTGGTTGCTTGAAGGAACAATAAGGTTTTTAGACAAGGTCGCAGTTTGGCTGACCCTGCTCTAAAGTAGCAGAATCCAGGGGTCCAGTCACATCTCCTGCTCTCTCGACCGCCCCTCACATCCCCAGCCTGCCTCGCCTCTGCAGCTCTCCTGCTTATTGCTCCGTTTCTCTTGCTCTGCCTAATTGTTTCTGCCTTCCCTATTATGTGAACTAAATATTGCCTTCCATAGCTCAGGGCCTCTTCCTACCTTGGCGCGCTCCTTTCGAGATTGTTTTCCCTCCTCTAGGCTACCTGCGTAACCAAGATGGAGTGACCTAGGAGTCCACAAGGAGAACTAATTATTGTATGTTCAGAGGGTGTTTACAGAGCCCATCCCCACAGACTCCCAGCTTTGGTTTCTCTCTCTCCTTCTCTCTGTCTCTCTTCCCTGCTTGCACAGAGCATCCTGAGATGGAGAACGCTGGATCTGGAGCGGCGCTGGGTCCCACTGGGGATTGAGGCAGCGCAACGGCTGCCTTTTAGCACCGACAGAGCACAAGTAATTAACGGCAGCAGCAAAACCCCGTCCTTCTCAGAGCAGGTTTGCTGGCTGCTTATGCAAAGATCTTCTGCATCTTTGTTGGGACGCGGCCATTTTGGTCCTCCCTGGAGTGGCAGCTGGGATTTGTTTACTTGCTGCACAGGAAACTTTTGCTTAGGTTTGAGATGCGGCTGACTCTGGACTGGAAACGGGGGCATTTGCATGTTTGGCTAACATGAACCGATGGCCCTGCACAGTCAGTATGTATTTGCTGTGTTGGGAAAGAATCATCAGCAACTTGTTCCGGGTCAGATAGGCCGTTGCCCAGGGGTTTTCCTTCTCTGTCTCACCCCACTTCACCCTGCAGTGTCTGGCTTGGCTTGCTTGCTTTTGAGTTATTTTTTTTTACTTTCTAAGCACCTTTCTACTTGTTCTGTGTGGCTGGAGACAGCAGAGGCTGGTCCATTAGCACGAAGCGGGCACTGCTCCACCTGCCATAGCCTGCTACCACCTGTCTTCCTAAGGGTGCAGGCGGTTGGCACTGCTTCCTCCTCTTTAGTCTTAGTTGTTGCCCTTGCAGAAGTCCAGGAGGAAAAGCTAGAGTTTGTTGGTTTTGGCACTGGCTCCTCCTACTGCTGGGCTCCCTGCCTGCTGACCCACCAGCTGCAGTGGGCACCAGCCACCATGGCAGAGACTCTGCCTAGATTGTGAGCCCTTCCAGGCTGTTGCTGTTTTGCAGGTAGATGGCAAGCTCAGGTCGTGCAGTTAAAGTGGATTTGGTTCTGGCCAGTGAGTAGACGATTGGTCATGCCTTGGTAGGGAGTCATTGATCGACTTTCGACTGCTTTGGATTCCTCGAAGCAGCTAGATAACACTCTCCTCCCCACAGAGATGGGGAGCTGGAAATTCACTTCTCATTCAAAGGTGAATCTACCCGATTCACACTTTGCAAAAACAAAGGTGCAAACTGATACACAACCATCCTTTGAAATTTGCCCTTCTCTGAATGTTGCAGTGCAGTTCTCTGACCAAATACCGTGTACATCAATGTCTTTACTGGGTTAAAGGGTGCATTAAAATGAATACAGTCATACCTCGGGTTACAGATGCTTCGGGTTGTGCGTTTTCGGGTTGCGCACCGCGCTGAACCCAGAAGTACCAGAACGGGCTACTTCTGGATTTCGGCACTCACACATGCGCAGAAGCGCCGCATCGCAACCCGCGTGTGTGCAGACGCGGTGCTGCGGGTTGCGAACGTGCCTCCTGCACGGATCACGTTTGCGACCCGAGCATCCACTGTATATTGGTGGAAAGAAGAGGGGGAAATGCATTATATTAGGAATCATTGTTTTGCAAAAATGTGCCTATCAGGCACAATTGCACACAAAAAGGTATTATATTAGCAGAAGTTCCATCCTAAAATGCTGAAGAATCTCCACGAGGACATTTGTTTTTTAGTGGGAATTACTGTGGAAATGTGGAGGACAACATTACATAGGAAAGGTGAGAAACCGAAATGGACAGATTCAGCCATCCACCTCCCCAGTCCTTCTCAAAACTTATCGGAGTCCTGGTTGCCAACTCCTGTTCCTGAATCAGTTGTTTCCTCTCTGGCTAGATATGCATTGCTGATTTTCAAATTGGTTTAGCAGTCATTTCCCTTGTTCTCATGGGAATTGCAGTTCTATGAGAAGAACTTGGCATTCCCAGGATATGTTGAGGTTTAATCGGTGTAGAAGGCATACCAGCTAGTGTAGATAGCATTATTCTTTATTTAAAGCTATCCATGTAAAATAATAATAATAATAATAATAATAATAATAATAATAATAATAATAATATAATCATTTTATTATTTATACCCCACTCATCTGGCTGGGTTTCCCCAGCCACTCTGGGCAGCTTACAGCATATATAAAACATAGTAAAATATCAAACATTAAAAACTTCCCAATACAGGCTGCCTTCAGATGTCTTCTAAAAGTTGTGTAATTCTTTATCTCCTTGACATCTGATGGGAGTGTGTTCCACAGGGAGGGCACCACCACCAAGAACGCCCTCTGCCTGGTTCCCTGTAACCTCACTTCTTGCAGCGAGAGAACCGCCAGAAGACTCTCGGAGCTGGACCTCAGTGTCCAGGCTGAATGATGGGGGTGGAGATGCTCCTTCAGGTATGGCTCAGGGAGCCAGTGAAAATCCTTTTGGACCAGTGTTATATGGTCCCAGCGACCACTCCCAGTCACCAGTCTAGTTGCCGCATTCTGGATTAGTTGTAGTTTCCAGGTCATCTTCAAAGGTAGCCCCACGTAGAGTGCATTGCAGTAGTCCAAGCAGGAGATAACTAGAGCACTCTGATGAGACAGTCTGTGGGCAGGTAGGGTCTCAGTCTGTGTATCAGATGGAGCTGGTAAACAGCTGCCTTGGATTGACATGCGCCTCCATGGACAGCTGTGAGTCCAAAATGACTCCCAGGCTGCACACCTGGTCCTTCAGAGGCACAATTACCCCATTCAGGACCAAGGAATCCTCCACACCTGCCCGCCTCCTGTCCCCCCAAAATAGTACTTCTGTCTTGTCATGATTCAACCTCAATCCGTTAGCCACCATTTATCCTCCAACCGCCTCCAGACACTCACACAGAACATTCACTGCCTTTACTGGTTCCAATTTAAAAGAGAGGTAGAGCTGGGTGATGTGTCTCAAAGAAGGAAAGGGCAGGTCTAAAGGGTAAAGCCTAGAACAGGTGTGGGGAACCTTCAGCCCTCCAGATGCTGCTGGACTGCAACTCCCATCAGTCCTAGCAAGCAGGGCTAGTGGTGAGGGATGATGGGAGTTGTAGTTCAGCAACCTCTGGCCAAAGGTAAGATTTCTCACACCTGGTCTAGAAGATGACACAAGGAAGACAGATGAGGAAGGAGAAGGATATGGAGGCATAAATAAACGGGGGATGTGTGACTTTTGCAGTTACATGTACTTAGGGTTAGCTGCAGATTACAGGGTCAGCCCAAGACATTTGCGGCTCAGGACCACAATACCTAAAGGACCGCCTCCTCCCATATGAACCTACCAGGTCTCTGAGATCACCTTCTGAGGCCCTCCTATGTGTGTCCCCTCCATGAGAGGTCCAGAGGCTGGCAACACGAGAATGGGCCTTCTCTGCAGTGGCTCCCTGTCTGTGGAATGCTCTCCCCAGGGAACTTCGCCTGGCACCTTCATTATCCACCTTTAGCCACCAGGTAAAAAAGTCCCTTTTTAACCAGGCCTTTGGTTGTTCTTAGTGACATCCAACACCCTTTTAGAATATGGCTTTTGGTGGTGGTGGTGGTGGGGGGTTATTGGGTTATTGTTTTTGGTTTGATTCTATATGTTGTGGTTTTGTTTGGGAACCGCCCTGAGACCTCCGGGTATAGGGCGGTGTATAAATTGAATTAATAATAATAATAATTTTGCTGCCTGAGTTGGAGCAGCAAAGCAAGTTGTTTTGGCATCTCAGGCAGAAAACCCAACAGGTGCTTCTCTTTCTGCAATAAAAATGTGACAAGTAATTTGCTGCCCTTTCATGACATCTGAAACTGGTTATATCCATCTAGCGTTAGTCATATTCTCAGTATACCCATTGGACTTAATGGGCATGCCTAACTTAAGCCCATTTATTTCAGTGGGTCTTCTCTTGAGTATAACTTAGGTGGATACAACCCCCTTTGTCTAAAGTTGGGGCTGGCTCTGTTGCTGTCTTTGATGTTGTGCTGGCTGTATCCTGCTGTATAACTTGTGTATTTAGCAACATCACCATTTCCCCCAAAGAATCCTGGGAACCAATTTGGTGAAGGCACTAAGAATTATTTGAGGTCCTTAGTTCCTTCAGCCGAACTACAATTTCTCAAATTCTGTATCAGGAAGCCTATGTAGCATTTAGGTTTTGACTAATTAGTTACTGTAAGTTGATTTTAGGCTGCAGCTCAGGTAAAGAAACCATAATTGATTAATTGCATGAATTTAAATTGAATCTGCAAAAGTTTGTGTACAAATAAATCAATAGTTTTGATGGGGGAAAACATTTCCTTGGTTTTTTTTAGAGAGGCATACTTTTAGAGGCTTTCCCTACTCTGTGAGAGAAGAGGAAGAAAGGTCTTCTAAAGAGGTGCTAATAATCTCTTTTATGGATTTGCAAGTATCTTTTCTTCAGATTAAAAGAATGACAAAATATAGAAAAATACAGAAGTCAAAAACACACTGAACAATGAAATGAAACACACTAAATCATGATGCATGTATAATCAATTCACCCAAAATGGACTTAGTTCTAGAATTCTTAAGTTAGAACTCAAATTATTTTTATTCTAGTGTTGAATAAAAACAGACCATTACTCCCCAAAACAAGAAACCAACTAAAAGGCTCCAGCTCCACGAATGTCTGTGGGCTGTGTCAAGTGTTAGTCACACATGACTAAATCAGGTCCCTAAATTTGGCTCTACTCTTAGTCCAACTTAGTTGGAGATAAACCTGTGCTTATTCAAAGGCATAATATGCTAGATGTTCTGTACCCATTCCTTATAAGTAGGGACCCAAGCGTAGGCAAGAAGAAGAGTTTGGAAGAAGAGTTTGGATTTGATATCCCGCCTTTCACTCCCCTTCAGGAGTCTCAAAGCGGCTAACATTCTCCTTTCCTTTCCTCCCCCACAACAAACACTCTGTGAGGTGAGTGGGGCTGAGAGACTTCAGAGAAGTGTGACTGGCCCAAGGTCACCCAGCAGCTGCATGTGGAGGAGCGGGGAAGCGAACCCGGTTCACCAGATTACGAGACTACCGCTCCTAACCACTACACCACACTTCACAATAATTTCACAATTTGCTGAAATATCTGCTCCCTGATTATTTAGCTGCATCTTTTAAAATCAATTAAATTCTTAATTGATTGATGGGCTAAGCCTGCAGTCTTCAACACAGCTTACTAGGGGACACACCTTGTTGAAGAGGTAGGTAGCCGTGTTGGTCTGCCATAGTCGAAACAAAATAAAAAAAATCCTTCCAGTAGCATCTTAGAGACTAACTAAGTTTGTTATTGGTATGAGCTTTCGTATCTGAAGAAGTGTGCATGCACACGATAGCTCATACCAAAGGAATTTTTTTATCTTGTTGAAGAGGCTGAGACTTACCGTACATCCGAGTAAACGTGCATTGGCTTATGCTGTTAAATGTCCCAGCCCAGCTATGATTTGGTCGTATTTCCATGAACTTCCTCCTCAAGGTCTGTATATAGACACACACCACTCCTCTGTAAAGGTAAAGGTAAAGGGACCCCTGACCATTAGGTCCAGTCGTGACCGACTCTGGGGTTGCGGCGTTCATCTCGCTTTATTGGCCGAGGGAGCCGGCGTACAACTTCCGGGTCATGTGGCCAGCATGACTAAGCCGCCTCTGGTGAACCAGAGCAGCAGATGGAAACGCCGTTTACCTTCCCGCTGGAGCGGTACCTATTTATCTACTTGCACTTTGACGTGCTTTCGAACTGCTAGCTTGATAGGAGCAGGGACCGAACAACGGGAGCTCACCCCGTCGCGGGGATTTGAACCGCTGACCTTCTGATCAGCAAGTCCTAGGCTCTGCGGTTTAACCCACAGCGCCACCCGCGTCCCTACCACTCCTCTGGGGGTGTATCAAAAGCTTGTTCTCTTCACTGTTTCAGGTACAGTAGGTTGACACTAACATGCAGGAGTGGCTGTTTAGCTATTCCTTCTCAGGAGAAGGATGGCAGAGAGCATTTTAGAGAGGTTATGTTAATCTGCATGTAGTGATCTTGAGAACACTCTGGTCTGATGTTAATCTGGAACGAAAGCCATGGATTAAGATAGGATTGTCAGAGCGGTAGCTCCGTAAATACACTTCAGAAGAATGGGGCATGGTTGGATATTCCCTGCAAGCAGATGCTGGACAGTTGCAGGTAGGGGTAGCGAGGCAATGCCAGACAGCTGGCCGCATGCTTCTCTGGGCACACTTGATTGCTGTTGTGTCAACATTTTCTATGGTGCTTTTCATTAAAAAAAAACTTCCAAAGCTATGTACACAGATTAAAAGTTTTAAAATTCATAAGATCAATTAAAACAAACAAAGCCATCAATGCAGCAAAGAACAGCAGCAAAATTAATTGGTAAACTCAAAAGCTCCTTGAAAAATAATTATAAGAGGAGCTGCTTCCTGGGATCATGTTGCTCGTTGCAAAGGAGCGTGTGAGTTCCTTGGGAGACCAGCCCTGCCTTACTTTTGTGAGTGAAACTTAATGGCTGGGGTTGTACCCATGGTTTGTTTGGCAATGCTAAACTATGGTTTGTTTGACCTAACTGTAGTTCATTTGAATGTGTGGCTTGTTAACCATGGTTTGTTTGACCTAACTGTAGTTCATTTGAATGTGTGGCTTGTTAACCATGGTTTGTTTTCTGCCAAGAAACCGTGACGAGAAGTTGTAGTTGGTTGTTGGTTTGTAAGCCTTGTTTTGTTTCTGCTATAGTTTAGCGTTGATGTCTGAGTCTTGCTTAACTGTGGCTTGTTTGGAAAACAAAACCAGGCTTTGAAGAAACAAGCCATGCTTTATTCACCTGTCACTGAGATTCTCAGCACCCATTTCTGTTAAATTATTTTAAATTGTGAACTGTTTTGTCTTTTGCTTTATTGATAATGCAAAAAAGGGGCTCCTGTTGTTTGGGATACCTAGTTGTGGTGGTGGCATTAGCATGCAATGCCAGACTCAGGTTGTCAAATACAGACAAGCATGCCTTTGCATAATGCTGAGTGACAAACAGAGGCAAAAGGAGCAGATTCGCCATGTGGCTCTGCCCAGCAAAAATAAATCTTCTTGTCAATTATTTTCAGGACTGTTCCAGTCAGTTTTGGGGTGTTCTTCTGTAAAGAGTTTGATGACAGTACAATGATGATTTCAAAATAATCATTACAAACATGTGGAGATATATAAATATAATACTGTTTATCATCATTCTTTATTACTAGTAATTTTATGCTTCTTCCCCATGGGGCCAAGAGTACAGTTACGAGGAATACAGTCGTACCTCATGTTATGTTTGCTTCAGGTTGCGCGTTTTCAGGTTGTGTCCCGCAGCGACCCAGAAGTACCGGAAAGGGTTACTTCTGGGTTTCACCGCTCGTGCATGCGCAGACGCGCAAAATGACGTCACGCACATGTGCAAAAGTGGCGAATCACGACCCATGCATGCGCAGACGCGGTTTGCATTCTTTTCAGGTTGTGAACGGGCCTCTGGAACAGATCCCTTTCGCAACCAGAGGTGCCACTGTACCTCCCTCGTGCTCCCCAGCCTTTCAAAGCACTTTTGCAAGATGCTTTTCACAGCCCCATCTTGTTCTGTCTCTTGCTCTCTCTCTTGTCCCAGATTGAAATGAACCCACGGTCTTCTCAGGATCTGCCCCACCTCTCCAAAACACTTTTTCCCGTTCTCCCCCATAAACAAGCAGATGTATGCTTAGTTCTGAGCTTCTCTGCCTTTCTTTCCCTCAAAGAATAACTCAGGCCAGTCCGTCTTTGCAAGACCTTGTTTCACCGCGGTGTGCTTTGTATGAATCAGCCCTTCAGCTTGGATCTGAACTGTGTGTTCATGGTGATGCATTTGGCCTTGGGGTATGTGTGTGTGTGTGTGTGTGTGTTTAGGAGGGAAGAGAAGAGCCCTTCTCCATCCTGGGCTCTTTAAACAGGTTGGGGGTTTCTTCTGGCTCTCGTCAAGCCTCTTAGCTTTCATGTCATCCGACTGGTGTCAAATTGCCTTCTCTCCGGATCTGGCCTCTTTGTGTGAACAGGAGGCTCCAAATCCCCCAGCTGTCTGGTGGAGGTGTTGCCTTTCTGCTTAGGCGGCTCCAGGCTGTGCGCTGTGCCCGCCGGGGTGTGGGCAGAGCTCTCCTCAGCCGATGCCCTTCTGCTCTGGCTTATTGCACAGAGGCCTTGGGGTCTGACAGGTCATGATGTTATTTTTTAAATGAGCTGCTTTCATTTGGGAGGCCTGCAGCAGATAGATTTATTATTCTAAAGCCGGGACATCTCCCCGCATGTCAGAATGTTGGGGAGTTATCCTAGGATGGGTAGGGGAGACTTAATGATTTCGATCAGGGGCTGCTGGGAGCGACATCTGACTCAGTATATCAACACTCGCTTAATATTACCAGTAACTCATTAACATTCTCAAATCGCTTTGTAGTATTCCTAACCTAGAGGGTGGGGATTTGTTTTATTTATTCTAAAATGCCTTTTAAGTCGCGTCAGTAGGTGCATCTATTCTATGTTAGTTTTTTTAATGTCTTTTTAATAAATATTTTCTTGATTTACAAAAGTACAGTGGTACCTCGGGTTACATACGCTTCAGGTTACATACGCTTCAGGTTACAGACTCCGCTAACCCAGAAAATATTACCTCAGGTTAAGAACTTTGCTTCAGGTTGAGAACAGAAATCGTGCTCTGGCGGCACGGCAGCAGCGGGAGGCCCCATTAGCTAAAGTGGTGCTTCAGGTTAAGAACAGTTTCAGCTTAAGAACAGACCTCCAGAACAAATTAAGTTCTTAACCAGACGTACCACTGTATGTGCAATGTCTCTCTCTCATTTTTTTCTTCCCTCATGTAATATTTTTACAGATCAGTTTCATTTGTTGAGACATTAAGAAGAAAAGGGGGAAAGAGGTGGGGAGGAAGGATGGGTGGGGGTGGGATCGGGTGACAATGTTTCTATTTTACTTAATATATGTAGGGTTTGGTGTTAGCATTGCTTGTGCAGGTTCTTTGCTGTTATTTCATGTTAGTTGATGCTGACTCAAAGGGCACTTGTTATTTTGGATTAATGAATTTGGAGCATCGTGCCAGGCCATGTGCACACGCCATACTTCTTTGGGAGCGCAGAAGAAAATCTCAGCGCGGTGTTTTGGCTGCAGAATTAAGCTCTCTAACAAACCCCCAACTTCCATTTCCCCCATAAACAAACAAGCAGAGATAAAGTTCATAGTCCTTGCTTATTATAGAAATCCGGGCTTGAAAATGTGTGGGCAAGTGCTGGGTGAAAACCCAGAGGCTAGGGAAGCATATGACTAAGCTTTCCAGAGGTTGGAAGAGGAGGAGGCCTCACCTCCCCTGTATTCCTTTGATTAGCAGGAGCAGATTACATTATGCAGTGTTTTTTTAAAAGAAAGTGCTGAATAAATTATGCAAAATGGGAGCGGTTAAGAAAATATGCATAATTGTATATTTATACAGGTCGCAGGACTCTGTTTTCCTTGCAGCAGAATTTGTTTTTTCCCCTTGGTGCAGAGCAAGCACAATTTTGGCTTAAGGGTGTGATCCTTACGTGATCAATCCTCTGTTCTCTCCCTGTTGAAATCTTCTCTCAAAACCCAGTTCTTCCGCAAGGTTGCTGGTGGGTGGTTTTCTCCCTCCCCACCCCGTGCTATACTTTTTTTATGATGGTCCCCTTCCCTGATCCAACCGCATCTCCTCCCTTCAAACTTTGTTGTGTCTTGGGTTGTGAGTCTCCAGGCAGGGGCCAATGTCATGCCCTGCCTATCATGAATGGGTATAGTGCAGGGATCACCAATGTGGTGCACATGTTTGGACTTCCTGGAATAGACTGGGCTGGATCGACCAGTGCTCCAACTTGGTTGAAGTTTGCTTATGCATTGGGTGAAACATGGGGGACTCCTCCTCTAACGCTCAACACTTGGTCCCAGGTCAAGCTGGAAGGAAGGAGCAGACTGAGGATGGGTGGCTCAAAAATGCACTCCCTATATTGGGGGTGGAGGCCTCCAGCCTGCAGGCCAAACTTGACCCACTAGGCATGGGCGGGAGCAGAGGGGCAGCTGCCCCCCCCAATCAAGTAAATCAATAAAAATACAGTGGTACCTTGGGATGCGAATGGGATCCGTTCCGGAGCCCTGTTCGCATCCTGAACACAATGTAAGACGCGACGGCGCACCTGCGTGTGCGCGGGTCGCGTTTTGCTGCTTCTGCGCATGCGCGCGACATCGTTTTGAGTGTCCACGCATGTGCGAGCGCGAAACCTGGAAGTAACGCGCTCCGTTACTTCCGGGTTGCCGCGGAGCGCAACTCGGACGCGCTCAACCCAAAGCACATTCAACCCGAGGTATGACTGTACTTAACTGACTGAGGTTCTGCCTCCCTCAACATGAAGGCTGCCCACCGTAACACAAATCCTGGCTGCCACTAGGCCTCCCTATTTGGCCTGCCAGGCCATTTTCACAAAATCATGCCCACCTGCTCCACACCGGATGTCATAGGTGATGCCAGGTGTTGGGCAAGCTGCAGAATGGAAGACAGCACTCCTACAGAGAGTTAAATCCTGCTTGGTTTGAATGTGCCAGCCAGTTCCCAGATTCTACTGCTCACCCATCAAAGTTGGCCCACCAGGGTGCGGGGAAATAGAAGATCTGGTCCATAAGGCCAAAAAAGGTTTTCCCCACCGGGTCCTAACAACACAAGCACATATCTAAATTCATTTTCTCTGGGAGAGAGAACTGCCCTATACTGTTGAAGAGTGTGTCTCAGCAGGGATGCTCAAGAGGGAATGGACCACTCTGAGCCTCCACTGCTTTCTTAGCGGTGTCTGTAGGGCAAGAGAAAGCATACCTGTTAGCTTGGATTGTGAGCCATGAGTGTTGGTGACAGGTGTGTGGCTTTTTACCTTCCTGTGGAAGACTTCATTTAGATACCTTCCCTTATTATGTCACACCGAGATTGTACCGAGCTGGGACATGCCATCAGACTGGCTGTGTGCAGGGCAATGCCTAAATACCGTCTTCCGTTGTATTTGGGGGGGGGGAGGAGAGAGGGGTAGATTGTTGCTCGAGAGCAGTGACAAGGGCCCCCGCCTTCCTGCAGGGTTTCTCTGCCTCATGTGCGCCTTTGCGTTTGTTCCTTCTGTTCCTTTTAAACCAGCAGAAGTCTAATTGTTCCTGCCTCTGCAGCCTTTGTCTACCTGGTTTGCGATTCCCCCTCCCCTTAAACTTCCCCGGAATCTTTTTGTTCCTAAAGCCCTCTTAGTCCCCTGCAGTCCTATTCAGACTATCAGTCCAACAGGAACAAGGGAAAATAATTTTCAAGCTTGGAGTTTCATTGCCAGAAAATTAAGCTTTGATTTCAGGAAGAGGGGAGATGGTTCCGATGTTTAAGGGTATGAGACCACTTGGGTACAGAAGTGGCTGCTTTGTACAGAGTCAGGCCATTGACAGTATCATCTACACTGACTGGTAGCGGATTCCAGACGGGGTCTCTCCCATTTCCACCTGGATATGCCACCAGGGATTGATGCAAAGCAAATGCTCTGTTGCTGAATTCTGCTTCCATCTTGGGAAGCGAAGTGGGGTCCTGTGGTTAGAAAGGTGAAGCCCAAATATGTTTTGCCAGGTTCTCTCCTTGGCTTTTGAAAGGGAAGTGATGGGGAAGGAACTGGGAGGACTTTGTGTTCTATTTCTGCCTCTTGCGTGGGTAGCAGGTCTTCACCTTTCAGTGAAGTGTTTGGCAACCTGGGGGGTGGGGCTCAATAAGTGAAAGTTTTGGAGCAGGGGACAAGTGGGAAGGAAACCAATATGTCTGCTTTATTAGGTAACAAGCCTACTGAAAGGCTTGTTTCCCGCACTATGGGTGGTATTTATTTATTTAATGTATATCATGCTTTTCTCCCACTGCAGAGCTCAAGGCAGCTTACGGCACTAATGAAAACAAACACAACTAAAAACAGACAATATTACACCCACACACCCACACACCCACACACCCTTATTAAAACCTGCACTGAAAGCCATTTACAAATCACCCACCCTTAAAAGACCCTGCCACAACAGCCAGTTTATGGCTGAACAAAACCTGTCAGAACAAAGAAAAAATATGCCTACTGGTAAACAAAAGGTAAACAAAAAATGGCGCAACCTAGGTTTCCATGGAAGGGAGTTCCACAAGTTTGGAACAGCCCCCAAGAAGGTCCTTTCATATTCAGTTCCCTCCCCCCCTCAAAGAATTCTGGGCACTGTAGTTTATCCCTCGCAGAGTTAGCGTTCCCAGCAGCCCTTAGCAAACTACAGTGCCCAGAATTCCTTGAGGAAGAGAATGTGCTTTGAATGTACAGTGTTTACAGAGCCACAGTGTCTCTGAATGCTATTCATCTACAGCAACTGTGACAGCAGAGGGTCATGGCCTTCAAGCCTGGCTTGAAAGATTTCCAGTGGCAGACAATTGACCTGACCCAGCAGGGCTCTTGATGCACAGAGAAAGAGGAAGCCGGAAATCTTCTCTGAGATGCAGCTTGTCCATCAATGCCACTCCTCCCCTGCAATATGCGGCATCAGGGAAGTGTTTGGGTATGTTTTCTTGCAGGGACTACAGCCCCCATCACCCCTGATTATTGGCCATGCTGAATGGGCCTGTCCAACACCATCGGGGAGCCACAGGTTTACTACCCAACGTATGGTGAATTATTCTTTGCTGCAGCGGGCAGTGATGAGACTCAACAGGCCAGCTGCCTATTAAAACTAGGTGCCTGGAGGAGTCCCAGAATCCTTTGCAGCACACTGGTGACATTCTCCCAACTTCCCCAAAGGGAGACAAATGTGAAAATTCCACCAAGTCAAGTACTGTATTTTTCGCTCTATAACACGCACCCGACCATAACACGCACATAGTTTTTAGAGGAGGAAAATCCGTAGGCATGCCACCCGTAGGCATTCCCTCCATAACACGCACAAACATTTCCCCTTACTTTCTAGGAGGAAAAAAGTGAGTGTTATGGTGCAAAAAATACAGTAAGTTGTAAAGAAGTGTGTGGTGTCGAACACTCTGTACATGGGCAGGAGGAGAGGCTGGGAGTTGAGACTTGAAATGTGTCCTGTAGGCAAAGACAGGAAGCGGTGATGCAGACTTGGGACTACAGTGGACGCTCGGGTTGCAAGTGTGATCCGTGCGTGATCCGTGCGGGCGGCGTTCACAACCCATGTCTGCGCACACGGGTTGCGATTCGGCGCTTCTGCACATGCGCAAAGCATGATTGCCAAAGCCCGGAAGTAACCCGTTCCGGTACTTCCAGGTTTCAGTGGTCCGTAACCCAAAAAAACGCAACCTAAAACGTCTGTAACCCAAGGTATGCTGTATTGTATTCTCCCTCTTACCTTGCCTGTTAAATGAGATCTCTTTGACCAGGGGGCCTTGGGAATAGGTAGGCACCTGTGAGCCTTTGTAGGACCTCTCTCTCTTTGCTCAGCACACCTTCCTCCTTGCTCTGTGATCCCTGTCGGTTATTTATTCATTATCTCATTTATATTCCACCTTTCCTCCAAGGAGCTCAAGGTGGCTGTCTTGGTTCTCCGCCTCCTCACAACAAGCCTGCAAAGGTAGGTTAGGCTCAGAGACAGTGACTGACTCCAAGGTCACCCAGTGAGCTAAATGGCTGGATGGGGATTTGGACCCTGGTTTCCCATGTCCCAGTCCAGCACTCTCACCACTACACTACTCTGGCTCTCACTGTTTGCTGAGGGGAAGAGGAGAGAAAAGGGGAAAGTCCTGATGATGCTCCTCTGCTGCCATTTTAATTTCCCACAATGCCCTGACACAAAGCTACACTGGAGGCCTTGTGGGGAACTAAAATGGTAGCTCGCTGGCACAAAACACTTGGGGGGGGATTTAAAGTGGAGCAGCTGAGGTCAGATATCAAGCCATGGGCCCTTCTGGTGGGTGGGGGCCTTGGGCAAGCTGTTTATGGAAGCCCCTTGTCCTGGTCAAACTAGATTTGGTTGGGTCAGCCATGGGCTTGTTGTGTCGCACAGCAGCCATGTTTGTTGGTTTGTGTTTCCGTCCTGCTTACGTGCAAAGCAGGGGGTGATTTGCAGTCTTTAATTTTTACAACATAAAAATGTGTGCATTGTTGAGCTGAACCTCTCCTCCTCCTGCTTACCCTGCTGTGTTCCATCTCTGCAGGAGCTTTCCTCTTGCCTCACATCTGAACAGTGCAGACACGTATAAACAAACAGGGCGGCCCCTCCATCACGTCTAGTTGGGCTCCCAGGAGGTCCCCAGCACAGTACGGGTTTTTGCAGGAGCAGCGGGGTGTGCAGCCGCCCTGCCCTCCCATTCCTTGCTTCCCTCCCCGATAATCAAAGGGGTCCTGGGGCGCTTCATGCTCCACCAAATGCCTGTGTACAGAGCCAGCCAGATTAAAAGGCAGCCTCTCCGAGTGCCCAGTTGGCTTTTTGTAACCATCAATCTTTAATGATCCTTAATCCAGCTGGGTTTCTCCTGGGGAGAAACAACAGGGAATGTCCCAGCCATGATCAGAATGAGCGAAAGAAGGATCTTCTCATTTTGCTCAGTGAACTGTGGGGGGCGAGGGAGGAGCAGAGGAGTGATAGCAGGGGAGGGAGGAATTTGGGGGCCTCTGCTTTTAGACGCCTGTCCCACTTTCCCTTGCAGTCTCTTCTCTCTTTCCTTACACTTCCAGCCCATTGATTTCCCCCTAAATTATTCATTGGGGTTCCATAGCAGAGTCGGGATTCCTTGCCTTGCATGCCATCCTGGTGGAATTCCCCTTCTGGGAAGGAATGGGCAAAATGGGAACTATCTGGGAAGGAGGAGAAATCAGGGGAAATGGGCAGGTTTTCTCATGCTGTGCTTTCTTTCGGTCCGTCCACATTGCTCTTAATGTTGACATTCATTGCTCTCCCCACCTCCCCTGTGTTGAAGAACAACAGGGAGCTTGTGGATGGATCAAGGAGAGACTGGAATTTATTCAGAGGCTTACCGTGAAGGGAGAGTTCACACCAAGGCTAAGCCCCAGACTTAGGCGCTGGGATTTATGAATCCGTAATGAAGCCAAGAGTACACTTTGAGCATGTGAAGAGTGTCTCGTTATTGTTTCGCGTACTTCTACCCCTTAAGAATGGTTGGTACATCTTAGCTTGTGTACAGATAGAGATGGTTTGAGTGGTGGATTTGCGTTACCCCATTTCTCTTTTGCAAAACATGCAACCTTCCTTAGAGAATTGAGCTTGGAATCACTTCTTTCTGTTCCCAGGTGAAACCAGCTGCACTTTTTGGCTGGCTGCTTAGTGACACTCACAAAGCCACTTCTGCCTCCCTCCTGCTTCCAAGAGCATTGTTTCAAGTTTAGGAAAAAACGGATTAGCTAAAAGAAAACAAGAGCATAAAGGTTTAGCTGGATTGACATGCCAGGCATTTGATAATGTTAAACACAGACAGAAGGGCAAAAATTAGCTCTTAATTCAGAGCCTGGTGCATTTGTCATTGGAGGAATGAAAGCAAGGGAAGCAGGACAAACCCACACCTATCTGCCCCTGAAGGGAGGCATGTGTATATGTGCCACTTGGTTTTCTGTAGTCTCCTAACCGGATGCTGATCAGGCCCTCATGCAATTAGCTTCACCAGAAGTGATCTGGGCTGTTCACCAGGCCTTTCCATGGCTGCAGATGAGCCACAGTTTGTCCTCATGCATCTGAATTTAGGGGGAAGGTCAAAGGTTATTGCCACCCAATAGATTTGAGCTCTGGCATTTCTCTCTGTAGGTTATGTAAAAAGGGATTGTCCTTCCTCAGGATTAGTCTGGCTTCCTCTGACCACCTGCATCCCACAAAAAATATGCATGTGGCAGACATCATGGTCAGAAGTTTGAATGTTGATTTAGTAGTCTGTCTTGCACCTCTGTTTCACCATGTTTCAAGCAGCCTGGCTGCCTTCTTTTATTTTTAAAGCTGCGTGCACATTCAAGACAAACACATGCATATGTTTTAAAACTGGAAGACTTGTCTGAGGAAGTGGGAATCGGAGATTTTGATGACACAGATTCTATCCAATCAGTGCTGTGCACTGGCAGCTTCTAACCCAAGTGTGCAGAACTGGTTTTCCTTGCTTAGTTGTTAGAGCATGAGACTCTTCGTCTCAAGGTTGTGGGTTTGAGCCCCATTTTTTTATAAAAGATTCCTACACTGCAGGGGGCTGGAGTAGTTGATCCTCGTGGTCTCCTCCAGCTCTACAATTTTGTGCGTCTCTGTGTTTGGTAGTATGGAGTGGTATCTCTGTGAAATATTTGCTTTGAGATTTATGAGTAGATGCGGTTCTGCTCATGCTGGGAAGATGACTGATAACCCTACCGGGATCAGAGAGGAAACTTTTTCTCTCTTAGTCCGATTACTAGAGAACAACCCCTGTGGGTTTCATTGCATCCTTTTGTTGTTTGTGGTTTGGTTTGTCTTGTCTGTCTGTCTTAGTTGAATAGAGCAGACTTCTGGGCAGGCAGCGCTTATGAGATGCACCTGTCTCTCTGCTTGGAAGTGTACTGTGGTCTGGATTGAGGCGGATGATCCAGGAAGGGCTGAGCGGAATGATCTATCCTGGGTTCCACATTGTTCCACAAGCAGAGCAGGTGCCTGGCCGGAAGGCGACCGCTCAAGCAAATCTACAATGGTATTAGCCCTTCATTTTGTCCAGGGCCACAGCCTTGCTCCCTCCCCCCATACACAAATGCCCCTCTGCATTTCTCAGAGGCTGTATTTAGAGAGCTCTGTTTCCTCAGTCCTCTTGCACAACTCTTGTGAAACCTCTGGGAGCGATGAAAACCTGTCTGTTAGTGAAACATCTGTGGCAAGTTTGTGGCAAATGGCCACTCAAGAGAGATGTATTTCTGGATGTCACTGGTCTAATAGCTGTCCCCTTTTGTCAGAGTAGTTCTGGGAATTGAAATTATATGAAGGTGGTGGGAAGGAAGTTAATAGTGTTGCCAGACCTTCAGATCTGTCCTGAAGTCTCCTGGTTTGCCTGGCCCCCTCCTGGTGGCAGGTAAAGGTAAAGGTAAAGGGACCACTGACCATTAGGTCCAGTTGTGACTGACTCTGGGGTTGCGGCGCTCATCTCACTTTATTAGCTGAGGGAGCTGGCTTACAGCTTCCAGGTCATGTGGCCAGCATGACTAAGCCGCTTCTGGCGAACCAGAGCAGCACACGGAAACGCCGTTTACCTTCCCGGCTGAGTGGTACCTCTTTATCTACTTGCACTTTTGACGTGCTTTTGAACTGCTAGGTTGGCAGGGACCGAGCAACGGGAGCTCACCCTGTTGCGTGGCAGGTAGAGGGCTTGAATAGCCAGGAGGATGAGACTAATAATAATAATAATAATAATAATAATAATAATAATAATTTGCTTGCAAATGTCAGCCTGGCAGGAGCTGGCTGCAAATTATATAATAGACACTCTGTGGGGTCTGCTCCCCTCTCCCAATTTACCTCAGTCTGTGATACCTGCTCCAGGAACATCGCCAAGGGGTTGTCAACAGAGCCCCTCGCCAAACTACAGTTCCCAGGAATCTTTGGGAGAAGCCACGAGCAGTAAGAGTGGTTTTCAAAAACCCAGTCTAAACTTTTGTCACACGCCCAGTTGCTTCCGCTTCATGCCTGCTGTTGCTCTTATCTCGTTTTCCACACTCAGACAGTTGACCCTGTAGCTGCTGTTGTCAGTTGTACCTTGTCCTCCCTTCCCCTGAGCAAAAACACAAGTCTGAAACAAAGCCATTTTTTTATTATTATTAAACAACAACAACCGAACATCACACGCTGCCTGGGTCAGGGGTGTGTGAGGATGGATAGCTTGAGCCAAGCGGCAGAAGCCTTTGCATCTTGTTATGGTCATTACGGGTTTCTGAAAAATCTTGCACAAAACCGGGAGCTTGCGTTCCAGATATGTCCTTTTGCCATAGTCGCTTGCATGATGCGAAAACAAAAAGGAGCAACCGAGTTTCTGTGTATTTCCTTTTGGAAAGTTGAATCTTGTGCAATGGGCTTCCAAGGATCAAGTGGTTACCCGTATTTTTCGCTCTGTAAGATGCACCAGACCATAAGATGCACCTAGTTTTTGGAGGAGGAAAACAAGAAAAAATATATTCTGAATCTCAGAAGCCTGAACAGCAAGAGGGATCACTGTGCAGCGAAAGCAGCGATCCCTCTTGCTGTTCTGGCTCCTGGGATAGCTGCACA
The DNA here is from genome assembly GCF_964188305.1 of Podarcis bocagei. NCBI lineage: Eukaryota > Metazoa > Chordata > Lepidosauria > Squamata > Lacertidae > Podarcis > Podarcis bocagei. The sequence continues at coordinate 12,669,708 of NC_138132.1, forward strand.
GCCTGCATTCGCTCCATAAGACGCACACACATTTCCCTTTACTTTTTAGGAGGGAAAAAGTGAGTCTTATAGAGCAAAAAATACGGTATTTTGCCTTCTCACTGGTAATCTTTCTGCCAGGCAGAATTACTCAAGGAAGGTAGAATCTAGTATTGGTGAGAGATGTAGGATAGGGATCACCTCAAGGTCCAGAAGGAAAGGTCTGGAGAGCCACATTTTGACCCTGGGCTTGAGTTATTTTTCTCCCCACCCCCCCAGATGTAGGAAGTTCAAGTTCAGCTCCCATTTTGGCTGCGCGGTCTTGGGGAAACGATTCTCTATCGCTCTCAGAACCAACCAGCTTCCCAGGGTTGCCTCGGAGATAAAGTGAGACCATGCACAGCCCTTTGAGCTTCTCGGAGGAAGAGTGGGCTATAATTTATTGCTCCTTTGAAGCATTTTTACCCCGCTGTTGAGTGGGGAAAAAGCTCCCAGAGCGGCTTATAAAGATCAATGGTAAGTCAATCCCTGCCTTTAGGCTTACAATTTAAAAGTCAGGAGGAGACAAAAGGGGAAACAGATTGGGAAGGAGGGAATGAAATTAAATTATTTGGATGCTTTTAGAGATTAGTCTGCCAGCCTGGGAATAAGAATAGTGGGGTCTAATAAAGAGTGTTAGAAGTCTGGATTTGTCCACACTGTCGCAAAGGCTCACGGAGTTCCCGCTAAACCCCGATTCAAATTGAGCCAATCCGCGGCCAGCCCGGGGGGAGGTGTGGCCTAGGCGGGGAGACCTGGACGAGGCAGGCTTCCCTCAGGTCCTCCCGCCAACAATATAGCCCAGCCAACCCTGCGCTCCTCAGTCGGCCAGGAGCGTCCCCCTCCCATTCCCTCCCTTCATATTTGCTTGCTACATTAACCGTTTCTTTTTCAACCAGGAGGGTTTTGTTGTGGTCTGCGGATGGTCACCATTTTCGGGGCCGGGAAGGAATTTCCCCTGCACTGCAGGTTTCGCACTTGTCATGACTTTGGCGGTTTAGACCTTTGGGCGGAATCCTATAGCCTTTCATCCGATTGGGCTGTGGTGAATTGGCGACTCACCCACCCCCTGTTTCCTGCTGCGGCGATAACAGGCTACCCCGTCAGAGGGGTCTGGAGGGAAGTCTTTGCCCAAAGTGCCAGTTGCATAGGGCCTAGTGGGCCATAGGGCTTCCCTCAGTGTTTGGAGGCGATCCTAAACCTGCGTTTTGCAATGGATCCACTCCTGAAAAGACCATGTAATGCCTCAGTTCCCCATGGGGGGGCGGCGCTGAGAGGGTTACATGCCCAGTGCCTTTGCCAAGGCTTCCTACATCTGAAATCAATAAAGTTGGGGCCTTTTTAATCCTTGTCCATTCATTTACCCACCCACCCCTTTTGTAGTCAGGCGTGATGGGTGGGGGACTCTGCGACTGGGCACGCAATGGGTGTGTGCTGTGTTTGAAGGTGGTGAATCTGTCCCTTTGTTTACTTTTCCAGAATTGCACTGTCAAGGCAGAAGTGATGTGAGAGAGCTGTGATTAGATGCCTTGACCTATTTGCTTTGCTTTAATAAAGCAACAAGGGCCTCTGGTTTTGCTGGGAACAGTGGTGCTTAAGATCCCCCAGCCTGTACTGTTCTATATCCCCCTCCCTCCCCGCAGCAATTTTTCCTTCTAAGGAAGCACTGGATTCGCACCCACCACCCGCCTCTGGCTGATAGCACCTTTGAGGTGCTGTTTGAGCAGGGAAGAAGCATGGGGGGGGGGAATTAGGACATCCGGCCAATGGTCTCCCAAGTCCTATCTTTTTTCCTAACGCTTTCAGGGCGGGGAGCCTTGCAAATGGGA